>NC_068940.1:28317552-28942552 GCF_026419915.1 Harpia harpyja | reverse complement strand
CTAAATGGCTAGTTCTCACAACAGTTCTCCTATATTAACAGGAATATACCCTGGGATGCATACTCAATATATTCATAAATTATCTAGAAAAGTTTTTGAACAATGAGAAGTCGAAATTATTCAAAGTAGACAAAACTAAAGCTGATCACAAAGATTTGAAAAAGATCTTAGAATTTGAAATGACTGTGTGATAAAATGGCAGAGGAAGTGCAGTGTTACTAATCACAAAGCTGCAGGAAAGGCAGCAGGAAACAACCCTGACTGCCTATGTATAATGATGAGCTATTGCTACTCCTGAAAGGAATCTTGGAGCTATTGAAAATCATTCTTGGTAAACACTAGTGCTCAAGGAAGGAAAAAAAAAAGTAAATTAGGAATTAGAGAACAAAACCAAAAACCTTATTCTACTGTGCAAATCCACGGTCCATCCCAGAATATTTTATACAGTTTTGACTGCACAGTCTTAAAAAGGTGAGTCGTAACTTAAAGGTAGAGAGGAAGAAACAATAGTGATCAGAGTATACTGGCCTCTACTGAGCAGAAATTATGTGGAATTTTTCAGTCTGGAAAAAACAGATAACAGAAGGGATGACGTAGATATGGAAAATCCTAAGCGGCCTTGGAAAAGTGAAAAATTATTCAGTGTTTTCTGTGATCTGTTCTCAGGTTTGGAGGTCTCTCCTTGGCAAGAAAGCAATCACAGCCTGGCTGGGTAGCACTCCACAACCCAAAGACTCAGCTTGGATAGTAGCAAAATTGAGGCTGAGGATGTCCCAGAATGAACCCTGCTGTCAGCTCGTGATAGCTCAGGATTTGTTAGCACACAAGCTGCAGAGGCTTTTGCAAGAGCTCAGGCAGAGTGAGAGAGAGCTCTGACTGCTCCCACAACTCATAACGTGTCCCACTTCTGAAACGCAGAATGCTAAGTCACTCTGGTGCACAGGCACTCTCCTGGACTGGAGATCCAAGTCATTGGAGTGTTGGTCTCTAGTTCAGCCCTAGCCCCCATTGATCCAGACCCCGTTCTGCAGACTAACCTCCTGGCTTGACCTGGGACCTGCCTCATCACTATGAACTTACCTGAGGATCTGGACCCTTGGTTGAACCCAGACACTGTCACTGGGCCTGGCCTGCTTGCCTTGCTTAGGTAATGTGGGACTGGGCTCTGGCTGGTGAGATCCTTGCTCTGTCAGCTGTACTATTGCTCTTGATTCCTAGCTCTCAGCCATTGCTGCTCCTTGATGTGCCTTTATCTGCCTTCTTTTCCAAAAAATAATTTTTTCTTGCAACTAGGATTACTGTGACCAAGAACAGGACACTGCTGCTACGTGTCTTTGCTTCAACAGTGCAAACATTTTTATACCACTTCTGAAATCACTCTATTTGTATTATGTAGGATAATTGCACAACATTTTCATTCTGTCTCTGCATGAAGATTTGTTTGCTTAGTAGAACCACTCTACTGTCTCTTTTGTAATCTTCTGGCCAGAGTGTTAAAATACTCCATGGGCTCTTAGGTTATGTGTATTGACATAACATGAATTAAACAGTGCCAAGCACATAATCTAATAGTGATACAGGATTGTCCAAGCTAGTTAACATTTAATAAGCCCTTGTGGCAGGTGTTTAGCCACTCCAGCTGACACTCATCAGCTATGCCTGGACATGGTCTGGATGTGGGAACAGTCCTAGTAGGCAGTATGGACAATGCCATGCCACTCTGTCATCTTCACTCTGGCAGTCTTTCAGCCCTGTCCCAGCTGACTTTGACACTGCACCCTCTCTACCATGTTTATACTTCACCTAGGGCCACATCAAACACAGCCCTAGCACGAGAAATGCCTCTTTTTTTTCCTTCCTGGAATGTCAACTCAAGGGAGGAGAGCTCCTTAGTTCTCACTATAGTCAAAGGACAACAGAGGGCTATGTGCACCAAGGAGATGGCAACCATTGTCTCTCTTTGTGAAGATCTCCCATAGGAACGAGGGTTTGGAGAAAGATTTGGGTACCAGCCATTGTATCTCTTGCCACCTAAAGAGAGTTAGCTCAGCAGCTGGGAGAGATAAGCTACAAATGGATGGGCAGCCATGAAAAATTATAAATGTTTAAGATGGGGCATACAAAGGATCAGGATTGCAGCCCATGTTCTGGTGTAGCTCAGCATGGATCCCCAATTCATTGTTAAACTACAACAGATACTCAGATTGGATGATAATACAGAGCCTTTGGTCATTGGCAACCCATGCTGGAATCCAGTGGCTCCTTTTTCGGTCCCATTTTTCAGCTAGGTCTCCTCTTGGCCCAATGTGCTGGAAAGGGAAAAAGCGACTGAGGATGCCACAAAGGGCTGTGACCACTCAATGACCTCTCACACGGAGTGCATGTAAGGGACGGAGTTGCACTATTCACTTGAATGCCAGTCATTGCATGCAAGGCCACAAAACTAGTTTATTCTTGACCAGGCAGATGGAGAGCCCTCATTTCAGCCAGGAAAACTAATTGTGTGTGCCTATCTGCAACCCTGAAAATGTTTCAGCTCAACAAATTGTTCCATGACTAGGAAAGTACCAGCCTTGCAACTCCCTGGCCAACTAATGGACCAACCAGGACATATATATGTGGCTGAGCCCAACATATGGGTATTTAAAAAACAAACATTGCCTTCAAGGAGTGCAATGGATCTGAGTCGTCTTAGTCCACATATTACTCCCTGGGGTTGCCTGGTGTGACGACAGTGAGTATATAGAAGCAAGTAACATATCAAAGAATATTCTTAAATGCTATCTTAAATTAGAATACTAGTATAATCAAGTTGCAGCTGTGATTAAATAAAGCCTTAACTCTTTCCTAAAGGCTGTGTTGTGAAAGCATTCCTGGCAAAGAACAGGGTTAGCTCAGTGGAGCTGACAAGGGCCTTGTCTCTGGGCCACCCCTCTATTCTTTGTCCATGGCAGAATCAAGTCAGCTTGGTTTCCATGGTTTCCAATGGGGGAGAAGGAAGAAAGTAGGGATAGATTTTTGCTAGGATCAGATGCTTGGTATGCAGTATACACAAAGCTGGGCAATATGCCATGGTGAGTGAGAGGAGAAATCTTTCATCACTTCATCTGATAGTCTCCTATAGCAACTGCAGCAGTAAAAGCAATAGCTGCAGAGGCATCCAGCTGCATAGCAACCAGTTATGTCATACAAAAGGGTACCCCCGCCCCTCCTAGTTCACGCACGGTACTATTAATGAACAATTTGGTTAGCTACGTGCATCTCACAAACAAGATCAAGCTTGGTAGACACAAATGATTCTACTTCCCTGCCCTGGAAGAGGATGGGGTATCACTCATTCTGACCTCAAAGAGGTTCTCTGGAAAGCAAGAAGTGCTGCTGGATTTGCATGGTGCCACTTGGGTGAAGCAGTGTTCATGACAATAGCTCCTCGCCCATACCCAATGTTGGCCACAACCCTACTGCGACTTCCTCAGTCTTTTCTGTCTCCCTCAACTCTAGGAATGAGATCCCTTTCCACTTCACCATATGGTGTCCACCTCTGTTCTTGAGTAACTTCATCTTCCAGCTGCTTGTCAGTGATGGTCTGTGGTCACTGTCCACACTTCAAACCTCTGTGTTTGCTGCCCAGTATCATGAAGCATCTGATCCCAGAACCACGTCCAAGTTTTCTCCTCTTCCCTCCCTTACCAGCAAGAGGGAAAAGGATATTTTTTGTACCTGCCTCTGTTCTCAAGGCAGATGCCGCTAGTGTGGTGGTGGAGCAGGAGAGCTGTAACTCCTCTTGCATCAAAAGCAGATCACCCAGGAATGGGGCAGCCTTTGATGCTGTAGGCCAGGATTCTGGCCAAGGACAATGGTGACTGAGGAGGATAGGCAGTGTTGTAGGCCCTTGGTACCCAAAGACAGGGAACAATGTCACAACCAAGTATTTGGTGAGATTAGCAGAGTAGGGTCAACCATGGCAAGTTATGTGAGATCTGCGATTCAGGTCTCTAGCCTGCCTGGAGCCCATTATGGACTTCTTAAATTACCCTGGCACTGCTTCACAGTCTGTATTCTTCATATTGTCACAATGTGTCCCTCCAGGCAGTGAGGGAGGTGCAGCAAAAGCAAACTCTTTCCTTCTCATGGGCTTTTTCTTTACAGGTAACTGCCAGAACTGGAGGGAACGTGTGAGCCATATTAGAACACTGCTTTTCAGTTCCCCAGAATGGCGATGTATGCGACCCTGGGGATCAGATCCCTTAAGCATGAAAATAAAAACTGTTAATGCTCTTTCCCCAGATAGATTGTTAAATAACCTTCTGTTCCGGTTATTCATGGGCTGCAATGATTAGCCTTTCTCTCCTGTCTGGAGCAGCAATATTTGCAAGGCTCCTTGGAAGTAAAGCAAGGTACAAGGGAAAACTCAAACATCTGTTGCAGAGTTCTGCAACAAGGGAGGACTGAGAATGATGAAAGAACAAACTGAATAGGCCAATCATGTATATAAATGAGACAGAAAAATCTTGGACTCTGGAGGTAGTGACCTCTGAACACAAGGAAGAAAAAGTGAGCTGAAAGGGATCAGCAAAACAACCTAGGACTTAACTGTAGGAGGCCCAATGTCTGGTGCTAAAGCAGAACAGCAGGTGCAGTGTATATTCTGCCGTGACAAGGTTAATTCATCAATAAATCTTTGCTAATTGGATTTGGCACAATGATTTTATAATAGAACTGGTCATTGTATCTTGTGGGGCATGACATTCTTAATGCAATAGTAAGAAGTCTCAGAGCTAAACTCTGAGTGCTGGTCAAATAAACACAAATAAGTGAAAATTAAAAACGTATTAACAATATCAACACAATGAAAATCAAAATATAAGCACATCTTATAGCAAGCGTATAAGTGAAAATTAGCTGTCGGTTTTAATAATGCAGCCAGAACACTTGTCTGCAAGAAAGATAACTTATCTTAATCTTCTTGAAGATTGTATCTACTTAGTGTGTCCCAAGACTGATAGCATCTTGGGACTGATAAAGAAGTAAAACCATGATTTTACAATAATTGCAGAACACCTTAGGCCTTTTCTTGTACTTTGGTCATTTGTACCAGCATTTAAGTGTCTCTGTTCCACAGGAGGAGTAGCCTGAGCCTGTCAGGTCTTTGAAAGCTCCACAATCTTCTTGTGGATTTGAAGGTCAGGGACAGCCTTAGTTGCCATGACCATGAGATGGTGGAGTTCAGGATCCTGAGAGGAGGGAAAAAGACAAATTGCAGGATCACAACCCTGGGCTTCAAGCTCAAGAATAGTTCATCCTGACAGGCAGGAATTCAAGCAAAAGTAGCCAGTGGCTTGCATGGAGCTTCTGACTAAAACAAGGACATAGTACAAGGAGCTCCTGACTAAAATCAGATATAAAAAGGTAGTGTGCAAGAAGTGGAAGGTCACCCAGGAGGAATACAGAGATACTGTTTGAGCCCACAAGGGTGGGGTTAGGAAAGCCAAAGCCCATCCAGAGTTGAATCTGGCAAGGGACATGAAGGCCAACAAGAAGGGCTTCTGCAGATGTATCATCAACAGATGGCTAGGGAAAATAGGGCCCAGTGGTGCATGGGGCAAGTCAGGGGACACAGAAAAGAGCAAAGTACTCAATGCATCTTGCCTCAGATTTTACTCGTAAGCCCAGCCTTCAGGAACACCGGACCCCTGAGAGCAGTGGGAAAGTCTAGAGCAAGAAAGACTTACTGTCATTTGAGTTATCAAGTTAGGAAATATTTAAACAAACTGGACAGAGACAAGTCCATGTGACCTGATGGGATGCACCCATGAGTGCTGAGGTTGCTGGCTGATGTCATTGTAAGGTAAGGATATGCTTACTTTCCCTTACAGCTAAGACCACCAGACAATGCTATGATTTATTTACATGAAGAAAAAAAAAAAATATCAACTGCTATAGTTCTCAGTTCAAAAGCGTCTGAAACATCAGGTAGAAACTCAGTGTTTTGCCGAAAACCAATACATTGATTTGCTTGGGTTTTTTGCTAAACAAAGACAAAGAGAGCAGCAAAAGAGATAAAGGTAAAATGAAGGCCCAAGCAAGAAATTAGCTGTTTGTTTTGGAGCCACATTGGGGAAACCCTGTTTTTCAAATCTAGAAATAAAAAATTATTAATTTTTTTAAGCCATCACTAATTCTCTGCCTTTTAGCTAAGCTCTCTTTTTTAGCTCTGCTAAGATGCAAAGTGCATTGACAGTGACAAGCTCAAATGACTGCATCCTGTCAGCTGGGCAGTGCTCCGAGTTAATATTTAGCTTTGAAGAATTTACTGAACATCCTATTCAGTCTAAGGCTGAGTTACCCAGGTAATCCTGATATGGGCCCCATTACACTGAACTGCCATGAGCTGTAACGAAATATGTTGCAAATATCATTGGTAAGAGTGAGTAAAAACAGATGGCAAAGTTATGGGAGCTGTGCAGCCTTTGCTAAAGAATCTAATGAAATCAATAATTCTTGCTCTCTTGAAAGCCAAATTCATGGACATCTAGTAATTTTGGTTTTTAAATGACCCTATTAAAGGGCCAGGATATATACAGGAGGCCAGAAACACTGAAAGAAAAGAGGAAAAAAGGACCAGTCTTTTCAGTAGGCATATATGAAGATTCAATTTAATTGAAGATACTGTAATTTTTGCTTCAGTCTGGTGGTGTAGTGATGGCTTGATCAAAATAATGAAATGCAATTTATATTGCATAGGGTGATGGCATTTTAATTTCCACACAGCTGATCAGACAGACACTCATTTGTTGGTTCTGTTCCTACTTTCTTTAGCCATCCCTGACCATTTGCACATCTGGTCATCCATCTTTAAAAAAGTTTTAACACACCCCAGAAAACTGCCCACATTTCAATTTTCATCAGCTTTGTAAAAAGAAATACTTTTTGTTAATGAAAAAAATACCAAAAAACAACCCTAAAACTCAAATTACTTGTCCATGCACAGCAATTGCTCAAATATTACAGTTAATATATTACTATGTCTAATAGAAGGCTTTGACTTTGTGGTTGTCTGCTAGGAAGGAATGAAAATAGAATTTTAAAAGAACATAAATATTTGAGACTATAACATTTTCTCTGAGAATATAAAAAATTTAATTTCTTTTTTTTAAGTGATTTTTAAAAATACATACATGCATCCTATCAACATCAGTAAAGAAGGTCAGAAGCAGAAGGAAGAAGAGGTGAAGGAATCACTGCGATTGCTGGCACTTGCCATACCATATGCAAAGTCAAGACAGATGACATTTACTAGAAACAAAAAAGACAGCAAATAAGCACATGAGATGAAAGAATCAACTATGGAAAAAAGGTTGAAATTAATAATACAGCCTACATATAATGATACATATTTGGTGATAGAAAAGGCAGCACAAAATAGAAGACATTTAAAACCATCAAGAAGGTGAAAGAACTGATGTCTCTTGTGAGTGGCATATTGAGAAAATTTGTCCTTTGTAACAGGGATTCTCAGATTATAATGCCAGTATCATTGGTTCTGTACAGCTAGAATTGTTTCTTCCTCTATAAAAATCCAACTTTCAGCAATCAATATCTTCTAGAACTTGTAAATTATATTAAAATGTTCTACTTTGTAAAGAAATAAGAAATAAAGTTCTATAAAAATGCACTGAAAATTGTATATTAGTTATTTTTAAAATTTAGCTTGCTTTGTGCATTTGGGAAAAAAATGTAGTGGTGACAGGCTTTAACTTCCAGTGTCATAAACCTAAGTCAATAGGAGTTCCATTTGAGCCAGGCTTCGCTAATGTAATAACATGTCTCCAGGTTTATTTAAGCCATCCATAATGTGTGCAGCCCTATGGATTTCAGCCAGTCTGTACTGATGGGGTTGTTTTGAAAGAAATAAATAGTGTTGATGCTCAGAATGTAGAATGGATTTTGCAGTTCTGATTTGATTACTGATATACTTAATTCACAAAGGGATTTTGCAGAATCAGAGGCTTAATCTTAATATTATGAGCCCTGTAAAGGCAAGAGGGGTAAAAGCCAGTTGACAATTACTTTGTCAATAAAAAAAGTTTCATTCTTCTATTGAGACTGTTGACATATAATAGAAACACATTTACTGAATTTCACTTCACTTCTCTCTTTGATTTGCCTATACTTAATGTCTAATAGTTGAAAAGATAGACACAATGCATCTTTAGATCCCTTCAGCATAACCAAAATGTAGTCAGAATCATACATATACCATTACAAGAAAAGCCTAGAAAATAATTATTTAATTCTAACACAAAACAGCCTCTAAGTGACAAGCAAGATTGAGATTGACAAAAAGAACTGAATATAGAAATCCATCTAGAATGGATGAGAAGTTAGATGCTTTAATCTTATGTTTTAAGGTAGTTTTTTGCAAAAGCCTAGGACTTCCACAAAAACGATGATGCCTATGTCAGTAGAATAATGAAATGCATGAGAGTCTTAGATAAGTAACTACAGAAAGATTTTTACTATGGAATCAATATACCTTTATGTGTACACACTAATTCATTTTAATAGTAAGCTTATTATTAATATTGATACTTAATATTACTTATTAGTAATATTTCATATATCATTTCATATATAAATGCATATATTAGTTCTGCTATACCAGTGCTTAGAGTTGATACATAGGAAACAGCTAAACTAAACAGCAATGTTAAGTGTCAAGAACTTCACTCTTAGGAGAAGTGTTATTAACCAACATCTTGCTCCCCTAAATCTCTGGGGTTCATTTGCTATGCAGGCTACAGTTGAGCTTCTCATTTTGGTGAGTATCAATACAAAATAAGCTCAGAATCTTCTTCAGCATATAAGTGCTTCAGATTTAACCCTCAAATGCATGTGAATGAAGCCTCCTGTAGCATTACTGGCAGTTATAGCCACAGGCCTAATAGCAGACTGTGTAGGACTAAATTGCCTCTCATCTGCTCTCTCTGAGGCGCTAGTCCTCCCCGTGGCTAAAGGTCGTGCCTTGTCTTTTCTGGGATGAGCTGTGGTGTCTTAGGTCTGGGGTGTTTCAGAGCAATAGGCTTTTCTGTTCTGAATCTTCAGGACCTTGTGGACCTTCAGGACCAGCTAGTTGTGCTGACTGAAATCAATATAAGTCTATCTATTGACTTAAATGATTGTTAGATGTCAGAATTCCTTAACCCTAACAATGACTGAGTCCCATCTTACATTAGGGTGGTTGATTTTTTATATATCCTGGTTGTTTTTTTAAATATCCTACAAGCACATTTTTTAAACCTAATCTTGAAAGATGTGTCATCTCCAGTGTTTTGATCCCATCGAATGCAAAATTTTGTTTGCTTTTATATTCAGGACTTTCACTTTAATGAATAAAAACAAAAGATGTAATAAACTTTTATTCCAAATAAGGAAATACAAGAACTGCAAGTGGAGAATTACAACTACAGAGCGTCTAACTTAAAATGAGATAATTATGAAAGGAACCGAATTTCTGTGTTGCAAGGCTTTTAATATCAGCTTCGTAGTCAGCCAAAAAGTCCAGTAAATTCTCTGTAAAACAGACCAAGACCCACATTACTCATCTGACATGACATGTTACTACGCAGGCAACCTTAACAAAACCTAGTCTACCGCAAGGTCTATCTCATGAGAGAGGCAGAGTTGAGGGCAGAAGTCTGGGATCTGTGCAGCTTCTGCCCCCTGTCTCTGCCCCCCACCGGGTGCTGCCACGACAGACTTTGACTGATAACATGCTTCCTCGGCTTTAGGATTCCTGCCCCGGGGAGATTTGACTATGTCTGTGAGGACATAGGGTGAAGATGAACTTACACAGGAATAATAGAAGCAGAATAGCTTGATATACAAAGGAAGTAAAGACTTTTGGATTTGCATGCACTGGTCAACTGGTGAAATCTTGAGAGGTTTTTGATGATTATAATAGATTTTATTATAAACAAGATGTTCAGTATCTTTTTTTAGCCAAATGCAATGCAGTCACTAAGAGCAATATATGTCTGAGCAAAGACTGGTCACACTCTGCATTGGGCACAGGTGCCCAGGTGCTGGCCATGAGGGCTGCAGGGGAGGAGATGCTGGGGCCACCCCAGTGCCACCTGGCTCCACTGCAGGGCATGGCTGAGCCCCTCAGCAGTGCTGGTGGTACTTCTGGGAAAACTTATTTAAGCAAGAGTAAAAACATTATGCAGCAGCTCTGAGAGAGAGGAGTGAGGCAAAAATAGGTGTGAAAAACAGCCCTGCAGACATCAAGGACAGAGCAGGAGGAGGTGCTCCAGGTGCCTCAGCAGAGATTCCCCTGCAGCCCCTGGAGGGACCCCAGTGGAACAAGTATTTCCCCTACAGCCCCTGGAAAGAACCATGTTGGAGCAGATATCCACACTGCAGCCTGTGGAGGACCCCACAACACGACAGGTGGACAGGCCCTGTAGGAACTGCGGGCTGTGAAGGACTCACACAGGAGCAGGCTTCTCCTGAAGGACTGCAGCCCATGGGAAGGACCCATGCTTGAGCAGTTCATGAAGGACTGCAGCCCATGGGAGGGACCCACACTGGAGCAGGGGGACAGTGTGAGAAGGAAGGACCAGTAGAGAGGAACTGTGACAGAGTGACCATGTGCCCTGCTTCCCCATCTCCTTGCACCACTCAGCGGAAGAGGAGTCAGGACTGAAGGAGTGAAGTTGAGCCTGGGAAGCGGGGGAGGAAAGGGGTTGTTTTAATGCTTGTCTTTTTGTTTCCCACGACCAAATCAGTAATTAAATATTTATTTTAATTGGCCAGAAATTAAGCTAATTTTTCCCAAATTGAGTCTGGTCTGCCCATGAAGGTACTTGGTAAGTGATCTCCCTGTCTTCATCTCCACCCACAAACTTTCTTGTTCCTGTTCTTCCCATTTTCTCCCCCATCCCACTGCAAGGGGAGTCAGTGGCTGGGTGGGAGTCTGGCTGTTAGCCAAGGTTAACCCACCACACACTCCCTTTACACAAACTCTCAGGAAACAAAGGCATTCCTTCAAGAAAAAAAAATAATGTCAAAGAAGTAATTGAAATGATAAGGAATATTACCAAGTAATAGAGCAGCCAAAAATCATCACTAATTTTTAAACTTGTAAAATGGTAATGAATCTGAAAAGAATTTCCCATAGCTTTAAATTAATCTGGCAGGATCTTCTCTGTCTCATAGGAATTTATGCTAATGCTGCTTTGTGGTAGGATTAAACAGGAACTAGATTTAATAGAAAAGTCAATTTCATGAAATTCAATCACAGATTCTCTTCACAGCTCTGAGCTAAAAAATCCTGATTTAATATAAATTAAGAAACCTTTTATGTTATTCTTAAGAAAAAAAAAAAAACAGAAATAATTGAAAGAGCAACTCTTCATGCAGCTCTTAATAATTTATTTTTCACCAAACTCCAAACTTAGAAATACTTCTTTTCTGCCATCTCCAAAATTGTATATTTTTCTTAGAAATAGTAAGTCGAATTCTGGGGGGTTTGCCTGCATGTAAAACCTCATGGAAATAAAGGAAATTTTTGCACAGCCACAAAGTGAGCAACAATGCAAAGACCACGTCCTGGGTCTGTGTTTAAAAGTGTTTCTTGTTCAAACATGTGAAAAATTAGGCTTTCTTCATCCATGTAAGAGGAACAATTCTCCCTCTTTTTTTTTCTGATGTTGTCTCAAGAACAAGAAGGCATATATAATTGTTTGTGTAGAAGTTTTTGCTTTCTCCAGCAATAATTCCAGAGGTATAAATGCAGCCCAGCTCCCCTGACTGGAAGCTTAGAAATCCAGTAGGCTTTGCTGGGAGATGAACTCTGTCCTAACTGCCTGACATTTGTATTTAATAAAATGGTCTCTGCTGTGTGTTGTAAATATAAAGTAGCTTATTGACTATTATTGTGAACCAATGCTCCTGAGTGTGGGGGCGCAGGGAAAGGCTGTATGATTTTGTTGTAGGTAAGAGAAAATAAAAGGTATTTTTTTGCAGTTTTATTACAGCTTTTTAGGTTCATGTTAGTCCCAGGGAACTCATGTTAAGCAAAGAAGAAATTCCTGAGTATTCTTCCTGTTGAAACCATTATGTTCCTTTCAGCTATAATACTGAAAATGTTCTTTCTACATCACAAAGGGAGATGAAAAGATATTTTGATAAAAGGATGACCTGCTCAGTAAAAATGTCAATTTTCCCCATGTGTAGCACATAACACCTGCTGTATCCCTATGAAACAAATGATTGATTCTGAATCCCTTCATATGGGAGAGTTACCTTGGGAACAAAATCATGTAGCAGCCATGTCACAGCCATTGCTCAACAATTAGCTGGTCCTCAAGCAGAAACAATGTCACTTTATCACACAGGTCAGAGATTTTAGGTCAAAAGAACACAGTTCTGTATTTAATTTTATAATTCTAAGTCAGTCCACAAAAACCTGCAAAGGGACTTATGGGAAAAACAAAGAGGAAATCTTATTCTGTGGCATACATATTTAACAAACTGAAACTGACAAAAATTAAATATTGTACTTGTTCACTGAAAAGTATATTTTACTTTCAATACTGATGAAACAGACCTTCCCATAAAATGTTATCCAGCTACTAGATGAATTGTGTAATAAAGTACACTCTTATTCTTAAAGCATAAGAAGATAAAGGCAAGAGGCTTGCTTAGCTCTTGAGTATCCTGTATTTTGAAAAATAAATTATAATTAAAATGCTAATTAAACTAATTTAGGATCTTTTATTAGTGAAACTAGTGTTGCTAAGACAGCTCAAGTGGTGACTTTACAACCTGACATTTGCTGTATTGACCTCAAATTTCTGAAAGCACTGTGGTTTTGCTAATTTACTCATAAAAAGAGCCTGAATGGTGAGACTTCAGTTCACTAGTAAGGACTTCAGTTTTTCTGAAGGCTTACAGGTCTACAGTAATTCTGAGATTAGACCTTCCCTTATGAACCTTGATGCTCTGGCATGACTACAGAATAGGGGTGCAGTTGCAATGACTTTTTTCTAACCCTACCCATTACTTCTCACTCTTTCACACAACAGGGCAGCAATAACAGTAGCAACCACTTCAATTTTTCAAGAATAAAAAAACAAAAAAAAACCCCAGCACCCTGACAGCCCTAACGGTAATATCACCCATCCAATTATGAGTAACGAATTGCAGCAAATTCAGTCTGGAGTCCCAGCCTGAGATTATTCTTTGAAGTAGTTTTCTACACCTTCATAAAATTGTAAGAAGAGTTATGCTAGAAGGGACCTCTGGAGGTCTTGTACAGTCTCCTGATCCAAGCAGACCTCAGTTGCTACCTCTCATTCTTAACCACTTTTGTAACCTATCCTCCCCACCGCTATGTTTTTTTGCAAATGACAAAATAGATCAATATAGTTGATGCAGCACAAAGTGGAGATGGGTACAAAACACAAGAGTGTCAACAAGAAAATAGGTAGCAGGCAAGTTTTAATCATTCAACAACCTTGACAATAGAAGAGTGGAGCATATGAAAACCTCCAAATCAGTTGGCCTTCTAGCAATCTTCTAACAGATGCATGACAGCTACCCATGGAGAGCAGGACTTCTTTCCTCTCTAGTTCCAGCCTTCTGTGATTGTGTATGAAATTGTAGATTATCGCAAATGAGGAAACTAATCACCTGAGGCATTTTATACCATTCTAGATTTCAGGGGGGGGGTAGGAAATATCAAAAGAGACTTTTCCAGATGGAAAAGAAACAATCATTTGTTGTTCCTTTAAAATGAGAGTATTATGGAAAAGATGATAATTTTTTTAAGTGAGTTGCAGAGCAGAATTGCAGTGATCTTTATCAGATCTAATTGTTAATACTATCCCCTGTCTTTGTAAATATCTCTGGATTTGTATGTTTGGGTGCTTAAGAAACATTCACACGTAAGATGGTATCCACAGTCTGTTGATTGATAGAAAATATTGCTAAATATTGCATATTATTAATAGTGAAGGAATAAAATAATCTATTACTAAAGAGATAATTTGCTACTAAAAAGCTAGAACAAAGCTAAGGACTAGTCAAGGTTGTAAGGGGTGGGTTAGGGAAGGATTGTGACTCACAGTAGCAAATGTTAGAGTGAAGTAGTCCTCTTAATGAAGGCTTTTTCTGGTTTTCCTGCAAAGGAAAAGACTCCAATTAAGATAAAGGCACAATTTGTGTGTTATTCTAACCTGAAATAGTTAATATTGGTTTAAAAATCCTGGACAATTTTAAATATCTGACAGAGACGAAAGAAGTAACATGTAGAGGTAAATTTTTATCTTTGATGACCTGTCATGAAATGTATTGAGCACCAGCTGCTGTGAATTTAATTTCGAAGTTGTTTTTGACAGCATGTTCCAATTATATCCTTATTGAAAGGCTAGATTTTTGGTAGATTGACAAGTTTCCTTTTTATTTTTACCTTCTAATGAACAAAACAATCTGTTACAGTATATTAATCCAGCTTATTTATTTCTGGATATTTAAAATACGGTCTGTTGTCCTTCTCTTCAGATACTTTTACCACCTGCAATACAGCAATAAATATACTTGCATTTGCAAAAACAAGGGGGGAAAGGTGGCTTTTAAGGAATTATTGCTTTTTCTGTGAAAGGAAACTCTTTTAAATAAGAGCTATGGCCTCATTTTAGTTAGAGGGAGGATTATTGTGTTCAAATATGTATTGACTGGACACTTTACCTAGGCACATTAAGGGTCATCACACCCTCAGGAAACACAATAGACCATATAGCCTGCTTAAATGTCATGGATTATGACTAATATTTAGATATCATCAACATCTGTTGGCCTGGTTCTGAGCAGTGCATGAGGACCTGATTCAGAATATTACTGTTGAAGAGTCATCCTATGACAGTGATCGTAACATATGCAGGGTGTGGGAGCAACAAAGATATCCACTGCATCCATTCAGTTTCAAGAACGATGCCATCAACAGAAGAGAACTTCTCAGGGTGCAGCAAAAGGATGGGAGACAACAGCCACAAGTAGTAGCAGGGGAAATTTCGATCAGGGGAAAGGAATCTTTACTAAAAGCAGGTTTAAGCACTGTCCAGAGAAGTGACAGAATCACCACCCTTAGAAGTTTTTAAAACTGCCCAGGACAAGGCCTTGGCCAACCTGATCTAGCTTTGTAGTTACCTCTGCTAGGAACAGGTGAGTCTACAAGATAAGCTTCCAGCCTAAATCCTTCTCTGAGTCTATGATTTTTTAAAAGGAGGCTATCAATTAAATAAACCACCCTCCCAGGCCCTATGGAGAGCATTCTGAACATCACATTGGAAATCCAGAATGCATGCCACTTATGGGAAAGAACTCAGAAAGGCCACAAAGGAGCTAGCATGGCTGAACAGTGGTGTAAAAGAGGCAAGTAAAAGCAAGGACCACTATGATCTTTCAGAAATGAGGAAAATAGGAAGGATGATCAATACTGCTAGATTAAATATAAAAGCATCCTAAGACTGTCCACATGGTGGACGAGTATTAATTTTTAAAAGGCACCAAAACTAACAATAAGTCCTTTTTGAATGCTTCAGGAGATGGAAGGCAAAGAGAGAATCAGCAGAAACAATAAGTGATGAGGATACAGAAGAGACAGAGAAAAAATAACTGTAGAAAAACTGCTTATCACCAATTTCTATACCATTTCCAGCTTAGCACAGGGAATATCAAGAAATTGTACCATGAATCCAATTCAGGGATATAAAATTGTTCTAAAATTTAAGATAAGAATGCTACAACTGAACCAGCAGAAACATTCCCAGAACAAAAATTAATGAGATTAAAAGAAGGATGTAGTCCTGAGATAACAAAATAAAAATGTGCCAGACTGTGATTAATGGTTATAATCAATGGAGTACAGCTGATCTGGATCATTCAGCAGTGGCAGTTGGGTCTCAACTGTGTTGCTGTTAATTACATTATATTTTCATTTAGCTTGCTTTTTGTGTTAATTTAACAGTGACACAGGATATTAATGCTATTACAGCTAAAGCAGTTTCCTAATCAGCTGAATTAGATTATGGCCATAAAATGAATTTCCACCTGTGGGAGCATTTGAATTTCCATTCTGTGAAACTCTCAAAAGCAGATTTCAAAAATATTCCTGTGGCTTTTCATATCACACATGAATATGTGCACATACACACCCAACACCATTAATACTCCAAGACTGCATTACTTAACATTCTTGTCAGGAAATATTTCTACAGTAATTGTGTCCTTGCTTGTTTATATTGTAGTCTGTATGTTAAAAAGGGAATTACTCAACCTTTTTTTCTTGTAAGCTTGTTAATAGAGTATTTACTTCACATTTTCAAAGGTCAAAAGATGGACAGAAGAATGCAATCACTCTGTTAAGGTAGCAAAGACTCTTGGGGACTCAGGAAGACCAAAACATTTGAAACAAATAAGTAGTAAATTCTGTATGCATGGTAAAAACACATTTTTTTCATTCTAGTGGGATAACAGGTAGTCAAGACAATGTGCATTCAAACTTTGGTAGTATATAGCATAGATTAGATTTACTGATAAATCTTAAAGGCATGCAGTATTTTCCATCTGCTCATGCAATAAGACAATCAGAAAAGCATAAGAACTTGACCACATGCTTTGATGCTGGGAAATGCTGAACACATCTAGCTCCCATTTAAGTTTAGGATGGTTGGAGAGAGTTTAAAAACTTTGTACTATGGACAAGGACATAAAAATGTTCAAGTTGATGCAAGGAAAGAAAAGTGTGGCTTCATCTAATACAACACCACCCCAAATGTTAAAAATAGATGAACTGTTACCCATATGTTCAAAAATTATTGGGAATTGATAAACCAGATAATATCATTGCCAAATAAAATAAAAATCAGATTTTTTTAAAAAAACCTTGATATGTCTAAATATTTCTGACAGAAGCTTACAGCTGTTCAGCTTTAAACAGTATATAGTAACTTCTCTGAATATGATACATGATTCTACCACCAGTTACCCATCCTCTATTTACAGTTTTCAGCATTCAAAGATGAACACAGAAATCCCAGATTATATTTCCCTTTTTATTATTCATTATTATAAGTGTCTTTATTTTGCCTTTTGAGAAAAAATTATTAGTGTTTCTAAGCTCAGGCATTTTTTCCTCCTAAAAAGTAATTCTGTTATTTTTGAAGAAATGGAAGAGTGCACATAGACCCCTACATAAAGAGATGGGACATCAAGTATTATGCAGTTCATTGCTTGAATGGAGTGCACTAAAAATTAGTTTGGCTAATTGAATCTAGTGTTAGAAAGTAGTTAAATTACTCTAGGCCCCTTCCAAGAAAAAAAAGCAGATCTAGTTATATACTTATTCAAATTCTGTCAGAGTTAAAACAAAATATGTCAGGCAATACTATATCTCATTGCTAGACAGGTTTTCTGCGCTGCAATATAAATGTATCTTCTTTTATTTTAATTACATGTTCTTTATCCTTATTAAAGCTGCTCTTTTTTGGTGTTAATGTGTTTCAACTGCTTGCAGAATAAAGTCGGCTTTTAAATACGATGCATGAGCTGCTATTGCTTTATTTCGTCATGTATCTTTTCAGAAGTGAGATCATTTTAACTTCTTTGCTTTCAAATCTCTCCAGGATGTCAATACTTGGTAACGAGAACAGCCAAACAAAATAGCACATACAGTATTGTGTTGCTTAAGAATCACTTAAAGAGTGCCTATTCTTTTCCTGGCATGTGATGTAGCTCCTCTTCATGTGCGAAACAAAACTTGGCACATCACGCTGCACACTTTCCGATTTATTATCATTCCCTAGTCTCTTTCAGACTTGGTATTGCTGAAAGGAGAGGATACCTTTGCAAAGTCAATTTAACCCTCTCTTCTTGTTGTATTAAATAGTGTTGCATAGGATTGCACAAAAGTTTGGATGGGAAGGAACCTCCAAGCAGGGTTAACTTGAAAGTTAAATGGGTTGTTCAGCTTGTGCTGGTGAGTTTGGAATATATCCAAGGATGAAGATAGTATTACCTCTCCGGACAATCTCATCCCAGGCTAAGCTGGACTCCCTCAGAAGATTTTCTTCCTTATGTCAAACCAAAATTCTCCCTGTTGCAATTTGTGATTGATGGCCTTTCTGTGGGCACTCTGAGAAGGGCCTATCTCCTAAGTCCATGCCAGCCCCGTAGGTAGGGGAAGACTGCACAAAGGCTCCCTCCTTCAGGTATTCAGTTTAGGATAACTTTGCAATCATGTAAATGACAGTTTTTACTTTTTAGACTGTTAGAAGAGCACTCTGGTAACTGATAACACAGAGACATGTGCTGAGAAACAAAATGTAGGAATGTAAGAGGTAAGTCAAATGTATTTTTCAATTTTGGTGGGAGGGGGAAAGTATATAAATTGTTGTCATTTGTATTTCTTTCACCATTAGAATCAGCATGTATACTACCATTTTAGCAGCTTTACTTGTTGTAGTATTACTACATATTGCAAACCACCAGTTGCACAGCTGTGAAAGCTTCCTATGCCTTTTCTTTAGTTCTCACCATGTTTCCACTCTCCCAAGTCCCCCTCTGCCTCATGAATATTTGGATATATGCCTTAAAATAAGATAGCTGGGTTGGTCTTTATCCCATGAACAAAGTAATGGCCAGTGAAATGCTTTTTTAGAAAAAACTTCTTCTAGAAAAAACTTGTTCTAAAGCCCAGTACTACCCTGAGATCAGACTGTAATAGCTCAGATTGATTACCTTCCTTTCCATGAGAGAAAGTGTCAGTGTTCTCCACTCATGGGAGGAGGAAAGCTCTGCTAAGAGAAAACTGCAAATCAGGGCTGACCTTTGTGAAAGACTGATTTTTTCCACACAAAACTGGCATCAGCTCCAGCCAAAAATCATGTGACCCCAAGAGGACTACAGGAGCTGACAGTATTTCTGCTTTTTCTTGTCCTTTGCATCAGTCTATTTACTAAGCCCCTCCAAACAGACTTTGTTTATAGCTTGCCAGTATAACCAAGCAAAGATCCTACTAAAGATCTTACACACTACAGGATATTGGTTGCAGTCATGATGGTCTATACCAAATGTTTATGTTGCTATACACCAGTTTAGAAATGAAAGCTTAGGTGACCAGACTCTATTGCTCTGAACATTTTGTGCCGATAAAACTGCATCCTTAAGTATATATAGCACACCAGACCAAAAATTGCACGTAGTGACAAAATTGGTAAGAGCAATTTATGGGTTCATGAGGGTGTATTGCAACTGACACAGTGGTGGAGGAGAAGCAGAATACCTAAACAGATTCAGGTTTTTTTAATATGCTTCACTCTGTGTATTTCATCAGACAGGTGCTTACCCCCTTAACACCACTTCTGGTGGAGCTCAGGGAAAACTCACCATCTGCAAGGGCAACTCGGAAAGGACTCCTGGGGTGCCAGAATGTGAATAGCAGTTGTTTGTGAACAGCCACATTGACTCATTATAATTTTTATTCATCACTCAGGTAGCATTCTTTAAAAGTTTTTTTTTAAATAGGCAACTTTCATTTGGGGACAGATTATAAGAGTAATCTCTAAGCATCTGCTTACCTGCCACTCTCCTTATTGGCTCCTCCCCTTATCTATAAAACCAACTACCATACTCCCCCAGACTCCAAAAAAGGAAAATATGCAAAGGAAAAAGAGCCTGAGGAGAAAAAAACAACAAATAAAACTAGCATGATGGATAGAAAATGAAAGCAAAGAGAGAGTCAAAAAAGCAAAGCTGGAGAAAGGGTAGGGGAGCAGAACACCGTTGTCCTAAAAATCTTGCATTACCTTGAGTTGGCTTTAATATTATTTATTGAGCTTGCCATCTGTTCATATATACCAATGAGTGCTTCTGCCAGCTCTAGGGCAACACTACTAAAGATGCTTCTTCCTTGTTCCCACTAAATTGTAGTATTCATGGATCAAAGAGAAATTGTTGACTTCACAGATTCAAAGGACTGTACAAACTCTAGTTAATACATTTTCAAAACATCTGTATGAATCACATACTTGTTAACTGTACCTGCTTCTGAAATGAGTAGTGCTAATATTTCTCTAGGTCACAGGTAAAGTGAGAAGAGGCAGAGAGTCCATCATTCTTGGTAGGCATTTTACCTCTCCAGAGCTCTACCGGTGGCACTTTGCATGCACGCTCATTGTGCTTTCTCAGGATCAGCGCCCATTCATTACCTTGCTTTCAGTAGTTCTGGTGTCTTGCCCACACAGCCATTCTTCCAGCCCTCAATCTCTTTCAAATTGCCCCATTCTCTTTAATGTTGATTTGTTGTGACAGCTTTGGGGATGGATAGTAGGTACAGCAATGGAGAGTAAAGAGATTGACCATTCTCATTCACTGAGCTGCCACAGCAGGCGATAAGCATTTACCTAGTTCTGCTGTGCTACAGATAGGAACATGTTTCGGACAAGTGATTTCAGTAATTAAATTGAACTTCTTATCTCTCTGAAAACAATACCCACAGGGTTTCCTTATGAAAAACCTAATAATGATTTTACTACTGTCTGGCAACAGCTCACTGTGTGTCAGTAATTCCCTTCTCTTGCAATGTATTGCAGGACAGAAGAATTCACCACTGGGACGATGCGCAGTGGTGTCCCATAGGCATGAAGAGTGCATTGGTTCTTGGCAGTGCTATGGACAACTAAGGAGTGCGTTCAGCTGAGCACTGACGCAGTGTTACTTTTGGGAGAATCTATGTCTGCATCCAGAGATCTCATTTAACCTAATATAGAATACCTCTGTGGACCTGTCAAGTGGAAGAATTTAATTATGCTGAGATGAACTGCAATTATGAAGGTCTCTAGTGGGGAGCAGGTACCAAATCCTGTCTGATTTAGGTAAATCTATGCATCACTGTAGAACGCAGAGTCTGAAGTTACGTGTTTCCCCATCACTTCTGCCAACACCTTCTAAAATAGACTAAGGTATTCTCCTCCTTGATACTAGCAATATTGAATTCATTTAGGCATCTGTTCAAGTCTTATTAAAATTTTTAAATTACTTTTTCTGGTCCTTTTCTTCTGTGACAGGCAACGAATTTTTTGTCAAGACAAAAATCATTTATGGAAAATACCCAGTGGACAATGATAACCCTTGTTGTTTTGGTTGTTTTATCTTGTAATGTGCTATTGATTTTGTAATAGGAAAGTCCAAGAAATGTTGAGGAGATAGCTTCATTCTCCAACGTAAAACACTTTATTCATAAAGTTAGGGCTTTTCTCTCTGATGGGAGATACAAAATTTTTCTGCTTCCCATCTGTATTTGTTTCATCTGTTGGATACTGCTCCTGGAATTCTAAATTGTTTCATAGTTCAAGGGAAGGAGATATGCAATAAAGGCCCATTTCAATGGTAATAAAAATAGCATCTAATATGGAACAACACATTACAAGTCAAGACATCTGTTCACGTTATTATGAGAGTCTCAGTCCAATTACATTCACTATAAATTATGGAAGAACAATTGTAATAAAAATGTGCACATTATTGTTTCTGAGCTTGAGGCTAAATTGAAGATTAGGGTTTTATGCATTCTGAATTCTGAAAGAATTTTCTGAGATATCACAATCCAGACTTACTGCAATAACATACATAAGAAATTATATTCAAAAGCAGGTTAAACACAACTTTGCCTATATATTTAAACCTTGGTTGGCCAAAACCCCCAGTAAATATAACCAGGGTTTAAACACTATCTTTAAACCAGGAACTGTGCCACTTTACACTGTCCTAGACAGATATTTTTCCAGCATAATATTTATCCACTTATAAAATTGGTACTTGATCTACACAGAATTCAGGAACATTCAATGCAATTCCATTCTTTTACGCAGCTATATCACTGGAGAATTTAACCTACTGCTTTAAAAAAATTGATCTCTAAATAGTCTGTCCTCACTGAGGTGAGGAAGGATTTTATTTTTTCTGCAGGCATCAGTTAGCAGGATTGTAGAATTATAGAATTTTATAGGGTGGAAGGGACCCATGAGGATCATCTGGTCCAAACTCCACCTCAAAGCAGAGCCAACTTAGATCACGTTATTCAGGGCCTTGACCAGTTAAGTTTTAAATACTTCTGAAGCTTGCAATTCAATGAAGTCTCTCAGCAGTCTCATTAACTGCAATTTTTTTCCCTAACAGTTAATTAGAATTTCACATGTTGCAACTTCTGTCCATTGCCTCTCATCCTATCATTTTTACCCCTGAAAAGCATCTATCTCCATTTTTTCTAAACCTTCCCTTTAAGTAGTTGAAGAAAGCAACAAGGTATTTCTCTAATCCTTCCCTTCTAAAGACAGCACAAATAGTTAGCTCAGCTGTTCCTTGCATGTGATGCGCTCAGCTCCCTAACCATCTTGGTGACCCTCTGCTGGAATTGTTCCAGTATGCCAACATCTTTCTCATAGTGGAGTCACAAAACTGGACACAGTACTCTTGATGCAATTCCAGCAGTACTGAAGGGGGGGGGGGGGGGAAGACTTCTCTCTACCTGCTGGCTTCACTCTTGCTTATGCAGTTTCAATATTCTTTGGCCTTCTTCACCACAGGGGTGCACTGCTGACTCAACATGTTGTCCATGAGGACCCCCAGGTCCTTTCTGATAGCAAATGACATCAACAAATGGGAACTGGTTAATGCTGGCATTATCCCACAGTAAAAGATTTAACAAACAAGAGGAGTACGAGATAGGGCCACTGTTAAACACATTCAGACAATTCATTTTGAGCTTACCAAAACAGAGTGCTGTTGATTTATTTCATCTTATTGCCACAATAACTTCAATCTGTCACAAACTATTAGTATCTCAGAGCTTCATCTTACCTCTATAATAAAGCTTTTCTAGAAATTAACCATCATTTTCTTCTCACTTTTGATACTAATAAACTAAAATTGTTCAAGTGTTAGAACATGAAATTTAGTCCATGTCTACCCTGCAAATGAAACCTACATTTGCCTTCAGTGGCTCTCTTCAGTTGCCCACTGGAAGCTATCAAGCTGCTCTTATACTGTAGTGTGTGAGCACCTTCCCTTCACCTTCCCTGACTTATAGTCTATAGATTACTTGCCTGTGTGCTGCAATTAAGCAGATAAAGTCCTGGTTTGGGTATGTGTGGTGGGGTTTTGGTAGCAGGGGAGGGGCTGCAGGGGTGGCTCCTGTGAGAAACTGCTAGAAGCTTCCCTGGCTCGACGGTGGTAGCGCCTCTGGGAGAACAGATTTCAGAAGGGGAACCTGCAGTGGAGAGGGGAGTGGGATGTGAGAGGAACCCCTCTGCGGATACCGAGGTCAGGGAAGGAGGAGGGGGAGGAGAAGCGGGGGAGGAGGGGATACCCCGCAGCCCGCGGTGAGGCGGCAGGCTGTCCTCCCCAGCCCATGGAGGGGAGCGGGGGCCGCCCAAAATGGCCGCGACTCCGTGGGAAAGCCCGCGCTGAGGCAATCTGTGACTGAGGATCGGCCCGCGGAAAGGACCCACGCCAGGGAAGTTTGTGAGGAACTGCAGCCCGCGGAAAGGACTCACGTTGGAGCAGTTGGTGAAGGGCTGTCTCCCGCGGGAGGGAGGGACCCCACGGCGGAGCAGGGGCCGAGCGCGGAGTCCTCCTCCCCCTGAGGAGGAAGGAGCGGCAGAGACAAGGGGTGAGGAACCGACCCCAGCCCCCGTCCCCTGCTCCCCTGCGCCTCTCGGAGGTGGGAGATGGGGAGAACCGGGAGTGGGGCTGAGGCGGGAAGGAGGGAGGGCTGGGGGGAAGGTGTTCCAAGGTTTGGTTTTACTTCCCAATGTCCTTGTTTTGACTTGATTGGTAACAAATTAAATTGATTTTGTTTTTTCCCCAAGTTGAGCCTGTCTTTTGCCCGTGACCGTAAGTGGTGAGCAATCCCTCCCTGTCCTTGTCTCGACCCACGAGCTTTTCTTTATATTTTCTCCTCCCCACCCCACTGGGGCTGGGGGGGGAGGAGTGAGCGAGTGGCTGCGTGGTGCTTTGTTAGTGGCTGGGCCTAAACCGCAAGTCCATGGACAGAAATCCTGATAGCTGTTTTCCTAACTTCTGCTAGGTTTCCATATCTCACATGCTTTTTCTTGATTGTTGATAGGAAGCCAGAAGCTGGAAAGGAAAGAGACAAGTGTTTTGCATCCTGATTTACAGCTGGTGTAAAATGACTGACGTGAACCTGGAAGACACCTGAAGGCTTTAAGAATCAAGCAACAAAATGGGAACAGCAGTGGTTAGACTGCAATGTAGGACATAGATGAGAAACAGCAGTTCATACTTTGGTTAACCCTAAGCCTCCATACAGAAGTACCTGGATTTCAGTAGCCTGTAAGGATGTTCCATCTCATTTCAGCAAACTGAGTCTGAACCTTTTGGTTTCCAGGATCACTACAAAGATCTCAGACTTTCTGCAAAAAGTGAGAGTTAGTCAGGGAATATGGACTTGGGTGTATCAGGGTAGGTTAGCTAGTATCATGAAATTTTTTTCATCTTCAACATTGTATCAGCTTGGAATGATTATTTCCTTAATTCAGTGTTAGAGGTACAGTGAATGTTTTGCTTTTCGTGCAGTAAATGAAAACTGAACTGATAAAGCGTATCCACCTAGCTGGTGTGAGACTAAATGCTGTAGTGTTTTGTAATTCTGAGATGAAAACAACTGTTAAAAAAAAAAAAAAGACATCACTAAAGTCATATCATTCTTCAAATTTAGTACCAGTTTCATCTACTTGGGTATGGCCTTCCAAACTAAGCTTATTTTCTTCTCCCTTATATAACTTTGCTCATGAAGAGCTAATGCTCAGACAGCAAAATAGGAAGCTGGGACCACTACAGGTATCCAGAAATATTGTATAAACATATGCATGGAATACAGTTGTTTACCATAATGGTTATCCTCAACTATGGTGTCTACCTGAACTTTTTTCCTTACGTTTTTATCTTGTTAAGTTTTTCCACTTCTTTTTTAACATGGAAAGCTAAGCAATTTTACTCTACCTTTCTATTGCTTAGATCTATTGCAGTAATCACTGTTTGTCTTTCACAATGTTTCATCTTTTTTTTTTTTCTTTTTTTGGCCTTCCTTATTTTGGCTGGCCCTCTCTGCTTGTCATTCTCTCCGAAGTGCTGATATCCTGTCTCTCAGAACTCATTAGCCTTCTCCTTGGCTGTAGATTTAGTCTGGTTTTCTTTACATGCCCTGGCCTCTGAGCTCCTCTTACAACATATTTGCCTTGGTGATGGGGTATCACATTGGCCAGAACCTGGGGGTAGATCTGCTTGCACCTTTCCTAAAATAAACCTACCAAAAATATCCAAAGCTGTGTCTATCTCTAAAGTTAGGTCTCATGAGAACACAAACTGGAATACAATAATTTTGCTGACAGTGAAAATTCAGCTCTTTTGGGGGAGATGATCCAGAACAACTATAAACAACTTCTGTAAGCAACTTTCCCCCTGCTGATGGTCCAGGCAAAGTTATGCCCAAAACTATAGCTATAGCAAACACCGCACTGTGCCTCTGGATCCCTAAGAAAACCTGATCTGCCAGACTGCTCCCGTGACATCCTGGCTCTGCCCCCCCTGACCTGAGCCCCAGAACGTTTCTCCATCTCAATGCTCAGGGGAGGTGCTGGCAGGCCTTTCCCAGCAGAGCTCCACCTGCAACAGAGTCACAGCTGCCAGGACAAAGCAGGTAGATACCCTATGAGCCTGCCTGCCTGCTATCCTGCTTCAGCCTTTTCAACCCAAGAAAAGTGCCCACAGAGCAAACAGGGAGCCAGAAGGTGGTGATATTGACTGCCACTGTCTGCCTTCCCCAACATTAAACACTGCCGTGGGCAAGGATCATATTTTTCTATATGCCTGGTGAAAGGCCTCATGCATGTTATTCAGAGGAGATGATTTTACATCTGAACAGATGACTTAGGGGAGAGGGCTGGCCAGCTGCTACCAGGCTCCAGCCTCAGGGGGGCAGTGAAATTTGGCTGCTGCCCCTGAGCCATGCCAGGGACTGTGCTGACAGTTTAGAAATACAGACGACTACGGGCCAGTGCTTGAGTGTGTGCACGGGCTCTGGTTTATTTGCAGATATAGAGGTAGTAACAGACTCTTGCTGGCAATAACAATATAAAAATATGTAACGGTCTCCTTAATTTGTGGCTCTGCCTACGCCAGGAAATTAAACAGCAGCAGGGCATAAGCCTGAGCGAAAGCAAATGGCAGCAACGCTCACAATGGATATATGCCTTATGGAGAGTAACAAGCCTCTGTGGGACAAAGGAAGGAAGGATATTATAGTTGTCTATCAGAGACAGACCTCAAAGAATTTTCTTCAGAAGTTGTCTTTAATGATGTACATCACAGATAGGTTATCGGTAAGCAAATCACTGGAAAATCTGGGCTGCCTGCTCTGGGCCAGGAATGATCATAAAGCATGGGAGAAGGGCTGCAATCACACTTACCTCCTGATGCAGCCTGCAATGCAGTCAGGGGCTTACCAGCCCCTCACGCTTACTGGCACCTGGCTGGGGTGCTCGTGGGATGTAAACCTGGGCTGCTTTTTTTCATGGTGTCTTCCAGGGTTTCACCATGAAGCCAGGACACAATGTACACAGAGAGGAATTTGAAATTGCTGCCATCTCTGGATCATGGAAGCAGCCAGTACAGAGACTGAACTGGTGTGCTGGAGATGTGTGCAAAGGCTAGTGCAATTCTCACTGCTCCTTGTTTCAGGAAAACAACAACAACAAAAAACCCCTAACCAAACGACAAACGTCCAGCCATCTACAAAACTAGTTTTCTGAGTCAAAGCAACAATGTCAGAAGTCTTGAGAAAGAGAGACCATTCTGAGCAACTCTCAGACAAGTTTTTCAACTCATGAAATGAGTTATGTGCATGTCTGGATTATCCCTTTTGGGAAGGTGTGACAGAAATATCTAGATTTTTAGTTTGACCTTGGTTTTTGACTATGATCTTATAAAAATAAGTGAAAGGACCTCCTGGTGGGAACAGGAGATTGTTTCTTCCCTGGGGATGAACTGAGTTTGCCCAAGGTGTGGCATGCAGTAGAAGTAAGTCACAGCATGGAGGCAGAAGTTACAGCCAAGGAGAAGCCTAAAAGGCTTAAGAGTCAGTTTGTGATTTTCTTAATATATTTGAGGAATCTTGTGCTTGACTTTTATGCAAAGCATAGTCTGAGGCTTTCTTTCACATTTGGTATAAAAAAGGCCTGACTTCTCATGTGCATTTAAGCATTTACTCTGCTGTTTCTCTCCATACATCAGCCATTACAAGACCATTTGTTGGAAATGACAACTTCACTGGGGTAAATGTGCTATCCCTTCTTTAAATACACTATGCTAAATAAGGAAGGGAGCAGAGTGTCACTTAGCTCTATCAGCAAAATTAACTACCACATTTGTGGTGTTTCAGGGATTTTTTTGTTGTTCCTGGACCCCAATCTCTGATCCAGTGTGTATTGAATCATGACTCTCTAGATAATCTGAAATATTTTCTGGGAACATCTGTCCAGTCATATAACTTAAGGGTTTGCTCCATGCCAGTTCCCTGATTGTTCAAAATGCATACACACATGTAGACTCATTTGTTTCCAAGCACTGCCTTAGAGTAAGCCCAACTAGTTTTCTCTGAGAAAAATGCAAATGCAGTTCCCACAACCACTTGCAATAGGAAATATGGGTAAGAACATGGCAGAGCTGGCTCTTTCTGCCAAATTCAAACACCTTGACACAAGGACCTATGGTACAGAGCACACACACATACATTATAGAAACAACCATTCTGATGAGCTGTGACAGAGCTTTTTACGGTGTCCTGAAGACTTGGAATGAAAAACCCACAATACCTAACAACTGTATCTTAGGGCCAAGGGGTTGACATGTGGCTCAAGTCTCCCTGGGTCTATAAAGGCTGTGCAGAGCGCATACAACCAGTCCACTTGCTCTCAGCTGCATGGGACCAGCCTTTCTCAGTTCTGCTTATACAAGCTATGATCAGGCGGATAGCTGAAATGAATGTGGAAGGACAATGTTGTGGATGAAGGCTAAGTCATTTAAGCAGTTCCAGCTACATGAGAACAAACAAGTATTTCATATAAAGACTATAGATTGACCTATATCAAATTAAAACTGTATGCAGAGGTTTTACAGAACCTGGCTGACTGTGATGCACAGAAAGCCTTAGACACAGCTGCCAATGCCCATGACTCTCAGTGACACTGGTGAGAGTGTGATTTGCTTATCAAACTGAGAGCAGAACCTTTAGTTCTTACAATCCAAGAGGTTTTTACACATTCTAATTACTGATGGTAAAGTGTTTCCTCCCTCTTTAAACATTTCCATTTTTGCTTCCTCTTTTGTTCACTTTAAACATGGCTTGCAAAACGCAAGATGTGTCTGTACTCTCAGGCTGCATCTACGCTGGTTTCAAAGGCAAGCTCTGAATGCGCTTGCTAGTTCCTTGGCAAAGAGCATGTCGGAGTCCTGTCCAGAAAGCAGAGCATCCAGGTCTCTTTGGGCCTCAGGACCACATCCCTCCTCCACTTCAGTGGAAATGCATCATCTCGTACTGGCATATTGTGCCTCCACGCCCGTGCCCTTCTGAAACATCCAGCGGTCCCAGGACACCTATCTCATGCAAGCCCATGACGACACAGATTGCTGTAAGGTGTCATTACTGCCTGCTGCTACTGACAGAAGGTTATATCAGGCCTCTTATCAGGAGGTGTGCCTCGGGGAGAGCCATGCTGTACGAGAGGTGCCTAGATGCACTAGAAAGTAGGTGCTGAACATGCTTTTTTTATTGACTCATAGAATCATACAACTGTTGAGGCCAGAAGGGACCACTGGAGGTCATCTAATCCAGCTCCCCCCACTCAAAGCAGGGTAAACTGGAGCAGGTTGCTCAGAGCCTTGTCCAGCCAGGTTTTGAACATTTCCAAGGATGGAGACTCTACAACCTCTCTGGGCAACCTGTTTGAGTGTGTTTGACCATCTTCACAGAAAAAAAAGGTTTTCTCACATTTAAGTGGAATTTCCTGTATTTTAATTTGTGCCCATTGTCTCTCCTCCTGTTACTGGATGCCACTTAGAAATGCACAGTCCTCTTTACACCCTCCCATACAGTATTTGTACACATTGATAAGATCCCCCTGAAACTTCTCTTCTCTAGGCTGGATGGTCCCAGCTCTCTCAGCCTTTCCTCATGCTGAAGATGCTGCTGTCCCTTCATCATCTTTGTGGCCTTGTGCTGGACCTGCTCCAGTGGAATGAATGCAAGAAAAGACTCGTTTACACAGGGGCATCTTGACCTGCAAAACTTTCTGTGCACATTCCATTCTTGAGTTACAGAAACAAATTTAAGAGTGTATTAGCACACAAGAGACAAAAATGAAGTAAAATGAAAACTGTGGAGAATCAAAAGATACCAGGAAGCAAAAGCCACTTACTGACTATTTCCCTTTTTTTCTTGTTCTGCCTAAGTGTTACAGTCCATTTAAGCTAGTTAGAGCTTCCTGCACTAATCTGAACAACGCATGTTTAAAAGTGGATTCAAAAGGCTTTTTCCTTTTGGGTATGTCTGCACTATTGCCAAGAAGTACCGACATATCCATGTTAGCTGTAAACAAGACAAGAGAGCTGCAAAATGAAGTCAGATAGATAGTTGGGTAAATTGGTACAAGAGAACTCTTGAAACTGCTGTAGGGACCTGCTGCTGACACCTGATTCAGCTGGTTTGTATTTGCATTTGGCCTGAGTGCAGACAAGTGCTGGGAGAAGGGGAGGCATGTTTGTATTAGGTTATAAAAGTAACAAGCATTTAGAGAGATTAGACATTGTTCTGACTCAATGCATCCTCCTGTAGAAAAAGTCATATTTTTTACTCTTGTCCTGGGATAAAAAACCTGCATTGCACTCTGTTCAGAGTGCTGGCTTCAGGATAGACAAACCCCTATGTGTCACACTTCTTCACGGGGCACACCCTTTCTCTTTGTGTTTTTTTTTTTTCTGTACTCTATCTACTGCTCCTTTAAAGCCTTCATGTTGATTAGTTTATTTCTTCAGGTTGTCATAAGTGGTCTTCTACATTCTTTTTCCTGGCTAAGGGATAGTGGAGATTCGCTTTGGCACTTTCTAGTGTTGGTACAGTCTTCAGGTTTCATTTTTACTTTATCACTAAATGGCAGTGTGATCTGACCAACAGATCAGTTTATGAGAATGGCTGTAGTAGCTTGCAGTCCTTTCTGCTCTCAAGTTTAGAGACTCTTTCATACAGAAGACATCTTTGCAGCTGCTGAGATTAAAAAAATTGGACCTTTTTTTTTTTTTTTAAATATGCCGCACTCCTGTGTAGATGTACCAGGGTGCCTTCTGTGAAAATAAACCAAGAAAAAATATCCTGGAAGGCCATACAGAGATTTTATACAGTTTCTGCCTTAGGTAAATTATTATAGGTGTGCTATAAAGCCCTGAAATCACATAGATTATAATGAAGATGCTGGCTCATCCCCAGCAATTTGGAAAGAGTGCAATACTGTGTCCTTTTCTGATTTTTGACCTAGTACATTGATTGATCAAAATCAATGTCTAGCACACAAGATTCTTAATTTCACTTTGTTCTTCCAGAATACCTGTCCTAACTGCATCATTATGCAAGATAATATATGAAAAAGAAATAAATGGATTGTGATCTAAATATTGCTTCAAGTGGCAAAATCTATGTTATTCTCTTTGTCTGAAGAAACTCACTGTGTATTGGGTTGTTACCTTTTCCTTCTGCTTTAGTTGGCTGCTTAATTAAGGTCCTGTTTTACAATACTGAATAATGCATATTGATTAATAGTGTTCACAAAAACTGCAAGAGTAAGATTGGCATCTGGTGGACTTGACAGATGCCTGAGCCACTTACAATGCTTTTCTGTCAGGCAATTCAGTCCCCAGAAAAGGAGACTGCATGACTAATGAGTTTGTACCTCCTCTTCATGTGCTCATCTGCTTTCCCATTGATGTAATTTATTAGGCACTTATGTGAGTCATGGTTAGCACACTGAAGAGGGAGTGGTTGGTGGCAGCCATTATAATAACCATAAAGCAAATAAAACAGAAATCAGGAAAGTGGGAAATGATGTTTTAGAAGCAGAGAACACCTGTTTTCCATTTATGCCTGCACTAAATATTTGCAGTTAATTAAATAGTTACAATCAGAGTTTGATAATGTATTTATACTCACAACTATTTTTACAAACCAGCATTCTTCCATCATTGCTGGACTTTCAAAGAGCAAGGTTTGTGCATCTCTACTAAATGAAAAGTTTCATAATGGTTCACTATGATGAACTGAGTAGTTTATGTGAAATCATCACTTTGGTAAAACTTTTGACACATGACCATCTGATAAACAGAACAGAGAAAATATTTCTAGGTTGTCATAGGGAGCCACTTCTGTGGCCCCTATGGACACATCTAACCAAGTAGCAGATGGGGCTCAAAATAAACATAGAATCATAGAATCATTTAGGTTGGAAAAGACCTTCAAGATCATCGAGTCCAACCATCATCCATGCCCACTAAACCATGTTCTGGAGTACCTTGCCTACATGCTTTTTGAATACCTCCAGGGATGGTGACTCAACCACTTCCCTGGGCAGCCTATTCCAATGCCTGACAACCCTCTCGGTAACGAAATTTTTCCTAATATCCAACCTAAACCTCCCTTGCCGCAACTTGAGGCCATTTCCTCTCATCCTATCTCCAGCCACCTGACAGAAGAGACCAGCACCCACCTCACTACAACCCCCCTTTAGGTAGTTGTAGAGAGCGATAAGGTCTCCCCTCAGCCTCCTCTTCTCTAGACTAAACAGCCCCAGCTCCCTCAGCCGCTCCTCATAAGACCTGTGCTCCAGGCCCCTCACCAACTTGGTTGCCCTTCTCTGGACACATTCCAGCACCTCCATGTCTTTCCTGCAGTGAGAGGCCCAAAACTGAACACAGTACTCGAGGTGCGGCCTCACCAGTGCCCAGTACAGGGGAACAATCACCTCCCTGCTCCTGCTGGCCACACTATTTCTGATACAGGCCAGGATGCCACTGGCCTTCTTGGCCACCTGGGCACACTGCTGGCTCATATTCAGCCGGCTGTTGACCGGCACTTCTCCAGGTCTTTCTCTGCCGGGCAGCTTTCCAGCCACTCTTCCCCAAGCCTGTAGCGCTGCATGGGGTTGCTGTGACCCAAGTGCAGGACCCGGCACTTGGCCTTGTTGAACTTCATACGATTGGCCTCAGCCCATCGATCCAGCCTGTCCAGATCTCTCTGTAAAGCCTCCCTACCCTCGAGCAGATCGACCCTGCCTCCCAACTTGGTGTCGTCTGCGAACTTGCTGAGGGTGCACTCGATCCCCTTGTCCAAATCATCAGTAAAGATATTAAACAGAACAGGGCCCAACACCAAGCCCTGGGGAACACCACTAGTGACCCGCCGCCAACTGGATTTCACCCCATTCACCACTACCCTCTGGGATCGTCCATCCAGCCAGTTTTTCACCCAGCAAAGAGTACACTTGTCCAAGCCATGAGACGCCAGACATAATGACTTGAAATTTAGTTAAGCCATGAAAAGACACTTTGAACTGAGGACAGAAAGTCTTTGAGAACTATCAGAAAACTGCTGCTGTCTACAAGAGTCAATAGGAAGCTGTTTAGTTGGTTCTTTGGAAGTGTATCAATACAGGTACACTACATCACAGTTTTTTCTGCTTAGTCCATTGGTATTTGAGATGAACAGGAACATTGTATTTCACGTGAATAAAATAAATAGACTGGGAAGAGACACCTTAGTGAGGAACTCAGATTTGAGCTAGCTCAAGGCAAATAGTAATGATGTAATTGTACATAGGACTTATTCTGACAGAATATAGACGTAGGATTGTCTAGGGGTTTTCAGGTGCGAGCCAATAGGACAAGTCATGAATTTCTATTAGCATCCCAAAAGCTTTATTGCTAGAAGCCCAGAAAGCTGAAGAATGCTTGTATGCATGTCATAAAGGAGGGCATAATAAAGTGAATGTGTTCAGTAAGTTGTCAGATATTTTTATAAAAGGAGATTTTTGCTGACTGTGACAAATGTCTAGCACTTCAACACTGAACTAATCATTAGGGAGAGCAGAAACATGAAGTTCAATAAGGAGAAGTGCAAAATACTGAATCAGCGTTGAAACTAACTGCATTAACAGCAGTCCTGCTGAAGAGGACCTGGAGGCAACAGGGGATGGCAGATTGAATATAAGCCAACAGTGTGGGCTTGTTGTAAATAAGGCAGATTATGTACTGTGCCACATTAAGATCATGGCACGCAGGCTGAGGGAAGTTATTAGCTTCCTCTACTTGGTATTACTGATGAATCCCCACCTGTGTGCAGATATGGGTCCCTAAGTTTAAAAGGGCCATGGAGAAACTGGAGAGGGTCCAGCAGAGAACAGCTAAGATGGTCTGGGATGCAGAGCATATGTGAGGAGCTGAACTTTGTCCGCTTTGTGAAGAGGTGATCTAACATTAGCTTACAGCTATATAAATGGCAGTTAAAAGCAGATGGGCTACACTCTTGTTTGTAGAAGCTGGTGGTAAAGGAAGCGGTAATGGACTTGAGTTGTAGCTTGGGAGGCTCAAGGTGGACATTAGAAAAATATATGTTCACCAGGAGGGTAGTGCAGCACTGAAACAGGTTATTCATAGAGCGGCTGAAAATCTCTGATTTTGAAGGTTTTCAAGACTTCATTACACAAAACCATGGCTGACCTAACCTGGCATAGCCGCAGTCCTGTTTCAGGCAGGAGGTTGGAATAGAGACCCCAGGAGCTCCCTTCCAAACAGTATTTTTACAGTTTTAGGATGGTTTTCCTATCCAAGCTGCCCCATGTGATCTAGTTGTAAGCATTCTGAAAGCAGGTAGGAAGACTGAAGCCGTATCAGGAGCACACAACCTAAAAGGCTGTCTTAGAACTGGAGGCAAGGATTTGTAGAGATTGCTTGCAAAGGTATCAAAAGAGAGCATAGAAAATAATTTAAAACTCTGAGACAAGGCAATCTGACACCAACAGAGCACAAGCTGAAAAGAAGTGTTGAGAAGTAAGAGCACTCTAAGCCCATTTTTGAAGGTTAAGAAGGCGCGCTGGTGTATAGCAGTACTAAAGTTGAAAGTTACATTTTTTAAACCACTTGTACAGAGGTATCACTATAGTATGAAAATAAACAATGGCACTCAAAGAAGAAACAAAGATCCTGCAGAAGAAAAGTAGCTTTCTCTCTCTTCCTCAAAGACCTAAAAAGCCCCAAGCCTTTCCATGCTTGTGAAAGTCTGGCAAAGAAAGATGAGATTAAAGACTCAAGTTGTTGGAGAGACTCACTTCAACAACCAGAAGCTCAACAAGGCAGACCACACTGTTTCTCTTACAAGCTGTTGTGAAGTACTTTCTGCTTGCTGAAGGTAATAAATTAGAAGTAGAGGAATGGCATAGAATTTACCAATTTTCTAAAGGTAAATTTGGTGTTTAAAAAGTCAATGTAGCCATTGATTCCAAAAGCAGTTTTGTCTGAAAGCTGTTTCAGTAGGTTGTGCCCACATTATGTGTGTAGAAACTGTGTGCAGACCATTATGCCAACATTATGTGTGCAGAAACTAATAATTTCTTGCAGGTTAGTGCTTAAATCTTATACCTAGTATGATTTCAGAAGTGGAGGAAAGTGAGCCAAACACTTTTGACAGTAGTACAGCTATTTACTGATATAAATCAACCAAGACACTGTGTCTAGGTACTGAATGAAATCTATCTGCAATTATCCAGGACAAGACTGGCACAATGCAATCTCTGTGGTTCACTGGTTGAGTCAATTGCTGTATTTGTATGGCGTTTGATTAACTGAAACTGCTGATTGGTGGATTATATTTAAATTTTTACCTAAATTTGGTTATTGTGCTTCTTAATGCATTGCCATTTTAGTAAAATCATAGTAACTTTGCTTAGTATGCTCAGTTAAGTAAATACTGATCTGCTCAATATTGGTGAGATGCAGGAAATGAACCTTGAGACCTTAAGTAACCTTAAACAAGAAATTTGCAAGTCAGTTGTCTCTCTGCAGGTTCATTTCCTCTCAGTGCCAATTCAAAAATAATTAATCCACTGCAGAATTAGCTTTTTCCAGAAATGCAAATCTTCTTCAGCAGAACAGCATTATTGAACAGAATAAGCAGTTTTATTGGTCAAGCAATTGGGGGTGACATCTTCTTGGAAGAGCTTACAGAATTTTTAAAGTGTGGAAGTTATAGCAACTTGCAACCGCAGTACAGAAAGAGATGCAAGAAAACAGGAACCTGAACTGTATGGGAAGAAGCCAATTTTATACTTTATGATTTTTATCATTAAGATTTTAGGTATAACCTTCTCAGCTGCTGCCTCTGTCTCACTTCTGTTATTACAAATTTGAGGTTGTTAATATCCTTTGCATTTACATTTTCTCCATACTTCTGAATCATGACATTCTCTTGAAATATAAGGTTGAAGATACAGGGTCTCATAGCCCAATATCCTGCTCTGTTGCAGACAATCTTATAGCATAATCTTTTGAAAACTTAGTTAACACCCTTAAAAAAAAAAAAAAAAGTTCTTTTCTTGCCTTGCAATGTAGAAATACATAAATCGTTGTCATGGTTTAACGCCAGCCGGCAACTAAGCGCCATGCAGCCACTCGCTCACTCCCCCCCACCCAGTGGGATGGGGGAGAGAATCAGAAAAAAAGTAAAACTTGTGGGTTGAGATAAAGGCAGTTTAATAGGACAGAAAGGAAGAAAATACTCTCACACTAAATCCAAAACACAACACTATACCAGCTACTAGAAAGAAAATTAACTCTGTCACAGCCAAAACCAGGACAATTGCAAAGACAAGGACTTTTCTGAAGAAGCAGCAAACCAGCTTCTTCAGTAACTACATATATACCACAAAACAACACTAAACCGATTTCAGCAGTTTGATTGATTTGTTCCATTCTCCTCCTTCAAGACTAGAGAGCAAACACAGTTAGAAGCTGAATTATTTTGGGGGTGGGGCAGGGGGACGACAGAATAGGGAAAGAGGAGAAGGAAGAGAAATCACTACAGTAGCATGATATGACCTTTTTCTAGTTGTTAGACAAGAATTACTTGAATTTTACAGGCCAAACAGTGATTCCCTGATTCTCTAGTCTGCTATTCAAAACATAACTGTAATACTTGAGTTCCTCACAGCCTTGAATATTTTCAGGCATTCAGTCTTCCCAAAGAGTGCACAAGTAATGTCAGTCTGCTTTCAGAAAACAAAGGCTTGGGTAAATTCCCCACAGCAGTTGTGCAAGTCTAATTAAAAGTATCTCATTTCCAGTGTGGAGCCCAGGAGCATGTTTTGAGCTGTCTGGGCTCCCTACGGAGAACATGAGGAGAGTTAAGGTGCATCCAAATGTGACTCTGAACAGCCAGCTCAGACAGATAACCTGGTATGAATATTTGCTTCAAACTAATATGAATCAATCTCTCCGCTGGTTAGAAATGGAGCCTGAAGTGGTTAGCTCAGATGTAAATATGTAAATTGTAAACATATTCTTTTAGTCAAATTAATCTTACCTGGAATAGCTAAAGTCTACCTAGAGTAAGCTGACAGAGAATATTTGGTACACATATGACTCTTAAGTCTGAGTCTTCTCAGATATTTCTTTGGAGGCTTCCAGGGTAGATCTCCATCTATGTAAGATCCTCAGGCTGGATTCTCTGTTGAAGATGATCCTAAATCCTTCCTTTCAAAAATGCAGAGTTCACTCCTAAAAAAAAAAAAAAAAAGCGCCAGTAAAAAGTATTCCATCATTCTTCTGGAACAGTGGGTAGAAAAGTATAAAATTTCCCTCATAATTCAGCACTCAGACTCATTCCTTCTTCTGCCTGAAAGTGCAAGAATCAGGACTGTAGCTTCTTGTTTTCTCAGAAAGTTTCCTTATCATTAGGCCACTGACTGTTTGGGACATAGCAGCTAGGAGACAGGGACAAGAAGGAAAGGTTTGGATTAGAAGTGCCACCTCCCATCTTTGCCTTTTGGAAACCTGCGCTGTTTAAAGTTGAACTGCAGACTGCTTGGAAGGCAGCTGGAAGAGAGTACACTGACACACGCTCTCACTTGCTCTGGTTGCTGCGCCACAGACACGGGTCCCTGTGACCCATGGCCATACCCCAGCTGCTGCACACAGACCCCCATGCACACACATGCACACAGAAAAAGAGTTAGTTTTCCACACCCAGGAAAAGAGTTAGAAATGGAGTTTAATGGGAAGACAAGACAGACTGCACTGGTCAGGCACAGGGCATGGCTTTATCACAGAACCTAACGAACCTAAACATTGGTTGTTATCTGAGGTGTCTTGTAAAAACATAATCGTGATGCTAGCTAGTGCATCTGTAGGTTGCCAGTGTACAACCAGTAACAACTGGATGTGGCTGCTGTGCATAGGGCACGACTGCACCAGCCCCTTTTCCTCAATAAAAAACTGTGCCTGCTCTCATGGGGAGAGTTGTTTGGGGTTTTGTAGACTTTGTTTTCACTATCAGGCATTAATTATGTTTAAGGTCCATAAATCTGGTCTTGTGGTTTTAAAAACAATAAAACACTCTGTATAAGCTCTGCAGCATTTTTTTTTGTTCATGTGGTACTACAAAATGGGAAGATAAGACTTGTGTAAAAAGCAGGGAAATTTCAAGAACAAATCTACTTGCTATAAGTTTCTCCCATGTTTATCCAGACTTGAGAGTTTTTCTTGCAAGACTTATTCATGGCCAGCCCCACATCCTGGGATCCAAATTAAAATCTTTCTGTCTTACTCATTTAGCGAAGGACATAAACGTGTGAAAAGCTCCTAAAAGCAGGTATAACACAAAATGAATACAATAGTACACAAATATTTCATTGTGGAGAATTTATTATGTAGTTCATTTATAGCAACTAAATTAGAAGCAAGTAAACAATAAAAATAATGCTGAAACTTCACAAACTGATTTTAATAGAAAAATACAGTTGCAAGAGCAACCAGATTTGAAGCATGGTATGCAGTGTCCTTAGTATTTTTGGTTTACTAGCCTTTAAGATGATTCCTTGCAATCTGACAAGTATTCAGAGCCTTCTTACTGCAGGAGAGACCCTGTATTGGCTAGAATAATCTTCCTCCTCCACAATTCTAATGCTGAAGACAGCAAAACATTCAGCTATTCAAGGATTTGCATGTATTTTTGGAAATTGTAGACTGACTTTCCTGTCGTTATTTGACTGACAAATAAAGACTGGCCACAAGTAGCAGCGTAGCATGAATGCATGGGTTTATTCTTTGCAATATGAAACATCAAAAGGAAAGACAATTAAGAAAGAATCTCTACTGAATTAAATATAATTGACTTGCCTAACCTGACTTCTGGCACATGGAAGATGGCTCCTTCTCCACTTGCAGTTCTACAATTGCAGAACAGGTTCAGTGCCCTGGCAGCAGGCAAGAAGCAGAACGTCATACCTGGGGAAGCATCAGAGTTGTCCAAGCATAAACCACCTATTATCGACAGGAGGAAATGGCAAGGGATAGTAGTGGTAGGTTTCCATTTGTGGAGGACAGAAGACCCCATCTGCCTACTTGGCTTGCTATCTAGAGCGAATTGTTTCTTGCCAGGAGCTCGGGTCCAAGATGTTGCAGAGAAACCACCAAGGTTCTCAGGCTATTACTCCCTGCTGCTTATCCGCATAGGTGCCAATGATACTGCCAGGGGAGACCATGGGAGTCAAGAATGACTACAAGGATCTGAGAGTAAGGATCAGGAACTGCAGACCGACCAGCCTCCCTGTTCACCTGCAAAAATCATGGACCAAGGCTCCTTGGAGCATGTTTCTGGGCCCATGCAGGAGAAGGGGATTAGGAAGACTCAGCATGGGTTTACTAAGGGTCAGTCATGCCTGAACAATCTGATTGCCCTCTATGATAAAATGACTGGATTTGAGGACAAAGGGAGAGCAGTGGATGACTTTGACTTTGCCTTCAGCACTTGTCAGCCCCTTTCAAAACACATTTCCTTCTCTTGACTTAAAGAATAAAAATTACATCTGATAAATTTCTGTAGTATTTGTACGAGTTAGCACCTGGGTTCTCGGCAGCTTCTGACCACAGTGACTTGAAGTGAACGAAGAATTTACACAAATAGTTATGTGTGTCAACTTATGGCTTTGCCATGCTGCAGCTATAGGGAAGATATTCTCATATTTACTTCCATGAAAAAACAGTACAGATTTTCATTGCATTGGCAGATTATTCTCCTGCAGAGAAGCAATGGTATGCACCCAGATCTCTTGGTGGAGGTCTGCAATCCAGCAAGGGAAAGTTTTCTGCAGTACAAAAGCAGATGCTGAGTGGATATGGGTTGGCCCAGCACCTGGGGTAACACCACAAATGAGGAGAGGAAAAACACTATTAAAGTGTCAAGAACAGGATGAGAAACTGAAGATATCAGAGCAGTAGCTGCAGAAGAAACTTTCTGAGCCTCTGTTCACCCTGACAATAGCCGGTCACCAACAACATCACACCTGCAGGTTTGAAGCATTTGGCTGGAGACTGCAGTCTGTCCTTGCTCTTTGGCTGAGTGGAGGTTCCCCTTCTTTTTGTCTTTCCTGGAATTTCCCCATTTGGGTGCCTCAAGGCGTTGCATAGAGACGTGCTGGCATCTTGAGAACCTGCTCTGTCAGGTGCCATCAACACTTACTGTTCTTCTTGACTTTCTTCACCATTGTTTTTAGGGTCTTCACTTTCCAGGTGAACTCATCTGAAGCTTTCTGCTACAGATCTCTATAGGTGAAGCAGCACATTCATCCCTGCAGGGCACCCCACTCTGCCCGCATACACACTCACATGGGCCTGAACAGACCATTCCTGTTTCAGTGGAGTAGTTTCCTCCAGAAAGAGCCACCGACTTCGGGGTGGTTTTTGATGGCAGTGAGACACTGAATGTGGTCATAGAGCACAGGTGCTTGCTCTCTGTATGGCAAGACCTACACTCTCATCAGCATATGGAAATCATTCCCTCATATGGGGCAAAAGCTCTCCAGCTGTCTGACTCCTGAAGACAACAGCAGGAAACACAACCACAGAGCAGCTCTCCCCCCATGCTGGCAGCCCACTCACACCTTCCCTTTTCACTCTACCACTTCTGCATGCCTGTGCTGACCTAATTCCCCATCGTGTCTCTGCCAGGATGTTCTCCATCACTACTTCCACCCGTTTTGAAGAAGGGCAATGTGTCCTTTGGAGGCTCACAGTAAATCACTGTCCCTACACGTCTGCCTCTTTAGCATTCCTTCCTTTAGTAACACCCTCCTTAAACCTAAGAAAAAGGAGGAATTCTTCTCAGGGTCTAAGCACACCAGACAGTGATTGCCCACAACCAAGAGAGTCATGAAGCCGGGAGCATGAGTGGCTTCAAAGGAGTAGAAGCAAAAGACCTGAAAAGGAGAGGACACTGGTAAGAAGGAAAACCACCACCAAAGCAAATACAGAACTAAGTTGGTCCTTGGGGAGGAGGGAAGCTACTATTCATCCTCAACTTTTGACTTCTCAACTTGGAGAGTCACAGCTAGATTCAAACTTGTCAGCTTTCCTAGCTCCTTCTACCCCTAGTCTCACTACTCAGGACTTATGAGAACTTTCACCTAGTAGACCTCCGCAAAGCTACAGAGCTTTTCTCTTCTCTTTTAGGCACTCTGTCATCAGCAAAAAATTCCCCCAAACACTTGGACTAACCATCCATATGCTTCTTCCATCTCTTCATCCCTTCACTAACCCTTCCCATACACCTCTAAGTTTTTCAGAGGAAGCTCACCTTGGTTGGGGTAGGCTCTTTTTCTCTCACTTAGAATACTTTCAACACTTTCTGTCTCAGTGAGGAGTCCCACCTCTAGCTTCCAGAGCTATGCAAGATCTACAACAACTACTCCTCAGTCTTTGCTCTGTACCCATTTGAAATAGGCTTTAACCATGACAGGCTGTCAGAGGGCAGAAGGAAACACACTCCTTACTCCTCTGGCTCTCTTGTCAGGGGCCCTGAGGACACTAACAGTCCTGAACGGACCATATCAGCCTCACCTGGGATCTCCATCAATGCATCCTCCACCCATTCATCTGGAGCTCCATTTAAGCTCAGACCTGGGCCACTAGCTCTTGCCTGACCTATGTTGTAGATATATCTGCCTCTAATCTGGTCTCTGGACTTAGTTCCTGGCTGAATCTTAGACCTATGTTCTAGGTAGTTGGTCTCCAGTTCTGCCTCTGGCCCTCTCTTTTGCATGGACATCAGATAGAACTTGTAGCTTTCCCTCTGAGCCTTGTATTCTTTTGCTCCTGGCTCAGCTTTCGTGGTGCACCCTGGGCCTGATTTGTCACCTCACTTTTCCTGGGAATGCCAGAAGAGGCTGTTACCAGCACCATACCCTACCTGCTGTGTCTGGATGCTGCAGATCTGTATCCTGATCAAAGAGGGCACTGGCCCTGCCTGTCCTGTGGTCATCCTCAGCTCCTGGGTCATCTCTTTTGTGGAGGAGCCTTGTTCTTGCTGCCCCCTGACAACTCTTGCCCTGCATGGCACAAGGCCAGCCTCCTGCCATCAAGAGGCCACGTACATGAAGCTGTCATAACTGTGCTGGGAGTTCAGGTAATGCCTTTGTGTTGGTTTTGCCTAATCACTTTTTCCCTTGGGCATGATGCCAGTATAACTGTAGCCCTGTAATATGATATTGTCATTGCTAGTAATGTGCCATAAGCTTTGTATTGAGTTTGCAAGGGCTCAGGACTGAGGCTTGTCAAGTCTGCTCTGTCTAAATTTCTTTTGACCTGCCTGTAGCTTTAGTTTACTTTGTTTGGATGTGGCAGCAATTCTTCTAACTGCCCAGGTATCTATATCTAATTTGTTTTGTTTATCTTTCTGTGATACAACCACAGCTTGCTATAGGTGGCAGTAACAAGCAGTTGTTCCAGGTAGACTGAGACTTTTACAACTCTAATGCAATGATACTGAGTAGAGAAATACAGGTCTGCAATGATGGCAGAGGCTTACGGGTGGAGTCACAACATGTGGCATAGAGGATTGCAGCTAAGGGATGAGAAGAGATGGGAACATGATTGGTACTGGAGATCCCATGCTATAAACAATTCAGTAACGGTCAGTTAAACTGCAGACCTGGAGCTGGACAAACCTGGGTTTAGGGCTAGGGAGAAAGGCAAAGAAATAGTACGTAAGATATGGAAATCCAAATTTAGTATATATGGTACTATGTAACAGGGAGCTGCAGACCAAGGAAGAAAGAGAAAGGTGTACAGGCATGTTAGCAAACATACAACGTATGTATATACAGTATTATGTATATGATACACACATATATATGTATGTATAAAAAAAAAAAAAAAACACCTAAGAGAAAGGATAGGAGAAAGAAGAAAGGAAGGAAAAAAAACCTGTCAAGGTGAACATCATATTTCCCCTGGTAAAGGACTCCATGTGTTGTCCACCTGCTGTAATATTCCTGCCCCTGCCAACACCAGCATGAAACCACTGACCTTCGGACCCAGAAGAGCAGTGGAAGGGTGAGGATAACACCAGGAAAAAGGCAGAAACTAAAATGTGTGTGCATTACAATTAAAATTGTATTACTGCTGTTACTATGGCTTTTTACCTGTACATAAGTTTTATACCTGCATTATTATTCTTTTTTCTGTAGTAATTACATCTAGACTAATAAGGATTCCTGAATTAGACTGTTAAGACTTCAGCTTTACTAGCAATAACTTCTTGGTCTTTATATACAAGATGTGCTTCCTCTTTGCACATAGACAAGATCTTGAATGTAACGCCACACGAGGGGGTCTAAATCCTCCTGCCTGCACTCCACCATCTCTCCTTGAAAGGCCCGGCATGGGATGTTTATTTATGCCTTCTCATTGGTTTAGAGAAAGAAAATCCTGAACAATTCTACTCCTGGCATTCAAGGTAACCACACGGCTTGAAGAAGAAATTGTGCTTCTTGCTACCAACTGTACTAGGCAGGCATCAGAAAGCAAGAGGACTTCCACAAGGGAAGAAATTTCCTCTTAAATTAGGAGACAGTCCTTTAGGATTGAGTAAGACAGCAGCCTCTAGCACATCTATGACTATACAGGCCACAGGATTAGATCCTATTTGAGAGGGCTATCACAATATGATGCCTCCTAGGAGTTTGCGTGATGCCTTCTGGAGGTGTTTTCGGGGAAGAAGGTCCCACCCTGGGGACTGCCAGAGCTTGCATCTCTCGAGGGAGGTGGATAAGCCCAAGGGATGAAGTCCTCTCAAGGCCTTTCTAGAGGTAACAGTGAGGAAGCTCTGTCTCTTCCTCTCAGCCTTTCCTCTCTGAAGACCAACACCAGGCACACAACAGATGAAACTGAGGCCTATCAACCCTAAACAGCAGGAACCCTTTTCCCCTGTGCTTACTAAGAGGTGAACAAGGCAGACACCTTAAAACTCTCTCCCTGACGGTCTTCGCTTGGAGATCTCCATGGTGTTCCCCTCTCTTCCTGGGGCCCAGTGTGTGCGTGGTATCATAAGCCATAAATCCCCCATTTGAATCTGGTTTCCCCTGGTCAAGGTGTGATAGGAAGGTGCAAACTAAGGATAGCCATAACCAGCTAGCCATATTCCAGACATTACAGTCTTAGAGTTTACCCAGGCCAGATAATAAAACTCTTAACCCATACCATTAAACAGAGAGGGGCAATGTCTGTGTAAGCAGAGATGAAAATCTCCATAGACAGCTTTTGACCTGGGATCTCTACCCAGTTTTCAGTGGAATCATTGATATTTATCTGTGTTGCTTATTACATGTTTATTTTTTACTTATGCATTTGCTTGTCCATAGGTAATATTACTTGCTTGGATTGTTTTACTGTTTCTGTACACATTGTATTAAAATGCTTATTACTGTAATCCACACTTGGCTTCTATCACAAAGCAGAGACATGCTCCCAGCAAATTATTCTTTACAACAAAACTAGTGACTGTTGCAAAGGTGAGTTAGGGATTCATAAAATTATAAATATTTAGTAGTGGAATAAGTTACTGTGTTACATTCATTGATTTCTATAGCTACAGCCTCCAGTGTTCCCTTTGCATGTTTACTTACACAGTGAAAGTATAATGAAATAGCTAACCATTGGAGCTAGAGTTGCTATTTAAACTTCTTTGTGTTCAAGTAAAAGTAAAAATGAGTTATTTCATTAGGAGGAGGAAATTAAACAATTTCCATCTGTATTCTGAATTACAGGTTTAGTAGTACTGCATTTGTGTTAAGCATGAATATATATATCACCTTGGCCTCTCTTCTTGTTTCATAAGTGGAACATGGTCTGGGAATAACCAGATGACCTTCTGAGAAGGTCAAAGTGCAGGAAGGAAGAAGTGGTATTGATAATTTTAGTGAGGCAAGAGTTACATGAATTATGCATTTAAGTATTGTCCAACTATCCCTCCTGGTGCCTAGATTGGAATTTTAGATTCTCAAAAGTCCTTTTTGCTTGATGCTTAAGCCCTAAAAATTTTGGCTAAAAGTGCCAACATTTATATGCTAACACTTCATGTTCTGTAAACACCTGTAGAGGATGGTCTCACCTAGTACATAGACAGGAGCTGAGGAGGAAGGAGAACACAGTGAGTAGAGAAAGCACTGCTGTCATCCCTTTTACAGAAGAACCCTGAGGTTGACATCAGAGACAATGCTGCAGTGACGGTGTTTCTCTGCCTGTGGAAATCTGAATCTAAAGCTCTTTTTGAACATTCTCACCATGAAACTATATGGCAGCTTCTCAAGTGGCAGCTCGCGGGTTCATTTGGACTGCAAGCAACCAGCAAGTATCCTGCTGACAGCAGAAGACTTTCTCTGCACCAAGCACTTCACAGGACATGATAAATGCATGTGAATGAGGGAAGGGCAGAGATTGGTTTAGATTTTTGCAGCAAGACTAGAGGAAATAGAACTGGAGTACCAATGCTCATTCCTTGCTCCCTCAATCCAACTCTTTGCACATGCATATTCACCTTCCTTTAGTTTGCCAGATCTTATTCCCCACTAAAAAAATTGGTGGGACAGTCTTGATGATACAAGGTATTCTGGGGTGAAAAGCCCTCAGCATCTCAACCTGTCCTACTTGTGTGGGATAATTATTGGTTATTAAGTCAGAGTTACAGCAACTATAGCTTAATTTTTAAAGCAATTGCCTAGAAGCTGCTGAATACCTAATATGACAGTGATATATTCACAAAACAAGGACTGGAACCATTTCAAATCAAGGTAATGAAAATCAGTACAAGATCTTATGAGAAGGGAAGGTGATACTTATTTTAAACAAAACTTAATCTCCTCTCGTCCAATCATTCTTTCCTCAGTTTTACTCATGCAAACATCAAGACATGTATTAGTAGTTTGGGATGGGTCACTTGTGCATAACATGGAGGATGAGAGGTGCCGGCTATTGAGTCCTCGCTATGTCTTCTGAATCTCTTTGCAATTTTGACAATTAACTGCTTTGGGGCAGTTATTTTGTACCTGTCAGGAGTCACCCAGTTATTGAAGCATAATCTTTTGCCTCAGGAGCCTGCTTACGATAACATCCAAAAAATGTTAGGCAAGGCAGCTGCCCATTTTCTTTTATTTCCTCATTTTGGGTGCCTTGTGGGGGCAGTGTGTTTTCCTGTTGGAATACCGGGATGAGGAAAGGCACAACCCATGTGCTATAACTGTGCTGCCATCCTCCTGCTGTCAGAGTGCAGGTCTTCCGATGATGAGTCAATTGTACTGTTGTCTTGGTGCAAGCAGTGCCTTCCTTTGTTGCTACTGATTTCATTGCTGTCACATAAGTCATTGGCTATTGATGCCTGTCATTCTTCCAACCCGTGCTCTAGTGTTTGTTGTGGTGCTTTCACATAAATCCATTTCTGTCCATGCCATCATCTCAATCTGTATATTTCTGTTACAAATCCTTGCATGTCCTTTATCACAGCAGAGTGCTTTAACCACAACCCTGGCCAAACTCAGTCTCTTTCTCAACTGATGACTGTTCAGTTCACCGGTTCATCAGCTTCCACTTCAGTGTGAAGTGGAGCACTGCTATCAGAAGGGGCTGTAAACTCCCTTGCTCTTGGAGTAGCTGGTATCCTGACAGTACAGTATTGGTTTGGCAGGGTGTTCAGATTTTCTCAAGAAGACAACAGAAGCCAGAGTAGGTCCTATGCACCCCAGAGGTAGTTTTGTATTTCCTAAGTAAAGCTGGCCAGAGGCAATTCAAAGTTATGAATCTTGACTGCAGGTTAGATGTTTTTCTCCAACCTGGGTGAAGTCATGACAAACTTTGAGAGCAGGGCTTAAAGCACGTGCCTCTCCTCAACGTTTGTTATGAGCTGGAGAGGCTCCCAAGGCACTGGGCTGTCTGCACTGTCATCTGTAGGGAACAGAGTCCATGTAGGGATCAAGGGTCTGTGGTCTTATGAAGCCATGCTAGGTCCAGTCTCTGAAAGAAGCATATTCCTATTAAGCCTTCCGGAGGCATTAATTCAAACAAGAACAGCAGTCTATACATGCAGATATATTCCTCCCAACTGTGGAACCAGACCGGAGATCTCAAGTGTAGATATTCTCCTTCTGGAAGAGTTCCCTATGGAAAGAAGAATCAAATATCAAATAAAGTGCTATTAATTTGCCACTACCTCCCCCTTTTTGCTCAGCTGCTTAAGCTTTACTGAAATAGAAGAAAATAAAGCACTAAACAAACCCCATGGAATAAAATAAACTATTACAGCAACACACAGACAAGGTTCCTGTTCTCCAAGCTCCATTTCAAAACCTCAAATATGGAGAGACAGCCATTGGTCTCAAGTCTTGTGCTTTTTGAAGCTTTCTTTTTCTCTTGAAAGGCAATACAGTGTGCAGATCTGACGTTCAGAATTCTTAAGTTCAATCTCTTCTAAAACATTCTATTTTTAAAGCTTAATAAATGTACACAGGGCTATAGAATGACATGTGTGGGAATAACAGTAGTTCCTCTTGGTATCTGTGCTATGCTTATCTCCATGGCAGCTAAGCAATTTAGAAAAGAATAAGCAAACAACTTATTGCTGCATACTTCTCTCTCTCAGCCCTCTTCCTGGTTTTCTGTTGTTTGCTGTAATATATGCTATGATGTCTGGATCAGAAAATGTCAAGGTTAAAAGAGTCATGTTATCTAACAGTGCAAAACACTTTATCTCCAGTTCTTGAAAGTTCTGTTCCTGCTGAAGCTATAGTTATTCAGCCTGATCCTGTCCAATCTGGAATGAGGAGGGACTAAGGACTATTGTAACTACCAGGTATCAGCTAACAGCTCTTCCCAGAAGCAGGACTGCCAAGTCTTCCATTTCACACTTGCAGCTCATATGCCCCAGCCCTAATCTCTTTTCCCTCATCACAGAGCTAGAGACTCACCTTTCCTGTGCTGGACTGGGCTTCCCTCCAAAACCCGGGACTCCCTCATGCTGGATGAGCCAACAGAGCCAAACAACAACATCAGGGAGATAGGCTCCATCAGAGGTGCAAGACGTGTGCCTCTCTCATGAGCCACAGCCCTGAACACCAGTCTCACTTTTACCTTAATTGTGGGTATTACACCACCCAAAATAGGGACTATTAAGGGAGTTGAGGAATCCAGTAGCCTCTGGGACGCAGGAGATTCCCCTCCCTGCTGAAGCCCAAGAGGTTTCTCCTGTCCCAGCATAATGGCTGTGGCTGATGCTCTTCTGTTTGCAGGTCTGGCCAGCAGTGAGACTGACCACGTGCTCCAGACACGCACGCACGCAGCATGAGCTGCACTAACAGGGCCAGCCCCATAGGCTGACGCAGACCAAATGGTGGGCGCCTTTACTGGCATGTGCGTGAACGCAACAGCGCTTGCATAAATGTAAATAGAGGTAGCTGTGTGCTGTGCCTCCTCTCCAGTTTATCAGGCTTAAAGTTCACCAATGCAAGCATATGTTGCATACATTTGCTCTCTAGGCTCACAAGCATGGCACGTTCACAAATCCCTCAGACCTTAGCACAGGCTCTAAGCCTGCCTGATACCCGCTCTTGGGCCAGGTGCCCCTTACCTAGTCTTCGGCTCAGACCTTAAGTCTTTCCAGATGTGGGTCTTCTGCTTGCCAGCTAGTCCAGCTTGAAGTGAATTGCACGTACACACGTGCAGGCACACTCATGCACACAGGGCTGAATTAGCTAGGCAATGTCTGCATAGCTTGCTGTCCAGTTGTTGGTACTATGGGCCCTTATGACCCACAGCCCCTTCTCTGGTTGCTGACACTTGGACCTCTCCACACAAGCACAGGCTAAAGAGTGAGATTACACAGGAAAAAATAGTTAAGAATAGGATTTAGTAAGAGGATAAGAGAGACTGCAGTCGATGCAGGACTTGATCAGACAACCATATCAACCAGCAGCTTGCTTATACATGACTGTCCTCTTTTATTCCCACTTCTTTCCATTTTCCCATGCTTATAATTCCCCTCCATCTTGATCCCTCTCTTTTTCCACCCGTGTCTCCTCCCACGTAAACAACCTACTCTAGTTACTTTTTCCCTGTTGGTCCCAGTTTTGCTACATCCATAACTACATTTGGTATTTCTGATACTATTACCTATAACATTTCAGCCTTTATGTGATGTCCTGGTTTTGGCTGGGATAGAGTTAAATTTTCTTCCTGGTAGCTGGTATAGCGCTATGGTTTGGATTTAGCATGAGAAGAATGTTGATAACACACTGATGTTTTCAGTTGTTGCCAAGTAGCGTTTAGACTAAGTCAAGGGTTTTTCAGCTTCTCATGCCCAGCCAGCAAGAAGGCTGGAGGGGCACAAGGAGTTGGGAGGTCAGCCAGGACAGCTGACCCAAACTGGCCAAAGGTGGGGGGGAGTGAGTGAGCGGCTGCGTGGTGCTTAGCTGCTGGCTGGGGTTAAACCACAACACATGAGGTTATTGATATGGTAACCTGGACAGCTTTCCTTCCAAGACTGCACTCCCCAAAAGGTCCCCAATACTCCCTTCCAGTTACCTGTGGCACTTGTCCATCTCTCACATAGTTCTCCATAACGGACTGTGAAATCCAGCCATTTCTCATGGTGTTACACTGTAATGTCTGTCAGCTGCTCGCTCTGCTTTTTGTTATGTTTGGCAGTTTCTCTTGTTATGTTCGGTATTTTCTCATGGTGTGTTCTGTTATTCAAGCCTCAGGACGGGGCCTAGTCATCTCCCTACTATTTCAGTGGAGAATATAACCTATGATGTGTCCTGGTGCAGAAATCACAGAAAAATACAAATACTGTGTGCCTTGCATGGAATCACAGAAAACCCGGTTGGAAAGGCCTTCTGGAGGTCATCCAGGTGAGTCTTGAGAATTGCCAAGGAAGGAAATTCATTCTCTTTGGGCAACCTATTTCAGTGGTTAACTGCTCTCACCATGGAAGAATTGCTTCCTTACACGTCACTGGCGTTTCTCTTGTTGCACCTTGTTGCTGGAAAAGTTTCCTCTTGTCATTTCACTGTGCAGATCCGACCAGAGTCTGGTGCAATGTTCTCTATAACCCAGTTTTAGTTACTCTAAGACAGCAGTTAGATTCCTTCTTAGCCTTCTCTTCTCCAGGATAAGCCAGATCCATCCCTCTGGCCAGCCCCAGCCACATGACCGTCATGGTGGCCCTTCACCAGGCTCGCTCCAAGTGCCTTCACGTCTTCCTGGAACACAGCATGGAAGGGAAGTTTACTCTTGTACCATATGAACTCCCCTTTCCCTATCCCATTCACATCAGCAATGTGTCTGGTCCAGGACAAAGACCAGGGGAAAAAATCAATGAAAATTAACCAAATTACTTAATGAAAACAGAAATCAGCTGCATTTCCCCATAAATGGTTCTAAGAGACTATAGCGACATACAAGTATGTCAAATATATTATAGCTTTCAATTCTATGGAATCACTTCCCCTAAATCAAGGCTCTCTCTTGTGCGGAGAAACAGAAGGGGACAGCCTTGGATTTAAAGCATAAGAGGCTAGGAAGCTATTACAGACCTTTAAACGATTGGAAAGATACTGTCAGAAATTCAGAAAAGGAACTCAATACCACCTGGCCAAGGATGTTAGTATTGTCTGAGTTGCTAAGCAACTATGTAATAGTTATTCATTTCAAGATTAAGTAAATTTTGTCATTTAAAGAATGAATTACAGTCTACTCTGTATTACTTAGAGGAAACCAAAATTTACTTTGTAGTGATATAGTACTTCTCACGCTTTCACTTGACAGTAGCCTGCCACTAACATTTTCATACACTAGTTAAGAAATACAAAATCCTTAATCCAAATTTGGATACCCAGCCTCCTTCCTCAGTTTTTCCCCTTTCCCTGAGATGTTTTAATGTCACCAAACCTGAAGCTGATCCCTACCACTCCAGGTCTCCTTTTTTTTGTATCTGCATCTCTGTCAGTATATGACAGAAAGACATATTACAGTAATCAGTGTTCTGCTAAGGGCACAGCATCTTGTTTGATGCTTTTGAGATTTATGAGCTAAAATGAGTCCTGGTCAGCATAGATGTTAACTATTTCAAAAAATGCTGTTGAAACCATCCCAGATTACTATTTTTTTTTAAATGATGACATATTAAAATAATTTACAATTCCCAGTTTGTAGTGCTGGGATAGTTGACAAAGTGTGTTCGGACATTTTGAAGGTTGCTCTACCACCTCAAGATAAACAAAATAATTCAGTGACATGAAGAAAGATGCCATAGAGAAAGCCACACAGGATAAGAGGGGAAATTATTTAAAAGAGGATCAACAGTTTAAGATACTTGCAGATGTAAATATCTATTTAAGTCTTTTTGTGATCTGTATCATATAATAAATCTGTACCACGTACTTAATAGTAATACCGAGACCGTTACATAACTTCTCATCAGTTAAAATGATTCTGCTTTTGATTGTACCATCAATACAATGGGCCAAATGAAAATTGTCAACTAGTAAAAAGTGGAGAGGTTTTACAGATCTCAACAGATCGATTTACCTTGGTCAAGCACCTGGTTTATTTTTCTTTGTACAGCAATGTCCTCACTTGGCACTTCTCAACTGCTATTTGGGGAAGGAAGGCGATTTAACATTTGCAGTCTACCTGGGGATTTGTTTATTTTTTTTAATAAGGAAAAGTTTCTTCTGAGTGTTATTGAGGGTGAGCAACAGCCCTAGAACTTACTCAAAGAGCAGCTCTTAAGCACACAGTTGCATCATGAATATTTATGCGACTGCATGCAAAAGCTCTGAGCATCTTGGCTATGCTTTTCTCCTTCTGCAAGATACTCTTCTTTGTTGGGAGAGTGCTGCCATAGCAACGAAGGGCAGCAGAAGGCAAGGGGGCTGACAGGCATGTATATAAAGCAGGTTGGATTTTCAGGCTAATTAAAAGGTTTTGTGTTCTGGGTCACCTTGTAAATGAGATACAATGCTCAGAAAGCTGCGACCAAAGCTGCTCAGCAGAAAGTGGAGCAAATGCCCAAAGGTTCTTCTGGTGTCTACCCTTTCTTGAACATAACCTGTAATTTTCATGGTATGCAATTGCAATGGCTCTAGAAAATTGGTTGCTGGGTCATCTGCTAAATAGAGAAAAGTTGTTTTTATGAGCCAGACTGTAAAACCGTTCACTCTGGGTCTGGTGAGTGATTTGTATCAGTGGACTTCTACCCTCAGAATTCTTTTGACACACTTGCTAAAATGCATTAAAATTAATTTTAACACAGCCTGAATGAAATGGATTTGAGCAGCTCTGCAAGCTAATGCTGCTTCAAAATATTCTGTGATCTTTATCAGCTCAGCGCTCTTTCAGTTTAAGGCTGGGATGTTTTCTGATTATCTGTGCTGTATATGTAAAGCATTTCTAGTCTACCTGAGGAACAGGTATGGAGGCAGCTGGAGCCTGGTTCCTACATTTCCTCCACCTGTGGCCTATGTTTATGTTTCTAATTGTCCTGGTTTTGGCTGGGATAGAGTTAATTTTCTTCCTGGTAGCTGTTATAGCGCTATGGTTTGGATTTAGCATGAGAAGAATGTTGATAACACACTGATGTTTTCAGTTGTTGCCAAGTAGCGTTTAGACTAAGTCAAGGGTTTTTTGGCTTCTCATGCCCAGCCAGCAAGAAGGCTGGAGGGGCACAAGGAGTTGGGAGGGGACACAGCCAGGAACGCTGGCCCAAACTGGCCAGAGGGATATTCCATACTGTGTGACGTCATGCCCAGTATATAAACTGGGGGGTGTTGGCCTGGGAGGGATCACTGCTCAGGAACTAACTGGGCATCAGTCAGTGAGTGGTGAGCAATTGCATTGTGCAGCACTTGTTTTGTATATTCCAATTCTTTTATTATTAGTATTGTAATTTTATTACATTATTTATTATTATTATTATCATCATCATCATTATTATTTTCTTCCTTCCTGTCCTACTAAACTGTTCTTATTTCAACCGACAAATTCCACCCCCCCACCCCCCCCGATTCCCTCCCCATCCCACTGGGTGGGCAGGGGGGAAGTGAGTGAGCAGCTGCGTGGAGCTTAGTTGCTGGCTGGAGTTAAACTGTGACAATGATTCACTTTATAATTCTGCAATTTGAAATGCACTTGCCACAGTAATATCGTGAAAATTAGTATTTGCACTGCTCTTTGGAGATGCTCTGCCCTCACTCCTGTTGTTTTCTTGATGACAGTGGGTTGGTGGTTTATCTCTGCAGTAAGTAAGCATTTCAGTTTTGAAATGCTGCTTCACATAAATGAGCACCAAGGAGAATTTTACTGTACAGGGTGTATACATGGCAGACTCAGACCGCACCGGGGCCTCTTCCTGATAGAGGTAGGATGCTGTGGGAACACGTACCTGCAGACAGGACCGTGAGAACACTACAGGGCCCCTCGGTGAATGCGCAGCCTGACATGCCTGCTCACAGCACCTGGGCTTTACATGTGCATATCTGCAAGTAGAATATTTTGCAGCTAACGTGTTTATCCGGGATGTTGACAGGGACATCAGGATGGACTTCTGTCCCTCACAGGCTATTCCCAGCATGCCATTAACAAGACTTATTCTCTTACAGTTTTGCCTTTGTTCCTGCCTTCCTTTAGCAACGTGGATCAGTTGCTTGCAGAGAGAAAACACTGGATATGGTGAATCATTGCTTTTGTAGCTCAGATCAGGTACATAACTGATATAGCTTGCTTATAAATTTGGGGGTCGAAGGTTTAGTTTTCAAGTTACATCAGAACCACTGTGTCTAACACCTACTTTTGGCCTTTGCCTGATTTCTAGTGAAATGTTTTAACCTAGCTCAAGTTTTATAACTTAGTCTAAGAATGCCTGAGTGAAACTTTATGGTCTCCAACATTAAGAATTTTGCAGGAATCTAGTAAGGCTGGTAAGATGATCTAGTATCTTCTGGCCTTATATGTAAGCATTTTTTTAAAGCTTCTTTATCTTCTTTCTAATTCTTTTGGTTTAATGTTTGTAGTCACTCTGGTTTTGTAATTTTTTTATCTTGGTTTCAGTAGTACTAAATGGTGGTCTTGTAAAAGAGTTACAACTGTATAAAAAAAATCCAATCAATTTGCATATTCTTTCCGCAGCGATGGGGCAGCATCTTCCTTTAAGACACACTGGCCCTTTGAAATTAGCAAGCAATTTGCTGGTCAGTGCGCCTAAACAAGAAACAGGCAGTAAATCAATGCATGCACTCAGGTCCCTGGGCTCTACAGGTGTTGCAAAAGCTGCAAATTAAACAAGATTTTTATTCTACCATACGGAGTCAATTCAGACCAATGGAAGAATGGGATAATATTGTCAGTTCTTCAGGCAAATCTAAATCTTTCATCCTACCCTTTCTGATGCTGCCTCAGAACTACTGCAAAGACAACTACTATAAAAATGGATCAGTAACCTTTTTGCCTGTCCTTCAAATTAATATCACCTCTCCCCAAATACTGCTGCCTGTGCAATACTTTTTTCTGTTGCTATGCCCAGAAGATAAATCAGCTCCAGTAATTTATAATTATTGATAAGTCTTGAGGATGCCTTCTGTGAAGGGAATTACATATCCAATTAACCATGTATTTGATTATTAGGACTGTCTTCAACCCCCTCTTATTCTACTGATAACTGGACAAAATTGTATGGAAGCTGTTCTGCAGTTTTCTAGCTGTTCAGTGTACCAGATCACTTGCAGAAAACAGACTAGCAAAATTGTTATAATTCACTTCAATTTTTAATAGCTCTCTTGTGCTGTAGCTTTGATCTGTATGAAATTACTAAAGCACTGAGTAAAGAAAGCAGCTGTTAACAGCTAATGGAGCTACAATATGACCAGAGCTTTTGGATCAATGTGCAATACTACTGCACAAAATATATATATTCACTTATAAAAATATAAATTATTATAAAATATAGAATTATAGTTCAAAAAAAGGCTCCCAGGTTCTTACATTAGAAAATTTCAGTACAGTATGGTATGTACAGTACGATATGGTGCAAATTTACATATTCGTTTAAATGTGTCTGTGTTTACTTGAACAGCCCCAGAGTGCAGTATAGATAAGTATAGGTAAGAAAAGGCAATGCCAAAGCTGTGAGATAGACATTCCTTTTTCTGTCCTTTTCAAAATGCATTTGATCTAGTTCCCAGGTGGTTTACAGGGGTGAGTTAACATGATACAATATTAAAACTTGGTCTATCAAGCTGTTTTCAAGGCAAGCCTAATTTTATATCCATGGCAAGAGGACTTTGACAAAGCAATGTGATTTTATGCTGGAGGATCCCTAGGCAAAGGAGGATGTCTTTGTATCTCTCAGTTTAAAATTTACTCCTAAAAAGCACATGTACCTGATGCAGCAAAGAAGAAGAAAATGCTCCTTGTTGTCCCTTGCCATCAAATATAAAAGAGGATTTTAAAACAGTCTATCGATGTTGACAAAAGGTAATTTCATCCTCTGAAAAAATATTGGAGGATTTTATATATGAACCCTGACCTGGCATATACTTTATGCAAATGTTTGTTTAAAAGCTGCGTACATTGTCTTTTCCTTAAATGGCATGGTTCTGGATAAATAAAGTGTGTGCAGAAATCTTTCTAGGACAGGAATCTGACTTGCCCAACTACATTTTTAATCCTGAAATGATAAAGAAGAACTTTTCAATCATCCAGGAACAGCAAAAGCAAGATTATATATTAGGGAAAGTAGGTATTAGAGAAAAGCTGAGACAGCTTTTGGTATAGGGAAGGCTTTACATACATACAGGGAAGGCTGTTGGAGTTCTCTAAAGGTGTATGTGAGTTTTTGGACATCGATGATGCATAGATGAACTCTGTTTGGATTCCCTGATGGCCTTCAACAAGATCCCTTGTTAAAGAATCTTAAAGAATCTCTGGTTTTAAAAAGACAGCAATGAAAATTGGAAACAGTTCAGAGAAGAGTGGCAAGTATGATCTGAAGTACAAAGCAGCTTCCGTATGAGGAGCAGCTAAACAAAGTAGCCTTCAGCCTGGAAAAAAGGTGATTGGGAAGGGAATATTACAGTAATCTATGTAACCACAAGTGATGCGAAGAGCAGAGACAGGACATGCCTGTTGCCTATCTCTTCTAGTGCAAGAGCTAAGAATTAAATTAGTGGATGGCTGATTTGAAACAAACGGGAGCAGACACTTCTTCACAGAATGCAAATATGAACTGGAACTCCTTGCCATGAGATTTTATAGATGTTAAAGTTTAAGGGGGTTCAAAGTGCAGCCCACCAAATTCATGGAGAAAAAAAAAATAATCCAGTGAGACTTACAAAGCTCAAAGGTAATATACATCAGGATGAGGATGTCCCTACATCCTAAATCAGTGGAGGCTAGGGGAGCACACAGTCACCTGTGTACTGCTGCATTGTTCTGAGTCCTAGTTTTCTCTGCCTGGGAATCCTCTCTTCACACATGTCTATTGTGTTTCTTCAGGCTGTTTGTGTTCCTCAGTAACGAAGGTAACAGCAACATTTCCATTATAAGCTTTGTAACCGATTGATTTGTAAAATTTGAAGCCCAATAAATGAGAAGTGTTTTTACTAATTACTTCCTTTCTTTTGCTTTCATCATAATCTCAGTGAGTTCCAACATGCAATCATAATGGTTCTTTCCCCTCCACTTGATCAAAATAGAGCATCATTGCTGAGCAGCAAATTAGATTTTTCTTGCAATCTTAATGCTTTGCAACCATGAATATCAACCTCTAGAGATGACAGAGCTTACACGTACACTGAGCAACCCCAAGAAGTTCATTTACATAAAAGCAGAAAGCCTGTCCAAGGAAATAGTGCATCTATGAAGCTATGTGTCTTCTGCGATGTGTTGTGTAATGTGTTAAATTATATTAAATAGTCTTAGACCAAGTAATGTCTCATGTTTGATAAGAGATCTTTTCAAAGCCATTTTTGCCTGCTGAAACTTCTTGGGTCTTGGGCTTTGACCATGTAAGAGAATCTCTCAAAAAAGTATTGGTCAAATGTAATAAAAGAATAGATAAGTCTATTATTTAAAAGGTAATAATACTTTGAATCAAATAATAAGCTTGAAGATGGAATTTCTTACATATTTAAATTGTAATCTCTTACTTCAGCAGTGTGTTTCTAAGGTGCCTACGGGTAAAACATTTTGCCTACAAAAATGGCACCTACCAGTGATTTCGGTGACAATTATAAGCAGCTTTTTTTTTTTTTACTGACGAGGACTGAAGATTTTCATGACAGTACAGAAGTAGCTTGGTATATATCATTACATCTATATAATCACAGGAATTTTGGGTCCTTAACAACATTCCAAATAAAAGTTTATGAATGTCAACAATTAAAATAAAGTGTAAATGCTATTTTTGCAGCAGAAGTGATGTAAGTATGGCCCAGATTCCCACAAAGTAACTAATGCAATATGACAATAATGCAATATGACAATAATTTTGAATCGCCTTTTCCCAGATTATATATAAAAGTAGCTTCCTCTTCCTTTGAGGAATATTTGGAGAAGTTTGTTTAATATAATGGCCAAATTACAAATAGCAAGTAAATTAGATTCCCGTCAGATCTTTAGGAATGCGAATATTATGTGCTATTTCTTAGCACATAAAGGGACTTTTCTTTTAGGAGAAGAGAAGGAATTGTTTTGAAACTTTTCATACTGTGCAGAAAGATGTTTCCTTCTTACTGCCTCCATCACATCTTGTTGAGACTAAATACAATGTAGTTCTCAGTATGAAATACGTCACAATACAGAAAATACAGATTCCTGATTTGAATTAACAGTATTGCAAGAGCTGTTACAGAACTATCTTGTAATGTGTGCTCCTCCATTATTTTAATTAAGAAAGTATACAGAAGGATCTTAAGCATAGGGAAGTAATTGAAGTACATGCAGTAAACAGAGTGTTCTCAGAGCAGGGCAGATACTCATTTCACCTTGACTCTGTGCCCTGCAGAGCTGGAAGGACATCTGGCAACTGCCCAGAAATGCTACAGCTATTAATCACAGTAAAGAAAGAAATACCTTTGTGTTGAAACAGGAGAATCCAGAAATATCCTTGGCAGTAATATTTCTCTTTTATTAACATGCTGTTAAGCTCAGTATTTGGGACACTTCTTACACATTTTTTAAATCTTTGTTTATATAATTTACCTCTTAAATACATAGATTTAGAGAGGTTTCAGTAAAAATGCAAGTTCAGTTAGTAGTTTTTAACTGATCCAGTTAAAATCTCAAAGATCACTCAGGGCAAAAAGAAATAGATTGCATGGTTTATCTTCTCTGTTTCTATGATCATAGGAGAGTCAAAGATGAGTTTACAGAGTACCTGGGATAACTTTACTAGAATCATACAATAAGCACTTTCAATCACTTGGGAATGGCATTCATCAAAGAAAGTAATTTATAAAAACATCACAGTATAAAATATTTGGGAAATCATCAAACCCTTACCACCACTTAGCAGTACTTTATCAACCCAATGAATTAGAAAGGTCAATCAATGAAAACCAAAATGCTCTGCCTAGAAAGATTTTTTTGCATCAAGAAACTCTCATCTGAATGCTATGAGAGTAACAGACTGCTTCAGGTGCACTGGTGCTTTGTCTTATTCTGAGAACTGGTTAACAATGGAAGTGCCTTGGTCTGCATGAAAAAAACCTAGTGAGAGCTATGGGTTAGATATACAAAAATAGCTGATCAGCTGTAGCACCGTATCTCCCATAACAGGTATCTCTTTACCTGTTAGACATCACAGCTTTACATTAGGCATTCTTCATAGGGAGGTTCAAGCAAAAAGAGGTTTCAAGGATGAGGGAAGGCTGGGTACCCAACTGCTTCTACTTTCAGTAGAAAAGGGGACAGAGAGGATGCTGAACCTTAATAGGTTGCAGTAAAAGCCCTTGCACCTTCTTGATTGGTTTCTTTTCAAGCCTGAACAAAGAATTTTATACTGTCTTTGTTTATTCTAAATGGAGTACAGGACCACACTGTCTATCTTAAAGAAGTGCGTGCCCAGCAGCATTATCTAATATATCCTCATTTCATAGTATATATAATAAGGATAGTGGCTTAAAAAAATAAGCATTTACCTGTAATTACATACTACCTTTTATTTTCAAAAGCTTACTAAAATTTAAGGACACACTTGAAATTCTGAATGCTCACAGGCTTTCATACCTTCCTTTTAGATAAATTTGTATTGCCCTTTAATTATTTTAGCTGCTTTGTTGACTGACTGATGTTATTTTGATGTTATTTTTAAATAAAATTCCAAATACACTTATTGTGGCTACCTTTTCTTCCCTAACACATGCATAAATTACAATAGTTACCTCTCTTCTATATTATGCTAAATACAGACTCTTTGGGGCAGTAGCAGTAATAATAGTATGTTGCATGGCTAGCCTAGAAACAGTAAGTGAAGCAAGCATAAAAAAATGGAATAAGAAAGTGTTTCAAATGTAGAACGAGCTGAGCAGAACATGTAACTTGATGGTTTAGTGGGTTTTTTTCTGTTTAGTTTTGTTGTTATTATTATTATTGATGTATATATCCCCCAAGCAAAAAAAAAAAAAGCACTTTCTCACACAGCCAGACACCCAACGAAACACACGCTGCTGGGATCCCATGATTATGTCGCCTATAAAGAGTACCATTCCCCAATCCTCTATCTCCACTAACTATCCCAGTCACCATGTTTACCATGACCACCTAGATATGCGGAGGAAGTATATGGTCCCTGTGTTGTCTATAAATCACACCTCTCTGAGCCCAGGAAGTCTGGGACCTTCCTCGCATCAGCAAGCATGGACTTCAGTGTTAGGGGGGTAACTATGTTCACTGTGGCCAGCATAGGGTACTTATTTTATTAACTAACAAACAACAATGATAACAAATTATACACTCATGGAGCAGACATTTCACACATTTTTAGGGCCCTGTGGCTGTGGAGTGCTTGCCCCACCGCGGCTCCCCCACCGCTCCAGGCTGAGCTCTAAATCCTGCAGGAAGCTATGGCCGGCATGCAGAGGCAGACTGCAGACCTTCAGCCTTCTTAACATCTCCCAGGGTGACGCCAGCTCCCCAAACCGTTCAGAGGGGATGGGGCAGGGCTATGGTGATTTATCAGCCAGATGCAGCTAATCTTCACTGCCCACTCAGGCACTTACCCAGCAGGCATTAGCTGTTCCGCAGTTAGAATACCCTAGCTCTCACCAACAGCCTCTGACTGTGTCACTCCCTGTATGGACCACCATGACCAGAACCCTGCTCCAGCATCCTGATGACTTATCACTTTAGAGCTGTTTTGCTCAGCTGTGGTCAAGGCTGCTGCCAGAGCCCCGGTGGGGGTTCAGCTGGCTGCTGACAGGCATAACTCAGTTCATAAACCTAGCTGCAGAAACTGCATGGGAAAAACAAGCCCTTATTTACCACCAAAGGTTAGGGCTGACCAAGGCCATCAAAGAGGATCTGGCCAGGGCTGGACTGCCCCAGAGCCAGCCTGTCAGACCTGGGTTTCATTCTGGAAAAGCCACAGCTATGCACTGCAGAGAACATACCCATGTGCTTGCCGGAGCCCAGCTACATTTTGCTCCATCTCCCTTGCTCACCCTCCCTCGCAGAAGAGGAGCTTGTGGAGGTAGTTCTCATAACCATAGAATCACAGAATGGTTTGGGTTGGAATGGCCCTTAAAGATCACCTCATTCCAACCCCCCTGCCATGGGCAGGGACACCTTCCACCAGACCAGGTTGCTCCAAGCCCCATCCAACCTGCCCTTGAACACTGCCAGGGATGGGGCAGCCACAGCCTCTCTGGGCAACCTGGGCCAGTGCCTCACCACCCTCACAGTAAAGAACTTCTTCCTTACATCTAATCTGAATCTACCCTCTTTCAGTTTAAAGCCATTACCCCTTGTCCTATCACTACATGCCCTTGTAAAAAGTCCCTCTCCAGCTTTCCTGTAGGCCCCCTTTAAGCACTGGCAGGCTGCTGTGAGGTCTCCCCAGAGCCTTCTCTTCTCCAGGCTGAACAACCTCAACTCTCTCAGCCTGTCTTCAAGGGAGAGGTGCTCCAGCCCTCTGATCACCTTTGTGGCCCTCCTCTGGACTCGGTCCAACAGGTCCATGTCCTTCTTATGTTGGGGGCCCCAGAGCTGGACACAGTACTGCAGGTGGGGTCTCACCAGAGAAGCCATGGAGAAGCCAGGAGCAGATACACTTCTACGACTAAAAGCAGCTAAAAAATATGCACTGGCCAAAAGGGACAAAACAATTTTTTGAAAAGTTCCACTTGTTCATCACAAAACTTGGAAAGAAAAGAATACTTCATATTGTTTTGGCAAAATATTCTTCATTAACGCCCACTAAGTAGGATTGGGTAACAATTCTTATGGGGTGGGTGGAGGAGAAAGCAAGACGCAGAAAGAAATGCACAGCCTGAGGAAAATATTACCCTTTATACTATAAATTAATTGTTAAACACTGGAATTCAGAATAGAAGAAACTTTGTTAATTGGGATAAATAGAATAAAATTAAAAAATAAAAATCATATTGTATTTTTATAAAATAGACCTTAGGCGCTACTGTGATTTTGGTTTTGGAAGTGTGAGAGTTGTTATTTTTCAGAATCCTCTGCCACTCCTGTTCATTCTACAAAAATCAACTTACTCAACTACTTTAATAATGTTGCAGTAACAGCATTAACAGTATTGAGAAGAGAGAACACACGAGGCCTCGCCTGGGGCAGGCACAACCAAATCCATAATGCAGTGCCAATATCAGGAGAGCATGGCCAAAACTGAATGATGCTTCACAAACAAATCAAACGCATAGATTTAGTCTGAGTCCTGGGTACAGCATTGCTAGAATGATGATGGGTTGTAACGGTAGCAAAGTGAACAGCCTTTTCCACAAGGTACAGGAGACTGCCTAATGCAAAAGCACATTAGTATTCCTGTGGAGTGAGGCGAAGGCCGTATCTGAGAATAGACAAAAAGGATGCTTACTAGACAATTCAACTAATTTCAAGGGCTTCCCACACTGAGCCCACCAGAGCACGGAAAATTCACAGATTCTAAGAACAGAGTTTCTCTTTCACCATCCTCTACCAAAAATACCTCATCTTGCCCAACTCTGCTGGTGCTCTTAAGAGGTGGAAAGCAGCAGAGTTGTGGAGAAATGATTCAGCTGCATAGCAGGAAGACGGCAGCTGTGATGCATTGAAACACCACACAGAACCTGGTTTTTTTCTGTTAACGAAAGGAATTTTTCAGCACAAAAATATTTAATATTCAGAAAGTTAAATTTTGAATTCTGTTCACTGTTTTTATATTCAAGGAACAAATCCTCTTTCCAGCAAATCTGTAACAGTGCCCCTCTCCTTCTCACGCCTTCTCTTCCTATCAGCAGTAGGAGTAAATCCATACATTATAAGCTCTACTAATCCATTATTAGTTTCTATGGAATGTACAGCATGGAATATAGACATGGAAAGAACACATTACAAAAAAGCCCTACCATATTAAGCTCATTAGCTCTGAACCGATCAACACAGAGCTGGTCAGGGCCAACTGATGGAGACATATGTGATGCTAATCTCCACAGAACATCTAGAATGTAAATCCTGTGATAGTATTTTCACAGTACCAGCTGTTGCTATTGTTATAAATTAATACACTAGGCCCAAAATTCAAAGTAACCATATGTGTAAAAACTAATTTGAAAAATGATGACTACATTTTAGAATATGGTGTTTAAACCAAAAATTATAAGCTAAAAGTTTTTGAATGGCATCACAGCAAAGGAGTTGAATCAAAGGAGGAAGAAGAATGTAAAACTAAGTATTTGATTTTTTAACTAAAGAATTAAAAAGATAAAGTCTCTCCTGGTTGAAAACCTTTCTCTTACGTAACAACATTAATGGCTCTAAAGTTACCAGCAGGGAAATCCTAGTTAGCGTGAGGACTGGAAACAGGTACAGAGATGCCCACTAAATGCAGCAGGCTTAGAAATATATGAAGATGCACCACACAGACAGAATTACCTCAACCGTTCAGTTCCTCCAGAGGCCTCATCTTTGTTTCAAAGTAAACTTGACTTTGCATATACTTTAAGCTGTTTCTGATCCCAAACATCTTTAAAACCATTTTTGCTCATAACCCAACGCATTGAAAAGCAAATGAAAAAGCTTCTTGCAACACCTCTTCAGTGCTTCACCTACAGGCACAGGTACTAATCACAATTTGCACTACAAAAAAGCAAAGGTCCCTGGCACTGGTTAAATACCTACTATCATCTGCAGCATACTGCAACAAAAAAAAAAAAACAAAAAACCAGCGTTGAGACCGAGTAGTCAAAAACCTTTCATTGTGAGAAGGTAAGATCATAGAATCATAGAAAACAGAAAAATATTGGTTGGAAGGGACCTCTGCAGGTTATCTAGTTCAGTTGCCTTCCCCAAGGAGGGCTAACTTTTAATCTATGTCTGATTGCTCAGAGCTTTGTACAGACAACATAGCAAAATCTCTCAGGACAGCAATTCTGCAGCCACTCTGAGAACCTGTTCCAGTGCTAAACCAGTCTCAGAGGGAAGCACTTACTCCTTCTGTCCATCAAATTTCCTTCCTTACAACTCAGGTTCACTGCCTCTTGTCCTTGCTCTCCTTCAGGAAATACTTTATGCTAATGCATACGGATTTTTTTTTTCCCAAATGGCAAAATCCTATGGTCAAAAATGGGCTGGAACGAACCTCAAGAAGTCATCTTGTTTCTCCCCCTGCTTTAAGATACAATCAACTACATCAATGTCTCATGAATGATGTTCTTCTGATGGAAACTATGCCTCCTCAACATACCATTGCTTTGCAAGCTTTATGATAAGATTGGTTTTTAATGCCTAATCCAGATTTCTCTTTCAGCAATTTTAGCCCCTACCCTTTATCCTTTTTATACTTACGAACCATATTATTTGAATCACAGTCACAGAATCATATTGATTGGAAAAAGCCTCTGGAGTTCACCTAGCCCAGCTCCTGCTCCAAGCAGAGCCAACTGCTACGTTAGATCGGGCTGCTCAGGACCTAGTCCAGGCGAGCCTTCAAAACCTCCAGAGATGGTTGGAGATGCTACCACCTATCTGTTCAACCTGTTCCAGTGCTTCCCCAGTAAGTCTATTTTCAAACAAAATGCCAGCTTGCTCTACAGAGGAATCTTAGGTGTTTTGTTTTCGTTTGATTTCTAGAGTGCATTCATTTTTTTTCCTAAGTTGACATTACAAAAATTAAAAATACCAAGGATGTTCTAAAGAATTAGGAGACTCACCCTGAAAAGTTTACAGATACAAAAATTCAAATAGCAAGGACAATTTATCTATATGAAACCTTTTTTTTTAATGTGAATTTCTAAGAGAATTTGCACAACCAGAGTAAAGTATTTTGGAATAAAAATAAGACTTCCTGGAAGCACCAGTTTTTAAGTGTGCTACCCCACCAAGTCTGACACACAAGCTTGTATCAGCGCTAGGAGCCAGAATACTCCAGTATCCAGACCAGTATCTACTGGCCTCTTGTCCTGTAAGTGTTCTCTCTCAATTACTGTTTAAACAGTTTCACCTGCCTCCTGCCAACATTATTGCTCTCAAGCTCTGCTGCCCACCACATTATACATACCTGAAAAATACTCTTACCTTCTTTGCTCATGCCCTGTATACATCCCACTTGCCAGTCACAAGCCTTGCTTCAACAGCTCCTAGGGACCTGGCAATCCAAGCAAAGCAAAACACAAACATGGCATGTTTTTCCTTTATTGCCATTTTCTGCCAAGTTAGTACAGTAACATTGTGAAGGGGAGAGTGATTAGCGGTGGAGCAAATACCACAAAAAGCCAGTGTGCATGCTAGGGCAAGGCAGGATAATATCAGGCAGCAACTAGATTAGTTTAGACTGCCAGGTAACAAGTCTTAAACAACTAATACGGAGGAATGCCTAGCTTTCTGTTTTTCTTTTTCCCTTTGTTATGCCAGAGCTTGGTCAGGCATAGGGTTGGTTAGCATTATGGATGGGCTTTTCTTCAGCTACATAACAGCACAGACAGTTCTTCAGGCATGGAAACTATGGCACCAACGTGAAGATACCTAAATCCCCATTAAGGTCTTTAATGGACTAGGTAGGTCTGCTACAGAGCACATCCATATAGTGCTGTTTCGGAGCTCCTGCCCAAAACCACAAAGTTCAGCCACTAAAAGTTAACAAAACAATAAATTTGTTTGCTAGTGCAAAAAAAGTCAAGTTACATCTGGAAGGACAAATGTAAGCACAAATAGTTCAAGTTTCACAAATCCCCAAGATTGAAAGACATCCTCTTGCTTCCACCGTAAAACTAGTCTTCTGCACATGCACTATGCCCCTGGGTAGTGAACCCAATATGCTGTTTTATGTTGGGACTACCTCACACACGAACAGTTACAGATTTCACAGATGAGTTCACAGCTGATCGGAAATGCTTCAGGTGACAATCCCTGATCCCCAAAAGCTCCTGCTTTGGGTACTAAGAGGGAGGTTTTCCCCACAAAACCAAAATACCAAGTTGACATTATCTTCAGATATAAACTTTTAACAGCCAAGTTCTGATATACATTTTATTTCTATCACTGTGAGACTGCGGAATACGCTATTTTTCCACAGCTTTCAATTCATTCTGCAGAGAGTAGCATACAACAGAAAAATGTTAGATTTTTTTTCAAATTTTTATTCAACAACTTGCTTGCAGAAAATGAATAGAATTAAACAAAAGCTTACATTAAATACTACATAAAATATTAACACTGTTGAGGAGCTAGTCCCCAAATATGCTCACTTTCTATATCCTCAGCTATCCGCACTGCAGCTCATAGAACAAAACAAAAATATCTGAAGGTTTTCTTGGCTGCAATTCACCATGACACATGCAAACTGCAGCCCTTGACAGGCTCCTGTTCAGTACAATTTGGCAAGATGAAAGCAGGCAACTGTTTGGACTGTAATAAAAAAAAAAAAAAAAAAGTAGTTTACAACTGAAAAATAATCAAGTATAATAAATACATTTCTCTTAAAAACAGATGAGCCCACAATCCTGGAGCACACTTTTCAGAAGACAAAAAACAAGATTTTTTGCTCTGGAAATGTACTTTGTGGGAAATGCTATGTATTGGTGACCTGTAGGCAATTATATCTCCAAAACCTTTCAGGAAAGAAGAACAGATTACCATAGGAAGTTTCAACTGCAATCTTTGAGTAAAAGTCTTCAGAAAGATTCAGTAGCTTCAGACCAGAGCCATCAGCAATCATCAAGCTCCTTTACAGTCCATCACTGCCATTTTTAGTACAGTTGTTATGACGGCTTTGGTTCCTCCTCTCTCCAATCAGTGTTTTTATAGAGTGGTGTCAGTTTATGGAATTAACATTTTTAGAGCTATCAAAGGCCAGCTTAAGGAGGAGGATCTTCTCCTCGAATAGCTTTGTACTTAGCCATGTCTTCTGGGAACACCTTTGTCAGTTCTTGAATTAACAGACTTTTAAATTTCTGGAAAGAGAAAAAAAATGTACATACATCAACTGCACAATTTATTTAGATTTCATCAAGCAATGTTATCTGATGAACAGGAATGTCTGTATACAACACAGTTCTACATTTCAGTGACCTAAGAGAATGGTACCTAAAAAATTCCTTGAAACCACACACACGAACACAGAAAGTTACGTTTACAAAATTCACAGAAAATGCTCAAGTGAAATCTGCTAGGAAAGCACCAGGCAAACTAAAATGCTTTTAATTTCCCATAAATTAACTAGCATTTTCACCTAAGAAATACAAAGTAGTTGGACCTTTCTGGTAAACTCTGGTGCATCAGTTATCTGTCTGACCTTACTAAGCAAAGCTGATAAAGACGTGTCCTCTTGATTTGATACAGAATCCCCTCCACCTCCAAAAAGGAACTCACACCTGGCTTAGAAATACATAATTCTTCCAACAACTTTTACAAGCACAGAGCATATCAAAAGAAAGAGAAGCTTAGAACATATGGAGATATGTCTACATTCTGCAGCACAAGTTGCCATCCTCCACACTAATATTAAGTTCAGCCAAAGAATGTTCTGAAACACAGCCAGCCTTTTCTCAAATGTCACTAAACTTCCTTTTCTGACTCTGTTTTTCAGCAGTAATTCTAACAGTTAAAAACAGTATAGCAGAATACTTAGGTTCATACTAGATGAAAGTACAAGTTCAGAAAACCCTAAACACTGCATACATTTTAAGTAATTTTATAAAGATTAACCCATGCTTATATAGCACGTTTGACATTTTAATACTCTGAGATCCATTCAAGACTGGAAAAACACCCCTTCTGTTTTGCTTATTTCTAAATTTACGCATATCACAGTTACAGATCTGTAAATGTGAAGTACTCACTAGTATTCAAAATGAAAACAAAACAAAGAACTGTAATGCTACATACAACTTTAACCAAAATAAAATCATAGTGACATCTGCATCTCTAACGGTGAGATGAATTACCAGTTTCTTTTCCAGAACAAGCTATATTAGCATCAATTAAGATACTGCAATGCAGAGCAATTCCTAATACAAATCACCTAATAAGGGAATTTAACAACTGCACAAGTGAACCCCCCCCCCCCCCATATTTACAGAAAAGTAAAAACTTATCAAATATGTTATTACATTAGTACTTTCGTTATTTCTGGCTTACCTTCATTGTGTCTATTTTTCCTTTTACTTGCTCATTTTTAGCCAAAGCTCGCTCCAGACACTCTTTAGTGTAAAGCTGAGGATTGCGGCCTTGATCTATGTATCTGAAAATAGAAAAGATACTGCCTAAATGATCATATTCCTACTAGGATGTTCTCCAAGGTACTGAATTATTCACCTCGCTGCCTTTTTGTTACTACTATTATCTGAAGTGTGCATTTTAAAAAACACAGGTTAACTCAGCCATTTTCAAAAAGACAGCTCAAGGAGGACTAGGCAGTGGCCAGCAAACAGCTGTCTTGGTACGCTGTTTTATATCTTTGTTTCCAGAAAGCCTGGAGCTTCGAAAAAAGTATTAAAAGCAAGCAAAAATTATAACTACCCAGCTCCTTGCAGGCAGTAGGTACACAAATGACAAAAGATGGTCCTTTTCAAAGCAATTGAAAGGGCACTAACCATAAAGCAGCTTGCTTAGTACATGGTGAGCAATAAGCACATAGAAATACAGCACCCAGCAATTCAAAGATGAGGAGCAAGCGTACATACCACAGCAAAGAGTAAAAATTAACACACCTGCATCAGCAAACCTGTAAGCGTATTTTTGCTTTGCAATAAGTGCCCGACAGAAGGAAATTCCATCACTGAACAAAGAAAATCCAACATTTAAGATTGTCATCACAGATTTACAGAAAAAGTGAACGCCCAACCGAAAAAAGTCCTGTATAATCAGTAACGCACTAGAATATAGCAAACCAGTGACATTTGGACTTACGAGAAACACTAGTAAATTAACTTGTCAGCTATATCGTAAAAGCCATCTTGTATAGCTCTCCCTCTACATTCATGATTTTGCTTTTAATGTTCTAATTCTCTGCCAACAAGACGACTGCAGCTACTGAAACTAAACACCTAAGTACTGGCCTAATTTATTTTCACCTGCAACTTTAAATCCTGATTCTAACCTAGTGTAAAAGTGTATTTACAAAATGAAAGCTTACTTACTAAATCACAAGGTTTGGCAGAATCTGTATTACTGGCTACATATGTAAAGTCAATATAATTTTAAAAAAGCAAAAACAAACAAACAAGAGACATCTGAAAGCAGGTGTATAATTTATCACTTCTTGTACCCTTCTGCCTTCTCACAGGTTGAAGGTACTTCTTACCTTCTTCTGCCTGCTCACATTTTCATGAGGCATTCAGAAGATGTTGTTTAAGAAACAAGCAGCCCTCAGAGAAGATATCCATGCTGCGAAGACATGCTACCTCAAATCACACCGAGTACAGCACCTGCCCTTCCAGGTACAAAGTTACTTACTCAAAAACTTCCAAGGGCACACTGATATCGTGAAGCTGTTGCCGGCACTTGTCGATATCCTGCAAGCCCGTCACCATGAAATTCCTGCAGGAAGAAAACAGGTCGGTTTTAGCCAAAAAGGGCCGTACTGCGCTAACCCTCATCCCGGCTGCGGGGCCAGTGGCACGAAACCCAGCGAAGACGATCCCGGCGAAACCCCCTGCCGCTCCTCCCACGTTTCGCCACGGCGGAAGGGTGACAGATCCGCCAGCCCGGGCCTCCGGTACCCTGAGGCACCAGGCTGGGGCTGAGAGGTGTGTGGTGGGGGGGGGGCGGGGGCAAGGCCCCGCGGCCTGGTAACGAACAGGGATGGCGGAGCGGCGGGCCCCTCACAATTTCTGGTTGAGCCCAGCCTGGCTGCTGGGCTGGAAGTCGCTAACGATAATGCCGAGCTGCCGGATGTTCTCCACAAACTTCTCCAGGTGCTCCTCTAGAGAGTCGAACTTCTCCGCCATCGCCATCACCGCCGTCTTCCCCCACCCCGCTTCCGGCCGCCCGCGCATGCGCGGAAGGAAGGAGGCGGGGAGGCGGGGGCCAGCCGCCGGCCACGCCCCCGCTTCAGACCACGCCCCTCGCTCTCGCAAGCTACGCCGACCCCGCCCGCCCCGCCCCGACCGCGCGCCCGGTGCGGGGCGGGCGGGGGAGGAGGAGGAGGAGCAGCGCAAATTCGGCATCTGCGCGTGCTATGCGAAAACCACGGAGCAATGCGAGAGTTTTGGCCTACCCGCCTTGAGCTCCGGCACGATGACGTCGTGCCTGATGGGTTATTTTAATTCCGCGCCTCGCTTTACGGAAGGATGCTCTCAGCTCAGCGCTTGCCCAAAATGAATTCGAGATGAAAATAAGATCTAGAAACCCTAAGTTGCACAAGTCAGTGTTTGCTTTGGCCATTCCGGGATTTATCAAATGCGTGATCACAAATAACGAGAACTGTTCTTAACCCTGGTGGTAATTGATACAAAATTATAATTGGCACCTTTTATAAATGCCACATAATCGGAGTTTGACAATATGGATCATTCAGTAGCCCTCAGCACCGCTTTCCTTTCTTTTGTTACCATGTAACGTCTCTAGGAATATTTCAGTAGATCCCAGTGGGGTGGGAAGCACGCAATGTGATTAGTAACAGCTTGGAAAAAATTGCCAGCACGGCTTTTGAAATGGTGAGATTTGAAAACTCACTACTAATTGTTCTGGCCTGCCAGACATGGACTGCTACATCTAGACCTTGAAGTGTCTCTCTGCTTGTCTTCTTAAAGTCATAGTCTTTCCTGCCAGTCCACTTCTACAAAACTGCTATAATTGACTCTCATTGGTTTTCTGTCAATTCTCCTTTCCTCTACTCTCAACAAATATTAGCACACTGCCTACATTTTTAGACCGTCATTTGGAATCTCTCTGTTTTTGAGTGGTTCGGCACCCTGTGTTGCACAGCCATAAAATCAGTTAGGTTTTCAGACCCATTCAAAACTTGTGTCTGGCTCCAGCTTGCTTACCTCCCCCCCCCTTCCCAGAGGCTGAACTCTGGTCCTGATCCATTTGCAGTGCAGACCCCCCTCCCTTCCTGAAAGCTTTTCAAAAAGGTGGCTTTATGCTTTTCCCCATGCTGCCCTTTACTGTTAGGTGCGGCTGCTTGTGACTATCCTACCACTTCATGGCACCCCATCAAATTCCTCTTTAATTTACTTGCCTGGTTATCCACAGCAGCAAGCTGCTGCCTGCTGGTACAGGCTCTGGGTTAGGGACCCTCCCCGCAAAGTCCTTAGCACAAAAGGACCTAACTTGTGGGTGAAGGTCATACATACACTGGGATACTGGTAACTGCCTAGATCTACAGAGCAGATACTTTTCTGCCTGTCCCGCTCCCTGTGTCTGCTCAGCAGATATGCTCAGCCCGTGCCTGATCCCACTCACAAAGGGAGCCCTCAGCCTTCCCTTTTATCTGGAAATGAAATGCACACCCGGACTTCAGGATACCTGCATTGCAATCTCTCTTTTTTATCAACAAGGATCAGAGCCTACAAAAAGCCTTGACTTCAGAGGCAAGGATATATTTGGCAGCGGGGTCCGTTTAGTCCCTGTGGCTGTTCTACTTCGTGCGAAAATTAAGTATTGCTTGAGCAATGAGAAGACGGGGTTTGGCATACCACACAAAAATAAATGGAGGAACCAGTCACTGATTATCTGATAAGGGCTTGTTATCTTCCCCACCTGTCTTATATCTGGTAATTATGAGTGTTTTTCTAAACGGTGTAAGAAATAGAAGCGGTAACAGACAGAGGTTCACTTGATAATAAAAACCACAATGGAATTATCTGGGGAATGACAAAATATCAGTCTATACTAAATAATCCATCTATCATTTTCCCTGTGGGAAGATTATCTGACATGATTAAATTCCCATGGTACATCACCATAACTGTATGTTTCATAAATAGCTTATTTCCAGTATGTCTGTTTTCAGTTGAATCTGAGAAGATCAGTCCAGTAATGTCAGCAGATAAGAATCTGATGCTTTGATTCACAATGAAGGATTTAAACAAATGTTTGAAATAAGAACTAAACTAAAATAGATATGCTATTCAATCAACAGGTTTAATGTTTTTCATGCATTTGTAGCTATAACTTGTGACCATTTCTGTTCCACAATGAGAACCATCAAAATCAGCAATTCTTAAGTTCTTGGATGTATCTTTTTATTAGTTATATTTTTTCCATTTATGATGTCAATGACAACAACAAAAATGTAAAAAAAACCTCTAATGGTCAGTTTCTGTTCTGGGTTACCATGCCGGTTCTGTAGCAGAAAGTTGGGTCTTTGCTAAACACAAAGTACTATTCAGGAGTTCACAAGCTTAAGTATGCTAACCCAAAACTAAAAAGCAAGTGACTGTAAAGAGCACTAAATATTAAGGAAAATATAGTACCGTGCAAATGTGAAATTGTAAAAGCAGTCCTAGGCTGCAAAAAGCAATTAATCAGTCCTAGGCATTGACAAGTATTTCATCCTACGATGAAATAAATCCATTGTCTATTGATCAGCAGTTACTGACCATCCTGTTTCCATAGTCAGCAGAACATTCTCTGGATAGCAGAAGTCCCAGGACTGTGAGATTTTAATACAAGAACTTTGCACTGATCACATGAGAGATCTTGGTCTGAGGAACAGAACAGCTTTTTCTAATATTTGGGAAGGAAGAATGTAGAATATGGTGTACTTAGCAGATTAGATCTGAATATGAGGAATGGGGTGGGGGAGGGAGCAAATTTTGAAAGAACAGCCTAAATACATGTGATTGTGTCAGACATGGCTCTGCAGGCACAAGAGTTTGGGATTCAAACAAAAGAGCTGCTTTGTAACCATCTTTGCTTACGGGCAAACACATTCAGCAGAAGTTCGGAGCAGAATAACTTGCTTTAAATTCAGTAACAAAAACGGGCTTTGAGGTACTGTTAAAACTTCCTCTTTGTGGGAAAGCCTTTGGCTGTTGGAACTGAGCAAACATGACTTCTAGCTTGCTTGTGGTGACTGAAATCTGATAGATGCCCATTACCACATCTAACTCAGGTAAAGTATCTGACAGGAAAAAAATAATGGAAGTTTAACATCAACTGTAGAGATATCCAGCTCATCTTAAATTTGTTAGATAAATGTGCACAGTTCTTTTAAGATTAGAAATTGCTGTAAATATATTACCAGTTGTCAAATTTTTCTCATGATCACCAACTTGGGCAGTGTTTTCCTGTTCAGGGGAAAAAAAGGTAAAACAAAAAAACTTGTGTTCCAATGAAAGAGAAAGAGAGGAAGAGAGAAAAGAAAGAAAGAAAGAAAGAAAAAGAAAGAAAGAAAGAAAGAAAGTCTGACAAATAATTGATCAATAGGTACATAGAGACAGAAAGATTTAGAAAGAAAATTTCATGGCTCATGATGTAAGTAAGCAGATTGCACTCCTACCCTGATTTTCATGCAGAGCGGGCAGCTACTGGCTTGTAAGCTGGACATCTGCAATGGGCAGTTAAGTAGGGTTTGTAATAAAGGATAGAATGAGAGGCCATGTGGATCAATATGACCTATTTGGGAAGAGTAGCACAGATTACATAAAAGAAAATCCTGTTTGGTAAACGTCTAATGAATTTATCAAGGGGACAGCAAGCATGTAGATAAGAGTGATATAATTGATGCAGTCGTCTTGAATTTCCCATCAGCTTTTGGTGAAATCCTTAACCAAAGTCTTTTAAGGAACTAAAGCAATGGAATAGGGGAGAAATCCTAGACTGAATAAAGAACTGATTGCCAGATAGGAAAGGCAGGATAGGGGCAAACATTTAATTCTTGCAGGGGAGAATCATTCCCAGAGGAGTTCTGCAGGGAACTGGGCTGAAAATTGTGCCATTCAATGTGTTCATAGATGACCCAGAAAAGAGACCAGATGGTGCAATGAGAAAATTGGCTTATGAGAAAGTTATTTGGTGGTGTAAAGATGAATACAGGTTGCAGGAAACTGTAAAGGACCTGAAACGGCTTGGTAGCTGGGCAACAAAGTGTCAGAAGAAATTCAGACAGATAATGTAAAGCGATGCACATAGCAAGAAAAAAATCCTCATTATCACATGAAGATTCATAGCCTATTGATCATTACCATACAGGAGCAAGACTAGAGGACCCCAATAGAAAGTTCCATGAAAACATCAGCTCAGTGCTCAGCAGTGGTCAGAAATCATATGGAGAGGTAGGAATTGTTAGGAAAGGAATGTGAGAACAGAGTAGAAAATGTCATTGTGCTACTGCATAAATCCACAGTTCACCCCAACCTTGAATACTGTGTGCAGTTCTGGTTCCCTGGAGTAGACCTGGAAAAGAGTCAGAGAAAGGATGCCAAGATGACTGTAGATGTGAAATGGCTTCTGTACTAGGAAAACATGAATAGACAGGGACTCTTCAGCTTGAGAGAGAGCCTGTTGATGAGAGCTATGACCAATACTTTGCTGTATCTACAAAGCCACAAGTGGTCTGGAGCCTAGACCATCTTCCAGAACAAAAGGGGGAAGGAACTAGGGGCCATCAAATTAAAGCCAACAGGAGACAGCTTCAAAACATGCAAAAAGAGATGATTTTTGTCATGCAAGGTTTAGCAGCCTTGTAGAATTATTTGGCAATGGATGCTATGGACAGCTTAGCTGGGTTGAAGGGGAAATGGGACAAATGCTTGGTAGAGAGATTCAGAGGGAGGTAGATAAACCAGACCTGACTCAGGAAATCCCGTGAACCAAAGGTAGCCCAAGCCCAGCAGAGTAGTCAGGAGTGGTCTCATATGATGTTTTTCTTGTCCTTGTTCCTTCGCATTTGCTTCTGAGTTACTGCTGAGCAGAGCATGCTGGCCCAGATGGAGCCTTTATCTGAATCTGTGTGGTTCCCATTACAAGGTCCTGCCTGCCTGAATTGTCAAAGAATGGCCTGTGCTGTGTAGGACGTAGACAGATTGTGTAGTGGTTTCTTAACAAGCAGAGCATGAAAAGGTTGATTTAAGACAGTTTGTATGGCCTTCAGGTCTGGAAAAAGCTCAGCTCACTGTTTTCTTATTTGGTAGTATATATACTTCAGGTAAATGACTTTTCCAGTATCATGGCACAATGCAGTGTTTAAGATTAATTGCTGAAAGTGCTGGTATAGTCACTTTTTCTTCCCAGAAATATAAAAAGCAACAAATAATTCATCTGTTTGTCCATCTCTGGAACTGTGATTCTCCTCCCACCTCCTGTTTTCTGCTTCTGGCCACTAAAGTGGAAGAAGTGAATAAAGAAAATAAACCACATGGAGTTCCAATGATGTATGTTTTCTCTCCTTCTGTCTTTCTCACTTTCTGTCTTTGACTTTGTTACTATTTTCTTCTGCATGATTGTATCTGATGCATCGATCACTTCTTCCTCATTCTGCAGACCCAGAAATGGAGGTTGAAATGTCAGGTCATTAACTGGGAGCATCACCGGCCTAAGAATTCCATTTTATGAGCCAGCTACCCTTCTTTGTTTTAATTACAACAGGTCATAAACAAAAGAGAAGCAGGGAAGATAGATGTGAGCAGCACAGAGGATACCATTTACCTGCTCTTAATATATCAGGCTGATGGTATTTATGTTAGGATGTTTTTCGACTCACGCAGAAGCATGCTGTATTTTCACATTTTACTGCATAAAAATAATGTGATACAATAAAATAAACAATTTTTTTTAAATCCCATTATTTAGCTGAATAAGAGGTGTAATTATCGTTTCCATACAGATTTTGTATTTGGCGACTTGCTTGTAATGACTTGAAATAATACACGTCTTACACAAATTGGCAGGATGATGCATTTATGCATCATGGCTGGATCTCAGTCTTTCTTACTGAAATCATCTACATTTATTTATCTAAGAAGCAGCAGGATCAGGATTTTGTTCATACAATAATTTTTGCTCTTCCAAGTCCTGTAAATCTTGAGACATTCTGGGACCCGATCCAAAAATAACTGAGCCCCGTGAGACTCCTTCTATTCATGGTAAAGGATATTGGATGACAGAGTCTATTCTCACAACTCTGGCTGCAAGGAGGTCAGCAAGACACAGCAAAGGACTTATATCTGTGTTTCAGGACAGGAATATTACTTCCATAGTGCAATGACAATTCATCTAGATCTGCAATACTGAAAACTTTTATTTCATAGTATCCTTAATATCCCATAAAGAATTGATTCTTAATTTTGTTTTTAAAAAATATGCTGAGAAATCAATAGAATTATCTGGGGTTTTTCCCCTGGAATATTAATCTTATTCATCAGACTTAGTTTATATTGCATCTGTATTGCTGCCCTATGTCATTTAAAGCAAAATTAAGATCTATTCTCCTGAAATGCACATTGGGGGCTTGCTGGGCATCGCCACCTCACAAATGGCTGGGCAAATGAATATGCCACAGAGACTGCAGATGTTCAGAGATCAGTCTACATGTGTATCTGAAAGTGGCTGGAGTAGGTAAGCAACACCTGGTACAGCACAGATACACCCAGAGGTCACGAAGGCTGATGTCAGTGGGTGAGAAAGAGAGCTTGGCCTCACTGGGAAAGAAAGGCTGAGGCATCATAAGTCAGGCAAACTGTGAAGGCAGTAGTGTTGCATGTGATTCTGCTGTGATAGCCCGCTATGACTCAGTGGTTGTGTTTAAAACAAGCACTATCCATCAGCACAGTTGTATTTGTGGTTTAGGTCTACAACAGACCTAATTTAATCTGCTATGAAGGCATGTCTTAAACTCAAGAAGATTTTCTATTTCCCATATCTTAGTCTGGAAACAAGGATGTCTGGGGTCATCCATTCTGTCTCAGACATCCAGATAAAGCAGTATTCTTTAGAAACCAGAGAAGTTACTGATTTCTTCTAATATGGTTAATTGCAACATATTAGCTTTCACAGGGACAACCAGGTATGAAACAGCCAGCTGAGATTTGCTCTATAGTACAGCCATCCCAGTCCTGGCGAACATCTTCCGAAGAGCACAGCAGCCCAGTGACTGTGGTACCTCCTGGTGCCTCCAGGACTCAAGCACAGCTTTGCTCCTACTGTCCTCTTGTAGAGGATGTTGCAGGAGAAAGTGCACATTGTTACTAAACCTAATAGGGAGAAGCCTCCATCTTTTGGCTTGCTAAGGACAGACGCAGCAACGACTGATCTACAACCAGGTATACAGCTTCTGATAATCCCTGATCTGTGTGTGCATCTTTGTGTGTACAGAGTGGGCAGGAAAGGACCACTGACCTGCACTGACCCCATAGGTGGGGCAAAAGCCCTTCTCTTACATCTGTAACTGCAGCCACAGGGTGATGAACCATTTGTTCTTTGCGTGGTGTATAACACAGTGCTCACTAGATTCCTCCTTGCATTGGCTCTGCAGAAGCAGCGATGAAGCATGCAAGGAACTGCCATTTCTGGCTCCAGAGTACAAAAGAGCTGCCACCCCAAAATGTATTTCTGGAACCTAAGTGATGAAGCACATGAATGTCATCCAATTGTAAAATGGACCAGTGTTGCATGTCTGATGCTGTGAATTAGTATGCTTGCCGTTCTAGCCATACCCATGAATAACTGCTGACTGTGAATGCTATCACTGGTTGGTCCTGTTAACGTAATACAGGTCCTGTCTCTTTTCAAATTCCCAAACGTACTTTGGGCTGGAGCAATGTTTCCGTAACTTTCTGTAGATGTGACCTCCTTCAGGGCCTACCTGTCTTCCTGGGACTTCGAGAAAGCTGTGTATTCACCTCTCCAGCCAAGGACCAGTGAACTACCAGCTGGTGGCAGCAGCTGCTTCTCCAGGATCAGGGTGTGAGGACCTGGTCACAGTTCCTGGCAACAGTGTATGTAAATACACACGCCTCACTTTTAAGGAACTGAGCCATTGCCAGTAACCTTGCAACTAATCTAACTATTTTTTTAAGAATTTAGCTTCTCTAATCTTTTGTCACCCCTTTTGAACTTTGTCCGTAGTAGCTTGGGATTTATAATTGGCATTGAGAAACAGGAAGCTAAAGCATGTCTCTTACTACTGTGATGACAATGCTGATGTTAAGATCTTAGGAAAAAGGAGGAAGAATTCATTACCCGTAAATGTGTTGCAATTGACCTTTCTTATGGCTGTGTGCTGTAAAGAGGAAAATGAGAGTATATAGTGAGATTTAGGAGAACACAAAGGTAAAAGGATTGACCGGAGTCAAAGCAAGTGTGTTTAGCAGGCATCAAAGATGAGAGTGTGTTGTTCTGCGATCCAAATATGATCTTACCGTCACCTTATACGAAGGCGTTAATACTTCCCCATCTTTACTAAAAGTACCTCACTGAGTGCCGTCTTCAGTCACATCAGCCTTTTTTTTTAAAGCTGCCTCACTCTGGCAGCACATCCTTTTTATCCCTTCTACCGATGCACTCTTCTTTCTTTATGTCTTCTTTCTTTGTGTGCTCCTCCAGATTTACATAAAAATTCCTTTATCGTTGGCCCCTCAGCACATGACTTTGTACTATTGAACTTTATCCTGTTGCTGTCACTTCAGGTGAGCAGGAGGTCTGCGATGCAGTTGTTTTAAGACTTCAGGAGCCAAAAATTACTTGATGGCACCATAAAGTATTTGAGACCAAAGTACCGAAATTCCAGCATTCTGCTCCCCTGTGTTAATTTTGTGTGGTTCACACTGTCATCCACCTGTTACTTAGGTGACCTAGAGTTTTAGTGCCTTTGTCTAGCTGGGGGTCAGCCTGGCGCTCTGAGCTGGTAATAAGCCACATGTGTGTGCACGTGTGTCCTTTGGTGCTGTGCACCAGAGTACTGGAGCACATGGAGCACTGCTTTCAGGCACAGCCACCGTGCACCGACTAGTGAAGCAGGTCTGGCAGCAGCCCTCAACTTGGTGTGGAGCAGCCTGCAGCTGACGCAGGACAGCCGTCAGACTCTTCTTGGAGTACAGAGCCGCCCGTCACTAGCTGGACACTCTGCAAAAAAGGGCCTGCCTGGTGCTCAGATGCATATTGTTTGCCCCCAGTCAAAAGCAGGGGAGCTGTAAGGCCTCCGTGATGGCCCTGGTTCTCTGGCTATATGCAGGAGCCCAGAAAGGCTTGTGATCTCAGACCTTTAGAAGTTCTAGCCAGAAAATCCATACAGGCACTGCCTGCCATGACAAACAAGAATTTTTGCATCCAGAGTAGAGCGACCATCATATAGTTGCCATTCCTCCAACCACTCCGTGAGGTACAGCCTCCTCACTGAGCAGCTACAGAATGACTGTAAAGGTGATACTGTAAGATGAAAATGTGGCCAGAAGATGTCAAGGCTGAAGGTGGAACAAGATAAAGCATGCATTGTACCTTTATTTCGGGAGAAATTTATGAGTGATTTCTGTGCTTTACAGAAAGACTTTTCTCAGGATTACTGACCACATCTTGCATTTGTGTATGAGTGCAAGAGTTTAAAAAATACCTGTGTGTGTATGAGATGGTCACCTCTGGCACAAATTTCCATGATTCAGAATTCCTGGATGCAAATCTCTTTTAGTCGGTAAGTAGCAACACATGAAGGTGAACCCCATGAAAATAAAAAAACCTCTCCTGAACATTTCCAATGCTGTGCAGACTCCAAAAGCAGACAGACAATCATATTCTTCAGGGATATTGTTTACCTCGCTCATTCTCAAAAGCTGTTGCTGTGATATAATGGCTATTCATTTACCTCATTTATTCACTTACCCAGGTATCCTTTGCATTTACCTGGGCTTATCATGTCCGTGGAGCAGAGGTTACCTCAAGTATTTTGCTTATCTAACTCAGTGAAGGAGATTAGAAATGCCAGATGGACTTCCAACACTGAGAGGAAGGTAACTTTGGAGAACGTGTCAACAGTTAACATAGGGACTGCACATGCAGCTCTACAGGCTTTTACATTCCAGGAGTGAACATTTTTGTGTCTTTCTTCATTCTTGATGTTTGTTGCTGGAAATGCCTTTCCTCTGAACATCCTTTTAAAAATAAGTGATGTTGTCACTTTGGAGGATAAAAGGAGGCAGACAAATAATGAATAATCAAAGGTGCCCAGTGAGATACCAGTAAGCGTTGGGACAACTCAGTCAGGCAAAAGAGGGAGAGATTAATAAATAGCTTCCTTGTTGAGGTCTGTGTTTGCAGGTTTACAAAGAATTTGCTAAATAAAACTCCATTTGATTCTAGGAAGGAGGCTGTGTCCCATGCTATAAAGGAAATCAATGGTGCCTACCAAGCTGATCTAGGTAAATAACTCTTTTAGAGTTCCAGGTCTAAAGGCTGGCTGAATCCTGAGTATATGAGCAGGACACACAAACCCTAAGATTTTAATGCCACCTATAACAGTCTATCTGCAGACCTGCAGAGGAAGGCGAGAAAGACCAGTAGAGGACAAATCATGCATCAAGAGGAATAAAATAAAATCTTTCCCAACTCCAGTCGAAGCCCTGAGGCATGGAATTATTATAAGTATAATGCAAATTGTCAGTGATCTAATCTATTTTCTCACACATTTGGGGATACTGACACATCAGATGTCCAGGGACTCATAATATAGCCTCAATTTTCTGTCTTCAGGCATTTTCCTATTCTATTGTGTTGTACAGTTGTGTCCATAAGCTTCTCAGGCTCCATCCTACAAGACTGAAAGCTACCGCTTCCAGTGCTCGGGAGAGTATTCGAGCCTTTCATTCATCAGATAGCTGGAAGCCTTTAGATTTCCAGTCCAAATGTATTCAGGATTACTCACTATACAGCCATTTGATCATGTGATGAAGTCAATATCCCCTTCTGACATTTACTTCTCAAATATATTTATAAAGTGTTACCACACCCCCGCTCACTCTTTGCTGGGCTATACTAAACAAGACAAGATCTTCTGATTCTCCTAAGATGATGTGCATTGTGTTCCCCTAACCATCCTAGAAATGCTTCTTTGCACTTGTTCAATTTAAGTAACATTTTCTAACGCACTCAGGCCTTAAAATTCTGCTGCATTCAGGTGAAAGCAAACAACACACATTTAAGCTTTTTGCTGAGACCCAGGTAACTCCTTTTTTGCAAACCCTGCAAAAATGAGAAAATCACTGGCCAATATTATCCTGCTAGAAGAAAAACCACACATCTTCCTGGTAGCCCCAAACAACACCAAATTGGCATTGCAATAGGAGTTCAAAGCTCTGAATCTCCAGCTAGTGACAGATGCCTTTCTAACTGCAGGAAGAGTCTGGGATGCCCTTCATCAGCTGCAGTCTGCTCTACGTGAAGCTGAAGGCTGCTGCTAGACCCGAGCTTTGAGCACTGTCCTGTTTCACTAATCAGCGTACAACGGCTGAGGCTGAAAGCAGCTCTCCAGCTAAATATGTAGAAGTATCTGCCAGGGGTCAGTCTGTTTTTCATACCCAGATGCCCTTTTACCTCCCTGATTCCGAAGTCATTGCATCACTCTAGGTTGTCTTTATGTACCGTAAGTGGATCAGCCAGGCCTGCTCCAAGGCAAGGGTAAGAGGGCCATGTCTGGGAGATGGCAGACTAGTTCAGTTTGACTCCTGCACCTGGCAAACTGGTGAGAGTGTGTTATAATGAACAGAGTTAATAGATATGTTTCTACTATGTAAGATACTGTGGAAGAAGAATTGATGAGGATCCCTGTAAAGAGAGACCATGGCCCAAATTTGTTCAGAGTTTTTTGTCAGTCAATGAATATGTGAATGAGGACAGTCTAGATGATACAGGAGGAGTCTCCCCTGCAAGCTGTTTTACTCCATTCTGCTTCAAGGCCCTACACTTGCAGCCATCCGGAGTCCATCCTGGACTAACCAACTCACTCCCTCGCTGAGAAAGCCTGGGTATGAAAAAGAGGAGTTCACTACACCACTTCAGCTTTTTTACCCTGCGGACAGTACAGACACAGATTGTGCCAGATTTCACTACTTCCAGCACAATCAGAGTCCCCTGTCACAGCAGAACACTGTTTGGCCGGGCACACCTATTATACCTTCCACGTCACTGGAAGAGCTTTCTCACCACTTCCATCATTAATCTCGTACCATTTTACAAAACAATGGCGCAAGGCCACGGAGGGGCTGCTTGTCTCTGCTCTCCCTTTGCAGAGACCTTGCTCTTTTTTATGGCTTCACCGCTGGGTAGATACCTCAGCAGTTATATGAGACAGGTAAATAACTTTCATCATGTTAAATTTATGACAGCGGCTCCTGCTGCCAACTGTCACAGGAACAGCACACAGAGACCTTTCAGTTTAAAACATTAATGTAGCCCACACAAAGGCTCGCGTTGCTAATTGGCATTCTGGTTCAGTTCAGCATACGTGCCCCACCATCCTGGCTTGCGCTAGATACCCAACGAGGGACAACCACTGAACGCCTTGTTCTGCACGACCACCTGCCAGGGCTGAAGCTGCAGGTGAAGTTTCTGTGACTTCAAGCTTTTTGCACCAGAGCAGGAGGAGCCTCCCGACCTGTCCCATTATGTTTCTCTGTGCCCTGCTCCATCTGCTAACAAGAGGAACAGAAATTTCCTTCTGTGCCTTAGCTTCTCTCCCTGCAAGCCCTGCTGGAGTCATTTACCCATCAAAGCACAGACCACTTGTCACCTGGAAGCATCAAGCACCACGGAAGGTCTGCATGCAGTTTGTCTGCACTCCAGAAATTTCCCAGCTCCATGGATGGGCTGCCAATATCTCAGGGGTGGGGGTGGGGGGCAGCGTGTCTGGCACTCCAGAAGGTTCCTAGGGGAAGGCTTGGACACGCTTTCCAGTATCCTGTAAACTGGAGGTTCCTCATTCGCTTGGGCAGGGTGGGCTATAGGGAGAAGGAAGGTAGGAGAGGAATGTGAGACAGACAGAACATTCCCAGACACTTCAGCCCACCCACCTCACCTTCCCCAGGACTTCTGACCACCTGGGAGACACCCTGTCACACGCAGATCTTCTCAGGGTAGGAAGTTCAGCAAACATCTCCTGCAACAGACCCCAGGTATCTGCACACAGGGGAGGATCAATGCAACCCCAATGGTTATCACACTGACAGGCTTTTGGACTGGGCGGGTCACTAGCGTGGAGGGCAGGAGCGAACAAGGACAGCGTCATGGCATCTGTGCTTCCCGGGCCATCGTCTCCAGTTAGCTCACAGCTCTTCATCTTCTTACTGTTCAAAGCAGGCTAATGAGAGATGCACCAGGTATCACACGTGGGTCAGCTCCACTGGTACCTCCTGACCTTTCTCTACAGGTTCTACCTGGTCTGGAGGCGAGTGGGTGTCAGAGGGAGGGGATATGTGTATCTGCCGTGCTGGAGAAACAAAGATCGTCACATCGTTCCCAACGCAAAAAATACAGGAATACATGCATGTATTTGCATCTGCTTTTCAACCACATTTTCATACGATTTTTATAGGCATATGCTTTCAACCCGCGTTTATAGGTAGTCTTCAGGTGGGCAGGTGTACGCACGGTAAACACACACACACAGATGCATTTAAATGCGGTTACGTCCTTACACATGACCGTACAGTTTTCACATATCCGCACTCTGTATGTGCTACGCACACGTGCGCCCGTTCGCACCGAGCCCCGAGCAGGCCGGTCTGTCCTTTTCTGGCCCCGCGAGCGAGGACACACGCGTCCGTACCCGTGGGCCCGCCGCACCTGCCCACGTACCCCTGCCTCCTTCCCGGGGTGGCGGCGGCCCGCGCCCCGACCCGCCGCTCCCCGTGGTCGCCGCCCCCGGCCCGCCTCGCCCGCGCACCCCGCGCTGCCGCAGCGCGGAGCGGAGCGGAGAGGAGCGGCCGGGCGGCGGCGCTGCGGGACGGGCCCCCGCCGCCCGCCGCTCCGCCGAGGCCCGCAGCGGCGGTGCCGCGGGGCGCGGAGGCAGCGCGGGGGGCGGGCGGCGGGGGCTGCGGCGGCAGCGGCAGGGGCGCCCCGCACGGCCCCTCTCGCCCCGCCGGCGGCGCCGAACAACGGGCCGGAGCGCGCTCCGCCGCCGCGGAAGAAGCGCGGAGGCAGTGGCAGGGGCTGGGGAAGGGGCTGGGGCTGCCGCTCCGCTGCCGGCCTCTCCGGCCCTCCCCGGGGGGAGGCGCTCGGCGCGGCGCGGCGCGCGGACCGGCCCGCTGGGGGGCCGGCGGCGATTGGCTCGGCCGGCTGCGAGCCGAAGGTGCTGGGGGAAGCCATCTGCAGCGCAGGCGATTCCGCCCGTCGTGCGGGGGGGGGGGGGGGGGCGGGGGGCTCTCCCTTGCGGGTGGTTTGGGTTTTTTTTTTTCCTCCCCCCCCCCCCGCTTTTTTTTTATTTTTTTTTCCTCTCCTCTTCACGGGATCATGGCCGCGGCAGCGGGGCCGTGATGTCCCCGGGAGCGGCCCCGCTGCTGCAATGCCGCCCGCCGCAGCCCTAGCGAGGGGAGGCGTTTGAGCGGCGACCGGCGGCCGCACATCCTCCCCGCGGCAGCGCCGCTGCCTTTCTCTCCCCGCCGCCCGCGCCCCCCGCGCCCCCCGCGCCCGGACCGGCGGGAGAGGGGCCTCGCCGTCCGCCCGGTGCCGTCCCCCCCCCCCCCCCCGCCCGCGAACAGCAAACCCGGCGAGCGGTGCTTTAAATTACCACTCGTAAACCCGCACCGACCCATAAAGGCGAGAGGGAGAGCGGAGCCGCGCACAACATGGCCACTCTGCTGCGGAAAATCGGGCTGATCCGGCTGCACAACCGGGACACGGAGGACCCCAAGCACCACCACCACCACCACCGCAGCAGCAGCAGCCAGCAGGGCTCCTCGCTCAGGGGCAGGGGCAACCAGAAGAACAGCAGCAACAAGCCGCAGCCGCAGGGCCCCCCCGGGGGCGGCGGCGGCGGCGGCTGCAGCAGCAGCAGCAGCAGCGAGAGCAGCCCCGGGGGCCACAAGAACAAGAAGGCGCCGGAGCTCGCTAAGCAGCCCCCGCAGCCGCGCTCGGGCGGCGGCAGGGAGAAGCCGCGGGAGGCGGCCCGGGAGCCCGGCGCCGGTAAGGAGGCGGCGCAGCGGCCCGGCCCCGGCCCCGGCCCCGGGTGCGGGTCGGGGCCGGCGCCGCTGGTGCCGCTGCCGTCGGGGTCGGGGCCGCTGGCGCCCGCGGGCCGGCAGCAGCACTGCACGCAGGTGCGGACCCGGCGGCTGATGAAGGAGCTGCAGGACATCGCGCGGCTCAGCGACCGCTTCATCTCGGTGGAGCTGGTGGACGAGAGCCTCTTCGACTGGAACGTGAAGCTGCACCAGGTGGACAAGGACTCGGTGCTGTGGCAGGACATGAAGGAGACCAACACGGAGTACATCCTGCTCAACCTCACTTTCCCCGACAACTTCCCCTTCTCGCCGCCCTTCATGAGGGTGCTCAGCCCCCGCCTGGAGAACGGCTACGTCCTGGACGGCGGAGCCATCTGCATGGAGCTGCTCACCCCCCGCGGCTGGTCCAGCGCCTACACCGTGGAGGCTGTCATGAGGCAGTTTGCGGCCAGCTTGGTCAAGGGGCAGGTAGGGCTCTGTGGGCTCTCCCGCGCTGTGTGCGCGTGGTGGGTGTGCGTGGGGGTGCGCGCGCGCGCACGTGTTCAGATGGGAACCCCAAAGGGCGGCGGGTCAAGCCCTGCCTGTGGCTGACCTTGGCCAGGCCTGGGTGATGGGTCTCCCCCCGAGGGCCCGGTGTCACCGGTGGGAAGGAGGCAGGGACACACGTGTTTTGCTCTGGGGTCCCTTCTCAGGCAGGTGCAGCAGAGGTGTGGGGCAGCTCGGAGGGGCGAGGCGTGTCCTCCTGCCTGTCTTTTGTCCCCGTGCTTGGCTCTGCTGCGTGTGGCACCGAGACGACGTGGTGCCCGTTGCCCCCGCCCCGAGGGGCACCTCCCTCACCCCAAAACAGAGGGGGCTCTTCGGGCTCCAGTGGCGTTGGGATCCGAGTCCTCCACCTCCTGCCCTTCACCAACTAGTCGGCCATACTTGCTGCTTTCCAGCGTGAAGGGCTGCCGCTGGCGTAGGGCGCGACGCTGGAGCTGCTGCCCCCGGGTCTTTGTCTGGTGCTGCCCTGCATAGCATCCCTCGGGGGAGAAGGGGCGACCCCCGGGCTCCCGGGTTTGGGTCTTGGCGCGCAGGGCAGAGCTGTGGCACGGCGTTGCGCCTGGAACTGCTGCCCGAGCTGCCAGCAAAGTTGTACCGGTTTAAAATCTCCCTGCCTGAAAGGAACAAGTAATTTTGGGGATGCACTGCGGTTGCAGCAGCTAGACGGTTCCTGCCAGCTCTCCTCTCTGGAGGAGGTACCTGGTTCCCCTGGCAGAGGATCTCGTCTGAGCTGAATCAATGCGTTTTATGCTTTTTTTTCTTTCTCTCCTGCAGAATATCCTTAGAAGAGAAGTATTTCATGAGCCGTTTTTAATAAATGGGTAAATATTGCTGGTGAAACTCGTAGCCAGTCCTTCTTTATGGTTATTGTAGTGGGCAATATACACATGGCTGTGACAGGGTGATTTTCCTGTTCACTTCGTGAATGCCCTTGAACCCAGGGGACGTGCACATCTCCGCATCTGTCAGTAAATGATGCTAAGTAACTTCTTAAATACATATCTTGGCAAAGGGGGGGGGGGAAGAGTAAATAATAACATGTTTTTCATTTGCTTAAAAATGAGGTTACTCCTGTTTGCCTCTGTGGAACTGCTTGGATGAGCAGAAGTAAAGACTTGGTTTCTTTTAAGACTGAAAATTAGTTTTGGTTATTTAATGGACTCTTTTGTAAGTGGCTTTTCATCCTTTTTCTCTGTTTGATTTGGGCCTACTGCTCCTTTTTTTAATCAGGTAGTATTTTCCTCTGCACTTCATTTGAAGAGGTCAACTTCCCTAGGTCACCTTGGGGTACAAAAAACATCTACCAGAAAAAAAAAACCAGCCTTAATTTACATTGAGCCTGGGGTATGTTGAAGTTCTGTAGCTACTCTTACTGCATCTCACTATTTGTTAACCCATCTCTTTTTATAGAGATCATAGTTCTCGTTATTTTAAACAAGGATTTAGAAGGACAATGCTAGATTCTCTCAATTTTTTTAACAATTCAGCATCTTTCTGCAGTGTTGAATGTTGAATGCAAAAGGGTTAAATTAAGATTTACTGGGATCCTAAAATGGCTCAGTGAAGAAAAGCACTAAATTGTTTTATTAGTAATAAATATTAAGCTATGTAATCTGACAATTTTCTTCCCTAAACCACTGAAGAGGTTTCCAGAAAGTAGTAGTAATTTCTGATAGCAGAGGATGTTTCTGTGTGCATCATTAATAAACACATTTAAAATGCAAGAGTTTCAATAACGTTCTTCCAGAAGTTTACGAAGTTAATTATGAAAAAAGAGAATGCGTGGGGGATTAAAAAAAAAAAAAGGGCAGAAATAAATTGCTGCCAGTAACTTAGTAGTTAAATAGGTGTAACGTGCACCATTCAACCTCTTGGCTCGTTCATTCCAAGTGGGAAGGTTGATAGGTAATACTGACAATAAATGTAATTTCTGGGTTACAGAGCCTGTGACGGGTTGTCAGCCTGTCATCGTAGCCGGGCTCCGCGTCATGGGAGCCACGTTTCTGTAATCACACTCGCCTTGTTATGTAATGTCGACTCCATTGCATAATAGGGCTCCAAATACGACAGGCGCTCCCCTATCCCCATTTCATTTCTCAGTTTACAGGTAATCTACTTTTGACCGTATTTTTTTGAAAACAAAAATAGAGCCGCCGAAACATTGAGAGCCGAGGCGCTGCATTTCCCGGGGCTGCAGGGCTGGTTTTGGGCAGCTCTCACCGTGCGGAGGGTAGTCTCGGTGCCTGCAAGGAGCTGGCCTGAACAAATAGCGATGGCTTACACCAGGTTAATTGTGTCATTCCTGTAAGCAGCCTGCACCCTGCAATAGCACGAAATAGTCAGCACGCTTGCTATTAATCAGAAAGGCTGGAAGGGTGAGGCCATGTGGCCGAGCGGGAGATGGGGCGCTGCCGGCGCCAGTCAGTAAATGGGACCTTCCCGGGATGTGTCGCCGGTCCGCAGCGCCGTGATTTAGCCTGAAGTCATTGTGAAAACTGGAGCTGGTGACGCATCCGAACGCGCGCCTCGGCGGCGCGGGCGCGGGCGCTGGCGTGAGTAGGCAGGACCGAACTTCCCGCTGGCGTTCGTTCCTCCTCTTGGCGATTTGCGTGATAAAACTGAGGTGGCTGATTTCATTCAGCGTTTCTCATCGGTCCCGTTTTGCTGAGCTAACTGTAATGCTGCTGTTCTCTGCTGGTTCTTTGGAGAGAAATGCAGCACTTCTCGGTTGTGTTATTTTGTCAGAGCTAATAGTGACCTATGAACATACATAACCTTCTTCTTTTGACGAAGTGATCAAAAAGCAGATGGAACTAACACTGAAAATACATTTTTGGGCAGTCATGATTCTTGACAAATTCAGGTATTTTTTTAATGGATTTCACAGGCATTTTAGCAGAGTAAAAGAAAAATAGAGAGAAGTCATTCTGACATCTCACAGGTGAAACATTTCACTCAGGAGTTATGTCCGTAAGGAGATGTAAGTGCGCAACGCAGAAATTAAGAGGTAGGACTTTTCCGTTACTTTTCAGCATTGCCCTCGTATGCGGGGAAGCCTGGGTCCAGGTTCCCAAAGCTGAGCATGTCTCCCAGGGGCTGGATTTTAAAGCAGGGTGGCTGTTTCTCCCGATTTCACCAAGCAGGAACCATATGCCTCAGGTGACCTTGCTTGAGAGAAGTCCTACCTTATGGGACCTATACCCTTGCTTCCTGTCACGAATCTAGTATTGCATTTTTAGATATCTTTTGTCTGGAAAACAAAATGTTTAAAATAGAAGAGAGACAATTTCTGTTTGAATGAAATGATTCAACAGTCCCAAACTATGCTTTTTTTCTTTTTCTTTTTTTTTTTTTCTCAGTTTTCAAGGGAAAAAAAAAGTTAATTAACAAACAAGTTGGGGTTTGTTTGGTCGGTTGCTTCAGCTATTCAGCTGAGAAAATCAATTATTCACACAGCTCTAGTCAGTATCTTGAGGGGAATTCTCAGTACATCAAAGGCCTAAGACTGTTTATCTGTCTGGGATCCGGAGTCCTATTTTAAAAAATTTGGTGTTGTCCTTAACGGTAGCCTTGGTTTTAAGGGGATGACTTTGTACTTGCTTCCTGCACAGTCAGCTGCTCGCTGGCTCCCGTCATCGTGGGCGAAAGCTCGAAATGGTAGCCGTGAGCCGCTGCAGAGCTACTGGTTGGTTGTTGTCCCGGGGGCAACTGTTTGACGTGCCTGTCCAGGCAGAGCATCCCATGTCTGTCTGTCTGCCCAGGCTGTGGAAGTGGCCTACTGAGCGTTACTGCTCCTTGGCAGCACCCTTTAAAATGGTTTATTGATGATTTAAGAGAGAGATTTAAAAATGAGTCTCTTGCTCTCCGCTTCCTGGTAACGGTGCCGTTGTCGCGATAATATTCATTAATGGAAGGAAGGAAGGGGGAGCGGTGCCGGTCGTAGGAGGGTGATGAAGCAGCGGGAGGTTCATCGTGGCTCTCCGTGAGTAAGGCACACGGCTGAGGCCAGCGCCTGCGTTTTGGGGAGGAGTCATCTCTCTCATTTGAAAACATGGTGGATGGTATGGTCCCAAATGAAAAGGAGCAGAGTTTGTCCAAAAGTGGCAGAGGACTTTGTGTCCTCTGATAGACGTGTTGTTTCTTACTGGAGAGGAATGATTTGACGCTGGTTTGGTTGAAAAGAGGACAAAGCTATGTATGCCAATGTCCAAATAATGCATCAGGAATGGGGTTTTTTTGAGAACAACTAATGCAGCTGCACCTGATGCCCTGAGGACTTTGGGCTTAAGCTTGCACTGGTGCTGACCAGTAGCTGCCTTGTCCTCCTTTTTAAGGGTCCCTTGTTCTCTCCCTGGAGGCTGGGGACAGGACTGCTGGCCAAAGGCAGCTTGTCAGGTAACTGGCGACTCTGCAGATGATGTCATGGAAAAAGTTCTTTGTTTTGAGGAAAACACTCCCTTATTCTTCCAGTGAATAGAAAAAGCGTAAACATTTTGTCAGGACATACTAAAATAGGAACAGGGACCCCATAGTTATGAGCGTTCTTGCTGTAATGTATATTCAGCTGTAATGCTGCTGTATAATGATTTAAATCAAAATCAAAATATAATTTGTAATTAAGATTTAATTTTCTATTGGAAAATTTCCTGAATTCAAATAACAGTTGTTGGTATATAGTACTTTCATCCCTTGTAATGTTAGAAATACCTCAGTGGAATCCCGTTTGTTTGCTTCAAGAGGTATGTGCCTTGTATGACTGTTGGACTGATTTATCTTTCCATTTTAAAAATATGAGTATCCCAGCTGACTTCTACCAGACTGAAGCAGGAGAAATGGTCTTATTTTATGAAAAACAGATACAGAAGGTAGCTGTTAATCATAGTCTAAATTACTCCTCCTTCATCCTTTCAAACAAAAGCATGAGTGAACAGATAGCAGATGGGACTTGCATGGTGTCCAGGAGGTCAGCAGACTCCAGGTCTTTCAAATATGTATAGCAGAAATTAATTGCAAATCCATGGGTTTTCATACTCCAGATGCTGGGTTTGAGGACTGTAGCCATGAATAAATCAGCTAATCTCAAAGGCTGCAGAAATGTATAGAGAACACAGTGGTCTCTAAATTATTTGGAGCCATTGTATTGTATTAGGGCCTTAAAAAATAAAACCGGCTTGCTTTTTGCTTTCTATTAGTAGCCCAGGCAAATGATGCCAGTTATCACCAAGAGAAGAAATGTTGCTTTAAGTCCATGGTTGAAAAACACATTGACTCACATACAAAGATAACAGAGGAGACAAAGAATGTATTACAGGGCTTGTTCCCCATGAACAGGTATAAATGCTGGGCCAAAGAGGTAACAGAATATTGTTTAGCTACAGAGGAAAATCAGATATATTGGCCTTCTAAGATGTCTCTTTTATTGCAATTGAGAAAAGTAGGATTTTCAAGCTGAAGTTTTACGTGGCACTTTATACATTCGCTATGTTGAGATGCTGGGATTGATGAATGGGCTGGAAAAAATATTGTTCATATGTACTCTGGTATATTGCTGTTCTGACTATCCACTATTATTATGCAAATATATTCTGCTGAGAGGAATGAAGACACAGGGATTCCAACTCATTGAAGTAGGAGGCTGTTTTAATTCTTTGAAAAAGCAGGGCGAACATAATCTCCATTTTACCTCTTCAAAGCATAAAAAGGAAAATTTTAAAATACTTTCAACTATCATCCTTAGTGTTAAAATAGTCATCAAATAAGTTAAATCACTAAATTGAAACAAACTGCTTATTTTAAAACATGGTTTTATGGCAGGTAGAACTAATTCTTTCTGGCAATACTTGGCTGATCTCCTAAATAAGAATTTAAAGAATTGCCACTTTGGATCGTAAGAAAATTGACTTTGCTCAAAAGAGCAAGATTCTTCTTTCCTGAATTATAAAAGAAGTCCTTATTTTCTTCAGTGGAAGTGTTCAGGTAGAGAACTGTGTAGCATTTGGGTGTTTTGTCAGATACTTTGTTGAAGAATTCTGTTTTTTCAAGTGCAGAAAGCCTAGTCCCAAGGGGTGACGTGTCCTCTTGGAGGAGTAACCTAAATAACCCACTTTCTATTGTGAGGAAGATTTACTCTTCCTCATACAGGCTAGCCTTGCAAATATGCAGATTTCCTAACATCTACACAATGCCCTGGGATTTCCATGCATGACCGGAGACTTCCAGATCGAGGATTTGTAACTCCACGGTAATTCTGGTTCTCATATCGTGGGAGCCTTATTGCCGGGCATGATTCAAGGCATGTCCCCCGACTGGGCATCTGCTCTCACAAAGTGGGACATTGGTTAAGTAATGTAATATTAGCTGTGTCTCTTTTTTCCGTCTAAGCTCCTTTGGGCTGATGAGAGTCAGCGAAAATCTCATCTTTTCCTTGGCGTATTCAGTCCTTCACATGCCATTTCCAGTTTACAAATTATCTTCTCCTGTAACTGTCAAAAAAGGTAACGCTGACGCTAGGCACGAGGGGAGATGGGAGGATGGAAGGATTGCCAGGTGAAATTACTCCGCTGTTAAACAGGGAGAACTTCAGGGGGTGCGATGATTATGCTGTCTGAACGGCTCAAAATATGTCTTAAATTTAACGTGCGCAGGATCCAGTTGTCTCGCTTGTAAGTGGAATACCAGGTTTCTGTTGAATGTCATTGTATTTTTGAAAAGCGTGTGGCTTGGGGCTGGTCTGAGTCATACTCCACGCAGTCATTTCTAGACGGTGCTGGGCACTCCGCAGTGTTGGTCTTTAACTCCGGCTGGGCACAGTGGTAATTGAGTAGATCTTGGAAGTTGCAGGACAAGCTGCATGGAAAGGACATGGTACTGTCACCTAAACTGGCTGGCTGTGAAACCAGCGCTGCGCTGGGAATTGAAAGAGCGTAAACTAGGGAGAAGTGTAGGTGTGCTTTGACGAAAATGAATTTGCAGTCCCTACTGGTCTGCACGGAACAAGTAAATGGGCACCACACCTAGGACATTCAGGTGATTCCTCTTCTGAAAGAGGATCAAGGTGCCAGTCTGATTTGCCCCATTCCAGTTAAAAGTCAAACTGAGGAGTGGTACATCAAGCGTGCCTGTCCTCAACCATGTGTGGCAGATGCGTGCCTGCCTTGTGCACGTGCAGAGTCTGTCTTGGAAAATGTCTTTTTATCTGCTTTGTGATTTTGTGTGTGTTGTTAAAATCAATGATCCTCATTGATTTAATCCTCTTCTGCGCAGGCTCTCCAAAACCCCTGGAACCTCTGCTGTGACTCCTTGATAGAGTTACAAGTCAGTCACAATCCCAAATCTGCGTGCAAAGATGAGTGGAAATAAACCGGAGGAAGAAAGAGTAAGCCTGCATTATGAAATGTCCTGGAGCTCAGATGCTTCTCATAGTCAGGCTTTATGAGCTGTGGAATGACTAGATATTTCTCCTGTTTCTAGGTTTGTGTTACAAATGGTAACAAAACCCCAGCTGCAGTAAGAAATGTAGGGCTTATTTCCATTACATGTGCCCATAAAAAAACCTAAAGCATCACAAAGCAGAGGAAATTGATGTTACTAATTTTTCAAATTTTCTATGAATTTCTATAAATGTCAAATTTTCTATAAATTTGACAAGATTATTTCTATTAAAATATACCTGGTATTGAAGTGTTCTGTAATTATTGAGGGGAGGAGGATATTTCACAGTTAGAGCACTTAGGCTGAGGAGAGGTGATCCGAGTTAGCTTCCAGGTTTTGCCACTGACTTCAGATACAGTCATGGGCAAGTCATATAACTTCACTGTATTCCTCTTCCCCACCTGTGAACTACAGATAATCCTCTTTCCAAAGGTCATTTGAGGATACATACTTAAAGCACTCGGAAGTGGAGACTATGAGTAGCTGTCCACGTGCATCAGTATGAGACATATCATACTCAAGAGATTGACACATTTGTGTAAATAGCAGGGGAAAAAGTGCATTGGCTTGTGACTCTAATCTTACCAAATTTGCTCTTAATTTGATTAAATGTTCCCAGGTGTAGCCTGCTTGTTACTCCTGTTTGCTTTTTTAGCATGGTGAAACTTTGGAAAATGTGGAGATAGACATTGTTGTCTGGACTGTAGCTCCTTTGTCTTTACACTCTGTCGTAAAGGATGGTTTGCTTTGCTTTGGTGAGGTTTACACCTGTGGCTGTGTTTAACTTGGGTAACTTCAGGTTCCTGACGTGGAGGACCTGTGGGCTGATGCCAGGAGGGGCTGTCATGCTCCCAGCCTTTTCGCCTGGACTTGCCCTCAGGAACTCTGCTGGTACCTGATGCCACAGAGAGGTAGTCCAGGGAGCTCAGCAGGAGGCTGAAAGAGAAAACGTCCCTTTGTCGTCTAGACTAAGATGGACAGGGACCATGTCTTTTGACAGAAGCCCACCATGTTGTAAGACAGCACCTTTGGCCCTGGATATGCTAGAGGCACCTTCCAAGAATGTGATGGGCTGCCAAAATTTTCTTGTTCTTTTGCCAACGCAGAGTTTGTCCCACCCAAAAAGTGCAGGAAGGGAGTTTCTTAACCCTCATCTGTACTGAAATCACGCTGCTGACTCTGTGCTAACTTCCAGGAGAGGCAAGGAAGAGCAGCGCAGTGCTCTGTAGCTGTCAAACAGGGACTGGGGCTGTAAGTGTTCGTCTCAATCGAGAGATCCTTGCACCAGGCTGCACATAGACAAGTGAGCATTAATAATTACTCAGCTGGAACACAGATTTCTTTTTCCTGGACAAAAAACAGTCACAATCCCAGAAGGAGCAATTTATAGGATGCTTTAAAGCCGGAACTTGCTGAGTTTTCACTTCTTTCTATGGATTATTTTTAAAAAGGAGACCAAAAAAGGCGTGGAAATACTGCTTCAGAAATTACACATTTGCAGGAAAACATCCTATTTTTAATTCACTTAGGCTGCAACATTGACAGTATTTGTCTGCATCATCTTCTATACTGCTTTGTTTTAGCTATAGCTAATAATTATATACAGTGCAATATAAATTGTGTGCAGTTTTTGAGACGTGATTAACTGTGCCTTATCAGTACATGAAGGAAAAAAATTATAAGCTGTGTAATTGGTAGGAGAGACTGTGTATATTGCACTCTAACAGTGATGTTGTGACACATTGCAATCATTGCACTGAGAGCATGACGGTAGCTCACTTTAGCATTGCTCTACTTTTGAATGCTTCTCTAAAGCCAGCGGAAATATTTTTCTCTGTCAACTTGTTTAAATATTCTAGAATAAGACTGGTTCAGGCTTAAGCACTGGATTCCTCTCTTACTTATCAGAAAAGATTTGAATATGTTTGCATAGTATGTGGCTTTGAACAGTTGAGGCCCAAAGCCATTAGTGGCTGGCATGTTAGTGGAACGTGCTATGTACTGGAGACTCATAGTGTGCTCCAGCTCTTAAAAAAATCCACAGTTTTTGCATCATCCATGGAGAAGCCTGGGACATCAGACTTGGAAAATGGGCATATCTTTGTGGGTCTCCCTCCTGTCCTTGGAGGGATCACCACAGATGCAGTGTGTGGCACAGTGACGTCCTACAGTCTTTTGTGTACTGCTCTAAACCTTTGCTTGTTTTCTGTCTCTTGACATTTACCTAGAAGTGGGTCACCAGAGCCTGCTATAGAGATCTCTTGAGAGATGAAGGGAGAAAATTAAGTTGTACCCATGCACCCTTATGCTGGCTTAAATGATGGGCCACGTTTAGCCCCATGTGTGGAAGGCAGATATGATTTGCCCTTGGAAGACCAACCTTGAGTTATTTGCATATCCAGGATTAATGAAAGGAATGCAGGGCTGCGGAGTTTGTGTTAAGACCAGTGCTAACAACGTGAAGGCTTGCCTGCTTCTGAGTCTATTAGCTGTGTACTGTTTGCAATGAATACAACTTTTTGTTAACCAGTCCAGGAAAGAAGTCTGGGTGTGCCTGAAGGGTTTGCTGTGGCATCTCAAGAGACGTGTAGCTCAGGAGCTTAAGCTGTTTCCAGAATAAACCTCAGTCCTGTAAGGGCTGATGACTGCGCACAATAAATCTCTGTAAATTTGGGACCTAGTAATGCAGGGACTTGCGTCAGGAGAGGACTGAGCACAACCTTGAGGGATTCAGGACCTGGCTAGGCAGTGCCACAGCTGACCTGTGTTGGCAGTTCAGCTCCAGGATCTAAGTTGGACTTAGGGACCTCCACAGGTCCCTTCCAGCCAGCACTTCGGGGATTGTATGATCCTCTGAAAGGCCAGCCACCGTTACGTAGTCCTGTCCTTCCAGGTAGTTCCAAAAGTGATACGACACCTGATGCTGTGTGCTATGCCAAAACTGTTGGGTTTTGGTCTGGGAGCTGCTATAGCTGGTTTGACGAGAGAGAGAAATCCCTTCATCGCTGCCAGAGAAAACCCCTTGAGGCCATCCTGATTCTGGAAACACCAGAAGAAGCGTCAGGACTGTTTTTCGTGACACACAGGCCAGACGAGGACAGGTCCACCACTGCAGTGGGATTGCAGGGCTGAAGAGCTTCAGGCTTCCTATTCGGTATCTCCGTACGGGGCTTAGCTCTGTCTTCGGACCACTTCGTGACACGGTGTTGTTGGGGAAGAAAAGATACGGCGCATTGCTGACAATGATACTGAAGGACTTTAAAGAGCTACTAGATGTTGAGTTGAATATTTTTGAGGATGTGCTTCAGCGTCACGCAGTGTTGTCAAGGGGAGGACACGCTGATGTGTTCATCATTGTGGAGAAATGTGGAGGCTACTGCGGCATCACCGAGAAGTAGAAAAGCTCCCAGATTTGCCCACAGTGGTCTGTAAATGTGGGTGCCAAATCACGTGCGAGGTTTACATCGGGTCTTTTGCTGAATATGGCGGGAGGGAGCCATCCCCCGGTACGGCCAGGGTCCCGAGAAGGCTACTCGCAGCAGACTCTGCTGGAGGAGGTCTTCCTCCTTGCAGTTCCCTGGGCTATAGACTGGATCCTTATCAGCTGTTTGTTCCAACTTATTAGTTTGGGCAAAGAGGAGGTGAGTGGCATGCAATTGCTCACCGCGCCACACAAACCGGGCACAGTGAGAGCACAAGCGAGAGAGGAGGCTGAGCACAGCACGCGTCCCCCTGTGTTTCGGCATGGCTGTGTAAACCAGTTGGATGCTGCGGCATTGCTTTCACCTTTCATATGTTTCTAGCTTGTTAAAATTGTATCTGGATAAGTACATGAAGTCACAGCAGATGGCAAAATCTGAAATGTTCTCTCCAACTCTTTATTTTAATTAGGTTTTCAGTTATCCCTTTATGAAAAGCACTCTGTGAGTGTCTGAAAGTATTGCAAGTATTTAAATAAGCTCCTGGTGTGACTTCTCAGAGCGAAAGTTGACATTAGTATCTTTATGAAAGGCTTTCTTGGGTTTTCTCTGTTGGTTTTAATCTTCTGTGGAATGTTTTGATCTTGTTCAGCTATTGGTTTGATATCTTTTCTTGATTTGGTACTGGACACATCAAATCATTGGCGTTGCAAATGATCTGTATTCCTTACGTGGCAGTAGTGATGTGGGTGGTTTAGAGATTGGTCAAAATGCAGTTGTGCACAATTGACCTATGGCCAGCGCTGTATTTATGTACTGTATTTACCATATTTATCATATTTACAGAATGCAGCAGCTCATAGTCTCCTGACCAGAGTTAAAATGACTGCATGTTTAAGTAGCAGTATGAAAATAAACTGTAGTCACATCTGGTGACAGTGCCTGTTATAATGTTTGGCACTTTCTTTTATAATTGCCTCCAAAACGCCATTTTTCAGTTAAACTGGGGAAGGGTTTTGTGGGAATGGCAAAAAGCTAAAAATCATTAAGACAGTAGATACCACCCAAGTATAGACCCAAAAGCATCCGAACTGTGTCAACTGAAATTCCACCCTTCTTTCTTTTTACCTCAGGTTTCCTTGAGGCACCAACAAGGGAAAATTTCAGTCCACGAGGTTAAATTTTATCCAAATTATAAACACCTGGCAGGATATTGGTTAATAAGAGACAGTGCTAACCATGCCACCCATAGTTTCTGTATAAACATAGAAATGCACAGACTACAGTGGGGTAGAATTAGCTGGTCTTTGATGATGCAGTTTATATACAACCTGCAGATGGTACCAGAATGCGTTTTAGAAGTGGATTTAATGATCCGTTACATTAATAACAAAGAAGTATGAGAATAAACTCATGGAACGATGCTCATTTCATCTGCTGTGGCTCCAGTAACATTTTAGATGATGTGATGATATTCGCTGCATTACTGCAACACCAACGAATTCTTACTTTCCTTGTTTGAAAGCAGTATGCAGCTGACTGAACATGAGCAATAGCTGTTCTCAATGCAAAGATCCTATTTCTAGGTACAGATTAGTATTAATACTTTGATGAAGCTGGGAAAGACATGGATAGTACTGTGCTAGGTGCTATGCACACCATTCAGAAAAGTATCGAAGCATTAAATGATAAAAAATAATATGTATAAGACAAGAGATGGCAAATGGACCTAATCCAGAAATTAAGTACTAGAGTAAGTTTATATATTACTTTCAAAAGTATTTCATTGGTGAGATTTTGAGGACAGCATTTTCTGTGCTGATTTCATCTTCTGTTGCACTTTGCTTTATCCTTTCCTATGTTTCTCTAAGTATGCTTCCAACAAAAGCTCAGATTAGGAAGAAAATACAGAACATGTTTTGTAACAACAAAAATACTTCTGCAGGATGTGTAAGGTAATTAGTCAATGAGATTTTAAAAATACGTTACCTAGTTTTATTTAATTATTCCTTTTGTCACAACTAAAAAGGAGCATTTTCTAAGAGAATTTATTGGCGGGGTTAAATCGAGTACCATTCAGATCATCCTTATTTGGGAACTGTTAATTGCCAAATTAGTATGGGGATGAGGAAGGTGTCTTGCTGTTTAGTCTATCAAGAGGTATTTAAAGAAGAAATACATTGCTAGTCTGTAAATGGCGACCAGGGAGAAAGGCGAGGAAAAGCATCGAAAGGTAAAATAGCTATTTTTCTGAAAACCAAGTGGGTATAAATTGGCTGTGAATAAATCGAGGTGGGAATTAGAGGCTGTTCCTAATCTTTAGTTAAGGTAGGCTCTGAAAGAGAAGTCAAACTGCACAGAAAAACGACTTACTAAAACAGGAGTAGGAAACAGCTTTTTTATCTCATGTGTCCATAGTTTTGTTATAATAGGAGTGGCGCTGAACACAGAAGTGTTATCTGTGCAATATTGTGACAGCTTTCTAGACTGAAATTATTTGTCCACAGTGCAGACTAATCTTACTCATTTTAGTCTGTAAAAATAACTTTGATGCTCTGAGGACAGAGTTTATTTTCTTTTTTCACCTTTTTTTTTTTTTTCCTTTTTCCCCCTCCATATACGTGATTTTTTTCTCAGTATTATTTGTTGCACACAATTACAAATGACAAATTTTTGGTTTAAATTCCAAATTGACAGTAAAATATGGGAGGCAAAAGATGCAGCCTGATGCATCATTTTGAGCAAAAGAATAGAAAAAAAATGAGACCACACTAACTTGGTTCTTAATGATTGTAACACTGGAATATGGTATCTGCTTATCAAATACCATTTATTCTAAAAAAAGGCTTTCAGTGCAGTCTATCAAACAGTTATTAAAATTTAGACTTGTGACTTTGATAAACTTCTATTTTGTGACAAATCCCATAGGCTTAAATACTTTAAAGGGTGTTATTGGTGTAGAGTGGAGTAAATCTGCAGCTGTATTTCTTTCTTGTGTCTCTGTTAGTCGGTAGTTGTCATGGACCAATGTGAAAAATAAGGAGAGCTATTAATAACTCAGTAAATGTCTCTGTTGCCGAACGAGGATTTGAAATTCTATACTGCTGTGCATTTAGAAGCAATATGTAATTGCAAAGTAATAAAGATGCAGTATGTTTAAATGTGTATATTTTCGTTGATTATCAAACTTGTCATGAAGGGGTAATAAACGAATTAGAATTTTTTATGTAGGTTGGAAGCAAGTCGGTTTTAAGGTGCTCCTGCCTTTAAGCGATGCCAGAGCTATTCATTTCTCACAGGTCAGATTAGAAAAAGAAGAATGGAGCGTGTTCTGTGGGATGGATGTAGTTTTTAGTGACGTACTGCGTTGGTGGTGGTGGGGGAGATACGGGTAGCACGCGGAAACGCTCTGCTTTTACGATGGTTCTCCAGGGTTGTCGACTCCGCGATACTCACACCTGGGACTACAGTACGACTCTGGCGTCAGAACTGGTGTGAAAGCTCTTTCTGCCTCCCAGCCCTGGGCCGGTACCCCTTGCAGCAGCCTGCCTCCTTCTCCACCCCCAGCTGCTGGCCCTGGGGGGCCGGGGGGGGATGCCGGGGTCCCCCTTCCTCTCATGGGTCTGGAAGGGGTGCGGGGGATGCCCACAGAGCCCCGGGAGCCGGTGGGAAGCGGCGTCCCGCTGTGCCGAGGCACCGTTTCTGGGGCACGTCGTCATGCTCCTCGCTGTCCCGGCCCGCTTCGGGCTGAGCCCCCGACCTGGCGGGGTGGGCACGAGCGTCGGCGCGCCATGGCGGAGGTCCCTTCGCTCGTTTGCAGGGGTCCGGGCGCAGCAGGGAGGGCGGCGAGCCCTGCGGCACGGCGGGGCAGCCTGCCGGCGCAGGGGCTCGCTGGGAAGAAATAGCCCCGCAGATGTCTGGGGTTTTGTGTTTTTTTTTTTTTTCTTTACTGTGTAGCATTTCTAACCATCTCTAATAATGCCTTTGTCTGCCCCAGTTTGGGAACTCTGCTTTCTGGTACCTGTAAGTGGATACCTCTTGGCCTGACGCGTTGAAAAGTTAAGCTGTGGTTTCCAGCGGCACGTTCACATGTTTAATGAAGGTTTTCTTTTTTGTTTGGTGCAGGGCCGTATCTGCAGAAAAGCTGGCAAATCAAAAAAGTCATTCAGTCGAAAGGAAGCTGAAGCAACATTTAAGAGTTTGGTGAAGACCCATGAAAAATATGGGTGGGTCACCCCTCCCGTCTCTGATGGCTGATGTTAGCAACCTGCACTTGACAAAAATGCTGAACAAAAGTACTGTGACATCTCTTCAGTGCTGTACACCGCCCATCCTTTTCTACTTCAGCTTCAGTTACATACCATGAATGTCAAGGAGACATCTAAGTTATTTATGAACAGATGTGTTTACAGAGGGAGAGAAAAAACAAAATGCTGTGTAGGATTATATTTCAAGACTGGAGAATGGTCATCATTGAAGTCACTTGAGCGGATGCTGAGATTGCGTCATTTGCCCCCATACAGCCCACATTGTCTTCAGCTTCTTTCCATGACAGCAGCACCAAACAGCAGTACTGGAAAGTCTATCCATTACTGCTCAGTTCATTTAAATGTAAATGAAACAGTTAATATTTAATAGGGAAGCAGTGCATTGCAGGTACATGTTTGCTGTGCTGTTTATCTTTGTCTCCTAGCAGGTCAGCATAACTTGAAGATTTGTCTTTATGTGGAACTGTGGTCTGCTGTGACTAAATTTAGACCTCATTTGTGCTCTATATATGACCTTTAATTCATAAATGAAACCAGAATTAAAATGCTGAAAGGTCCTAGTGTTGAAAAATTATTAAGTGGAATCACCCAACCGGTTACAATGTGCTATCTATGCTGATATTGTGATGTGCTGTTCAGAAATAAACCAGTGCAGTTAGCTGAAGGTTAGGTGGTTTTTTTAAACACATCCACGCCAGGGCTTGGAGTGGTTGGTTGGTGGTAGCAGAACCATTATTAGCCTGCTGGTACCTTCTGCAGTAGCATGTGGCCTGTCAGTTCTTCAACATGGCAAAACAAACGAATGGAAATGGACAAAGCAACCTTAAAAATTATCTGCTTAATTTTAAAATGATATGCCAGTGACAGAGTAAAAATTTTCAAGTCAAATGGAACTTGGTTTGTAAGATGATTTGCATGACTGGAATTTTCTTTTTTATTTTCACTCAATAGACATTGTATGTACTTAGAGCCCAGTATCTGAGAAAACCCGCTGATGTATATAAATGTCCTATTATTTAATCATTAAGATTTAAGTTTTCTGGTAAACAAATTGAAAAAAACTTTCTAAGGGACTCCATAAAAGCTGAAGGTAATGTTTAGAATGGTATAAGAAAAGCATTAAAAAATGTGGATTCCGAATGGAAAATCGTATTGGACACATGCTGAATAAAATCACCAGTATCGTTTCTGTTGCCTCAGGAATTCAATCATTTTGGCCAACTTTTGTATTCCAAGTAATAGGTTTTCTATTGTGAAATTCTAGGCACCTTATAGATACATCTGTTGTGGTGATATTTTAATTGAAAGCAGGACAGTATTGATTGTAAGACTAATTTGGAGGGGGAAAACGGTGTGTGTTTGAAAACACTTTCCATTATATGGCTAACACAAGACCAAATCGAAATGGTTGACCAGATTCTGTTTATATTACAGCAACAGTGGAGACTATACAGAGAGTTTTGGGGTTTGGAGTTTGATTTAAAACTACACACAGCAGAGAAGAACAAAAGAGTAGCGAAGGACAATGGAGTTAGAACACAAGCGAAGCAGCAGCAGAGCAAATGTTCTTGCAGTACTGGTGCAAAAACACTGCTCAGTTTATCTACAAATGCTTTGCCAGTGCAGCAGTTTGTCAGTTAGACAGAGAGAAAAATAATCAAAGCCTTCACCAAAATGGTTATGCAGGCCAGAGCCACTCAGTTTTGGGGACATAGCTGGTTTCTTACACTTCTCATCTCCATCAGCTGCCTCTTCTCTTTGTGCTCTGACCATTTGTGGTATACAGCTGGTGTGCCTTATTTCAGTTATAAGTGGCAATGCTTCGTACCACAAATGCACAGACCTTGCTGTGATTTATCTCACCCTGCTTTATACTTGGAGACCGTGCTATAATCAGTATATATATACACTTTACCCCTAAAACTGTGTATCAGTTCTGTGCATCCAGCAGCAGAATGTGTCTTTTGATTGAGGAATAACATTTCAAGTAATTTATTGACTCAGTTTTATAAACATTTTTTTGCTATCCATTATGAAGGAGGAAACTAGTATGTTTAGTTAGGCATCAAATAATTTGCAATCCCTAGTGGGACTCCCTGAGAACAGATAGAGGGATCTAGCACTGGAAAGCATGAGGTTTGTTATTTCCCTTCAGAAAAGCTCTTCCGTCATCAGCACAGTAAAATTATGTTAAAAGCAGTGTGAAGGTATGGTAAGTCTTTTGGGGGGATTATTTCATTTTCTGCTGTTTTTTTAACCTGTCTCTTTTTTCTGTCAGTGGGTTATTTTAAATCTTCCTGAGAACCATATCTTTAATATTTAATTAAAGGGTTAGCTAAAAGGAACGTAGTGGGTGGATTGCTACCACTTCCCTCAAACCTACTTATTATGTGTCTTCCTAAGTGTGCTTTAAATAGTTAGAGCAAACATCATTGCTAAAAATCACAGTTACTTTCTGGCTGTAGGAGGTTCTCTGTATCACTCAGAGTCTTGGAGCAGTAGGAGAGGCAAATCAAAAAATGTGGAGTGCTTTCAAGCCGTAGCAGAAGGCGAGCAGAGCGCGTGTGATGAGCTGCAGCAACAAATTGTGCAAGGAAGAAAGAAGGAAAAGTACACTGCATGAACTAGGGCAGGATGGCATTCCTGCCGCACCAAAAATAAGACTGCTCCTATTGAAGAGAGGATGGCTTATAGCAGGAGCAGCCTGTGCTGGGGGAGATGTAGGAAAAAGGGGACAGCAGGGAACGCAGAAGCATTATGCTTCTGACCAGGGAGGAAGGGAGATGGCTAGGAATGTAGTTAATTAAGAGGTTTAGAAAGAGGGTTGATCTATTTTAGGGAAAATTGGTTCATGGGTTTTGTCTAGCTGCCTGCTAGGCAGGTTCCACTTTCTCTGCAACAGATAAATTGGGAAGGGAAAGGTGTGCGAGAGGAAGAAAGAGAGCAAGACCTGAGAGAGAGAAGTATGGGCTGAGGAGGGTATAACTGGGCAGCTAAAACATGGGATAAAAAAAGCCTGATGCTGGAAGGGTGTAAAATGAGGGATGAAGGGAAAACAGCACAGTACCAGAAAAAGCAACAAGGAGGGCTGAGGGACAGCAGTTTCGGTAGGACCTACTGCAGGAGCTGATTGCAGAGCTGCTCCAGGAGCCTGTCTGTTGAGGGAGCTTCAGTGAAAAAGGTCCTATAATGTCCTTTTTGTTTGTATCCTAGAAAGTGGTACGTGCTTCCTCCTTGTTCTGTTCTCCTGGCAGCTGAGAAGGGTGTGAAGATTCGGAGCTGTGGTGTGGAACTCAAATCAGGCCGTCCCCTCACTTCTCTGACTGAGAAATAAAGCCAAGTGTCATTCCCAGATCCTAAACTCGAGGAGGCCAAAATCAAAATAGATTGGCCAGTTGTCGTCTTTGTCAAAGTTCCTCCATATCAAAGTGGGAGGATTTTTTTTTTTTGCAGACAGTAAACGTCAACATTCCCCCTTTATCCAGTCAAAAATCTCCTCAGGACTTCTTGTAAAATTAGCAGTCAGCACAGGTCCTCCAGCTCTCATTAGACCCCTTTTATCAGGGATATTATTTTCCATCTGCTTTCCCCAGAACAGATGATTAGTTTGAAACTAGCATCTGGGGAGGTGTGAAGTTGTATTAGGAAGTTAATTCCTGGCTTTTCGAGATGTCCCTTTGGAGGATCTTCTCCAAGTCTGAAAAAGCTACTTGACTGAACGCGGGCCTTGAATGAAGAAAGCTTATGATAAAGGAAGAAAGCTGTCTCTGAATACCTAAACGCTGAAAGATCTCCACAAAGAACAGAGCTGATGATCTATATGGGAATGTATTTCTGTGTCATTAGAAATTGGTCCTAAAAGTTCAACAATCAAAAACTCTGCAGTCAAAGACCTCTTGAACTTGCCTTCTTTTGTTTCCCAAAGGCAGTGTGTCTCCTTCATTCCAGCCTAAACTTCAGTACCGTGTCCAAAGAAAGATAAAAGTTATGGTCTGTTTATTTGGTGCTGTGACACTGTATTATATAAAAAAAGACTCACTTCATTCTCCTTGTCCAAAGCAGTACGTAATATCCTAAAACGGAGCTTTTTGCATAAATAGCAGGGTTGGGACAAAGCCTGCCTAGTATAACAAACACACATGATGTGACTGTAATATATATACTTTTAGAAAACTCATTTAGAAAGACATTCAGAGTGGCAGCTGACAAGCAGTGATGGCCAGTGCTCTGATGTGTGTGTACTTGCCATTCCACAGGAACCTGGGGTAAAGAGAATTCTCTTCTTGATAGGCTGACTATACAGAAAAAATACTGTAGAACTAACTGGCATTTGGGATTTAAATCTCAGGGTTTTCTTCGCCACATTTTACTCTTTTATTTTTTCAGGATTTTCAGGCACAGGCATGGAGCCATAGTGTCTTTGTTTTACACTAGCATTACGGCCAGCGTGGTTACTTACATGACTCCAATGAGGTGGTTGATTATGAACACACTTCTTGTTGATGAAGTTTCTAGAGGATAACTATCTTCCAGCTGAATGCCTGGGTGTGGAGCTTGGCTGATGTACTGAGGACATACTTTTTAGCATTAGATGGGCAGATGCGATGCATGCTTAGGCATCTGAAAGCTTAGCTGAAATTACATGGAGAAGCATTTGCACAGAGTCAGTGTGAAAGGTTTGTCTCTTCCATGCAATAGGTAACTTCTGGTGAAGAAGGTTCCTCTCAAACTGTACGATGAACTACATGAACAGAATTAAGCAGGCCAACCTGCTGGTACAATATAATTTTCCAGTTACGTATCCCCTCTCTGACAAGCACCAACTTATATTAAATAGTCTGCTACAGACATCACATTTCAGAAGATGACAGTCAGTGGAGATGTTGAAGAAAAACTCCTGGGTATGTATCTCCTCCAGCCTTGCTGGTCAGTGCATTCCTGGGGGAGGATGCAGCCCTGATCCAAGCGAACCAGAGACCGAGAGGGCTGTGTACGTGCACTAAGGGCATGCACTGCCCTGCACAGTGCCAGCTGGGGGCAACAAGCCTCTGAGCTCACCTAGGCAATGTGCATACCAATCTTGCAAATACTTTACAAATGTATACATTACTTGGATTGAGTCAAAGGGTTCAGTACATCTCTGACCTGAGTTCAGATTTGCAGAGCAGATGGGTTACTAAACATGCACTGGAGGTTTTCGTGTAAGTTAGTGGCACATTTAAAGTTTTGCTTTGCTTGCTCTGAAGAATAAAGTGGCTGTCAAACTAGGTCTGAGGACAAATAGGTTGCAAGTGAGTCACCAGCTATTATCAGCACAGCTGCACTGGAGAGGTGGTTTCATCTGTACATCAGAGGGTAGAGGTGAGGTACTGCAGCAAGAGCAGCCAGTAGGACATTGCAAGAAGTTATAAAGACAGAACTTGCCTCTCTGTTCCCCTCCCCCCCCATTATTGACTACTTAATTGCATCGTTTTAAATGTACATTGCTCTGCTTTGTTAATTTTACCCCCCTTTATATCATTTCAAAGTTTTACTGATATGCTAAGGAAACCTTAAAACAAATTATGTAAATTTACATTTAAAGCCTGCATTTCAATCTAGAAGCATGCAAATGCCATGCTGACACCTGTCAAATTTCACCAACAGCTTCCTCACACTAGTAAGTCTTGGACAAATCAGTGATGACGGTAGTTAACACAAAAATAGAAACTGTGTAATTTGGATGTTTGACTTAGTCTTTTCCCTGATTGCTTTGTCTTTCAGTTTGATTGACTTCAGCTGAGAACGTCAAGCTAACAGCAGTGAAACTGTCATAGTGTTGTTTATTTATAACAGTTCCTTTTGTTCATGCTGCTAAATAAGGTGGCAATAAATATTCATTGCAGTTGTGTTTCACCAAATGGGACTTCAGAGATAACTCCTCACACTCTGAAAACCTTGCATTTTATACTTAGGGTTTGCCACCACACTTTTAGCATTCATTATCTTTTGCTGTCAAATACTCTTGTGTTTTCTTATTTAGTGACCTCGTGTTTTAAATTATTTGTGGTTTACTAACAGAAATATCTGAAGTATGTTGCAGGTCCTCTTGGCAAAATCAGTGAAATGTAACTGAACCAAATCTCATTGTCTGTGTGATTTAGAGTTCTTCGCTTGCCATTTGCATGAACAAGACCTGTAGACTTTTACTAAAGATTCCCCTTCTGAAGTTCCTCAACAAAACCAAGACTTAAAATTCAGCATAAAATCCATGCTGACATGGATTAGCATGCATCTTGGGAGTGAAAGCAGACCATCCTTAAGAGAAATTCAAATCATTTCTTCATTTATGTCAGCATCATTTAGTTCTGAGAATGTATGATAACAATACAAATGCAGGTAATGCTCTAACCTGATCCAGCTTTGAAGTTAGCCCTGCTTGAAGCATGAGTTTGGACTAGAGCTCTCCATAGGTCTCTTCCAAACTAAATGTTTCTATGATTCTATTCTATTATTTATATTATAAATTTTGCTATTCAGAGGTACCAGGGAAACAAATTTAATGGCCAAAAATATGCCTGTGAAGCTCTACCTGATTAATAAAGCTGCTAGCCTCCAGGAAGGGCCAGCTGATCATGACTCTGTACTTAGTGTAAAATACTGCCTTCCAAGCACCCTATGCTCTAACTTAACTGCATGGATGTAGGAGTATAAAGTTGTGCAAACACCTGCTGAAGGTGTCACTGATTAGCATATCCACACTAAAATTTTTGCATACATACACCAGCTACCAGTCCACTGTTATAAATATTTTCCATGTAAATAGGTGTTTTGAGAGAACTTTTAATTCTGTCTCCCTGAAGAACTTTAAGCTTAACAGGTTTTTCATGTTGTCTGTTTCCCTACAATGCAAGATTGAAGAATACTTCCCTCAGTAGAGAGAACAGGAAGGGAACCACATAAAGCAAGCCTGGAGCTTACCGATGGGATCTTCTGCAGGAAAATTCTCTGAATTCTGGAAAGCAAGTTACTGTAATTGAAGTTATCAAACATTGCAAGGCTTTCATAATTGCTAAGGTGAGCTATTGAATTCCTAGGGCCAAAGCCCCTGTTCTCAAGCTCACCCTGTTTTTACCTGCATCCTCTAAACATTCTGCAAATTATCGTCCGAGGCAAAAAGGATTTTGGTGGCATTTCTGACAGGGATTTTCAGCTGGAATATATCACAGTACAGTTCATCTGCTTGCGTTTGATGTCCCCATTCTGCTGCACAACAGATCCCAATCTGGTCAATACACAAATTTCCCCTGTCCACCTGGTAGACTCAAAGACAGCCAGTGTAAGGACCTGGATTTGCCTTTCGTTCCCTGCTCCCCGGTATCCTTTGCATCACTGTTCCTGGATAGGAAAGCCTTCTCTGATTGAGCTTATTTTGCCCCCATTTCTGAGAGAAAGTTGTGTTGTCAAGTACCCCTCCCTCACAAGCGCAGTCAGAGCACTTGGAAAAACAAAGGGATGGAACAAAGGACTAATCTATTCCAAGTGACTAGCCCTAGAGCCCAGCTGTTAACATTGCAACAGTGAATAGTGGTGTGATTCAGCTCCTTTATCCTCCGCAGGCGCAAAAGGGAGTAATACTGGACGTGCACTTGGCTTGGATGTTGAGGATTGCAAGAGCAGTTTTGCTGCTTTCAGTGAGCACAAGTGGTGCCCAGCGTTTACAGGGTCTCTGGCGAACAAGGGGTACCTATGTTGAGTTGCCTATCACCAAGCAGGAAAATATCTGACTCTTCGCCTGACTTTTTGGACAGTTATTCTACAGGCACTCAGTTATTCTTGGTGTATTTTTAATTTTTATATGTATTTTTATTTTATGTGTACATATATATGTGTGTATATATACACGTGTATATATAGATATATAATATATATACATAATATACATACAGGGGAAATTTGGACCCAAATCAAGACCAAAGCTGAAACAGACTGTTCTGGTATTCTTTCCACCCTAACACCCATAAGACTTTCAAACCTGGAGCTACCTATATACTACATATCCATCTTCTGCACCACTTGGGGTATAAATGACAACTTCATCTGAAGGCCATTTCTACTCTTCTTTCTGTACTGGCAGTAATAAGTTCAAAGGTTCCTGCCCATTGGAAGTGACCTGAAGAGAAAATGTATTTCTTGACATGAATTTCACTGACAGATGACATGATCCACTTGCGAGTTGGAGCTATCTACAAGTCATGCACCAGCTCTCGGAAAGAGATGGCTGGACACTGCCCACAATACCTGGGGTAAATTCTTTATGGAAAAAGCATAAATGTAACTGGGCAAACCGGGGTATGAGTAGTGAGGATCCATCATGGTGAAGGTGGCAAAGGAGTTGTCAGAAACAGTCTCCACCAGTACACCTGGTGAGCATAAATTATTGTAGGTAACCATGTTCCTGGAAGAACTTATGAGCTCTTTGGAAGGAAAAGAAACAGAAGTTATTGCAGCCTCCTGAAGAAGAAGCTTCAGTTTATGCTGTTGATTTCTCTTGAAATCATCTTTTGACAGAGAAGAACGTAAATTCCTGTCGGTAAAGAAAGCCAAACTGGGAAGGATGAGAAGTCAGGAGGTGCCCAGAAGTTTGAAAGGCTACCAGAAAATTCTTTATTCCTTTTTCTCCTACATTACTTCGCATGCCTGGAGCAGCCATTCAGTTAAATATACCTTTCCACCTTCCCAGTATTTTCCCCAAGAGATCTGGAGTACATACGGATCATACCCAAGGGGCCTTGTCACTGACACCATCGTGGGCCAGCGTGGACTCCTTTTAAATGAAAAGGTGCAAGTGCTAGTAGGAGGGAAAGTACTCACAAATGTTTGTGTATTCCCTCCATCCTCAGCTAGCGGGCATCTGTAACTTGCATGACTCTTATCTGCTTTGCAGAGCTATACCTGATTTGATATGTTTTTAGGTAAGTTTTGTGCAGCATACCACCAGCTAGAAAGAAAGTGGGAAGTTGCCAGTGTAGCAAGTAAATTGAAGTGTGTGCTTAGCTTAATGACCTCAAATAAACATTGCTGCTGCCTTTGTGTGGTTTAAAGTTATGATCTGCTGGATCAGGGCAATAGTGACAGCTATCTCCTGTTAGAGCTAATGTATGAATCCAACAGTAGACAGCCCTGGTTCATAACATGGTCATGCCATCTCTTGTCATTGGAATTAATTTCAAGAAATAAATTCTTTCTTCAGGACACTTTTTCAAGTGATCTGAGATTTTGTCATATGACATGTAACAATAGCTCTAATGTAATAGAGAAACTGAAGCATCATTTTATTTCCCAATGCCTACATCCCTTTGTCCTCTAATACTGATGCTGTAGAACAAATGATGGAATCTTAAGTATACTCATTAATTAATGAAGTTAAACAGCTGGCATATCCAGCTTCAACTGAACAGGGCAAAGCACCAAATGTTTTTTAAAGGTTTGGCCAGATTTTTCTCTATATAAGAAAAAAACTAGTAAAAGGATAGGACCTCCCTGTTTCCAGTTGAAAAATGTCTTCAAATGATCCTTAGGAATGTCCTTATCTTCTTAGGGAGGCTAGGTTTACACTTAGGGCAAACAGTCTTTTTTAAACACTTTAAACACTTTTTTAATGCCACTGTGCATTGCTTCCAGCTCCCACAGACCTGCCCAGCCCCTGGTTCCCTGACAGACTCAGCCAAACCAGGAATGCCATTGTTCAGTGGATGACAACACTGGCAAAGTTTAATCAACATCAGTAACGTAAGAGACTATCCTCTTTGAGTCAAGCAACTAGTCAAAATTCTTTATAGGCATTATTTCAATTAAATTAAATTCATTCAATCTGGAAGAGAAGCATTTAGGTATCTTTGATGGAATCTACCCACTTGTAAGAAAATATGCAGTCTTACCTTCTTGACCTCGGGAGGAAATAAGCAATAGGAAACTGTTTTTTATTTCACAGCTCCTTGACCAGAGAGAGATCTCTGTCTATGGGCTACATATTGAAAAGAATGATTTTTTTTCTTCCCAGTTTTTTTCCTTGACTTCTCCAGCTGAATCAGCTGCTGCTGCCTAATAGATAAACCTACCAGATTCCTTGTGGTGGGGTAGAAATGGAGGGAGTAGAGCAGGGCAGGGTAAGGGGAGGGGAAAGGAAAGCAAATTTAACACTGAGCAACCAGCAAGGGCGTTACCTATCTAGCCAAAGGGAGCAAATTCAGATCAGCTGACAAGAAAATGAACTCAGCTGAGGCAGACAACCACCTTCATGTCACTCCTTCTCTACTCTCCCTGTTTGCCACTTTCTGTCAGTAAGGCAAAAATCCATAAAAGAGCATCACACAATTAAATCTCAGCTCAGAGGAAATACCTCCCTTCATACATCAGTCTCCTTCTTCCTGAGCAATGTAACATTTTGGACTGAACCCGAGAAATTACTTGAAAGAAAGTTTCACCTTGTCGTCCGTTTTCAGAAACAAAAGTAATTTTAAAAAGAAAAATCCATTTTATCAGCACTTTGTGTAAAGGGACCCAACTATTTCAGAAAGTGTAAAGTGGCCTTGTGGAAATCAGTAAGAGTTAATTGTAGACTTTCGGAGGATATGATGGCTTCTCCAGAGTGCTCTGAATGCCACAGTGCTGGGTGTTGGACTGAAGGATGCCAGAAGGCACTCACACTACCTCGGAGCTGTGCATACCCTCAGGCAGCAACTGAAAAGGGTGGTAGTAAGCATAGTATCATAGAACCATAGAATGGTTTGGGTTGGAAGGGACCTTTAAGGGTCACCTAGTCCAGCCCCCCTGCAATGAGCAGGGACATCTTCAGTTAGATCAGGTTGCTCAGAGCCCCGTCCAACCTGGCCTTGAAAGTTTCCAAGGATGGGGCATCTACCACCTCTCTGGGCAACACGTGCCAGTGTTTCCCCACCCACATTGTAAAAAATTTATTCCTTATATCTAGCCTAAATCTGCCCTCCTTTAGTTTAAAACCATTGCCCTTTGTCCTATCGCTACAGGCCCTACTAAAAAGCCTGTCCCCGTCTTTCTTACAAGCCCCCTTTAAGCACTGGCAGGCTGCTATAAGGTCTCCCCGGAGCCTTCTCTTCTCCAGGCTGAACAACCCCAACTCTTTCAGCCTTTCCTCATAGGAGAGGTGCTCCAGCCCCCTGATCATCTTCGTGGCCCTCCTCTGGACCCGCTCCAACAGGTCCATGTCTCTCCCGTGCTGAGGACCCCAGAGCAGGACGCAGGACTGCAGGTGGGTCTCACCAGAGCGGAGCAGAGGGACACAGTCCCCTCCCTCGACCTGCTGCCCACGCAGCTTGGGATACGGCCCAGGACAGGGTTGGCTTTCTGGGCTGCGAGCGCACGTTGCCGGGTCACACCCAGCTTTTCATCCACCAAACCTTCCTAGTTTGCAGTAAGCACTGATTTTGTCTGATCCCACTGGAAACTTCAACATGCTCAAAGCTGATCAAAAAGGAATCTTAGTTTTCATATTGTTACACGTGGGGCAGCTTTGGCTAGTGGGTAACTTTATTGCCAGAGCATTTGAAGACTCTGAACATGCTATACAAACATACAGGCTTTTCCTAAAGAATGCCTGACAATATTTGTATATTATATCTCCTAATCTTTCAATATTACTTGCAAATTCCATTCTGTGTTCATGACATGCAATAAAACCAACTAGTTTACCTTGTGCTAGGCAGGATTTGAAACAGGCATCTGGTTTGTATTTTTTATATAATATAGAAAAGTTGAGATCAGTACAAATGAGTTGTCCAGCTGGATGGGACAGTTGTCTAATTCTGTATCCTGATGGCTCAGAGGGGAGCATCAGACTCTTGTCCTGGGGATCAGGATGATTCAGGCTGGAATGGAGATGATCTCATTCAACCCCCTTGCTCCAAAAAAGGCCAACTTCAAGGTTAGATCAGGTCGCTTAGGGCATTGTCCGCCTGACCCCCAGACAGCTCACAGGGTGGACATCCCACCACCTCCCTGGGTAGCCTGTGCCAGTGCTTGGCCACCCTCTGGGACAGCCACCTTCTCCTGTCTGACTCATCTTGTGACTGCTGGCTCTTGTCTTCTTTCATAAGCATTTGGGAGAAGCGCATAAAACCATTTCAGAAAGAGAAAAGAATTGTTACACTTTCCCAGTTTGTGTCTCAACGTGGCATCTCGGTGTTTTGTTGGCCTGGAATCCCCCACTGAGCAGAGGTCTCCCCTGAGCTGTGTACAGCATCGCCCAGATCGATCTCACCACCATGTTGGTGTTCTCCATCTAAAATTAAAAAAAGTGTTTGAAGACTTATATCTTTTCCCTCCAGTGCTCTTTCCTTTGTATTCACTGTGGAGGGCTCTTTGTCATGGTATCCTCCATTTACTTGTCTTTCATTGGGTTCTTCTTCATTCAACTTGCCTTTTAATATTCTCAGGTTTTAACTAAAATAAATAGCCATGTGGCCTCTGCAGATTTTGCTAATTCACTGTTCACATCCTCTTTCCAAATTTCCAAGTATTTAATATGTTATGCAGATCAACTGCTGAAGCCTAATGTTTTTAAACATTTTGATGTTCCAAATCTTTTGCCATCCTGAAAATTGATTTCTCAGTCCTACTCTGTTTTCTGTATCATGGCCAGATTTGTAGCCATAAGAAGATTCTGCATTTTTATAGCTGCTAAGAAAGGACTTCCTCAGAGGTTTTTGAATGATTAGTTATATTATGTTGTCCTTTATCTGTTAATTTTTTTTTAATTTCAAATGATCAATTGAACTTATTTGCAAGCTATAGGCACAAGGTTTCTTGTGATTCTCTGGATCACCCAGAAAGCTTTTTTTTTTTAATCTGAAAAAAAAACCCAGAACGAAACAGACACTCAGCATTTTGTGTGTCTTTAACCCTCTAGCACAAAATCAGGTTTTGGTGAGAAATTAATTTTTTAAAATATGTAATATATATTATTTTATACATTATGTAATACATATTTATATAGATAGAATGCATACTGCAATATATGTAAATGTGTCTAGGAAAACTGTTTACATTATATTATATAATATATAAAACATAATAATATTAAATGATTTTTTGTTATTATGTAATTTAATAGTATATAATCTATGAATAGACAATTATATTAACATAGGAATATATTATATGCTGCAAGTTATGTAAATATACAACAATATACATATAGAGTATATAGTGCATGTAATATAATTAAAAATATATATTTATATTATTTATAAACCATATGTAAAATTTAAAAATAATAGATTTAAAGTATAAGTGAAACATAAGCATTTAACATAAATTTAACTTGATAAAATTAATTTTTAGTATATCTATTTAATAAACATTGAATGTAGAATATGCATTAATATTTATGATGTGTTATATACTATAACATAATTTCATTTGCAGCTCTTCAGTGTCAGGCTTATGTCCTTTCCGAGCTCTTGAACACACACCAACTAGGCCTGTTGGAACAGGCTACTCTTTACGTGCCATTTTGGTTTGGTACCTACTATTTTGTTCACCAGTTTGTTCTGGTACTGCCTGTCCTCATAAGACTTCATCATTACTCCCAAGCCCAGAACTGTCTTCAACACCGCCTGCAGAGGCAGTTGCCAAAAAGAAGTGATGTGCCTTGCTAGTGATGCCCTTCGTTGCTCCCTTTAAGCATGCAAGAGATCAGCTCTTGGGTGGACACATTCCCCTCGGGGCTGGAACCAGTAAGTGCATCAGCGCTTAAATGTGGCGTTCGCTCCTGGAAAGCCGCTGCTTTAGTGCTGTGCATATACAACACACGATGCCCCAGGTCAGCTTTTCCTTTTAACATTGCATATTTGATCTTGAAAGTCCTTCTCACATTCCTCTCATCCTCAGCCAGCTGCAATTTCTTCATTTGCTTGTTATTGCAAATGTTGCAGGATTCCTGTTTCTCCAGCAATCTTCCCCAGCTTCCCAAGTTTCTCCCGGTGCTTACCCTTTGCCCTCCCACTTCCCATCCAGTTCATCACTTCTCCATGAAGCTCTCTCTCCCTTGCAGCCTGCCCAGGGGCTCAAGCTCATTCCACTTTCCTGCTAGGAAGCACAGAGCGGTTTGTGAATGGACACATCCGCGTGAGGAGAAGCAGGCACAGCATTTAAGAGCATATTCATAGTCCGGCCAAACGCACTTTTCCCCTAAGCCAGGAAAGTGCTGCAGGGGCGGAGGCGGTAGCTTTTTTGGGGTGTTTGCAATGGTTCTGCTCGCCCACCTCTGAGGAAGCATCGCTCACGCACACTGCTCTGCTTCTTCAGTGTCCTGGGCTCCTGCAGACCCATCCCACATCCTCCAGGGTGTAGGGAGACAGTGTTTTCGAACAGTTTGTTGGACAAGGTCACTCCCCTCCAAAGAACATTTATACAATGAGAGTTTGCAGAGCTGTTCTCAGGGGCTGCATATGCTTCGGCTTCTTTTGACAGGCTGTTCTATATGTGCCATCTGCGAGAGCAATTTGCTGCTGCTAGCACACGTCTTCCACACCTAAGGGGTTGAGCAGCTCTCGAGCTGGAGCCAATCTTTCTATCTGTGACCTTCAAGCTCAGTCAGGGGTCTGGAGGCAAATACAGTGGATTTCTAGTCATCACGATGCATTTGTAAGACTCCTGTCCCCAGACCTTGCTTGGAAACAAGAGCTGACAGCTTTGCTTGGTGCTGCCAGCCATAAATTCAAGTGTTGTCCTTAGCAGCTGTTTGAGACTTTTAACTTCTTTTCATGATCAGCATCTGCTGTTCATTTTTGCACAGTAAGGCCCTTCCATTGGCAGTTTTAGCAGTTAGCCTGACAGAAGGTATCATTCGTATAAATCTCTGTACATTCTCTCTGTAAATCAACAGTAATTTGTTGGTAATCACTCATTTCCTACTGAGACTTCTCTGTTTTCCCATACACTGTCCTTTTCTTTCTTTTTTTTTTTTTTTTTTTGGTGTGTGTGTTAAACATATATATCGTATTTCAGGAAAACACACTATTTCACTACAGCTGTGTGAAGGGCCAGCTGACTTTTGTTTAGCTACGTTTTGCTGAACGCCTTCCCTGCAGGAGTGGGTAAGCGCTGGAGCAGCTGCCCAGAGAGGTGGTGGACCCTCTGCCCCAGGACATTCCCAAGACCCACCTGGACCCTGAGCAGCCAGCTCCAGCCTTGACGCTGGCCCTTCGCGGTGCAGGGGCTGCACTGTGCAACCTCCCCAACTCCCTTCCAACTTGTTCTCTTGTTCTACCATTTCCAGGGTCCTGCATTCTCGGTTTAGTGGACAGTCGATTTAGAAACACAGCCTCGTTTGCCTCAGAGCATAGCCTGGAAATCAATCTAGAGAGATGGAAAACTACGTCAGCTTTTCGTAGACTGCTGGCATGCTACAAAGAACGTATCAGGGAAATTACCCTGTTTCACGATGTTTACCTTTTCAGATTAAACCTGATTTAATGTGCTTTTCTATGAACCTCAGGAAAGAATTGGGTTGAGTTCGGCTCTCCTTTCAATGTAGTTCACAGAGGTCAACAGCATTACCCTGTTATCGCAGCACTATACCAAGACAGACTGGAGTACAAAATGTTAATGTTCTGCCCTGTGCTCAGGCTCCTCAGAAAAAAAATATTTTTCACCATTAGTATTACATTATCCCTCCTATTTCTTCTCACAGGGAACAGCACAGTCTCTGTAATAGCATAACAGAAATCAGAGATTTCATATTATTTTAACCCTGCAAACCCTTTTGTACGACATCAGTTCTTAACAAAACACATTGCTTCCATGACTTGTTGCAATTTGTCACAGGAAACATTAAAGACTTAGCTCTTATTTGAGGGGTTTGAGTGAGGTATTATGTGAGTTTTCCTGAACACTGGATGTGGATTCAAATCCTATTTGGATGTGAAAAGCAAAATAACTGGATTCTCCAGAGGAAGCAAATAAATTGTTTGTCAGCTGTGATGACTGCTTTTGTTATTTGACACACTTTTTCTAGGTTTTTCTGTAGCTCACCTTTTTTTCCAGTGCAAGGCATACCAGTGTTGCTTGAAAAGGCTTTGCTAAAAAAAAAACCACCAAACAACTTTTTCTTTCAGAAAGAAAACCCAGATTAACTGAATTGCTTCTGATATTAGCCAGATGCTGAAGTCCCACCCACAGGGAAGTAAGATTCAGTTGCCTTAACATCGCCTTCGACTGTCTTTAAGATATTCTAGAGCATTAGAAACATCTCCACGGGACTGGCTGACATCGCATGGACTGCTGGAGGTCCATCAGCACACGCATGTATTACTTCTCTCCACAGACCATTTGTTTTTGAGATGGTCTCATGGGCCAGCTAGAACAAAGCGAACAACTTGCTATCAACACTTTCCACCAGTGTTTCTTCCCTAGAGAGTAACTTCCCACCTCCCTGAAACACACTGTAGTCCCGCCAGGATTAGTGCCTCACAGGCTGTCATTCCTTTCGTACTGACACTTCCTTTCTGAAATAACTGAGAAACCGAATCTCCTGTGCCCCCCGGTTTTACCACACACCAATGGGCAATGGGGTACATCCCCTCTGGTCAAGGCTCGGGCCTGGGCACGGTACTGGGGTCACGCTTGTTTGGGTAGATGGCCACCTCTTGGCTAAAGTTGAAGGGAACATCGGCTTCCCTGTGCTGTCTAGTAACCAGATAATCCTGCCCTCATTTCAGGGTTGGTTTTTTTTTGCAGGAAATGAAAATGTTCTAAAATTGCTCAGATCTGTCCTTTCTATCTGAAATTCATAGTCGTTATGTGCAACTCATCCTCTGCCTCTAGAGACAATGTAATATTTACAGCTGAACATAAGACTTAATGAAAACGGGAACAATTCAGATCTGGAGATGCCTCACATTACTCATGTACTGCAGCTTCCTTCAGCTGGGAATGCAGCATTTTGAAACACAAGACACAATTCATCAGCCTTGTACCTTCAGTAGTGTTACTGAAGTAACGGTGTGGCAAGGTGATGCAAAAAGCCACAGCGGAGGCTGGTTTCTACCACAGCAATCTAACATTCGCAATTTCATCAACAGTTTCGACTCAGTCCTCTTTTATCCTCTGATTTGTGGTATAGCTGAATTAACAATAAAGTTATTCCTACTGCATTTTGGCAGATTCCACTGAATTAACTTGAATTACAGTAAATGAAAAGCACTAGCAATACTAAACTACTGTACATAGTCAGTAGGGGATCCAGTGACTGTTGATAAACCATTGCACTCTGGTTTAACTTGAGTTAAACATGTGCACGTGCTTCCCCGACTGCCAAATGCAATACTTCAATGTCTGAATAGCCAGAGGGTGGCTGAAGGCGTATTGGGCAGAAGAGTCTCGCAGGGCTGTGAGTGTCTGTGGATCGCTGAAGGCATTCGCCTGGGGAGCGAGCCTAGAACCAGAAAAAGTCTAAGGTCTGAATCAGCTCTGGAGGCCAGCTGGTCCAACCCCCTGCTCAAAGCAGGGCTAGCTCCCTGGCTAGATCAGCTTGCTCAGGGCCTCACTCAGCCAAGTTCTGAAGATCTCCAAGGATGGAGATCCACCACCTCTCTGGGCAACCTGCCCCGGTGCTCAACTCCTCTTGCGGGGAATAATGTTTTCCTCATGTCCAACTGGAGTCTCCCTTGCTGCATCTTGTATCCTGTGCTGCGAGTCCTGTCACTTTGCCGTGAGAAGTGGCTTTGTCTTTTCTACAGCCACCTGTTATTTACTGGAAGATAGCAATTAGATCTCACCTACCATTTCTTCTCCAGGCTGAACAAGGCCATTTCTCCCAGCCTCTCCTCACAGGGCATGGGCTCCAGCCTCCTAACCACATTGGTGGTCCTTCACTGGTGGACTTTTAAGTAGAAAAAGGACTCATAAAAAGAGTAGAAACTTCTTCTGTTTGCTAAAGTGAATGTAAAGGAATACACACGTATAAGGAAGAAATATGTGCAAAATGAGATTCAATTTAGCAACAGAATTATGGGATAACAAGAAATCATCCTCTGCGGTTTGTTCTTACCTTGTTGAATGGCTCAAAGAGAACACTGATAAGTATATTCAAGGGAAAGGAATCAGCAGATGATTTCAAGCTGGATTGCTTATTGCTTCTTTTGAACCTCTTCTCTCTAAATAGTAATTAATGTATCTAAAAAGATGAACTAGCCCTTTAAAAAGATGAGGCTGTTCATACACATAATATCGATGAAAAGGTCTCAAGGACTACAGAAAGAACAAGATAGAGTAATGAAATAAGTTAGACCTAATGAAATAAATTAGACATCTTCAAATTAGACAAGCCTGATAAGCATCATCTAAGGATACCTAGAGAAGTGGCTCTCACTGTCTCAGAAGCCTTAGCAGTTATCTGAAAAACTGAGTTATGGGAGATTAGAAAAGAGCAGATGTCTTTGAAAGGCTGGAAGAGAGGAGCTGGGATATAATGGAACAATCAGCTTAACTTCAAGGCTGTCAATCTGGCACCTTTCACAAGCTCTAAATCATTTTTACCATAACAATAAAAAAAATCCAAATCTGGATAACCTAAGATGATTTTGTAGCAACCAATTTAACACCCCCACCCCCCTGTGTGAAAGAACACATATTTCTAAGATGCAGATCACCTCAGATCAGCTGAGTGCACTTGTCCCTCTATAATTTTAAAAAAACCCTCAGATTCAAACTAGGAAATGATAGGATACAGAAACATATATAAAAAATAAGTTCACTGTAAACACCATAAGGTCTGTGCCTATGCAAACGACAGGTTTAAGAATATAGCGACTGAAATTGCAAAACTTGAGGTCGTGTTAAAATGTCTGTAGGAGCAATTAAAGTTGCACAAGAGAAGTAGCAATGTTCAACCATTTTGGAAAGTAGGGGGTTGTTTTCTTTTTGTCCTTGTAAACAGCCATTCAGAAAGACGGTGTCGACTCATCGTTTCTATGGATTCATGCTGAAGATCCTACAGGCACTAAAAAATTACATTACAGAAGACAGAGGGAGGCTTCTTCAGAACAGGTGGATATATGATTATGGGCCACTAAGACCCAGCTCCACCCATTATCTGTGGGAGAAGGTGAAAGCTCAAAGAACTAAGGTCTCCTCTTTCTCCACAGTTTGGAGAGTTTTTTCATCAGTGTGGTGGGTAACCTGTTGCAGACAGAGACCTGTTGCAGACAGAGACCCGTTAGCATTGTGAGGGCCTTACACCAAATGGTGCACATACTGTGCCCATCCTGGCTATCTAGAGGCCTCTTAGCCACAGACCAAACCTCAGAAAACACATTGTCTTCCATCCATCCATCCTTCCTTCCTTCCTTCTATCATAGTTATCCTTTCAGTTAATTTTTTTTTTCCTAGGAGGGGGAAGAAGTTGGTTGGATTCAACCCTCCTCGGGATCAGGAACTCTGTTACCTAAAATCCTAACCTGCAGGTTTAAGAGTTTTCAAGCCAAGGTGAAGAGCCTCCATCAGAAATCCAGACAGGACCTCAGACGAGGGGAGGAGAAGCAATTTGCATTGCTCTTTCACTAGTACTTTGGGACTGTCCCCAAGAGCAGATCCCGACCCAGACAGCAAGACTGGGAGCCCTCACACACTCTTTGCCTGCAGGACATGTGTGCGTAGGACGTGGATGAAACTGGAAGCTTCTGGCTGTTCCTTTTTTGACCATGATGTAGTCATGCCCTTGGGCTCCATTCTGTACTGCAGGCAGAGCAGAGAAACATGTTTTCTGCCTCCATAGCCCGTGTTTCTAGAACAAGTTATTGGTCCACTGAGTGGAGATCAGGCATTGAGAGGTACGTATTTTGGGTCAGAAAAGAAGGTATGTACCTTTGCATTAAAGATGATCCACACATTAAATATGATATTTTTAAAAAAACATCATTCAAAATAATTTACATTATCATCATAAGTGTCACCACATAAAAAGCCCTTAAGCAATGATTACTGAAAAATCTTTGCATTTCATTTTATTTTCTTTTTGTATTCAAGAGAACTTTGCACAAAGCACAAATATCTTCTTGTTGTTCAGTAAATCAGCACATTTTGCACAGCTGCACAGATTTTTCCTGTTGTCAAGAGAAAAACAATTTGAAAAATTAGAATATGAAAATGAAGTTACGAGGCATGGAAATCCACAGTTTTAGTATTTCAGGCTGTTTCCCCAACTCCCTTTTCACTGCCCTACAGCATCAGCTGAAGATATGGACAGACAGCTGGCCAGTGTACCAGACTGACAGCTGGCCAGGGAGACATTCAGACCTATGGGGTCAAGAAATCCTCGTAACACAATCTTCAGGGCATCACCTTGTTGCACAACAAGTTAGTTGGTGAATTTGAAGCCTGAGAAGCCATAGGAAACGGGAGCGCAAGGGGTGGTTCTCAAGAGCCTCCCAGATAGATTTCTAGGTTGAGGAGCCCCAGAAAAGATTCAGGGGAGGCTGCCAGAAGTCTGACCGCTGTGTTCCTAAGGACCCTTTTTTCCTCCAGTAAGCTGGTATTTTCCAGATGAAAAGCATTCTATGAGTGTATCTTGTGGACAGATGTTTAATTTTCTTTAAATATTAGAATGAAAATACTATATTCTCTTTGGTGCTCAGCCATCCTGCTCATCAGCATTTTGATATGAAATTCCTCTCCTATGATCTTGTCAACTAGCTGAGGATCCCTTCAGAGCTGCCAAGGGCCTGCAGATTTCCAGAAGACTATTCTGGGTGGGATACAATTCAATCAGTAGCTATTGCTTTAGGTGCAGCTACAAAGAATTGCAGAAGACTGAGCAACTGGGTGATAAAACAGCAAATGAAACTTAATACAGATAAAAGTGATTTATGTGGGGAAAAATAATGCTAACATCACATGTAAAACAACAGGTTCTCAACTGCCACTCAGAACACGATAATGAGGTTGATATTTAGTAGCATTAAAAAATGCCAACCACACAACTGGAGGACAGAACAGAGCGCACACACTTGCACAAACGCCACATCTTAAGCATCATGAGCAGTTCTGGTTCCCCCACCTGGAAAAGCACATAAAAACTGAGAAAAGTTCAGAAACATTTGATAAAGATGATGAAAGGTTTGCTCTAGTCTCCACGCTGGGAACAAACAAGTAAGCTAGGACTCTTCAGCTTGGAAAAAAGATGACTGGAAAGGGATATGACAAGAAGACAATAAAATCGCAAGTGTCCTGAAGAAACTAGTCAGCGATCAATTGCTCATTGTCTCTTCCAATGCAAGAAGTGGGGATCATCAAACAAAATATTAAGAGCCAAAATAACCAAAAGGAGGTAATACTTCACACAACAGGCAGGATCTTGGGGGTCCGTGCCCCAGGATGTTATGAGCGCTAAAACTTCACATGGTCTCAGGCAGCGATTGCAAATTAATGGAGGAGAAACATACAAAGGACCATTAAACCCAAAGACAAGATATCTGGTCCAAGAAACCCTGGGAGCCTAGGAGAATATTCTGGGCAAGGATCATTGTACATTTGCCCTGTTCTTACATAAATTGTAAGAATTGTTTTGGTGACTGTTCGTATCGGTTTTCCCTTTAGGAACAGACAAAAGTCCATTGCTAACACACCTGAAAGCCTTTAAGCCACACAAAAAGAAAACTGGGGTGGAGTCAATAATTTCAAGGGATGATAAATGGAAAATGGGAGTGGAAGATGCAAAGCATCAGAAATACAAAGAGGCATACAGATGAGGCAGGAGTGTACACCATGTTCCTGAGGGATGGTTTGGTGACAGAGCACCCGGAGTTACCCATCCTGCCAAAGCCATGCATGGGTAACTCGTTTACAGCAAAAAGCAGGATTGTAGGCAAATACTTATGTAGCCAACAGCCTGCTTAAAGTTCACCGAATAGGAATATCAAGCGCAGAAGTAAGAAACTTAAATTCCTAACACAAGCAGCCGCACCATAAGAAGGAAACCAGATTTTAGTCAAAACCCAGTACTCAGGTTTCTTTAAGAAACGCAGAGCAACAAATTAAATAATTAAATACAACCGCGTGCTTGATTCAAGGATCAGTGGTAGGTGCGGAAAACCCACTCGCAGCGACGGAAGAGCAGGGCTGCACCTGGAGGGTAGGCGCATCCCCGCGCTGCCCCGGCTCCCCCGGAGCGGGCCCTGGCTGGCCGCGGGTCCCCCCATGAGGATCGCCGACTGACCTTCCCCAGCGCCGGCTGCAAGGCCGAGCGGCAAAAACACGCAGTGCTGCCAGCGCGCCAGCCGACTTCATCGGGACGTTTGTTGGGAATAACAGAACTGCTGTTGTATCCACGCCGCTTCGCCCGGAGTTGTTGACAAGACTTGTCCCGGAGAGATAGCAGGGCAGGACGGTGTGTCTGCCTCGGCTCTGGCAGCAACACGGCACAAGCACACGAGCTTGTTTTCCAGGGTGGCTTTCCCACTGGAAGAAAGAAACACACCGATTTCCCTTTGCTGCAGCCTCGGATAGGGGTTGTTACAGGAGCTAAATTGCTTTCTTTTACAGCTAAGTCTGAATTTGAAGTTTATAGGCAGGAATTTTTCAAGGGGTCTGTATACTTCAAGAAGTCTCATTGACTTTTAATAGGATGCGGACATTTAAGAAAAAATAAATCAGCCCGGTGGCACTAGATTACAGTATACTAATTTTGCAGTGAACTAAAGTATGAAAATCCTAACAAGCTTCCAAAGCAATGACTAACATTAGGTAAATACTGAAGAAAAAGCTACAAAGGAATATCTCATGTGGCGTTTTCCCTCCTCTTCTTTCTAGGTTTCTCAGTCAACAGATTATTTTCTGAAGGCTCCAGCAGCTTCTCCTGAGGGCATTTCTAAGCAGAACATAAACAGACTATTCATTTAGATGCAGGAAATTCTTTCTTGTTTCCCCTCTATCACATATAAACCCCCCTGCCATCAGTGCAAACATCTACAGCCCTGTGTTTCTAAAACACAGCAACGTTAACCAGAGAATTCTCACATTTAATAGGGACTGCTTACAAGGATGGACTTACTAAGTCATGAACTTCAAACCTAGTGATTTTTAAGACTTTCACATTTTCAAACTTAACACAATTGCATGCCAGTTCTCTTTCGTCTTCCTTTTAAATTACTTACAGCAACCCACGTTCAAAACCACCCAAGCAGAGGTTCAGCCACCTGACCATCAGAGCCGCAGCAGCACATAGCTCAGCAGAGACAGACAAACAAAACACACCCCAATTTCATCGGGCCCCCAGCCTGGGAAGCTAGGACACTGTTTTCAGCCACTACCTAGAGTTTTGGGCATCTTCCCTTCTGGCAATCAAGGCAAGAGTAACTGGGACTTCGACTGAAACAAAGCTTGAACTGTTGCTCAGGGACATCAGTAAATACAGTAACAGCAGGCGTAACTCAAAACAAATTCTGGTTTCTTCAGCTAAGTTTTAACACTTGACCTTCTGATAATTGATGGAGATGATTAGAGCATAAAAAGATTAGAGGGATTAAAATCAGTCATCCTCAGGGTTGACTCCCGCAGACTGCGATGGTGATGAGGACTTAAAAATGACACTGGTCTTCCACCCTTCTTCCATTTCAAATGCCCAATATCTCAGAATAAACGCAAAGATATGAAAACCAATGTTAAGTTTCATGCTTGAAGTTTCAAGTTGCTAAAATTTTTCTCCTCATATACTTTAAGAATTAAAAATTTTACTTTGCATACACCTCCATTCAAAAGACAATTCTGCTATGCTGCTTTTCAGCCCAAGGAGCTGCCAAAAAAGCACCTGTCCAATTGCAGCTCCCAATTCAAAGAACAAACTCAAACCTTAGCAAAATACAAGGGCAAGAACTGATTTTTTATTAACCTATTTTATGGACTCTCAAGAGGAAAATGAGTCCTGTCAATGGTTCTTCACCGCATGAGACTAATATCTCAACAGAGGACATGGCATTATTTCACTTTTACGTCTCTCCCTCAAGAATACTCCCTCTGATGAAGTAGTTCAAGGGCAGGCATCAAAAAGGCTGTTGTAGCAAGGTACAGCAAATGGATCCAAGCCACATTAAGACTTCATCAGTAAAATGCACACGGTAAAATTCAGTTTGACAAGCAACACAAATATTTGCATCACCGTGGTCCTACAATACCTTGTACCACTGGTCACTTCCCTTTCAGGTCAACTTGATACAAGTACAAAGAGTACTGCTGAAACTAAGCCACAAAGGATGGAACTTATAAGTTTCTGAGGTAGCCAACTAATTTTTTTTTTTTATTAAGTCAGATTAAGTAAGTTACCCTTTTGGACCTAAATAACCTCTTTTAAACATCTACTAAACAACAATATATATATCACCACTTCTTTTTAAACTATTATTTCAGCTAGAAACAAGTATTTTGCAAAAATTAGAGATGACTCCCACTTGAAGAAATGACAGAGAAACAGATGACCGCAGTAGATCTGAGGGACAGCCACAGACTCTCACACAGGCACATTTCAAGATACGAGTTTGAGGCATGGTCAGCGTACCTGAAGATCTAGTTAATGACATTTACTAGCTGTGCCTGTCAGGCAATTCATCACTCTGAAGAAGAATCTCAGACATCGGTCTCTGCCAAAATGCATTCTGCATTTTTTTTTCCAGGATGCTGTGCACAGTTTTCTTTTGAATAAATGTTAACCAGGTTGTTAGTTAGATATCCCACATATGCACCTGTACGCATACTCACACCGATTCCCTTATCCATTAAAGAACCTGCGTTAAGTAGCAATCAGATTGGGTGGTAGGTGGGGTAAGCAATCGTAAGAGAAAAAATGTTTTTCTAGAACTTATGTGCTTTGAATGAAACCCGTTTTTTCTTCTGAAGGAATTCTTGACCAGTTACACAGGCAGTTCATCCGTACATACCATTATTCCATTTCAAATATGGGCTTTAGATTTTACTGGTGCATGGTCCATTGCCAGCAACAGACACAGAAACCCACCAGTAATACGGAGCTTAAAATGGTAAAATGAAGACACACTTGAAGAGAAATCTCTTTATCATTTTCATTTAAAAAATAAAATAGGTGAAACTTTAAAAGAGGAACATCCCATTCCAACCAAAATTTTAAAATACACTTCCATGCTAAAAGCAAAAGTCTGGATGTGAGACTCATGGAAGCTGCCAAGTAATAGAGAAAGAAACCTAATCTTTCACATTACTCGTATCTGTGTCTTTGCTTTCCTGGCTTACATGACTGTTGGCATTTTTACTAGATTGATCTAAATCCTCAATTTTATTTTCTACTTCCATAGCACTGCTTTCCACAGGACTGTGGGTAGATTCTTCACCTATTTCAGCTTCCATTTTTGTGACTAAATCATGTTCTTTATCTTCCACATCCATTCCTTCCTCTGTTTGTGCCAGCCTATGTTGAACTTCTTCCTCCATTTTACTTTCCGATTCCTCCTCTTTCCTCTTTGCTTTAAACACTTCAACTCCCATCATCCTCAGGTAATGAAGTCTCTCATTCTTGGGCACAAAGGCACGGAGTGATGTCTTTCCTTGCCAACCACACAGCACTATAGGACACTGAAGATCATCAGGCTTTCTACAAACAAGCAGTTACGTTCGGTCAACTATAAGAAAGTTAATCTTCAACACTTAATTTTATAGCCATACCCTGATAAATGAGTGCACAATCTTTAATAGTGAATGCATTTTATAACTATTCGTAGAAGACAAGTACATTGGTCTTAACTTCAATATCTAAACACGTACCTGCTTGTCTATACAAGCAAGCAAGCAAATAAAATAAAGCTTAATGCTATTAGATTTCTGCAACAGGTAAACTAATTTTCTGACTCTGGTTTCACAACTAATATAAGCAACAGCACGATAAAAGGTTACATTCAAAAAGTTCTCAAGAGCTTCTAATACTACTTTGCCAGCAAAAATGAACAATGAAAATGTTTAACTTTTTCTATTCCAAATGCTGGACTTCACAGGGAAACAAACAAATAAACAAATCACATGCAGTGATACTGTGGAGCTCTGGCAAAACTACCAGTTCTCCTTATAAGGCTAAATCCTACGGTTGTTTTAAGAATACACAGGCAAGAAAGCTTCTTTCCCTGTTACAGTCTTTGTATCCTGTCTGGCTATACTGTTGACCTCACTGCATCTCTATGCCTCCACTTCTGTTTTTGCTGAGTGAAAATCAATTCTTGTTCAAGTTTTAAAACTGCATAAATGAAAAGCAACCCATCTACTTACTCAGGGTCTGGGTTGTACTTCAGAACGATACTTCCCATTGCTACAGGGAAGGGGGGTGGGGGAAACAAAACCAAAACAGATGTGTTACTTCATACAATGTTAAAATGACTATAATTTGAAAATGGTCAAGAAAACAAGTTTTTAGATAGCCACACAGCACAAGCTGGTTAGCAGTTACCTACATCAGTACAGTAAACTATAGGCAGTACCAGTTTTTATTCCTTTTTTTTTTTCCCCGGACCAAAGTACCTATATAGTTACAAAAACAATTGCCAACCCTGCCCCCTCCCGAACCCCAAACAAACAAATTAAAATACATAAGAGCATGCCAGCCCAAACTTCAGAAAAATTGTTCTTCCCATTTTGTCTCATCAAACACTGAAGTACAAGGACCAGCAATGACTTGGAAAAAAAACAACATAAACAAAAAACTGAAAACCAGTCTTCATTTCGTCAAGCATCCAGCATAAATAAAAATTTAATATGAGTAGACATTGTTCCCCATAAAGATCCGTAGCATATATAAAATCTTTGTTCACGAGATATTTTAAACGCTGCCTCACAGCACTGCTTCACAGAAGTCACAAGCCTGGCAACTCTTCTGTTCTCTGGAGTTCATAAACCTTAAACGTCATCAGAAAGGACTACAGTTTCTAGTAGCACACTGGGTTTCAGTAATGCTTACTTTTAACTTATACTTTAACAAGTATACTTAAGATAAATTTAGTCAAAATTTTTAGCAAACACAGTTTATGTGACAGGATTTTCAGTCTTCCATGTTCAGTCTTCCATGTACTGTATAATAATAATTTTATAATAGCACAAATTAGAAGGCTTACCCATGTCTTTGACTTTCTTCTGCGTTTCACTGCTAAATTTACTTAAGAATGGATTTTCCTGGGTTAGCAGAATTTTAACATCTTCTATGCAGACATTTATAATCCTTGCATGAATGAATGGGTACAGAGTATAAATTCCCTGTTTAATAAATAAATATAGTTATTTCAAAATGTAATCGCTACTTTCTGAAGGAAAAATGTTAAAAACAGTATGCCCGTTAGCTAATATCGGAAAACAATTTTCACATTTTAAACCATACTGAAAATGCAAATTATCATCACCTGACAAAGTTAATGCCAGCTGTGCTAGAGGAAACCAAAGTATCACCTTTGAAAATACAATGCTATGTAATTACCTCTTGTGCTAATCTGAAAGCGCATCCAAACTGTTCACCATCACTGTTGCGAGACCAGACTTTTATCCCTGTGTTAATAACCTGCAAACAGCAAAGCCAGTAAGCATCATTAAGGAGTATAAATTCTAAATTACGACTGTGAACTTTGCTTTTCCTCACCTGCTTGACTAAAAGGGGGAAGAAAGGATAGTTCTGCCACAACATTTGTTCATTTGCACTGGACACTGAATTAAATTCATGTGAAAATTCATTCAAGGGAAAAAGGAATTCCCACTATCAAAACGTAGTGCTCTCTCAACATAAACGCCTTTTACTCCTTTCCATATTGAAAACTGAACACTGGTAGGAAGTGGCAGTCTTAAAATGAGGGCAATGAACTATTAAGGTCTAATTTTAATTCTAGTTTGAGTAAGAATTTTCTGGGTGATTCTGGGAAAGTCAATCAAGGACGGGATTTTAAAAATGCACAAGTGCTTAATATTAGGACACTATATCCTTTGTGGTACCCAAAGTCTCACTACCTAATGTAATGCACCAGTTTCTTAAAATTTTGCCAATTATGTAGCCATTTCCTGCTTGTGGGATAAAAGGATAATTATTTATCCATCTCAAAGATCCATTGCAAAGATGCAATGAATATCGCTGGAAATTTTCAGGATTTGACTGGAAGAGTCCCCGGAGTGTATCTGATCTAGCTTTGAAGGTAGGAAGGAAGCTGGACTAGATGACCTCATTCCAACTTAAATTATTCAATGGCTTTTAAGACAAATCTTTAGCATTTGCAAGGCATTTTCCATGGGGAGTCATATTACAAACAAACAAACAAACAAAATATATCATCTTTCCCTCTAATTCACAAAAACTACTTCTTATCCCATTACCATTCAGCTTAACAACTTTTCAAAATATTCAGTTGTTGAAATTACTTTGAAACAATGACCCCATGTAACACAGCCTGCTAATAATTCAGCTGAAGCTGTCCGTTATTTTTGGTAGGCTTTCAAAGATCTAAATACTTGTACAATTAAGGGGCTCATAAATACAACAGTGTCAATGTAAACTTGTGAAGGTACCCGAAGACCGCATAAAAATGCTGGTACACACACAGCAGTTATATATTACCCTTTCCCTTCCTCTACCTTTAAGTTCCCTTCCATCTGCCAAAAAACATACCAATTTTAATCTTGGAGACTGTTATTTACCTCTCAGAGACAACTCTTCATCTCTTTAACAGAGAGGGGATAGAGAGGAAAACACTCATTCAGACTGAAAAAAAAAGGCCTATCAGAGGGCTAATCCTCTATATAAACAATAAGCTCGGCAATAAAGTTCAAGGAGACATCCACTGATGCTTACGATCTCCATCGTGAAGAGATGAACCATACCTTCATCTTCTCACTGTTGTTCAGAAGCACATTCCTTAGCTCCTTAGAAACCATGTACAGCTGTCTCTTCTTTCCTTCTTGAGTTCGAGTTAGTAAATTCATCTTGGGAAAGGATGGGTCCAATGCATAAAACTTCCTGTGGCCATAATACTTGTTTTGATTAATTGAACAATGAAATTACAATCTCAAAATGCATGGGTTAGTCCATTTCCTTGAGCTATCTCTGCAAACACTTAACACTTTGGCTCCAGAACACAAAGGTTAGACTTCCTAAGATGCATGACATCAGAAAAAACAAGCTGTCATAGACACTAAGATACACTCAGAATTTCCACTGCAAACTATAGTTGGCTATTTTCATTTAAGAGTTTAAATGTTGAGGAGAGGGGCACCTTGTGTAAAGCTAGGGAAAAAGTTTTATGTATGACCAACTAGACCCATCTTTTGTGATGAACTGAACTACTAATATTCCTAAACTAATAGGAATCTTACTGCCAAAACAGAAACATTTTTTTCTTACTGGATAGGAAGGAACAATGGATCATCTTCAGGGAGAAACACAAAAGGGTCTTCTTTAAAGCCAAACAACTTCATTTTTTTAGACGGTGGTGGTCTATAAAGAAAATACCACTGTATTGTCATTTTTAGTAAAAGTTCTTGGTTTACAAACAGTATATTCAGTTTGTTTCATCAACACTTGGCTTATGGTAACGATAGCATGCCAAACAGAATACTGACATTTTTCTGTGCTTCACTGAGACAACACTACCCACCATTTAACGTTTTAAAATGAGGAAGTGAAAGCAGTGCTTGAAAACAGAAACCACGAAAACAAATAAACAAGAGATTTCTGAGGGAGAAATTGTGAACGCAGTAAAGCTCTTCCAAAGGTTAACTTCTGAAAGTAGTTTTTTTCCTTGACAGAGAAGAAACGACTAACAGACTTTGCAAATGCTAATAAGAAAAGTGGTTATTTTCCTAACTTGCTGAAATATGAGACATAAAATGTGGAAACATAGGACAACTGAGCAGATTAATTAATTCTTCTTGATCGACTTCTAAATGAGTCCAATAACAAAGAACTATAGAATACTCCGCAATTACGAAGCTGTCACAGGACAAATACTTAGACATGGTCTCTTACCCACATACTCCTTCCTTTTTGCTTTGCTCTGTGTCTGAATTCTGCAATTCTTGCATTTTCTTAGTGTCTTCACTTTCAGCAAGTGTTGGTTCTTCAGTAATACATTCAGAATCATTACCTGAATTAGCTGCTGTCGCTTCAGTATCTCCTGTTCTTTGTGGTAATTTCTGATGAACCTATTTCAAATTACAGAATTTTCAACAAAGCAAAAGTAGTATTTAACTTGTAACGAAAGGTACCTATGTTCTCTCTTTGCATGTGCTTAATTATTATCAATTTGTTAAGTGCTTAAACCGATCCATTTAGGCAGTTAATCTGATTACTAAGTCAAGATACCATTATAAGTTGCATTTACCTCTAGTACTGATCTGGACAATTTCTTACCAACTGTCCAAGAAAGCTATTTTTGTACCATTTACAAAATCATGTTCAAGCACTCACAGAGAAGGCTGTTTTAAGTCAGGATCTGCTGCTTTCTTCCTAGCACTCAAAGTGCCACACACATCCTGCTGCTGCACACTTTCTGTAAGAGTGCTACAACTTTAAACTTAGAACAACATCAACTATCTGGATGACGCTTGCTTCTGAATAAATGCTTTTTCCTTACTGCCACATGCATTTTACTCATAAGGTGTTCTAATAAAGCAAATCAAATAAATAGAAACAGCTAAAAGGGATTCACACAAGAAGTTTCTCTCGAAGACATGAACAATCTAAGAGATCAAATAAATCATGTCAACTTAAAATCCTGTCAACAGGATTTTAAAGACAATTGACAACAAATGGATTAAAGTCAGATGGCTGAAGCTGCTGCTGCTCCTAACAGTTTTACATCCATTCCCCCCGGCACTGACCTGCTAGACTAATCTGCTAGTGAATCACTCCTGAGCAACCAGCCACAGGGTAAGATAAACTGAAATCAGAATTAGCTTACAACACAGCAGAAAAAAGCGTTCAGCAGAGGGACCACACACAGCTGATGGAAGTGACAGCTTTAGCTACCCAGTCTAATCCGCTTCTGTAATTCTTTCAAAGCCTTAATTTCAGGTTCAAGTTTTATCTTTTTATTTTACTATGATTTCAAAATACCCCCTCCTTTTTTTTCCTATTTAAAAGGAGATTTTTTTTTTTTAAGTTCTTAAGAGATTTAGGAATTTATTTTTAATTGACACACTGAACTATAACTGAAGGGCAGATACAAAACAGTTATAATATGTTTTCTATTATGTAAGCTTTCAAATAAAATGTAGAAATGTTATTAAAAGTTAACATTGTAGCTCTTTTAAAAGAAGTTACCTTTGGCTGGCGTTTATTCCATGGCATTGGAGATTTTTTTATTAACACAGCCACGAAGAAACCTCCTGTGTTCTGGTGATGTGGCAATATCCTAAGACTGGAGTTGGGGAAAGAAAAAAAATGTTGCAGTGTATTCATCAGCAGCATTCATGCTCTCACAAAGCACTAGAAGTGTCACATTTATATTTACTTTCACGGTAAACTAAGTATTCCTAGTCGGATTGTGCAGATTTAATTTATCAAGCTAGAAACAGGACCTAAAATAGAGCATTCTAGCAAAATAACTTGCATCCATGCAACGCATTCATTTTACCATTCACATCTGAGCTTTAATGACTCATTTCTAAACACTATTTTTAGAATAGTTTTGGAAAGTCTTTCTTAGCACATAAGTCACACTGTTAAAATGTTAAAGTTTTACATACTTTTCCAGTAATTTTGGCTACGTATCTCTACTGCATGCCAAGAATCTGACCTGTTTGTGTGAATATCTAATTCCTTGTAAGCAACTTTCAATAATTTCTCTCAGTTCACTGGAATTTAAATATTGTGTACTGCCATTACAAATGAAGCAATGAAAATACACTCAGACCTATACAAGCACAGGTGTATACTCCAACACATTCCTAATCTGACTTAATTGTACTTTGCCCACTACCATACAAAGTAACCATCAAAACTTCATAAAATCTACTCTGGGAAAACTTACCAACGCTCTAGATTCATTGCCTTTAGCTTCTCTTCATCTTTTACTGGAAACATAGTGGGACGTATTTGTGTTTGTCTGTTTGAAGGCACATCTTTCCACTCTTCAAACCACTGTCCATCTTTCAGCATTACCTTCAAAGGAGTAAATATAAATACTGTGAAGAATATAAGTCACCATTTCACAAGTTTTAATTAAAATACTTTCAAACCAAGGTTCAGATGCCAAAACCAGAAGTTATATTCTGGTATAGTAAATTAAGTTCTTTAAAGTGCATTGTTCCTTTGTGCATTGTATGTCTGCACTTAAGAGCAGGAGACTCTTGACAGCTGTACCTCTTTGCTTCAGTTTGTATGCTTCAAAAAGTGTGCAGTCAAGTAAAGACTGGTGCAGAATCAACTGCAGTGACCTCTGGTAACCTGTTAGAACATACAGAACACCAAAATCCAAAGGAAGGGCAGTGGTGGAATATATCAGATTAGTAAGCCATCAGATTTAGGACAGGCTACTTCTTTTTCTCCATCTGGGGATGCATGGGGCAAATGCATAAAATTAATGACTGAAACGAACGCCCGTTTCTGTTGTTAAGGCAACAAAATAGAGAAGTCACAGCGATGGTGACTTCAGGACTGGCAAGTACGATGAAGTGCTTTCATATACCTCGCTGTGATTGACTTAAAGGTTTAATTAAGTGTTCCACTGGAAACTGAAATGTAAGATTTATCTACATTACAATTTCACTAAGAACGTTAGAACACAGATTTCAGCATCATGAAGTCTGGCATTTCTCAGCCACTGATCTGATCACACCTAAAATATTGTGCCTTTGCATGTTCCTGAAATAGAAATGACTGTATTTCCAGAATTAGCATTTCAAGACCAAATATACTACATGTCACACTGCTAGATGCAGACAAGATACACTGATTCTGAACTGCTCTTCTTTGGAAGTCATGAGTTCAGCTTGAGAGAAACAAACAATGGGACGGATAAATAACTGGAAGTGCAAACAAGTCTAGAACTATTTTGGATGTACTAGAATAACTGCCTAACAGCCCTGCTCTGTTCAGTTTTGGTTTACCAGCCTAACCACACAATGTAACTGGTAGAATGACAAAGCATCAAAGGACATGCCGAACTCTTCTCTATTGCACATTTCACTAGCCTCTTGGTAGGGTAGGATGAAGACTAGAAGTCTGGAGTTAAAAAGGTCTCTTCCTTAAAGACTCTGAAATAATTCATTGGAGTTGGCTAAGTGGCTTAAGGAGAGAGTACTGAACGCTATTTCCAAGCACCTAAGTGTCCCTTGAACAAAACCTTATTTTTATTTTGCTGCTTCCAGAGATTTATAGTCAACTGATGCTCAGGAATATTCAATGTAATCACTGGTGCAGAGTGCCCACTTAACAGACCTTTCACCAGGAAACAAAAGACTACACCAAGTAAAAACAGCACCAAAGCAAGCAAATACATCCAGTTATGAGCTAGCCAATGAGGCTTGAAAAAATACAGTAGCAGCAAATAAGGGCTGAAGAAAGTCTTGCAAACTTTCAACAGATTTTATAAGCCTACGTTTTAAAATATCCATTAGGGAGATTTATATTTCAGCTGCAAAGGCAGAAATAAATGTTACAGGGAATACAATGTACTCTTAATGATCTTTATATTTTGTAGCTTTATACAGTACCCAAAAAGTAAAATTACGATCATAAAGCCACAGTTATGCATTTTACATTTATCCTTCAGGTACAAGCATACAATTTAAACTTCTGGAACTGTAAGAAGAAAGAAATCAGCTGGTTTCTAAGCTGGATTTCCAACAGCAGAACATAAGCAGATCTTTATTCCATGCATCTTGTTCATTAGCCTACACACAGGCATAAACCTGCAGACTGCCATTGCAAGAGACTAGTGAAATGGTGAGAGGAGACAGAACAACCAATGGCATTGCAAAAGCACATGCTTGTAATTAAAATTTAATCGGAGCTTCTTTCCCTACTACCAGGATGGCCTTCTACTCTTCTTGATTGTACTCTTAACAGGAAGTTGAAGAAGCTTTAGGGTTTTTTGTTCCCCCCTGCCCCCCGTTTCCAGAATTGAAATCACATCAGGCCTGGAGCAAAATACAGATTCTATTCACATTCTAGGATTACTTACATCACTGCAGGTTTTATAGCTTACTTCCAGAAAGGATTTAACAGCTTTTACTTCCAAATGATTTGAAGAGACCAGCTAAAGAACTGTAGAATCTAATGCTCAGACTGTAAAGCAGAGGAGGAGGGGTAACTTAAAGGGTGGCTGAAACCATGTTGCCATCTACAGGCCACATGCACACGATAGAAAAGGGAATTATATTAAGAAAGTATAGGAGACAGGCAAAGAAAGCTAGAGGAAAAAGAGGAGAGCAGATGAGGAGACAAGAACTTACCACCAGAAAGATTTTTAGCCCTCTCCCCTGCAATGGTATATTGTCTAAAACTCTAAAGAGCAAATCACTACCATTACTTCAGCGCAACCTGACGTTCTGAAATGTTACACTTAAAAATTTTCCTAATTTAACACTCTACCACAGACCAAGAACTTCACAGAAATATCAGGTTAAGTACCTTCCATTTTGTAATTCCTGGCATCCTCTTCAAACCTGGTAACTCAGAAGAGACATCAGCAAGTTCTAAGGCACCTGAAATCCCAAGAACATAAACATTGTTGAAAACAGAATTTGAGAGTTGTGTTCCTAATTAACTTCTGTAAAAATAGTTTTCCTTCAAGACCATTTTAAGACCACTGCTTTTTAAAACTTTCAAGGAACAAAATGTTATACAATTACTACCCTGTAAATTAACAAGACAGTAAGAACTATTCATAATAACTACAAAAGTTTGCAGCCTATAAATTAACTGAAATATAATGGTTAGATACCTTTCGTAGCAGCTGCATAGAGTAATACTCTACAACCTGTATCATTAAACATCAGCATTCCAGGCAATGCAGTCATAGAAGTTTTTATTCTCACTTACTTAGTATTCAGATTTACTACACTGATTAAGTATTTTTCAGAGAAGTACTCTTTCGGGATGACTAAGCCTTTTAAAATGCTTGATATATTCTCATTTTATGGACTGACAATCTTAATATATTCCAGTGAGAGAGGAAAAAGAATTTATTATTTTTTAAACGGAAAATTCCAAACTGTTTAACAGTAAGGGAAGTACTGTCAACCTAACAGGACAAAAGGCTATGTGCCTAAAATATGTCAGATTACTACAAGAAACATCAACAGATTATAATTTAATCTACTGAGTAAAAACTTTAAGCTGCCCCAAGTCCAGAAAGAATGATATAAAAACTTACTGTTTAACTAGGTGATCTCCCTAGAGAAGAACAACCTTAAAATTTCCTTTTTTGTGATTCTGAATACTTAGTTATTTAACAGTTAGGTAGGCTTTTCCTCATGTTGTACACAATTTATCAACCTGTTCTACATGACTAAGCATTTACTCTCACAGTGACAGTTTAAGCAAATCTTTAAAATAAATGAAGTAGTGATACATGAATTCTTAGACAAATTCCAAAATGACATTTCAAATCTGATTAAACTTGATGTTTGCATCCATCCTTTGAATATTCCTGCCTACCCACAGCATGACTTCAACCGATGCCTCAAGACTACACCAGACCGATCAGGCACTAAACAGTCGGTCAGAAGTACTACACAACTTCCAGTAGAGAAACATGGTACAAAAGTGCCTTTTCCTTACTCCTTCAGCCCTAAGGCAATGCAATCTCTGATCTGCTCCACAAGTAGCAGTGGAGGAACTAAGTTAATGCTGAAGAACCAACGAACATTCTGGACTGACCTGAGCAAATCCTCGAGGTCCAGAGCCCCTTGCAGACCGCTGCACTACCTCACCCTTCTTTAGCTACACCTGTGTTCAAGCCCCGAGGATAATGCTTGCTCACTGGGACACGTCATAGCCTCCAAGTCAGCCCCAGAATACCCCCACTGCGCAGAGACAAGATCGAATGCCACAGCCAGTCAAGATCCTGACTTCCAAGTACTGAATTTGCCCCAGATGCTGCAATTGTTGGCCTCCACTAACATCCATACTGCTTCATGCTCCTATCCAAACTAGTCCTTACTGCTTTCCAATCTTGTCATCGTTAAACTTAACAGCCTTCAATAAGCCAAGCATGCTATAATTTACTGGAAACTCGTCTACGTTGCTCTTTCACTCAGTCTGCCAAAGAAACTACCTCCAAATAAAAATGTCCTTTGAGTGGAAATTAAATAGTCAATTCCTAATTATCTGCAGGCATTTTAGCTAAACTGGTGTTTCTGAGACAATGAAATTTCATGTGTAATTTGGGGCCAGAATAGTGACTGGCACAAAGAAAACATTACACAAAACGGGCTATTCTACTTCCAGAACCAGCTCAGCTCCAGGAGCCATACAGCTGCTTCTGCTCTGTACAAGGCTCAACTTAAAGCCTGTGGAACTTTTCATGCAAAATCCAATCAGATATCTCCAAACTTCAGGTTACTGACTCAGAAAAAACAGTGTCCATCAGCTCAAGGCCAGAGATTTGGGCTACTAAGCCCTACTATCACAAACTGATGCAGTGCAGCTTCCCAGCTCATCACTTAACAGCAACTTAAGCAAGCCTTCATATGCAAGTCAAAGGTGTAAAAAAAACCCCATGAGCTTAAAGACATTAAAATTCCAAGCATGTCAAAATGTGGGTCAAAGGATGCTAAAGGTATCAGTGACTCTCACCTACTGGTTGCACAACAACATTCCTCTAACTGCTTAAGTACATTCTGGGCTTTTTACTCCTACAGCATACAGCAGTCATGTCCCACACCACGTTTTCCAAAGGAAATACGAATGTCCGACATGGACTCCAACCAGTGGAATCGGTTAGCAGAAGCCAGATAACACAGACTGAATTCCACTGATCTGCAGAAGTCTTTTGTGCATCATTAACACAACTTCTTCAGGTTTCATATTTATTTGCACCCCATGTAGGCCCATTTAAGACGACCGCTCGTATCAACACCAATGAAATCCTACCGGTACCAAAAAATTGCTGCAGTTTTGCATACTAGGAGCATGTTACCTATGCTAAGCTTATTACTAGTACTATCATACACACATCCTTTTCTGGGCTGAGAAAAAAAAAAAAAAAAAAGATTTCCCCACTCTGCCCAAGCTTGCATTCTCACCTTGACTCTTTTCCAGCAGAGATGCGATCACAGCTTCATTTTCGATAGGATTCAACGAACATGTAGAATATACCATTCTCCCGCCTTCTGCCAGCTGTTCAACACCACGGGTTGCAATTCTTAACTGCAATCTAACAGAACACTCTTGGTCTAGCCAGGTATCATTCAGGAACCAGAAAGATTTGCCATCAGATTTCTTACAGGTGAAGCTATATTGCAGACACATTACTCTCCATGGACTAAGCCAGCCCTTACCGAGTTCCACAGCTGTCACCAGTACAAAAATTAGTCAGTTTTAAACTAAGTCAGCTTAGTGGAGTCTATACTGCAGACACACTCACAATTACACCTATTAAAACAGCAATCAGGTCAAATTTTCATGATAACTTTCAACATAACATTCTGTATTTTGTTCTTTCTAGTGCCCCATCAAGTTTATTATAAAGTACTCAACACTAGAAAAATAACACCCCAAAACCTCACTCTTCTCAGAAATCTAGAGTTAAAATGAGGAGCAATCTATTACAAAGATTATGGATAACACAGCTTAGCTAGCATGGGCCTTCTGAGAAAAGTATCACTGAGCTGGATCACCAGCTTATACCCTACCTGCATACTTAAAACTAAAATAAAACCTGGAATTATGAATGAGTTACCAAGCAGTAACAAGTCACCACAGGTCAGCTGAGTCACAGTAACTGACAGCATTCCCAGCTTGTTACAAACGCACAGTAAAATGTTCTAAGCTTTTTCATCTGTGTTTAAATTACTGCTTTTTACCATGTGCCTGCACTAGGCTAAGTACTCATTCACCATGAGTTAACATAAGTCAGTCTCAGGTAACTGAAACTGTTTATGTATGATCTCTAATATTCTGAAGACTTTAAAACATTACTATTAAATTTTACAAGTGTCTGTATTTTCCAAGAGTATTTTACCTGCCTAAATGCTAAGAATCCCAACCAAATCATTTGTTCCCTGTTTTATTAGCTACCTTGTCTAAATTAATTCAATGAACATTAATGTCAGATATTCATAAGAATACAAGCAATTTAGATTCACACAGTCCACTCCTCATATCTGAAACACTACACTTTCTCTGAAAAGCACATAAGCTCTTGATTTGAGAGAAAAGTGACTCTTCTTAGTCTCTGCTTTGTCATATATTAACATGTGAATGCATGCAGATGTTAAAGATATGGGAAAAGGCGGAGAGAGAAATCAAAGAAGTGCAGATGTGTAATAAGCATTTTTACCCATGGAGCTGCAAACTGTTTTGTGTTGTCCACTTCTTCCATACATCAATGTTTTTCCTCATGGTTCCATCTCCACTGTAACAGAGGTTGAACAGATTCGTATTGTTTGTGGGTAAAGCTCATTTCATGTCCACGTCATTTATAGCGGCAAAAAATTAACTGTCCCTCTCCCGTGTTAACTAGTTCTCCTATGCTGTGCTGTTCGTTTCTACCATATCTTTGTATTTCAGCATCCTGAGTCTAAGTCCAAAATTTGAAGCCCTTCAGCTGACCAAACTTAAGTACCACTTGGAATGAAAAAAGTTCACCTTCATCTGGTATCCCCTTACCTAAGACAGTTTTAAGGCATTTGCCTGTTTTGGAAGTTACTATAAATCATAACTCACTGAGCAACTCAAAGAGCAAAACTCAGTAACACAAAAATCCTAGCACCGCACTTAGTGGAGTAAAATCTCTGTATTGAAGACTACGTGCAAGATACCTGCAGGGGACATCACACAATATCCTGTCATAGAAGAGGACCTCTTTTCTTCCATCAACATCTATTTGTAGATTAGGAATGCTGGAGGCATCATGATTTACCACCATGATGCACGGACTGTTTAATCTCTTAGCCTGATGAACCAGCAAATAGCAGCGCTTGTTGTCGACATCATTAGCAATTACAAAACCCTCTGGAAAGATAAAATAGTGGGAAGATGCTTTACCATTCAACAGTAACTTTACATAGTTTATTGCCTTATCTTCAAAGTTGTGTAAACCTTTCACTAGAGATTTTTTACTTAAAAGACTGCTTATGAATAGAGGACCCCTTACTGAACATAAAATAACATAAAGTACGTCGAGGTTTAACTGATGTGTCAAATACAGTCTCAAGAGTTCTAGAGCTTCTGTGCAGCGGCAATAAGACACAACTAAGGGCCCTTCAACTTTTCACTCTCAAAGTAAAACCCTTATAACAGAGAAAACCTCGACTGCCACCAAAGACAGTCCCCGTACATGAGCAGATTTCCAGAAGAACGCAGAAAGAATCCACTCCCCCCAACTTCACAGTTTCTGTGGGCAGTATTTTCTGTAAGCATCTAACTGAAAGTAAAGATTCTGAAGCTTAAAAAGAAGACAAGTTCTCTCCTTCAAGCCAAGGAAGCCCACAAAGTTTCAAGGAAAAAGTGGGGTACTTCCCATCTCGTATCACTCAACCACTCTGGGAATTCAACATGCAGTTAAATGCAGTTACTTATCTGTGATATTAAAAATAATCTTCTACAAGAAAAAGCGGAAATTCAAAGTCACAGAATTTTTTGGTAGTTTTTCCAGACTTACTGGGAAAAGGAACATTCATGTCTGCGTGCAACATTTCAATGAGTTGTGCAGTCTTAGATCCCGGTGCAGCGCACATATCTAGAATCTACAAACACCAGAAAGTTAAAAAAAACCAGTCCTACCTTGTATTTTTTAAGTACTTGAGAAATTTACTATGTGTTCTAGTTTAAATTAAATACTTTTGCATATACTTGCAGAATTATGAATGTTCTGAACACCAATTTGCAAAAACATAAAATACAGTTCTGTTCTTTGCATGCTTTATCTCTGAGGGTCTAAAATATAAAAAGGACTTTAGTTCGTAGGGAACAAATACATCAGCTGAAAAAAAATTTGAAAGAGAAATCTGCATACAGATATGAGGATACGGTCCTTTTATCAGCTCACAAGCAATTCTGACTGACGTTAACTGGAACTTTCTATATACACACACATATAAAGGGCAAAGTTACATTCAAGAGCAAGTAGTACTTCAACTGTCAGTAAATTAATCAGAGACTATCTGACACAGTTGAATATATAGATTTTGTAAAAATGAGCTGCTGCCCCTCCCCATACATTTGCATTTTAACGCAAAAAATCAGGGCAGCATAAACTGCTTGTTTCTATATGCTGGAAGAAGCACTTGGGAAGTATTTGAACCACGCTCAGGCAGCAGAACAGAACAGCACACCAACACCTGATTTCTAGCATATTTCTCCCTCCCGGTTCATTACAAACTTGGCTTGTGATCATTGTCATTCATAGAGACGCTCTCACAGCAAACCATTTGACAGCTAACACTCTCTTCTTAAGCAAGGAAGCTCATAGTCTTTCCTCTTGCCTAGTTAACAGATTTTCAGAAACATATGACTACCTCCTGGACCTTTAGTTCCAGTAAAAGTTAGCTGAAATCGTGCAACAGGATAAAAGATGGGGATGGATCTGCTCAGATCCTCATGCAAGCCCCTGGCATGAACAAGACTAAACTGGAAGACAGACCCCAGAGAAATGCAAAGAGCATTTACTGAGAGCATGTGATAAGGACTGCCATGCAGCAGTGTTAATGCATCATGAAACACACTCAGTAAGACAGTGTCGTATCTGCCATTTAAAGTAACGCTACTGGTTTCTGCTTACTGAACACAACTACAGAGAGGGTGGGCAGTCATCAAGCTGATCTTTGTGTGAGACGGGAATCAGCATGTAAGACACGACATACAGAACACGCTGGTTAAACATGAAAAGCAACCTGCAATTCTGGTCATAACAAACAGCTCAGAAAATAAGGCACTAAGGACCATAAAAGGTCCTAAATGGCAACAGCCAAGGCATCATTACAGCAGCTATTTGCTGTCTTGTCAAAAGAGAGGATAAAGAATGTATTCTGAGTCTGATTTACAAGCAAATTTGTGAAATCTTACAGGCCTTTCTGTAAAGTGCTCGCTGAAATACAGTGACCAAAGTTAAACATTCAACACAAAAAATGTATACTGCTAGCTTAGTATATGCAATATAAGTAAGGTGTGTGCAAAAATATTCTCACAATTTGTGTTTCATATTAAGTTGAACACATTCACTACCTGTTCCAACTCCAAAAAAACCTCAAAATGCACCTGTGACACATTAGGACTGAACATAACACTGAATTCATTATTCATTTAAGAGAGATGAGAAGACCCTGCCTCACGTAAAATAGCCATCAGCCTTGTGTCATACATTGGGTTGAGGTGAGAGCAGGAGAGAACAAACTGAAAAGTTATGGATGCTAAGTAATGTTAACATACAAAAACAAATAAGTACAAACAAGTCTTTAAAATATGTAGGCCAGAAGTTTGAAAAACTTAAAATTTTGAGATACAGCATGAAAATTTTAAGAAAGAAGTGCACAACGTGCCTGCTTGAGGTAGCAAGGCACTTCTAACTAGCTCATTAACTTAACAGGTTAAGAGAGTAAGGCCACCTGACATTAATTCTGCAAACAAGCATAGAGTATGAAAACATCACTAAGGTTAGAACAGGAAGTCTGCTACCAAGGTAGCCCCATTCCTACAGTCTGCCATTAGAAAATATCACGGGCATTCCTCAGATGCCTCAGTTAAAAAAGTTAGCAACCTATACTCTTCAGCCACCACCAACAGCATGTTTCAGCTCACCCAAATTATTTTGCCTAACAGATTTATAGAGCAGAAGTTTGTAACTCCTTCAAAAGGCATAGAGGGGTGAAAACTACCTGGTAGAGAACATTATCATTTGGATGTGGAAAACTACATCTGTTCACAGTGTGATGGGTAGCAGGAAGTTAAAAACAGTCATCTTACTTTAAAAGGGGGTTGAAACACAAACATGTAACTGAGATGCAACTCAATACATTTACACTTTGAAAGTAAGATTATACAACTACTTAAAACCTAAGTGTTTTTTACAGGGTATTACATATAGCTGGAAAAGCAGATGTTCCTCTGACAGGGTATTTGTGATCTGAACACCAGTTGACTGTTGCTGTTTACATGCAGAAAGCACAAAACATAGCAACACAAACCAGAACTGTGTATCAGCACTGATACTACTGTTGTAATTTATAGTTTAATCAAACTATCTTCTAGGAAAAAACTCTAGTGCACTGTATGTTCCTGAGTTACCTTATGATGAGGGTCAACATTAAGCAGCAGAGGTGGGATCATGCTAACAGCCTCCTGACGACTGATATTTCCCTTGAAAGAAAAAAACAACAACAACAAAACCAAACTCCTTTATATTCCACAAAAGAATGCGTTTCTTTTGCAATAAACTGTTTAAATCTCTCTATATTAAATTAATAAAGCAACCGAAACCACAGTTATAAACTTATGATTATATTTTATTAGCATTTAACAAAAAAAACCCCAAAACCCCACCACGCAGTATTTCACCCAATTGAAGTTTCTGGAAATTGCATACTTGCTCCAATTTTATTAAATCTACGGATGCAGTTTCTGCTCAAAAGAGATGAGAAACTGGCTTCAACCAAGTGAGAAATATCTGTCACAAAAGGTTAAGTCTTGTTATGCACACACGTGTGCTTTTTACCAGGTTTAAACATCTGTCTTCTAACAGCAAATAACTGTTTTACAGGGGCTCATTTTCACATTCCCAAGTAAAAAGAACCGCAATTAGTTTAGGAGAAATATTTGTAGCTGCAGCTATGTGCCAGAGCTGTGGGCCGAATTGCTGCCAACAGCGCCCTAAAATTCAGGTTCTTCTGAGCCGCTCGCCTTCTGAGAGAAAAGGTACGGCCTCAGCGTCTCGCAACACATTTGAATAAAACACCGCTTGGGATATGAAAGGAAAAAAAAAATATAAAAAAACCCATCAAGATCTATCGAAAACTTACACATTCCGTCTCGCTAACCAGAAACTGATGAAACTTTTCCAGTTGCGGTGACTTGCGCAGGATCTTCCTGCTGAGGTTGGTGTGCCAGGCTAACTCTTCTGGGTACCTGGCGGGGGGGGGGGGGGGGGGAGAGGGGCAGAGGCGAAAGAAAAGCGACAGAGAAGGAAACGGATTTGCCAGGCTGGCTGTGGGGCAGGGGCAAAGGGGAAAAGGGGGAGGGTGTCCCCCGCCCTTACCAGCTCAGCGGTTGCGGCATCTCCACCTTCTGGCCGTCCACCTCCAGGCCCCGCAGCTCCCCGAAGTACTTCTCCTTCAGGCAGTGCAGAACCTCTCTGGCGTGGCTGCGGGGCAGAGGCACTCGCACACCCGCGGGAGGCCACGCACCCACTCCGGGCGGCGGCCCGCCGGCCCCGCGGCCCCTGCCTCCGCTGCCCGGGGAGGCGGCGGCCCGCCCTGCCCCGCGGCGCTTACCTCCGGTAGCCGGTAATACGCAGCGTGGCGGGCAGCGGCTCCCTCAGCGCCGCCATAAAGTCGCCCCACTCGCCGGCGGGCACGATGCCCAGCGCCCGGTAGTACCGCTCGAACAGCTCGTTCTCCTTCACGATCTCGGGGTAGCCGCCGGCCCAGCCCTGAAACGCGCCGCCGCCGTCAGCCCCGCCGCTCCCCGCCGCTCCCCTCCCCGCCCCGGCCCGGCTCTCACCGCCTGGTCCCCGCCGTCGCCACCCCGCTCCTGCCGCCGCTCCTGCCGCCTGCGGTCGCGCGCCCGGCGGCCCATGGCGGCCAGGCGCCGGCCGAGCCCCACCACACGCCCCGCCGTGAGGGAGGGAGGGAGGGAGGGCGGGCGGCTGCTCCCGCTCCCGCTCCCGTTGGCCCGAGCGGCGGCCAGACGCCGCGTGCTCGCGCCGCTACGCGCGTGCGCAGGCCCGGCCCGGCCCGGCCCGCCCCTCCTTCCGGGCTGCTCCGCGCCGCCGCCGCCGCTGCCGCCGCCCCGGCGGAACTTCCGTTCCCGAGCTCCTCCCCCGCACCGCGGCCGCCTCCACCAACCGGCGGGCGGAGGGGTCGGTGCCGGTCACGCCCCCGGCGCCGATTGGTCCGCGGCGCCGGTGGGCGTGCCGTCGGCCGGCCGATGAATGGAGGCGCCGGGGGGGAGCGCGCTAGCGGCGCAGGATGGGGTCTGGCGGCGGTGTCAGCGATGGCGGCGTGTGTGGGTTCTGGCGGCGGCTGTCGGGGCCGGAGGAGCGGCGGCTGCTGGAGCTGCTCGCCTACGGGCTGGTGGCGCTGGGTGCCGCCTCCGCCCTGCTGCTCCGCTTCGTCCCCATGCCCTACGGCCGGTACTCCTCGCCGCGCTTCGGCCGGCCGCTGCCCGCCCGCCCCGCCTGGGCGCTGCAGGAGCTGCCCTCCCTCCTCGTCCCGCTCGGGCTGGCTGCCTGCGGCGGGGCGGCCGCCGCCGCCTGGCCCAACCGCCTCCTCCTGGGCTGCTTCGTCGTGCACTACGCGCACAGGTGCGGCCCCGGGAAAGACGGGGGCGGGGGGGTCCCGTCGGTGGCCGGAGGGGCGAGTTTCCGCGGCAGGCCGGGGGTCATCCGGGTAGGGACGGCCGGCTACCGCTTGCGACAGCGGGGATCGGCGCTCTGCTGTGAATTAACCTCTATCGCTTAACGTAGCAATCGCTAACGTCTTTGCCGCAGCTGCTTTGCGGGCAGGCGCGCCGTGTTTCCACGGGAGTGGAGCAGGGCTGGCGGCTCTGCTCGGGTGCTGCGTGGGGTGCAGCGGGGTGCTGTGGCACCGTTCAGAAACGGCACAAAAAGGGAGCGCGTGGCCCTCTCGGCACACAGTATGGTCTGTACCCTATAGCCGTAGCTCTCGTGACGACCCCCGCTCAAGCAAGGACTTGACCGGGTGCGCTTAAGGGTGCCGTCTTCCAGCAAGGGAAGTTCACTTCTGGATGCCGATATAATTTTGATATAGTGAAATAGTAGCTGTTTTCCAATCATGGCTTTCAACACAGGACTCGATGATCCTTGTGGGCCCCTTCCAGCTCACGATATTCAATGACTCATTAAAATCCTGGCAAAGCTGAGGCTGAGTGCCCCACATTGTCACGTAGTCGATGGTATCTGGGTGTTCTGTAAAACTTCTCAAGAGAAGGCAGCTTAGCTGGAGCTCGGTTAAGATTTTGCTGTTCCCTTCAAGTCACGGACAATAGTTACTGATGATACTCCTCAAGTAACACTGCCACTGCGCTAATACAGCAGGATAGAATTGTCAGGCTAACTTTAAGCCGAGTGTGTGGCTGATATGCAGTTGTTTTCCGGTGCTTATTGCAAGAGGCTGTTGCTTTTGACCGAAGGTATTCCGTATCCTCAGGTCAAGAGGGATGCAATGTACCGTTGGCCTGGTGGCTGACCAGCTTTGCAAACCTGGGAGTGTGTCTTTACTCCCTCCTTTTCCATTCTTAAGAGTAAAGCGATTAGCTTTGGCATGGGATCTTAACTCATCCTCAGTGTCTGGGAAAAGCAAGAAGCGCAAGGCAAAGCTTTGTACAGAAAGCTGAGCTGTACTGCAGTTTCTTTTCCCCAGTTGCTTATTGCTGTTGCCAGCCTAAGGGACTGTTCTGTAGGTGAACGCAGACTGGAAAAGACCTCTGTTATCCAACTCCATTTGTTGTAATGTAGTGGGCTTTAAATAATCACATCAATGAATTTGTTAGGCTTTCAAAAAAGCCGTTACGGTTTTGCTTCCTCTGGAAAGGCTCCTTTGAAGCCGTGGTCCTTGGGTAGCTGGAAAATATGTGAAGAATGCTCAGGCTTCTGTAATCCTGCTCCTATATCATTATAGATTGTAATTAAATCGATAGGCGATTGGGAGTTGGCGAGTGATGTGGGGCAGAGCACAAAAAACATTCACCTGCTTTTCTTGTTTGGAGCTTGTTTGTTTACTCTCATAATCCCCTGGGAAGAGCAATCAAGATTCCTTTCCCAAATGGGATTGCAGCTGTGGATTTGTCATGTCTTTAACAGGTGTCATGGGCTAGATGGAGATTGTCAAGGCAAAGCAATTAATGCTTTTAAGTGACTTTTAGGGCAAGGAGGAAACTGAGCTCAGTTAGGGTAATTTCAAGGGGATTGACTTTCCCCCCCTGGAAGTGCTGGTGGGTTTGGTGTAGGGATTGGGAGACCTGGCTCGTTCCAGAAAGCCTGGTGATACCACTGAGGATTTAGGAGCAAAGGAGGGCAAAAATACCCCTTGCCTTTACTGCTCTGGACAAAGTAATTGCCTTGGGTACAAAGTTCAAGATTTCCGTCATAAGGGGAGAGAGGAGTGATCTCGTAATTCCAATTAGGCAACAAAATTAACATTGAGGTGTTAGAGTGTAACTATCCTCCTGAACCGGGATCAAAGCTCTGGACTATGGATTACAGTTCTGGACATCAGAAGTATCTTTTCTGTTTGTTAATGCAACAATTTTACTTTCCTTGTTCGCTATAGGGCGCTCATATTTCCTCTTCTGATCCGGGAAGGAAAACCAACACCGTGTTTCACTTTTGTGCTAGCGCTTCTGTTCTGTGTTTACAATGGGTACTTGCAAGGCCGAAGCTTAAGCAACTATGCAGAATACCCTTCAGGCTGGTTAAAAGATCCACGTTTCATTACAGGTGAGTTAAAACGTGTTATGAGAACTTTAGGTGTAGTTTTCCTTTGTCTTCATGGAAAGAAATTATTGTTATTATAATTTTATAGTATCTTTAATCCCATTTTATAACTTTTCTCACAGTTAATTCTCTTGTTTGCTGTAGCTGGAAGCCTTTTAACCTTTTTTATTTTAGAACTGCGAACTGACACCTATCAGGAAGTGAGGTTACATTTATACTTGAAGCCATGTGTATGATTAATAGGCTAAGATGTTTAGTGGCAAAGTATTGTCTTTGCCCTATTTTTTGTTTCCTAGGCATCTACTTTTGCCTACTGTCAAAAACATGGTATCATTTTCCAAGGAAATCTTTACAGGAGGATCTTTTTGATCTGAAGATAAACAAGAATATTTTTGCCTTGTCAGTCAAAGGCAGAATGCTGGGCTGTGTGGATCCTTGATCTGACCCAGTCCAGTTCTTGTTGTTATTCTGGAGCCAGAGCAAGTTAGTGTTTCTCCCAGATTTCTCAAGCCTTTTACAGCAAGAATAAGAAGCTTTTATCTTTATTGCAGTGTTATTGTGGATGACAATAGAGGGCCACAGTGCTAAATGCTGTCATGACTATAAGACTGAAGAAATTTAAGTTGAAATAGATTCTCTTGCCAAGATTAGGAGGCAGTACTGCTTGTGCTCTAAAAATGGATAAATCGAGGTACAAGGGAATGACTTCAGTGGGCGCTAGGCACTTGGATATACTTGAAATCCTCTTGGTACTTTTGAAATTCCAGTCTCCTTAAATTGGAACCAACAAAAAAACTGATTAAAAGATCTGTTGATCAAAACTGTTGAAGACTCTGATGCAACACAGTCTTTGTTTCCGGTGTCCTAGTTTAGTACCTTAATCAAAAGATATCTCAATACAATGCTGTAAACAAATCATGAGTCAGGAGCCATAAATCAATTCCTCCTTACTGAAAGATCTTAAGGTAATAAGGCTGTTGCTCAGGTTTCCTTGTTTTTTTTTTTTCTTTGAGTTTCAAGGATTTCTGAAAGATGTAAATGTATAAATGATAATAGGTTCATCTGCCTTCAGCCATAAATACTTCTGTGTATGAATTAGTTTGGTTTGGGTTTGTTTGGGGGTTCTTTTTGTTTGTGTTTGGTTTTTGCTTTCAAATAATACCATTTTGGAATATATGCTTATTTATTTATGCTAATTATAAGCAAAGTGTTGCTTTCATGACTATTGTAAGGCAAAATATTGCTTTAAAAAGTTATCCTGAAAACTAAGAAAGTGAAGGTTCCTGGTATATATAGCAACCATTTTAATAGTGTCACTTGCTGGCTTTTTTGAGACTGTTATTACAATAAATCTTTAGGTAAAGTTTGGCATGGCTATGAAACGGCCAAACCTAAGACTTCTTGTTTCTTTTATTCCTGTAACTAAAATATCTTTTTTTTTTTTGTAGTGCACATCAACATAATCAGAACATAGTGGATATTTATAATTGTGATTTGGTGTTCATCCCAACTAGGTACCTTCAAATATCTGCAGTTTATACTTGTAGCTTTGGTCAACTCAAATGCAGTAGTGCTGTGTTGTACACTGGATACTCCCTGAACAACTGGACTATTATGTTCTAGTTCTTCAAAAACATCTGGCAGTGTCTTTAAGCCCCTGTCTAAAATGACTAAAAAAAAAAAAAATTGAGTAGAAGGTCAGAAAATTACAATAGCAGGAAAGCGTATTTGCTGAGGGCTAACAAGGTATTTCTTCAGTCTATATTGAGTTACATGTGGAAGAGAAATGGGAGAGTATGTACAGGTAGCAGCCAAACAAGGTTCAGCAGTTGGAAGCTGAAACGAGATAAACTTGCAGTGAAGACAGAAATCTGGAGAAGTGAGGCTGATTAACTGTCGTGGTGGGAGGTTCCAAACAACTGATGTGTTCTCTGTCTGTGGAGCCTTAGTATACAGACTGACTTTTCAGGTGTTTTAAGAGTTAACTCTGGGAAAGCAATAGCTTATATCTACACCAGCAATTGATTTGGAGCAGCAATACAGTTTTGATGTGGTTCCCTCATGATTTCTCTGGAGTGTGTGTTGGTTTAGTTCAGAGCAGTGAACTTGTCTGTTTTCAGAGGAAATGGAAATGTTCTACTTCAAATGCAGTACAACGCTTGATAAAACCATAAGCTTGCAAACCACTGTGGGAGCAACTTCATAATCTGTCAGCATGTACCTTCCACACGCATGCCAATAAAAAGCTTGTGAACTTACTAAAAGTACCCGTGATACCCTGAAGCAGTGAATGCTACAAACGGGGGCATAAGCACCTGCGTGTTTCACCCTTGTGTTCTTTCCTAATCTGTCTGCACTTCTAGCTGGAAACTCCTTCCTTCCTTTGCTTGCTTTAGCTTCATCAAACCCTTTGCAGTATGCCGTGTGTCTTTTCTTACTCCTTTAAATCCCCATTCAACTACTTCCTTCTAATGTTGATGGCTAACCATGCCCTGCATCAAAACACTTTTCTTTGCAGCAGCTCTGTGAAGCGGAGCAGTACCTGTAAGTGGGAAGGTGCAGGTGACAGAACATCAGCACGTAGTCTGTTGCGTGAGGCTTTTTATCTGGCAGTCAGGCAACCAAGCCTGCCTGCCACCTCTGCTCTCTACAGAGAAGAGACATGAGGAGAGCATGGGCATTGCCCGTACCTGGACATGGTCTCGTGATGGAGGGATGAGGGCTAGTTGGTATCTCTCCTCATATCTGTAGGCATCTGGATGCTCCAAATGATCTCGTGCCTTCTTGGAAAGACTAACCACGCAGCCTGAGCTGAGGCACTGCTCACCCGAAGTGTCTGCCAGGCACTTCCAGCGCAGCTGTAGAAACTGGCCGTCTCCTGTGCCTGTGCAGCATCTTGCGCTGCGTGTCCTTGAAAGCGGGGCTGGGGAGGTGAACCACACAGCAGTTACTATCCTGTCGCTCTGAAATAGCCTGCAGAACAAGAGCAGGTCTTTTTGCGTGAGATTCTACATGGGCGAGGGTGAAGAGGGCACTGGCGCAATAAGGCAGACATGCTCTTCTCTTGCGCTAGGTCGTTTGGTAATACAGACCTAGTTACTGTCCTCCTTATGCAAGTGTTCTCCTCCTAGGAACCCAGGCCTTAACCTCCAGGTTTATCCTGATGAAGCAAAAAAGCCTCTTGAGTTTAACAGTCTCGTGAGGTCATCTATGTTGTGTGGTGCATCCCGTGGTTCGGAGAACGCACCGGAGTACGCTGTGGCTCCCTTCCTGTTCCCATATCCGCGTTTCCCTCTGGGGGAAGCCAAGTCCCGCAGGTCGTGGTGGATCACCAGCTCTTGGCTTTGCAGAGCGCGGTCCTAGCCCTCGGCCACGTGAGGATCCGAGGGTAAGGACAGTGAAGTACAGAGTACAGGCACAGGGAACGTGGTTATGCAGTACTTCAGGCAAAAGTGGGTCTTCAGATTGAAGAGGGGTGCTGTGAAAACAGCCTGTGTTCACCGGGTTGTTGTCCATGAAGAGGGATTTGATTGTCTCCTCCTGACATGTGGTGGTTTTCAAGTAGGAGGGGTAAAAATGCACAGCATCAAGCTAATCTTCTACAGCAATTGGGCACTCTTAAAGCAAGCTCCAGTCTTTTTGCATTACCTGAAAAGTTCTTAGTAGTTCATATACTAATTTACAAACAGGTACCAATACAGAATACACTGGTAACATTCTCCAAAATTAGTAGCATTTGAGAGAAATCAAAGGGTCTCTGATTTCCTCTCCTGAGAAATAAATTTAGCATTCTTTCTAGAACTGGTACTAACTTTCAGTACAGATTTTTCCTCATGCTAATAGTGAAATAAATTAGTAGAAATATTGTTTACATTAAGTAGAAGTAATCTGTGTGCTTGTTAAGAACTCTCCTTTCAAATTATTGTGTGGATAGAGACAATGACTTGCTTATTTAGTTGTATGAATAACATCCCTTGTTTTCCAAGGTAGTCTCAATCTTCTCTGGCAATTTGCAAATTGATACATGATCACAAATGCTAAGAGAAGCAAACTATTTTTGTTGCTGGATGCCGTGGGGATTCAAGATTCTCTGTTTGGATAGAGATCTGTTTTGAAGGAAAAAGTTAAAATGATCTGTTTTCCTAAGAGTAGAATTCAACAGCATTTGTATTACTCACCCTGTGGTTTTGAACATTGTCATTACATGAATTGGTCTGTAAATTCCTCATTACATTTATCTAGTCTATCTCATGATGATGTAATTACATTGAATATATAGTTGAAAGGATTATGGTAAAATTTTACTACAACAGACACTTTGCATGTGGCATCTACACACTTTGATTTCTAATGGAAACTTATGGCACAGTGCTGTATGAACAAAAGGTTCAGAAACATGCTTTTCACAGGACTAAATTCTGCTACTGGTTTTGTAATGTAAGCAGATTGTAACAAGCTAATCAAACAACATTTTTATTATTTATATAGGTAAATATGGAGAGAGCTTTCACACAAATGTCAGTTTCTCTGCAGAGCAGTCATTTTCTCCTAATCCATGTGGAAGCAGACAGCTAGGTCCTTTAGGTAAACGCAGCCCCCGAGGGACTGAGAGAGGAAAGCTGCCTATCTAGCAACTTGTTTGAGAGGCAAGGTCTGCTTACATCTGTAGCTTCACTTTGAAATGTAGCTTAAGTATCAGTAAAGTATGCTCTGACAACCTACTCGTCTGGCAACATGGCCTCATACATCTGGATATCCACTTAGTGTCTTTGCTCTCGTACTACCGGATTTCTCTGTATTGAAGGAGAACCATCTGGAAGACTCGTTATGGGTGCAAAAAGACAAAGTTTTCTTTACCTGGTGTGTGAAGCGACTTTGCTCTAGAAGCACATCACTGACATTTTCTTTGGAATTTAAATAAAAATCAGTGACTTTGGAGGTGGATTCAAAACAATACAATGCATCTACCCTCAAAACACTAATCCTGTCTGCTCCTAGTAACAAAGAATGCTGCCTTCAAAGGAAAATAACATGGGTAACGTGTAGCCAAAGACTCAAAATGGAAGGGTGAAAATATTGAATTTGAATCCTAAATTCCTTTTGATTTATCCCATGCAATTACAGCAAGATATAAGCATGCAGAAAGTGACAATCTCAGTTTTCACGAAAGCCTGGTATAAATGGTAAAACCATTTTGCTGAATGACAAAAGTAGATGGTGTGTGAATTCCTTCACAATTTTATTATTCCTTTGATTGCACGGAAGTCTGCTGTGGAAACTCTGGTATATTGTCAGTAAAAAAAAAAAAGTGGGGGGGAGAGACTGAGGTGTCTCCCTCTGGCAGGAATGAGAATGGCTGTTTCTTTCAGTGTTTAAAAATTTAGTGTATTTGTTTTTCTATGTGGAAGTTAGGGAAATATACACAGTATATCTGTATATATGCACATGCATACATTTGTTTATATAAGTCTAGCAACATAAGAATAAACTTTATACTTACAGTACTATTCCTATCTAGAGACCTGTTGATTACTGTGAACTGTGCTGACTGAAGAGCTCAGTGTGGGACTGGGATTGTGCAGGATGTCACCAGAATTGCTTATACTGCTTACATTTCTACTGCTTTGAGATAATATGCCTAACATGCAATATATAACTAGTTTTTCTGAACAAGCACTTTGGCTCAGTGTATTATTAAAGATAGTATTTTAAATATTTCTCCTCAGGTTTTATAGGGTGGTTGACTGGCATGGCAATCAATATTCATTCTGATCATATTCTCAGGAATCTGAGAAAACCAGGGGAAAGCGGTTACAAGATACCAAGAGGTAAGTAAAAATGGTACAGAAATTTTTGTAGCAGAAGCAGCACCTCTGATGAGGAGAGGCAGAGAGAGCTGGGACTGTTCAGCCTTGAGAAGAGGAGGCTCAGGGGGATCTTGTCGATGTGTATAAATACCTGATGGGGGGGAATGAAGAAGAGGGAGCTGGGCTTTTCTCAGAGGTGCCCAGTGACAGGACCGGAGGCACTGGGCACAAACACAAGAAATTACATCTGAACACGGTTTTTGCTGTGGGGGTGGTCAAACACTGGCACAGGTTGCCCAGAGAGGTTGTGTGGTCTCCATCTGTGGAGATACTCAAAACCGGACTGGACGTGGTCCTGGGCAACTGGCTTTAGCTGCCCCTGCTTTTGACGATCTCAGGAGGTCCCTTCCAACCTAACATGATTCTGCCTAGAGATGACCTTCTAACACTTGGTGTCTTTTAGGGGAGATAGTCGTTTATGATGTAAGAGGAAACTGGAAACAGCAGTTTGTTGTCTACCTCAAGAAGTGATTTCATAGTGTGGGAAACGTTTGGGGTTTTTTCCTCTTAAGCCAAGCATTTGAAGGGATCTGCTTCATGATATCGTGTGGCTTGTGAGTCTGAATTTCTTGACCAACTCTGGCTGTATTTTTAGAAAGTGGTAAAAATGTAATATAGCATTCCACAACTTTTATGAGAATCAGTAGGTGGGTGGAGGAAGACAACCTAAATTATCATCCCAGTGTGGGGGCAGGAAAGGGGAGGCAGAAAGTACTGGGCAGCTGCGTGTGGCTGGCCCCTCTGAGGTTGTCCCATGTAGGAAGAGGGAGGGATCATAGGTAACCAGAGAGCGATGACTGCTGCGGTAAGGGAGGCACGGGGAAAAGAGGACAGAAATCCAAAGAAAGTTAGGCATTATAAATTCTGGCCTTCACGGGAAAATGGAGAATATGGAAGGATTTCTTATGGAGCCTATTGAAGTGTTAAGGTTTATTGACACTTTTGGAAACATTAGACTCTTCCAGGTGTATTACACTCAGTGAGAGTAGAAAAATAAGTTACCTTTGAATTCTGTTGTTTTGCTAAGTTTTTCCTGTAGTTGTTGCTCTCTCTTGGGTTTTAGTGAGATTTTTTTAATAAAACTGGAAGAAATAGGTATATAAGGCAGTAGACTGTTACTTTTCACCAAGAAGGTAACTTTATAATTTTAATAGATGTAAATCCAAATGCCCACGTGAAAAATGAATATGAACTTACGGTACTGTGTTCAGTGTACAAAAAAGTTCTGAAGGAAATAAGATGTTGTTTGCTGCATGATCAGAAGGAGTTGGTCTTTTTGATATTGCTTATCCAGTTTAAGTGCTAGAATTCTGCTTCTCTTTTGTTACAAAAGCGAAGGAATTAAAGCAAGGTCAAAACATGTCCTTTATTACATTTGGCAAATACTTGTTTGTTTAGTCCCGCTACTAAAGCACATAATGAGATGTTATCAATTTGTATACTAACTTTGGAATTAGGGTGCAAGTTCTTATTTTATAAAATTCCTAGCAGGTGAGTACTGATTGTTTATGCATAATTGGCTGTAAAACACATTTAACACTGACTGCCAATTACTTCTTTCACTGAGTGTCAGGGCTCAAGCGGTAGAGAAACAAAAGGGCAATGCATTTTAAGCTGGAGGATAAGTTTGGAAGTTTAATTCATAATAATAATATTGTTCATAATTGATTTAATTTCTGAAGTACTTAAAGTGTATGCTAACTAAACCTATGAGTATTTTCTGGGACTCTTAAAGGGGAGCATATTTTCTATTTTTACATATTTTTAAAAAGGTTTAGTTTATGATCAAAGAGCCAGTTTGATATCATCGTTGAATAATTATTTACAGAGGCATGAACTCGCTTCTGATACTGGTAAATCTGCTTTTCTTTCATGATTTAAAGAGGAAAAATGCAGCTGGAGAAGGTCTGTCTTGGAATGAGGTCCGAAGTGATCCTCCATAGTACAGCTTGAACTGAAAAACACTGCCTCCACTGCCTTCAAAAAATATAGAGAGACATTGGTGATGTAGCTCTTATTTGACTAACAGTAAAAGATAGCATTGGGGATCTCCTTGATTAAGGTGCTTTTAAAATAACTCTGTTTGGCTTTCAGGGGGAATGTTTGAGTATGTCAGTGGAGCCAACTTTTTTGGAGAGATCCTGGAATGGTTTGGGTTTGCCCTTGCCTGCTGCACCATTGAAAGCCTTGCATTTGCGTTGTGTACGCTTTTCATCTTGGGTTCAAGGGCAAAACAACACCACCAGTAAGTGTTTGTGTCTTATAATTTCTGTTGTCTCTATGCCACTCTTCGTTTCCGTTTCACATCATCCCACAGGGATGTTGCAGAGCAAGTTTTGTGAAAGACTGCTACTTCAATGGAGGATATGATAGAGAATACTCTGAGTAATATTAAGCACTGCAGAATTTCAGCGGGATAGTACTGGGCATAAACACACACAGTGTACAATGAGGTGGTCAAAATAATGTTTAAATGAACATAGTTCATCCTGGATCTGTAAAGATTATAGACAAGTTTTGGAAAATTTTCTTAATTGATCATATACTGTACTTTCCATTGTGGCTCAAACTTGTTTCTATAATATTAAAATTTTGAAAATCACTCAAGTCTTCTGTAACAGGCACACTTTATAGTCAAGTCTATATCCTATTGTTTATAATCAAGTGTATAGACAATAAGAAAACAGTTCTGGTAGATGATATTTAATAAAGTCTCTGCTCTATAATTAAACAGTCCAACTGCTAATGTACTGTATTCATAATGTGGCTTTCCTGCTAACAAAAGGATCATAGTTTGAGAAGACTTGAAAGGATTCTCTTTAAGGAGTAGCATGTTTAAAAGAATTTGAACACCTTAACCTTATTTTGGTTATTCTCAGCTTCCTGCTTTGGTTCTCATGCTGAAACTTAGTGGCATAAGAGGAAATAAACATGAATTTATCAAGGAAGTAGGTTGAAAAAAATATCATTGCTAACTGTCTGTCAGGGCAGCCATAGCTATGTCTAGTGGGGTCTTGAAAACCTCCAGAAACGGAGGTTTTCCTGCACCTTGTTTGTAGGGTGTTCCAGGTCTGTATTACCCTCCCAGTGAACAAGTTTTTCATACTATCCAAGCTGAACCTTCCAAGCCTGTCACCATTTCTCATTGTTTTACCACCTGCTACTACTGAGCAGAGTCGCAGAATATCTTAGGTTGGGAGGAGCATCTGAAGGTTGTCCAGTCCAGCCGTCTGGTGTGACCTGCTCCAGCCAGGGCTAACCACGACGCTATACCTGGTTGCCCAGAACCTCATCCAGTTGAGTTTCGAGTGTCTCCAAGGGTGGAGGCTTCAGCACAACTCTGACAAAGCCCCGGAACAGGATTTTTCTCATTCTCGTGGGGAAGAGGGTTTTTTCCTTATGTCCAGTTGGAATTTTCCATGTTGCAACTTTTATCCCCTGCCACTTGTCCCCTTGTTGTGTGCCTCCAGAAAGGGTATGGCTCTGTCTTATCTCTAATGTCGCTGTAGGTAGTGGAAGACTGCAGTTAGATCTGCTTCTTAATTTCCTTTCCAGGCTGAACAAGCCTAGTACCCTCAACCTCTCCTCTTGTATGTCCCAGCTATGCAGTCATCTTAATGACCATCTGCTGGATTCTTCTCCAGTTTGTGGACATCTCTGTTGCACAGGAACCTGAAAACTGGAGGCAGTAATGCAGATGCAGGCTCTCAACTGTTGAGTAGCGGAGAATAAGCAGTTCCCCTGACTTGGTGGCTCTATGCTTATTAAAGCAGGCCAGTATGCAGTTAGCCTTCATCATTGCAGGGATCATTACTGACTCATGTTCAATTTGTCTACCAGGATGTCCACGTCCTTTTGTGCAGAGCTGCTGTCTAGCCAGTCAGTCTCTGGCCTGCACTTTTGCATGGGGCCATTGCATTCCAGCTGCAAGAGTTTGCATTTCTTTCATAGTTTTGATCCATTGTCTTAAATAACTCCCCTTCCAGTACCTGTAGGCAGCAGTAACAGAGCCTCTTAGTCTCTTCCCCACCAGACTAAGCAATGCCAGGTTCCTCAGCCTCTCCTTGTATATTATGTTCTTCAGGCTCAAATTCCATGATTGGTTTCTGTCTGTCTTAAGCCTTGACAGTGCTGTTTCAGAGCTCTTGACTTACAGGGTATTATGAAAAGCGAAACGTTGTTAAAGGAAGTAATTTGCACTAAAGGAAAAATGCATAAAAATGGAAGAGGGGTACAGAAAAAACCCAACTAAAAATAGCAAATCCATGTAAGTGAAGAAATATTTCGTGCAGTCTGTTTAGTTTGAAAAACTTAGAATAAATGACTGAAAAGGATAAATAGTGGTATCTGGTGGTATTATGCTGGTATTCCACAGCTGCAGGTTAATGTGCATTGCATGTTTTGTTCCCTGCTTATTCCAGCTTTGATCTTGCAGTTAGTTATTGATATGAATACCTGCAGCTTTGAAGCTAATTCTTTTTTTTTTTTTTTATTTTAGAGAAGCAGAAGAATAAATATTTGAAAATGGGAGTAAATGTGTTTGTTATATAAGATGGCCAGACAAATAATAACACTTGGTATCGCTATGCATTTATTCTTTTAAAATTGTCTGGATTTTAAAATAGTGATGGACTTTGAGGGCAATTAGCAGTAAGGCTGGTAAAATATTTGTCACATTCAGTTCAATTATCCAAATCCTGACTGGAACTGAAGATGTTTCTATCCAGAACAGGACTGTCAAACATACGTTGAAGTATCCCTTGCTTCCACATGAAGTCATTATACAATTTGACATGTTATCCCCTTGAATGTTTTTGATTTTCTTTTTTCCCTTCTTCTAAAATGCAGATACTCAGGATGCATAACAACATACATTTTGCAACAACAGACTACTTCCCTGGCTGCTCTCACCACATCTGTTGGTTTGATTTCCCATTGCTGGCAGCAGTAACTTTCTTTCACTGTAGTTGGTGATTAGATGTCATTAGGATGAGTGTGGTAAATGGCAGTTTTCTATCCAGAGTAGGTTCTAAAGGCATTTTTGGGGGGTTGTAGACAGAAAATATATGTATTGCATTGAATGCATTGTACCATTACTTAATTTCCTCAACAGCATTTTGAAGATTTGGTACTCATCAGATTTCTGTCTTTGTTTTTCAGATGGTACCTTGAGAAATTTGAAGACTACCCAAAGAACAGAAAAATTGTGATCCCATTTGTGTACTGAGCTGTACTTTTAACACCGTTTTTGAAATGGATGTGTTTTGTAACAGCTAACACTTTACAGGTGTTGGCCGGTTAACAGCATACTCTGATCATCACTGTGACAAAGCCTTTGCATCAGTGCTGCTATTAGTTACTGCTTTTCCTCTTAATGAAAACCAGAATCTGATGGACAGGGTGAATAGGAACAGAAATGCTTTTCCAACAGTGGAGCACCATCATAAATGCATCAGGCACTGTCTGAATTCACATTGTGGAAAGTATTGTACGGGACTTCTGGTACTTTCTTTTCTGCCTATGCAGGCTTCTGCTGTTCCCACTCGATCTAGCCAGACTGTGCTGAGGATTGTGCCGTGAGCCCAGTCACTCTCACTGCAGTCTGGATGGGGTGTTCTGCCTGTTATTTGTCTGCATGCACAAAAAATGACTTTTTTGCCTTGCCTTCCTAATCCTTTCTTCCCCCCACCTGCATTTTCGGGAGATCTGATGATGCAGACGAAGGACATGAGATGAGTATAGCTGCTGTTAGGTGAGAGAGAGTGTTCTTCCTCCTCTTTGCACTCTTACACAGCAATGGACAGTGGGTAGGTAATACTTAATGCCATTTACATTAACAGTTGTAGTGCTACCTTTCCCAAATAATAGATTAAGATTGTCATCTACCTCTCAAATTTGATGACTATCTCAATATTCAATATGTGTTTTCTCACTCAACCCTATTTGTGGAAGGCATTCTTTATTTGCAATACTTAGGCCAGTCTATCACTGTTAACAATTGTGTAATGTTTTCTAACTTACTTTATAAAAAAACCTTAAGATTTTTACAAAATTCTCTTACTATGCTGTTTAAAAAAAATCAAGTGTCTTCTTTTTTCTGTTGAGAACAGTCTAGATTACTTTATATTCCGAAAATCTGGAATCTTTTAGTGCTCTCTGCTTTATTAATGTCAGTTCTCATACACCCATGTTTTTTTCCCAAAGGACTCCAGAAGGATTTCAGAAACATGATGGCATCCCAAGTGTACTGACTTTTGAGTTTCAGGCACATCTGTGTCCTTTGCATGCTTGTGGTATTAAAGAATTTTTTAGAATAGCTGAAAAAAAAAAAATCTAAGAAATTCTACAGAAAACTTAAAAAAACCCCAAACACAGCATGAACAAAAAACCCCCAAACCAACAACCAAATAATAATTAAAAAACAAAACCCCAAACAAATAAACAAAAATCCCCAAACCTTCCCACAAAACCCAAAAACTCTGCTGCTAATACTTTAGAAATCAATGGAAATCAAACTTTTGCCAAGTGTCTTCTGATCTGTTTACGCTGTATATGTTGGGTTATGTTCTTCAAAACAAATTGGTAATATAATTTTGCCAGATACTGAGTCTTCCAGTATGGTTTTGCAGTAAGCTTTGTCTAGAGCTCAAAATTCTGTCTTTGCTGTTGAGTTATACTGCTGTAGTAATCAAAGTCACATATCTGATGAACTTTACCTTTAAAATTTTAGATATTACTTTAAAGATAGTACATTCAGGAAATGGGCAGTGAAAAAGGACTTTGTGACCCAAGCTTCTGCTTAACAGTTGTTTCTTCCTCCTCTCCTTCCTGCCATGTTTATACAGTCCTTACTGCACTGAAGTCTTGGCTATCATCAGTAAGGATTTATTCAGTGGTGTAAAGTGTAACAAAAAATTCTATCATTATTGACTGAAATAGTCAAAGGAAGGAGGGGAGAGGAACTGGCAGTCCTACAGTGATAACTTACCTACAGCTAAGCCCTTGGACTGTCAGTTCCTCCTCATAGTGTTGACTGGGATGACCGATCCTGCTTTCAGCCGTTATCCCGCAAGTCCAGCTTTGGGAGAACATAGGAATACCCGTTCCTTTGATGCCAGTGTCATTACTTGATTCTGAAATTGTTTAATCCCTTCTTTAGTGTTGACATCTTTTCTTAGTGTTTTACAGGATGTTTGAGGATTCCCCTGTTGTTTTTGTTATCACACTATAATTTGACATTTGATCCTAGCTGTTTTGATGAACACTAAGTCATGAAGTTCCCTGGGGAGAGGATGGTAGGGAGGATGATTTACTCCTCAGTGCTAAAGTGGAGTTAGTAGACAATAAAAGTTCAATAAGATCACTTAAAGCATTTTCTGAAGAGAAGTTTGGAAACCTGGTCTTATATATCAAGATATTTCTAAACCCTATATCAAATTCCTGTGGCAGTTTTTAAAATCTTGGTATCTAAATCATCCAGCTATCAAAATCTGTTTTAGGGGGAAAAATACAGGATTCAAAAAGCACTATCTACTTGAGGTGTTTAAATACTTGCATAGTTTATGGTGAATTAATATCTTATATCTTTAGGGATATTTGTTAAAAAATGACTAATGGGACAACCAACCAATAAAAAAGATCTGGCTGTGGCACTTTAGTCTCTAATCCATCACCACTTTTTTTTTTTCCTTTTATGAAAAGGCAAAGATTCTCTTAGTAGTAAACAGCGAGAGAAACTGCTTAGTGTTCAGTTTGTCTCCTTATGTTCAAGAGCTGTAGCTCTCTAGTCAGTAGTATTTATCATAGTTTACAGAAAGTTTGTACTGATGCCTCAGTTTTGCTCTGGTGCTATGCTGCTAAGTATTTATCTTGACTAAAGGTTCAGCTGGTTTGCTCACATAATGTTCATTTATGGTCTACCTATAGCAGGATGGGGATCTGAAACATGATGCTCTGACAGCTTATCCATGTTCTTTCTCTTGTTACAGAAAAGGAAAAGCTAAGGTCTATGGGATGTGAATGTCTGTGTTTAGAAATTGTAGTTAATTGGATTATAAAGAAAGAAGAAAAAAGAACAGAGAAGAAGGTTTTGTTCTTTGTGTGTTTATATTTTGTGTTCTCATTATACTGCTGGAACCTTCCTTAAGTAAAGTACAAATTTATTTGAGGCAGTTCATTAGAGTGCAAGTCTTACAAGGAGCGGCTGAGGGACCTGGGGTTGTTCAGCCTGGAGAAAAGGAGGCTGAGGGGAGACCTTATCGCTCTCTGCAACTACCTGAAAGGAGGTTGTAACAAGGTGGGCACTGGTCTCTTCTATCAAGTAAGAAGTGACAGGACAAGACGAAACGGCCTCGAGTTGTTCCAGGGCAGGTTTAGATTGGATATTAGGAAAAAAATTCGTCACCAAAAGGGTTGTCAAGCACTGCAACAGGCACTGCTTAGGGAAGTGGTTGAGTTACCATCCCTGGAGGATTTAAAAGATGTGTAGATGTGGTGCTTAGGGACATGGTTTAGTGGTGGACTTGGCAGTGCTAGGTTCATGGTTGCACTTGATGATCTTAAGGGTCTCTTCCAACCTAAACAATTCTATGATTCTTGCATTTCAAGACCAAGGTACACTGGTGAAAAGCATATGATCAACTTGGTCAAATGCTAGAACTGCCTTTTGTTTAAACAATATCCCATTTATTTGTCATACTTCACTTGTGCTCTCTTTCCCTTTCAGCAGCTTTGACAGAATTTTTCTGTTTGAAAATATGATACTGAAAAATTTTTCTTGCAGATACATAGTGTGAAAATAAACTCTGTTCTGCCCATTCCAGAAGGAGAAAACATGTATGCTTGTTATTGGGTATAATATCTGTAATAACTGTTAACAGAGATACTTCTCTTCAGACTGCCTATATCTTTCCCCTAAATCCCCTACTAATAAAATATGGTTTGCAGTGTCTTTTTGGAATACTTTTTTTTTCTGTTAGTAACCCTTGCTATAACTTGTGGAGGTTGACCAAGGCTTTTGTACCAGCAACTTCATTATCCTAAATGAGGTCTTGAGGACTGTAATAGTAAGGTTGTATTAGAATAACCTAGATGCATAGGTGAACTTGAGGAGATGCACTCAAAAAAGAAATTATTAAAAGTCACAAGATAAATTTTTCTAGTGATACATTCTTAATTATGTAAAACAAAGTACGTAGCTTAGATGTTCTACACTTGCAGTTAGAGCAAAGATTGGCAGAAGCAGAGGCTACTCCTTTGGGTTCTTCTGCTGCTGCGAGGTCATGGTGAACTTTTCATTTGGAGCAACTGTAGCACCTGCCATTTCAACTATTTGAATTGTGGTTCAGCAGCATATTGTTTTTTTGAGCAATGAAGATAGTGTACAAATGACTTATCGTACAAACTTGTATTCTTTCAGCAGGCAAGAAATCCTGAGTGCCTACCACAGAGTTTTTATGCCATGTTTGTGAAAAACACCTCTAACAAACACCTATTTGTTAATTTAAATAAATTAATCATTTTAGTATGAGAATGCCCCAGCCTGTTCCGTGCTACTAAGTTTTACCAGTAGCAGTTGCATTTGTTAGGGCAGCCTTTCACACATACATCAGTCAGTTTTGTGAGGAAAACAGACCTCTGAGTAAAATTGCATCACTTTTCACAGTGATGCAATATATCTATCAGCATGTATGTGCCCATGTGCCCCCATAAAAACACATGTGAGGAAGCAATTGTGGAAATTCCTGTTGCAAGACAACTGAAGGGATAAGCCTAAAACAAGGTTTGCATCTGAGAGAGCTGCACAACTGCAACTTGCTGTTGGGCTTCTTGGGGGGGGGGGGGGGAGGTGTTTTGTACATCCCTTGTTTGCATTGAAAGCAAAACCAATACATTCTGTTTTGTTGTGTTCAAGTGGATGGTGGAAGCAACAGGTTATTTGTTCACAGAGATGAAAGAACACCTATGTGATGATTGGCACCACATTTGGTATAATGCTTCTCCAGAGATGATGCATTACCAGTGTGCTAGTGAGAGCCTTGCAGTGATGTTGTTTGTCCCTGCTCCCTGATACTTGCAGCCTCTCCTTTTGGAAATGCCTGTCTGCCTGTCTGGTTCCTGAGAGGATGCGGGTGGCTGGATCTGAAGATGGAGTGCTCGCGAAGCCACGTGTTCCAGCTGCTCTGGGAGGGAGCACTCCAGTTCTCCTGGGCTGTTGAGAGGGAAAACCAGTACAAACTTAAACTTCTACTGGAAAAGAAAGCCGTGTGATCATATCCATGAACTGGGGTTCAGATGTTGAGCAGCACTGTCAAGACTAAATAAAGGCCTGTCTGTCGTGAGCTGGCAGAAACTGGCCCAGGTACCTGCTATTACTGTGTCTCGCTGGCTGCTGTACTGGGTTGGGATCCAAACTTTTCAATCTGTACTGGTGAACGGTTCGAGAGGCTTCCAGCTATGACCCCTGCCCCCCCAAGCATTGTGTTTGCTGCAGGAGACCAAGAGCCAGATGCAATGTGAAGCCAGGATTTTGCTAATATGCAAGTGGCCCTGGGAGGAAACCCTGTGAGAAAGAAACCTGTGGCACTAATGCAGATTTGCAGGATTTTAATGTTTTGCAAGGGCAAATATGTTTCCTCTTTCATTCTCTGCCTGCCTCTTTGAAAAATGGTGGCTGTTATTGGAACAGGATGAGTTTGTATGTGTTTGGGTTTGGAAGTTTTTTGGTGGTTATTTTGTTTTTGGGTTTTGTTTTTGTTGTTTTTTTTTTCTGGGCGGGGGGGCGGGCAGAGGGAATGAGCTGTCCTATGCAAAGCAGACTTTATTTTGTGCTGTACTGTGCATGGGTCAGAGGTGCTGGGAGCAGAACGTGTGTTTGGTGTTAGAGAGACATGCAGGCAAACAGGCATGAAGGCCCACGAGGTAGGTAGGAAACCAGGGATCTCTCCAGCTGTTGCATGGTGTACACGCAGCTGGAGCTCTCTAAAAGCTCTTAGTTTTGAGGCAACGGGGTTTGACATGGCTTGCTGATCAGGGATTGCTTTTCAGTGTTGAAGACTTAGCAGAGTAGAGGAAGACTGAGTTTTCTTGGTCAGGATTTGAAGGGAGAGAGACTTTCGTCTTCTGCAGCGGATGAAAATAACAGCATATCAGATTGAGCAAAGAACACGAAAATAACAAGAATAAAGCATGTGCAACCTTATTTCACCCAATAGTTGGTAATGCTAGCAACTACCCTGAGGGTTAAGCTTCAGACACGCTGCTGTAGCTGTTGCAATATAAATGTTAGAAATATAAGGGATTCAGTTTCCTCCTAAAAGTCCACAGATCTATGATGAAGTATAAGCACGACAGAATTGTAACTTCTAGGTGTTAGGGGTTGCCAAATCCAGCAGCCTGAGGGAGGCGAGGCTCCTGCAGCTCCATGGGCCCGGGTCCAACTCGCAGTGAGGCTGAGTTCGTATTCCCAGCGGGCACACATGCAAACGCCCATCGGCAACACGTGTGTACATATTTGCATGGCTGGCCACACAAGTCAGCACGGACAGACACACTCAGCACACAACGCAAACACAAACAGCACCAACAGCCTCATCCTGTTCCCCTCTCTGGCTGGTCAGGATGAAGGTCTGTTAGTGGGAAACACGTCAATACACATGTACCATGTGGATCCCTCCAGCAGCTGGGCTCAGGCACCCAGTCTGCCCAGTAGCTGCCCCTGGATCCCAGTCTCCCCGGTCACTGGCACCTGGACGTACGAGCCCCTGAGGCTGCAGCCCCGCTGCAGCTGCTGGTACGGACCCCCCCACCCACAGCCACGCACACACACGCATGAAGGCACAGTATGGATCCACCATCACCTGCCCTTAGGCGTGGAGAGCATCCAGCAAGTGGCCCTGGGTCCTCACTCTCCACAGCTAGCAGCACCTGGGCATGCAAAACACTGAGGCCCACAGCTCCACCCCAGCTGCTGGTATATTTAGTCTATTCTCTGCTCAGATTTTTCTCTAAACACCTTCAATTTAAAAAAAAACAAACCACAAAACTATCATATGTTTTATTCATGTAACGTTGTTTTCCACATAGTGGATTTATGGACTATCTCATGAACTGATCACAAGAGGGGTTACTGGATGAAAGATACTTGAAAATCATTCGTCGTGCTTGGTCATCTCTAAAGCTCCTTCTGTTTCTTGACTAATGAGATCTAACTTTTATAACACATTTTTTGCCCTGAATTAATTTCCTGTTAGGAAAATACATTTCCCTTAGAGATCTGAAATGGTGACATAAATACAAAATCTACTCTACAACCATTTGCACAAACAGAATTACTGTCTGATGTTCACACAAGGAATTTAACTTCTTTACCTGCTTCCCAGAAGTACTTATACGTGAAAATCACTATAACACGGCCTGGCCCATATCTGCAGGCTGAGCAGAGGGGCCTTCCAAACATCACTAGAAAGCAAAGCAAGCGAGACTGCGGCCAGCTAGGGAAGCAAGCTTCTGTAAGTCACTCCCATGACTTTGTATTAGTATGTCATTACTATTCTCATTAGTATGACAGTATCAGTCTCTGTCTGGAAAATAACTATGGAGAAAAGATTGCTTACTGAAGCAAAGTTTTACTTTGTTGTTTTTTACTTCGTTGTGTTTTTTTTCAAATAATATCAAGGCTCTTTAACATAGAATTGTTAGTGTTTGTGCTGATGAATTCTAGGCAAAGCCCTGTTTACAGGAGGAGCAGAAAGGAAAATGCTGGTACTGACCAGAAACAGAGTTTGGTCCTACATTTATTAGTGATTTGCAACTTAAATATGTTCTAAAGTACATGATTGTAGCATAAGATGTAGGGGAAAAATACAAAATACAAAGCACAGCCCTATTGTTTATAGAGGCTGTTTTCCATAACACCATATGTTTCAGCCTAGGGAAGTACGCCTCCATGGGCATTTCGAACGGCAGCCTTTGAATGGGCTTTCATTTTAAGTAAATCTGTTTTCTTAAAGGCTCTCCAGCAAGCATTTGGCATAGATATTAGTGAAGTCTCCAGGTAATTTTGGTCTGTGGGAACAAGGTCTCTTACCTCTGGTAACCTCTGTATAGATTCCTCCAGAGAAACGTACTTCCTTTTTCTGCTTCCTGCTCCAACAGCAAGGCCAGCTGTTTGGCAGCCAGGCTGGGCACTCAGCCAGAGCTCTACTTGATCTAGAAAAGGTTTTATCTTTCCTCATGTACACTGTAAATATTTTGTTCTGGCAGATCTGATTTGAAACTTTCCTGGGTGATTGATGAGATCTGCCCTGAGGCATCACAGACCACTTCTTCAGTGTGGGTAACTGCAGATGTAACTTCTGTGAGACCAAAACATTTTGTCCCTAATTCCTGCTGGGTTCCACGTGGCCCAAATGAGGGAGTTCAAAACGAACGAGAGAGTTTGAATCAGGCCCAGCAAAGAATTATGCCATGCAGTAGAAATGGCAAGAAATTGTTCTTAGCGGCTGCACAGAAAGCCGAGGCAGAGCTGTCCATCCCGTAAATGGCACAATCAATGTCAAACCACTTCCACCCTGTCTCCTAGCCCTATGCCAGAGCCATTGCCAGCACCAGGCAATAGGATCCTTATGGCCAGGTTAAAAGTGGTGCATTACGCACTGTAACCTGTTGTCGACAAGAAACATACCACACTCAGGGCAGGGGACAGATTTCCCTTGTCGCAAGGATGCAGAATGTAGACAACAGCAGGAAGAAATACAGGGCAAAAGGTGAAAGAGGCAGCTTCCACATCCTCAGGACAGCAGTTGTAGACAGATCCCATAGATTTATGCAATGGCACTCTTGAAGCATCCCACTGGGCAGTATGGGGTATAGACTGGTACTGTGTATTGTTCTCACAGCTAAGTTAAGAAAGAGAACGGCCAAGAGAGAGTCCTCACTAGAGGTGCAGAGGGACTGGTCAATCCATACAAACAAGGAGCTAGCGGAGGATGAATGTATCATGTAGGAATTGGCTGAGTCCCTGACACAGCATCCCATGAGAACACCACTGTCAGAAGGGATAGTCTCTGGACAGCATGACCTAGACCATCAACAAGGGAAGGAATCAACAGAAGCATTTAAAAAACATGGCAATGACGTTGTCAGAGAAGCACTTTTCAACCAGTGAGTGATATATGTGTACAGTTGAAAAGGGCAGTAGCATGGCTTTATGCTCAGAATCACTTCTGTGGAGTTGTCTGCATGGCGAGTCGCACTGAATTTCTCCTAATTTATGGTAGATAAACTGAGCAAATAAGAGGCAGAGACTGCACAAGAGTTATTCATTCAATGCATTTTGTTCTACAGTTTTCTCCCACCACACAAGACTCATTGGCAGCACGGATCTTAACTCGCCACACTGGTAGCCACATGGCTTAGCTGGGTTCTGAGAATTTTGCACAATCCTAAAAACCTTGAGGTTTAGATTGTGTTAATAATGTCTGTCACCTTCTGAGTACATGCTCAAGAGATTATTTCCATCCAGCAAAAATAGGTGTCATGAACCATGTCTGTCACCACCTCATGAAGAACCACATGGGATAAACTTCATAGATCGATCTCACCAGGCAGCTCTGAATGAGAAAACAGCTACAGCCTGGTGATGAAAAGAGGCTCTCCAGGTCCCACTAGGCAGCTCTAGAGCCACAAGTGCATCTGTCTTATGTCCAAATTAACTTGTTTCCAACGAGAAGGAGGACTATGCATCCTTGCCACCACACTGAAAGAAAAAGACAGCTGAGCAAGTTTTGTGTTTCTGTGAACAGAACGAGCGCTCCATCTACCTGCTCCATGGCATCAGTCAATACCACACCATGAGCTCTGCCAGAGACTCTGCAAGAAAAGAGTATCGCATCGTGAGCTTCATCCAGCAGCAACTATGACAAACAAACAAACAGCTTCTCGTTAGAATTGTAGTACCGGAGGCCAGACTGTTGGAAGGCAGGCTCCTGGCTGCAGGGCAGTCAGACCTCTCACTGCCATTGCAGATAACTGTCACGTTCACTGCCGATACCCACAGACAGGAGACACAGGCACTGCCATCACAAGGGGCCTTTGGGATCTTAAGGCATGGTCTGTTCATTTACAGTCTTCAGGATCCCAAAGGCATGTCTGTTCCACTGCATGTGCGTAAGGTCCCAAGATTTTTGAAATGGTACTGACAAACTGACGAAGTTCTGGGGAAGTCCCAGCTGATCTCTGTCCATGCACTGGAAAGACCTGATGATGAGGCTGTTTACTATGTCTCAAGGGAGGCAGAGGAAGCTGTAAAGTGCTATACGGTTCCAGTATTGAGCTAGGAGGATTTGGTGCAAGAAAGTTGGAGTGCCGGTAGAAAGTCTGTGGGAGAGGCCTCTGAAGACTGTTCTGCAGGTCCCTGGCTTTGACTTTAGCTCCTTCAGAGGGCAAACAGCAAATGTGTGTGCTGGCAGATGAGTCAGCGCTCTGCCAGTTTTCCTGCCCCCCCCCCCCCCCCGACCAACACCCGCATCTGTCCCCTCCTCTGTTTTCCTTATTCCTAGTCCAGGCCTTTCTCTACATCAGACTAAATGTTCAGCCATGCTCTCTTACTGACTCACACTTTTCCCTTCCTTGCTCCTATCCGCATTCTAAAGGACCTGCTGAACTGTATTATTCTTTCCTATCGGTCCCTATCTAATCTATCCTACAGCTGCTGCACATTAGTGTTACCTAGAAACCCTGCCAAAAAATCTTGCTCTCCTTTGATCTTCTGTACTCCTTCACTCACTTATCCATGGGCCAATGTGAATATGGCTCAGGTCAGCACTTCTATACTGGCATCAAGCTGTTTCTCTTCTGGAAATCTCCTTCCTGAGATGTCCAAGTGATTTAGTTGTGGCCCAAGAACAGTTAAAAATAATAGCTTTGAAGGTGGAGATGCAGAACATAGACATACTTAAGGAGGGGGAGGTGCATTGCAACAGAGTGCAGTTTCTATTTAAAGAGCAAATGCGTATAGGTATGCGCATGTGCTGCCTATAGATGAGGACCAGTGGGCAGGATGAACCAACAAAAAATACCTAGGCAGCTGACCACGCAAGATAAGTTAGCTTCTAGACATCTGTACAACATCAAACATGGTTTTGATCTAGCCTGGAAGCTAATAAAAGTGAGCTACATCTTTTACCATGATAGTCTTTGCGGACACCCGATGTAACTTTCCTTTAATTCTATCCACAGTCATTCTGCTGTGCATAAATGATTCTTCCAGGTTTAGCACAGAAGCAGCTGGTGCTCTATCTGATGCCATGTTAACATGGCAGGTGAGGGCTCCAGAGCACATCCCCACTAAGCAAATTTTACATCAGCTCTCTCACGGCTTGTCCCATATGCCTTAGCACTTTTTTATCCTGTTTTTTTTTTTTTTTTAATAGTATCTTGCTCTCCTCAGCAGAAAGCTTACATTCAACAGATCTGAATGAAAGCATTTTTATTGTCATATTGTTCCTAGGAGGAACAACGCATTAATTACAGATTCTTTTCCTAGCAGAAGGTCTAGCCAGATCTACTTTTTCCTTCCATTTTAGAGCATGTGCAACCACACCATGAGCTGAGATCCCTTCCCCTTGCCAGGATTCACACAGCAGGTTCTGTATGCCTTCAGCTGCCCTCTACACAATAGCCTGGAGAAGGACAACTTAAAGGTGATCCTGGCACCTCCTAGACTGCAGACATGAGTAAGGGAGGAATCCTGACCAGTTCATTCCCATGAACTTTCATGAGAGTCTCATAATGTATTCTCTCAACCTGTCATTCAAAAGCAAGCGATCCTTCTTACAAAAGCAACGGTCTGCAGGGTTCTGCATTAACCAGGACAAGAGGACAGAGCACCCGATTTCACACAAATCTTGAGATCCCACCTAGAAAAACACTTTCAAGAGCTTTATAGATATTTAACATAAACTTCATTTGCTTATGATCTCTCTCACAGATTATTTTCTACACCTAAAATTATTCTTAAAACCCTCTCTCTGCTTGTTATCACGATTTGACTTCCATGTCTAAATAAGCCTCTGAAGAAAGAAAGTCTGTAAGATTTAATTGCCTTCAATTAGGTGTTAGTGCTAGCAGCATATATTCTCTCTTAAGAAAACTGACAAGTCTTAAAGGCAGAAATTCCTAATCTCTGAGTTAAAAAACAAACCTTCCAAAATCTGTATCCTTCCAAACTTTCTCTAGATGAGGAAAAGAAACAAAATCGAACACAAGAACAATTTAAAAATTTGCATAGACCATCCTTAACGCGGAACAATTAAATATTAATTTGTTTTATGTCACAGAAAACTGTAAAAAAATGCTGTGTTAAGTATTTAATTGCTTTGTAATAAGCCAAGGTAAATATTCATAATAAAGCAGCATTTTGAAAGCAATCCCTATCAGACCCCCAAATATATCAATGGAAACAGAACATGGGTATATCACGGTGACTGGTTTATCTTGCTCCAGTTGTAGTACTGCACACCTATACAACGTACACAGTGACGAAAGGTCTCCAAGACAGAGTTCCCACCACAAGCGCTGACACACCCCCAGCAGTGTGAAGCAAGAATCACACCTGGCTGTCCACGCAGGCTCTCCCCTCCAAGCTGCCGCCCTGACTGCAAGCGTAACGTAAGGAATGGCTTGTGAACTGCCTCCCACGCTTTCTCCATTTACCACCCAGCTGTGTTGTGTAGGCAGCTAGAAAAGGATTTTCGTGTGTACGAACATGCCTGGCTGGAAGCTGCAGCTGTTCAGCTGTTGATTTATCATCTGTTCAGCTTCTCCGACACAGGGCTGGCAACCCTTCTAGGAGTGGGGGAAGACGGCGCGGGAAGAGGAGACGGCTGGTGGCTGACAGCTGTTTCAGCCCCTGCACTTTAATTGGCTCTGAATATGCCTCAACACCCTAAATTTGGCTGGTGCTCAGTATTCATCAGAAGAGGATGTAGAGCCACAAAGAGAAGAAGGACTGAGCAAAGTGGAAGATTTAAGGAGGAAAAGATAACATGATTTTAGCCTGTTCAGGGTTACTCATGCCAGGCCTTCTTTAATGGGAAAGAGAAGCCGTTCTGAAGAAGGCAAAAGCCTGTGTTTCCAGAGGATGGATTACACGAATGCTCCAAATTGTGCCTTGTAAGAACCAGAAACTCCTGTTCTGGGCTTCTGCTCGTCTCCCCATTGTGATCAGCTCCATTTGAGAGATGAAAACTGTATCCCTGCTCTCCTATCCAGGAATGCATTTACTGAAAATAAAGTGACAAGAGTGCAGCTAAGGAAATGTCTCCCCTTTACCTCCTCCCCAACACTATCTCCTGGTGACCAGCACACTCTGAAGGTCACTCATTAGAGATGCACCTTCTTGGCTGGACAGCCTTTCTCTCACACCCCCATCCAGCTCAAGACTGTGGTTTGTTCAGTTCTTTCCTCTTGCTGCCTTCAGCAGACACAAGCTGGTCAGATATACTGCTGAACCCTCCTCCCTGTGCCTTCTCCATCCATCCTATGGGCCACAAAAGCTGTGAAGAAGGAGATCAGAGCTGGTGAGCGTGAAGAAGGTAACGCACCAGAGGCTTGCAGCGAGGTTGTGGGTGACCAGAAAGAAGGTATATGGGACATATGGGACAAAATTCTGGAGACGTCCCGGAGAGTGTGAACTGTTGGAGAACCTGTTGGTCACCTCTCGGCTGCTGTGTCACGCTGGTGGAATCATACCCATGGCAATTCCCAGCTTCAGAGAACAGAACCAAGGTTGCATCACATGGGTATGCTGTATTTGCATCTCATCATTTCCAGGGGTGTAAACTGATCCACATGAAATGTATGAGACACTATCTGCCTTTATCTGCATTAATGAGTTCAGAGGGTTCGTTAAAAAAGAAAAAAAAGGATTAATAGCAAGCATTGGGCAACACTGCCCTGTATATATCCCACTTAGGTATTCAACTCAATTGCCATTGTTTACCAAAACGTATGAACTATTCACAGAATTGAAACTGCAGTCATCAGGATGTCAGTCATCAACTACAAGGTTACCAAAGACTCCAGCACTGTCACTGTTGCCAAATCAAAGATGTATTTGGCTGAAGCTGAAACTGAAATACAATCTTCATCCAAGAGGGAGCTGTGGTTGTGTTCTCTGCGACAAGCAGCCAGATTAAAACACTTTATAACTGTTAATTAAATGACCTCAGGAGTAATGAAACTACATTTTTAGTCATCAGTTCTATAACTTCGAAGTTAAATACCATCTTAAAGAAAGTCAAGAAAAATGAGTAGACACAAGGACATTGTGTTACCAGCGTAAAACAGGCAATGCTAGTATGAGGCATTTTAATATGACATTAATAATCTGAATCGAGCATTTGAACTTCCCCACAGCAAACAAGGCATGGTGTCTCCTGAGGTTAGGATCTTTTCATTATCTGCATCTTCACAAGTTCACCAGTGGGAAAGAGGCTCTTTTGAAAAGAAAGAAAATTTTTCTGATGATCAGAACGATATTTGACTTTCAAACTTTCTGAGAGTCTTACCTTCAGTGAGTAGTTTCATTCAGTAAAGGACAACTGAATTAAAATCAACCAGTCTTTTAAAAAAATCAGTTCTTGCAAAGGAAATTCTCACTACCTTTAGATGGAAATTCTCACCTTAAGGAGACAAGATTAGGAACATGCTTTATTTAGATTTCTTGATGGAGATGCTAGAAACAGAGGAGAGTAAGGGCTGATGTTAGAAGATGGTAATTTTTCTTGTCCTTGTGCCACAACAGGCCACTGGGTGTTATTTCTTCATATTATACACACTTACAAAGGAAACACGTAATGTCTCCTTTTCTGTAGAGGTATTTCAGGGACTTGCCGCAAGCTTCAATGAATCATCGTGGGATACATGAGTGAACTGGTGTATTAACAAACCATCACTTACAGATTTCTCAGAGGAGACTTCCTTCTTCTCCGTGTCCTTAAAATGTGGACCCCTGAGTAGGTGGTGCCCAAAACTTCCATCCCATGCTATTACACTCACACGGTATTTGCTGCCTTGACCCCATAGAAAGAACTGACAAAGCACCATTGTAGCTTCAGAAATTCTGTCTATGAGAACACAGTTTAAGTCAGTGAGAGGCAACCCCTTCTAAGACTGCAGCTACTTCAGGAAACAGCCAGGGCCCTTCCAAGACAGTGCCGGGATTGGTGAGAGTCTCAGAAATACTGTGTCTCTCCTCAAAAGCTGCTTTTGAGTTATTGCCTTTTACAAGGCAACACTCTCTACCAGCTAGACCTGAAAATGAAGTTGGAGGTAATTTTAGCAAAGTGGGAAATGAGGCTCTCTTGAAAGTCATGACTTTTAAAAGATGACAGCAGGGCAGGGAAGGAAATAGGAAACCAGGTCATGAAACTGCAGAGCTTGGAATTGCCTCCATAGGATCAGTCCTTGTGTCTTCCCCCCCCCCCCCAAACCACTGATCAGTACTTCTTTATTAAGATTTTTAACTCAGCAGCTTGAAGATGTGATCTTCACCTGTTGTGTGAAAAGTCAAAACATGGAACTAAAAAGGTTGAGATCTGGGCTCCACGGCCTCCTCAGCCTTCCCAGTACTTCAAAGTGGATCTACAAAGTAATCATTCTCACCACCAGCATACCACACCGGCTTGGCTTGTGGAAATACTGCCAATCCTCGCCTCTCCTTGCTGAACCTGTGCTACCATAGAGGCAAGAATGCAAAGTATTCAGGGCTAAAAGAAGAAAGAGACAGTATAATTCTGTAGTTTATTTCTTATGGCATTTATATAAAAAGAACAGAGTTGAGGGACCTGTTTATTTGTCTCCATTCAAGTTCAATTAAAAACAAAACAAAAATACCCCAAATCCTTTGGGAGGATAAACTGTAAAACCAAGGGCTGCTATCAGTACTTCAAGCAGCTGAAGTCTGTGCTGAAGATCTGTATACCTAGTTGACCATGCAAGTTAGAAGGGTGCTTTGGTTTCATCAGATGGAAATTCTGGTGAACATGCTTTTACATGAGACAAGCATAACGGCTCTTTCATGACGTTTGGTTTTGGTTAATTTATTGCGTACTTTTCTGTGTAGTTTGGCTGTTATTCCTGAAAGCAGATCTGCTTCTTAACAAAAATAAATGAATTACTTGCTCTTTCTGAGTGACTTCCAACAATAAACATTAGGCTGTCACCGTCAAATCAGTTTCTCTTGCTCTGAAGTCTAAGGGTATAGTTAGAGAATACAACTGCATCAGATACAACTGCCCTCTGCTAACAGATGACAGTCCAGATCTCTCGTCCTCTCTCCGCCCCCTCCTTAGTGCCAGCTCCGATCACTAAGTAAGCTCATTCAGTATCAGCTGCCGAAAACTATTACTTTTCTTCCTAGTGCAGTTTTCTGCTGAATTAACAAGTTAAATCGGCTCACTGATCAGTATCAGGGCTTGTGCAAGGGAAGAGGGAAAGGGAGTAGCAGGATTAGGGAGAGCGGGACCTCTCCTTTCCTTCTCTTCTGTGTCAGTAAATTGTTAGATCACCTAAGACGTGCCACACAACCGCACGGGAGGGCTGTTGTAACTGGGATTCCCCGACAGTATTTGTCATTATGCACTTCCAACCCTTCTCTCTGCTGTTCTGCAGTCAGGTAAGGGCTGTATCTGACCGACCGGAGACTCCGGGACCACTGGAGGCTCGGGGTACCCCGGGGAGACGACACCTGATCCATACACGAGCTGAAGCTGCTCAAGGAAAAGGCCAAACCGTTGCATTAGAAGGAGAACAGTTACGCACATCATTTTGGAAGGCTGGCTCTCAAAGCGGATCTTCAGACCGCAGAAGGCATGGCGTACCTGCCCTCAATCCCACCCCAGCAGCCACACGCATTTTACCAGCCATCTCCGCACAATGAGCCCCATCCACTGCAGAGACGGACCCCCCCACCGACCCTCCAGCCCGGTAACAGCCGAAGTACCCAGCAGAAGCGGAGTACTTCTCGGCGGTTCCTCGGTGCTAGACAGCCAAGCCGGAGAGCTTCCCCTTGCTCACGGACTGACTGCTCCTGCCCGTAGGCGGGCCCCTCCGCTCCCCGGCCTCCCCGTCCCCCCTCGGGCCTGCACGGCCCTGCTCAGCCCCCGGCCCTGAGGCCTGCCCGCGCTCGCTCCTCATCTCGGTTACTCCTCAAAGTTCACCCTTTTAGTTCTGTGGGAACAGGCCTACGCCTCTCCGAAGGGACCAGTCCCGGCACGGAGGAGACAACAACGCGGTGCTTGGGGACAGACAGCCGCTGGGCCGCGGCCTCACACAGGCTCCCGCCAGCAGGGCCCAGCCCGCAGCCGCCGCCATCCGCCCGGGCTGAGGGCGGGAGGCCGGCAGGGCCGCTCTGCGCAGGCGCGGTGCCTGCCGAGCCCCCTCCTCCCGCCCGAGGAGCTTCCCAACCCTCCCGGCGTCCCCCCCACTCTCCCGGGCGCGCATGCGCGGGAGGACGAGCGCGCCGGAGCGGGGGAAGCCCGCCCAACGCCCTTCGCGCCCCGCCCCGCCCGCCTTCCCACCGCTCTCGGCGGGCCTGGCCCCGCCCCTCCCGGGGCGGCCAGCGCGCATGTGCGGTTGCCAGGGCGGCCGTCTCCAGTGAAGGTTTAAAATCTGCGGGGCATGCGCAGTGCTGGTTCTGGCCCTGGCGAGGGGGACGCCACATTGGAACGGCGAGGGGGAGCCGCTGCGGGCAGCGCCGGGCCGGGTACAGTTCGCGCCGTCTCCGCTCCTCCCGAGCCGCGCTCGCCTCGCCCGGCTCTGCTCCCCACCCCTTCTCCGGCCGCCCTCCCGCCCTCCTCCCCGCGACACATGCCGCCGCTGCCGGCCCGCGTCTGAGCGCCGCTGCCGGGCCCGGCGCGCTGAGGCGAGGGAGCGGGCGGCGGCGCGGCGCGGCGCTCTGGCCGGGCCGTGAGGGTCGGAGGCGGGCGGGCGTGGATGGATCCCCGCGTGGCCTGGATCCAGCCCGAGCAGAAAGGCCCCGCGAATGCGCTGTGGATGCAGATCTGGGAGACCTCGCAGGGCGTGGGGGGCCGGGGCGGCGCCAGCTTCCCGCACTACCTCTGCCTGAACTCCCCGGCGCTGGACTCCGCCGCCTCCCCGCCCCGCGGCCACAGCTGCCTGCGGCTCGGGGCGCCCGGCGGCGGCGCCTGCTGCTCCTCCTCCTCGCCGCCTTCGCCTTCGCCTTCCCCTCCGGCCCTGCTGACCGGACTGGTTCCCGCCGGCGGCGGCGGCCCCGCGGCGGTCAACGGCGGCGGCGAGGGAGGGCGGCGGCTGCAGAAGTCGCCTTCCGTGTCTTCCTCGTCCTCCTGCTCGTCGGTGGAGTCCGGCACCGAGAGCCCCGGCTTCTCCTCCTCGGGATCGTGCAGCGGCGGCGGAGGCGGCGGCTCCTCCTCTTCCTCCTGCGGCCCCCGGGCGGCGGCGGTGGCTCCTCCCGGGCTGCTGGGCAGCGGGGCCGGACCCGGGGAGTTTTTTAACTTCCACGAGAACAAAGTGAACGGTGTGAACGGGCACCACCAGCCCCCGCACCTGGCGCGCAGCCCCCACCCGCCGCCGCCGGCCTCTCCCCAGCAGCACCAGTACCACCCGGGCCGTAGGAAACGAGAGAATAAAGCCAGCACCTATGGGATGAATTACCTGCTCTCCGGCAGCCGTGGCGTCGCCATCAACAACTCCCCTCACCAGCAGCGGCAGCCGCCTCAGCCAGCACTGCAGAGCCCCGGCACACCCTGGAAGACCAGGAAATACAGCCCGGGCGTGCAGGGGTGAGCAGCCGGGGCCCCTGGGGCTGCTGCAGCCCGAGAGGAAAGGGGGACCTCGGCGGCCTCTCCTGCGGCCCCGCCGGGCACGGGGCGGGGGGTGTGGGGTGTGGGTTGGGGCCACACAAATTCCTCCGGAGCTGGCTGCGGCAGTGAGGTCGATGATGGGGCACAAAACCGTGTTCTTTCCTAAATCACCTTGGCCTGTGCTGGCTGGGTGGCTCCTGGCCGAAGTGGTGACGCGGGCAGGGCCTGGGAACCTGCAGATGCAGGGTGTTAGGCCTTGCCTTGTAGTAGGTTGAGAGGTGAAGTTGCCAGGCCACCGTCAAACGACACCTACAATAATCAAAGCAAAGATGGGTGGGGGATGCTTGTCAAAGCTCCTAGGGGTCAATTCAGAGCATAAGGGGGAAATGGAAGGCTCAGAGAAAACCCTTGCCCTCATTTTTAAGTGCCTCTGCTTAGGGTGTAGCAGGCTGATTACTTCGGGGAGCGTTAGGAACATCAGTTGAAAGGGAAGTGCCCAATTCTGGCTGAAGTAAGCACGAAAGTCAGTGTGGTCTTAGGATGTTTTTGGGGAAAGTGTTCTAGCTCTAGAATAGATTGAGCCAGCCAATATCTGAACTTAAAACTTGGCTTTCTAAAGAGATCGCTTTTATGAAGCTTATCCTATTCTGTGGCTGTAACTTTCTCATATAAATGGGTAGTTAGTAAGGCAGAGTATTCAGTTTGGTCCGATTGGTGTGTAGAAGGGACTAAACTTCAGCAAAGCGCCTCTGGGGAGCTCCGTGAGATTTCTGTATTTCAGCTGTCAAATTTCACTCAGTCAAGGGGAAGTGTTACTTTCTAATGTTAAGGTTATTTTATTCATGGGAAAAGTGCTGGCTGCATTGATTGATCATAGCACATTTCTGATGTCATTTCAAAAATAGTTTCTTGGAACTCCTAAAATCCAAGACCCTTGGATGCCCATGGAGTAAAGGCACTGCATGTTTGTAGAGGGAGGTAGATAACAGGGTGTGCTTTCAGAGCTGGAGAAATTTGGGAGATTTAACTTAAAGACAGCATCTTCCTTTTCTCTTTTGCATGGTACTGTCAGGCGTCAGGTACATTAAAGTTATCCAGAAGTTTTAAAAGATGTTTTCAAAGTTCTGTTTTTGCAAGTCGTACCCTCTCCTGGGGAGGACAAGACTTAAGACTACTGCTTTTTAATTCCAAACTGAGACTGAAAATGAAAATTGCTTACAGGAAGCTAAGATTTGGATGTTTAAGAGGTGTCATGCTGGGAGCTTTGGGTCCTGTACTAATAAGATGTGTGTCTAAAATTCCAATAGTATCTTAAAAATAGTATGAATTTCTTTGTTTTATTTCCATAGAGATGCAGTAGAACACCAAGTTAACTTTTTAATTTATCTGTGTAAGGCAAGTCAGTGTCACTGAGGTAGATCTCCAGGCAGGCAGATGAGGGAGTGCCTGGAGTCACCCAGCAGGTCTATGGCAAACCTGGGAATCGAATCCAAGCGCTGCAGGTTCTGTCCTCTAGCTGTTAGGCAGCACCACCTATGCCAATCACATATCCTTATCTTTCATCTTCTGCCCTTTTGTTTTCTGTTGGCTTTGCCTTAATAAAGCTTATGCTACTTTTCAAGTATAAGTTTATAGAGAATCCATACACAAGAAAATTGTTTAGCCAAGCTTCAGTTGCGCTGTTCAGTTCCATAATACAGGTTGTTCTTTTGCTGATATGTTAATGACAAGTTCTTGGCTAAATATCTTTGAAAGTGGAAGCTGTGTTTCCTGATCTTCTGTCATGGATCTGTATTACTACAGTGAGATCTGGTGCTAGGAGTGGGACACTGGTAACTACAGCATGTGTGATCCCATAGGTCCAGCTTTCCTTAGAGTAGCAGGGAACTAGTGCTGAAGGAGAGCATGGAAGTTGAAACCATAGGCTTAAATATGAGAAGCAGTTTCTGCCTTAAACTTGGAGTTTTGTTACCCAAGGTGAATTTTGGACAAGCGTGTATTCTAAAACAGTTTTCTGATTGGTGTTAGAAATCTTTTTTATGAAGTACTTACATGATTGAAATAACAAAAATACTGTCACTGATGGAGTGGCTTTAGGTGTCTTACCTTCTGCGGTAATTCCTGACTACTGGTGAGTTTAACTTAATTTTCCTGAAGCCAGGGCTGGTGTATTAATTGGCTCTTCAAATAAAAATGCACTGAGAAGACTGGGGTTGGAACAGATCCCTACAGAAGTTTCTTCTGGATCCTTTGTGTTCCCGATTTGTTGCCTGGTGTTACCTGGAACTGTCAGCCCAGTCCTGAGGCACCACTTCCATAACTGTGATGGTCTACTGACAGAGCATCTTCAGTGGTGTCAAACTGGTGTATGCAACTGTCAAAAAATGTGATCCTTACGATCTTCAGTTGCAGTCTGCTTTGGACATAGATTATAGGAAGGACGACTTGATCATAGATGCTCTTACACTCATATTATGCATGAATGTTAGAGCTTACTCTGCCATGAGTATTGTTCTCTGCAGAATGTTTTTCTACAACACACTGGAATTTCCAAGTGATGTGCAGTAGCTCACAGTGTTATTGTATTGTCTTTTGGTAACAGACTAAGAAGGGTAATCTCTGCCCTCTCCCAGGCTGCAGTAGTACTTTTGATGAAATGCCTGCACGCTTTGAAATAGCATTGTGCTCTCTCCGCTTTCTCATTCAGAGCTGGAGATGGTCTGTAGCAGTGCAAGTTGTCACTTTTTTTTTCAAATGGATCATATTCAGTGGCTTTGTGATGGTAGGTGTGGTGATGTTTAGGAATGCTTTATGTTGTAAAGGCTGTGTTTTGCTCTGTTTTATGTACAGCATTCCTTTTTTCCGGTGGACTTGTACCTACTGCTTTTACCGCCTTCTGACAGCAGCATGCCAATCTTTTGTATTGTAAAGGAAATTCTCCCTCATAAAACACAAGTGTGAATAGCCATGCTTGATTAGATTTCATCCTGAAGCTATGCCTTAGGATGGCCTAGATTGGCCTATGTCATCTTTTTCCAGATTTTTTGAAGGTAAGGAGTTAGGAGAATGAAGTCATATTTATTCCAGTGCTTCAACAGAATGATTAATATAGAAACAGTGTAAATTCTTAAATGCCTGGGTTTAGGTTAGGAGTACTGATGACAAAATGATTGGTTTCATATGCAATGCAGATAAGTGTCCTTTAATATTGTGAGGTTAGCTCAAACTGTTATGACTGATGTTCAGAACTATATATGGTTTCTTGCTGTAAAGTATCCTCTGTACAAGAGGATGCTGTAAAGTATCCTCTTGAGTGGTTTTAAACTACATCTAGCATCTTAGGGTCTGCTGCCTTTGTACATCAAAGTAATACCTTCTGTTTCTGTAAAGTCAGTATCTTAAATATATCTGACTAATTTAAGCATCCAGAGAGTTTAAAAGTGCTGGAATTTTATTCCAAAATATAGAATCAAGCTATTCTAAACTTTTTACTAAGGTCTCTACTGCTAGGTTTGCATTGCTTGGGTACACAGATAATAGGGCATTTATCTCAAGATGTAGCTAATAGCTTATGAATAGTATAAAATCGTATCTGATTTAATTATTCTGCTGCTTAATAGGAATTTAACAAATTAACTAAAGAATTAAAGCATTTTTAACAATATGAGCCTGTTTTGCTTAATACCTTCAACTACATATTCAGATAAATTGTAGATTTTGAATGAGATCAGTGCTGAAATACCTGGCATATCTGCTTGGTACATTATAGTGCTGTGCAGAAACAAAAGAACTGGCTTGTTGAGGATTAGTGTGGATACCAGAAGTGTTATGATACATTGGAATGGTGCTCTGCCTGGACTAATTAGCATTGGATAGCATCTGTCTACTTGCTGCATTCATATTTCCCCCTCCATACCTGTTGTCTTTAAGTATTTCTTGATAATGACACAAAAGTTCTGTTGTAGAGCACAACAGTGCAAACACCTCCACATTTGGTTAGGCTGAAGGAGGATTCTGGCCAGCGTTGTCTGGTGACCATAGCAGATGCCTGGGAAGAGTCCTCATAAGCAAGGTAAGCTTATGACAATGCTTCCCCAGAAGACTTGTTTCAGTGTTGACTAGTTTGGAGCTGAAGGATACTGTGTACCAAACGTGATGTCCAGAGATTCATTTCTGTAGCTACTCAGATGTGGTGGTGTTACTATATGCTGTGTATTAGGTTTTGTTTATTTCTTCATCTGTATGCTGAAGTGTTTCTAATTCCAGTCTTGCTGGGTTTTTTGCTTTTATGATATATTGCTGAACTTCGGTGACCAAGATAAATTCAATTACTGGGTTTTGTGCAATGCACTGTTAAAAATGCATTGCATTCAGGGCCTTCCAGAGCTCTAGTTCCATGTTTATCAATCCTCACTTCTTATTATGCTGCTGTCAGAGCTGGACAATGCAAATTAATGTGTAGGGATGCCACATTGTCAGCCCCTTTTGCAAATTTTATTTTCTTGTACTTTGGCTGAGCTGGAAAAATGCAGACTTTGGAAACTCTGTGAAGCCTTTACTGTCTACGCTGGGGTGTCCAGCAACTTGTAAGGGCTTAAAGGGATTCCCAAGGCTGTTATTCTAACTCCGTCCTGTACTTAACAGTGCTGTCTTGCTCTAATACCTTCTAATAAAGAATCAACACAGTGGGCTTTACTTCATCCACACTACTGTTAAATCATTAGTGACTGTTATCTGCAATGTTCGGTGGTTACCTGTAGTGAAGGTCTTAATGTAAGAGGCAGGCAGTGCTGGCAATGTACACTCGATTCTTGTTTCATCTGGCTTTAGGATTGGGGCAGAACTAGGCAGTATATACTGTAGTATGCAAGGAGGAGGGCAGGGGTAGCTAGGGCCTGTTAGTCATAGTAAATTTCTGGACAGAGACTTGAGAGAGCATCATGATGTGGTTGAAAGGATTGTTTTCATGCCTAAAGGTTGGTACGCAGCAGAGTTCAAGGGTAGCTGCTGGATGAATTGTCAAAAGAACGTAACATCTCTTTTTTGCGGTCGACTAAGTTGACTAGAGTAGGTAAAGCTCAAAGTTTCCTTGCAAAGTGGCTGCCTAGCATAGAGTTAGACTCTGATGCTTTCGGTAAGGGAATGAAAGGAATATTTTGGCAGCAGTAGACTTGAGAGAGAATATAGTATTAGAGGTCAGAAAAGCTGAGCTACAGTTGTAAAACATGAGAAGGCTTTGCATGACAGGTGCTCACATCTGTGTGTAGAGGAGAATGGGACATGTTTGGGGCACTTTAATCCTGGCATTGGCTTCATGATGCTTTTCACAGTTGTTAGGCTTTGGCAGTAGAGATAATTGGCACTAAGAACATAAACAGCTGTACCGGGTGGGACCATTAGAGGCCAGTGCCAAATGTTTGGAGAAGAATATATCAACAGGAGCCTGTGGTGCTATTTCCTGGAATAATCTCTCAGATTTTAAATGATCTATGGTTCTTGGACTACCGGGGCTACAGGCAGTGCATTGTTAAACTTGTTGTGGATTTTATGTATGAATTTGTCTCATTGCATCTTGAGCTGGTATGAGCTTCTGGGATCAGCAGTGTCCTGTGGCAAGGTGTTCCTCAGTTGAGCTATGCGTTATGTAAATATCCTTTTTTTTTTTTTTTTTTTGTCCTGAGGCTGTCACTAGGGTTGTAGGTGCTGGCAGCCACAGGTCTGTGCATTAATGAGGCAGTCCATGAATGCTCTTTGTGGCTGACTTGAAAGAGGGAAGGGAAAAGTTGAATCACCTGACAGTTGTCTGTTTTCTAGTCTATTTAATCATTCCTTGTATTTGAAGCTGATTCCTGCCTCTAGATTTTTATCACCTGTGTATGCTTTACAGTTCTGTTCTATCTTAGGGACTTGGATGAACCAGACCTGTGTGTGATAGTGTCACAGTATTCCTACATCTTAGGCTATCTTGTTCTATCTTGTACTTTGTTTCCTGATTACTACCACGGGACTTGCCTGTTCTTTTTGCTTACTGAGTATTGAAAGGACCTTTTAACAGAATTCTTATTTCAAGATCTTGATTATCAGTGTTTAGAGCTAGTGTAGAGCCCCTCATTGCATCTTTGTAAAGATAGAATTTTCTCATATGCCTCTGTTGTGCTTATATTTATCCCATTTCAAATTCTGCCTGCTACTTCATTGTGCACTCTGTATTTTAACGTCCATCTGCAGTTCTTGAGCTGGCTTATTCTAGATAACCTTGCAGCCTCGGACTTCTCTTCTTTACTATTTGTCCCAATGCCAGATCACTTAAGAGGATGTTGACTAGCATAGGGCCCTTCTGGGCTTCACTAGTGACCTTCCTTTAATATGGAAACTAAGAGTTCCAGCTGCTTGTTTTCTCTTTAAAACAGTTCTTGATCTACATGAGGGTCTTCCCTCTCATCCCATGTCAGCTTAGTTTCTTCATAAGTCTTCATAAAGACATGTGGGACCATTATCAAATGGCATTTGGAAATCCAAGTAGATAACAGGATTTTCTTTGTGGTTCACTGATTCTTGAAAAGAATTCCTAATGGTTTTAAGATGCTACTCCATTTATGAAAGCTATGTTGACATCTTGATACAGTCATAACTATTCATGTGTTGCATTGATTCTACTTTTGACTAGTTTGACTATTATGAATGGCAAAACTAATGCTTTTAAATTAAAAAAAGAAAGATGGCTGCTTAATGTTCTTCTGATACAAATGCAGTATCAAGTGAGTGCTGCTTTTGGTGAATACCAAATTATCAGGAATAGATTTTGCTGTGAAGTATTTTCTACTAAAAAGTTGGCTTGGGACAAGTTCTCCCTGTATAGTTAGGGATCAGGGAAGTCTCTGAGGGATAAAAAAAAAAAATTAAAAATAAAAACTAGCTTCTCTACTTGTCATGCATTGTAATCACTTAACTTTCTCTGTTCTGATCACTTAATTCACTTAACAGAAGCAGGTTTTTGGGCTCCTGAGCTAGTTTATCCTTTCTCAAGCATAGGTTTGCATCTCATTAAGTTGTTCCTCATAATCCTTTTTAATATCCTTAATCTTCCAATCCTCTTTTCCTGCTTTGTACATGACTTCAGGATTTCTGAAGACATCTTCTGATGGAATCCTGTGACAAGGTAGTAGAAGCTCTTTTTTTCCCTAAAATCTGATTAGTGATGCATGCTTTTGCTAAACAACCGGTGTGGTATCTTTAATACTGGAACACTTGTTCTTTTGGTTGAGATTCTTAAATTAAGAAGCTCTTTTATATGGTGAACTGCAGCAGTACTTAAATCCAGAAGAGGCTTTTCTAGCTTTTGTTGCCTTGCAGAGATACTGACTTTGAACGTGCAGGGTTTGCTGCTAGTGGTGCTTTGATGGATGCATTTTGAATTAGACTCTGCTGCTTGAGATTATATCAAGAGTTGCTGCTTCTTTTAAATGTTTCAGTGGCTAACCTGGTGTAATGCATACCTGATCTACATGGGCATAATTAGTCTCTCATCACTAATGTGTTTTTTGCTGTTGCAACCTTTCTGACTTGTCTGGGATGTTAATCGCTTGCTATCTTTGGGCATTTGGAAAAGAATAGTATTAAGACAGGAATTTCAGTGTTTAGCGGTTCTATTTATTGGCATAGTGAGCTTGCTGATTCAGTTCCAAGGTTTAACATATGGTATGCTCCTTCACTGATGCAACAAAATAATTATGTGATGTTTTGGTGGTGGTGTGGTAAAGTCCAGCAGCCTAAGTCAGGAGTAATGTACAGCTGTTCAGAAGCTTATGTAGCAGATCTATTTTGCCATGTATTAACTTGCAGATATATCAGTTTCTTTCCTAGATTTTTATAATGCAGCTTTTTCAAAGTATGTCCAGCCATTGAAAGGTAATTGGTTGAGTTTTATTGGATTGACATACTATGCAAAAATAGGTTAGTTTTTGATTCTTTTTCTCTTCCAAAACGCAAACAAATTCTGTTACTTAAGTCTGGAAATTTGCAGTGTAAATCAGTCCAACAAGCTTAGTTTCTTGAGTGCGTGAGCTGTCAAAGTGCTCTTAAGAGGTAAAATTTAATTGACAAGAAACTCGATCTAAAATTAGGACTGGCTCTGACTTGCAAGAGTGGGGCAAAGAGAAGGCTTAGAGGGGAAATAAGAACAATACGATCTCTTGTGGAAAAGGTACAATATATGTTATAAACTACTCTTTGTTCTGTGGATGAGAACAAAAGTACTTTTTTTTTTTCCATTACCTCCTTAGTAGCTAACACGCAAAGTAAGCTTGATTCTTCTTTGAGTTTAGTATTTAGGGTACCTACCTGTAAAACATATCTAAGTTCTATACAGTTGAGATTTTTTTTTTTATGCCAGTCTTTGAGTTCGCTGCCTTCCATACAATTACAGTGACAAAGCTAACTGCTGTCTGAATTACTTAGTAATATGAGACTGATTTGGTGCAGCAGTACGGTCTGTGAACATAGCACTATGTCTTCATAGTTTCTCTCATCTGTAAGCCTAGAACATTGCATAGGGCATAGAGTACTATTACCTGAGTGTTACTGGTAGTGAGGAGGACTGGTATAAAAAAGTAAAGGCACCTGATGGGTGTTGTGAGTGGGATGGGAATTGTAAGTTCATCTCATCTTCTTGGTCATAGTTCTATTTTTGCTACTTTTGCAGATGTCTTAATCTTAGATAATATTGGAAAAATTCTGTATCTCAGAATATACTATTGCTTTCAATCATATATATATTCTCCTTTATTTCACTAAACTGTGTTCCTGAGTTTTAGACTGTAACACTGATTTCAACTATTGAATGCATTTGATTGTTGTAGTGTAAGATTTCATCTGCATTTCCATGATAATGCACTTGTGCTTTGCAGTAGTTGTAGGTGAAGGTGTAGTTCAACAGATTTCTGAAATATGCACAGTGGCTGCTGGGCCTTTCGCCATTTAATCTTGAGACAGTGAAGTCCTTGGGCATGTTTCTGAGTTCACACTTTTATGAAAGAACTTATCCTATTATTAGTAACCTTTATTTCAACAAAGCTTCTGTTGAAATGCTGCCTATGCCTCCCCATTTCTTTACCTCCCTTTCCTACTCACCCCTGGTGTTAAACCCACATGCTTTAACTGGGACATCTATTCTTTCCTTTTATAAGGATTCTTGGCTGATGCGTTAGACTTTTCAGTTAGAAAAATATTCTTTACTTACTGGAATGAGTATGTTTTTAAAAAGGATCAGTTGTTCCATGTAAATGATGCAGTCATAGCTCTGTCTGTTTCTTTAGAATAAATTAATGTGCTTAGTAGTGTAGACATGATGTTGAAAAGAAACATGCTTACTTTAGGGAGCAAAGTTGCTGTAGCTTTTCATTCACCTTCTAGTTTGTTGATGTTGTTTGAGAATTTCATTTCACTGCATTGAAGTTAGCCCTTGAAGTAACAAGTCAATGTCATATATAATAATAGTTGTAACAGTACAGTAAATGATGAGTAAAGTAAATGATCTCCTTTCTTAGAAACCTGCCTTTAAGGAAAAACACTACAAAAGTCTGAGAATGTCTCCTGAGTATTATTTTAACCTGAAGACTAGAAGTGTGTCTGTCTTTCCTAAAACAGTAAAAGGGATAAATTTTTGGTAAACAAAAGGTGTCAATTCTGTTGCATAGTTCAGCCTGTAAGCAGCAGATGTTTACTGTGTGTAGCAGTAATAGCATTAGTGAATGGTAGGTTCCTCCAGGCTGTTAAAATTAGCAAGCTGAATAGTGTAGCAAGTACAAGTAGCCTCTCTTCTGCATCCCTGCGTTCTAATCTTTTCCACCTTGCATTAAGAGTACTGTTAGATCTCACCAACAAGTTTCGTTCCCAGTGTTTCTATAAATATAGTGAAACTGCCTTGTGAAAAAGTCAATTAAAACGCTTATCTTTGCTAGGAAAGTAGTGTAATAGGCATCTTAAAATGTGATAGAAGATAGCTAGGTGCTGGGATGCTGCTAGAGCCCAAATTTTTTAAGACACCAGAAGGAGATTGAGAAAATTGACTCATGCTATATTTTGAAAGAAGTTCTATCTTTAAAAAAAAAAAAAAAAGAGTTAAGATGTTACTTATATCTGCATGTATATCATGTGCTGCAAATCGTAATTCTGTTCCTAATGTTTAAGATACTGTCACAGTATCTTACTTAAGTCACAGTACACTTACTTAAGAAGTAACAAGTGCTTATGAAGGTTGTAGAGACTACATCAGCAAAATACTGTTGTGTGAATATCCCGTTGTGATCTGGTTTTTCAGACACCAAATTATTCCTTCAGCTAATACAGAAGTTACTCTGAGATTAGTCCTAAGCAGCATACAGCATCTTGTTTTATGTATATCAGAGCTGCTTTTTTGTAACTGTGTTCCAATAACCTTGTCTGAGCAAAGATGTTTAGAGAAATGTAAACTATAGTAACATTACATTTTAAAAAAGTATCTTGGTTTTGAGAAGCTTCTTCAGGAGGAAGCCAAAAGGGTAAAATGCTTGAAAATGCTGTATTAAGATGGTTGTGTTGTCATATGCTGACTGTGAAGATAGCATTGATTCTTATCCAGGAGGATGTAGGCCAGGAAGATGATGTTATCTGAGAAGTAGAAGCTGTTGAATTAAGGAAAACTGGAAAGAGCAAACAAAATAGAAGTCTGTTAAGGCAGAGGGTTTGAGAACTGCTTTGCTAAGTGCATTAGAACCTGAAAACCTTGCACATCGAAAGCAAGAAACTTGCCAGAGTCACTAGGGCTCAGAGAGGCATGAAAGGGCACCCAAGAGAAGTCAGATCATGTAGTAAAAACTAAGTGAACTAATTGCATTGCTTTTTGTTAGAGAAGGGCTTAAGAGACTTCTCACCAGAACTTTCTTTGACTCCAGGCAACTGTCATTTTAAATTTCAGTAAGGAGCATCTAAATCCATCAGCAGAATGATAACTTTTACAGCCATGTCTGGTGATATATGCTGAAGAATTCCAGAGGAACTTAACCATGAAACCACAGCGTATGGTTTGAGCTTTAAATGAGTTTTGATTATCTAGCTCTTGTGCTGTTCCATGCAAACTGAAGCATTAAATGAAGTGTTGCCTTGCCAGTGCAAGGTAGAAAATATGAAGGTGACTTCTTAAAAAGTAGATCAGGGAAGTTAATGTAGACTAGTGATGGCTGATATTCTTTGGAGTCTTTTGTGATATAATTAAGAATTGTGACAGTGTATGTCATCTGAACAGAAGCTCAGTGGGGCAGTGAAGTGAGAGTACTTGTGTGGTTGCTATTTTTCTGACCTTGCTGACACACTAGGGGCTGCTTTTGAAAGACTACGCCGTGTATGGTAGAGGCTGCAGTGCGTAGGGGAACTGAGACTGCTTTTATTCTCCTCCTTCCCTAATATGGGATGGCTACCGTAAATGCATTTTTTTCAGGAATGTCTGGATCTCCTGGAGTGGTTGGATGGGGTTTGATAACAAAACAGAACTTATTTGTGTGAGTAAACATAAAGAAAGGAGCTAGTGCATGCTTTGATAAAGTTAGTTGTGCCTCACAGGTCTCATTTCCTTGGAGGCTTCATTGTTAATCCTTATTCGTGTGGTCAGTCTGATAACACAGAACTGTTGGGTTTTTTTTTTTTTTTGGAAGACTGTAAAAACTGAAGAGTCACAGGTTTGCTGGGCTTATGGGTTAACTGCTTAGAAGTAACCAAGGGAAAGAATGAATTATTTACTTTATAATAAGGGAAAGTTACCAGTGGAATTACTCAAGACTCTCTTGCCTGATATATTCATAAATACCTGGAGGGAAGAAATGATTGAGAAAAGGATAGAAAGGCTAATAGAAAGCTAGGACTGACTGCAAACAGTTGCAGTGGGAGTTCATTGTTCATTAGGTTATAAAATTGCTGATAAAATTAAATTCTAGTAAATATGGAATCACGAATCTGAAGAAAAATAATTCAGGCTGAATATACCCAGTGGGTGGGCTTTATGTTGGTGGTTATTGTTCAGAAAACACTTTGAAGCTCCTTTGTAATGGTTTCTTTTAAAGAGCAGGGGTATGCTCAGATATCCTCAAATAGCAGTTAGCAGCAATCCTTGCAAAGATATGGACAATAAAATGAAAACAGGTGTGTGTCATGGATTGAATGGCATAATTATATGTTGGCTCTGTGTGCATTTCTGGCCACCTGTCAGAAAACATGGTGCAGCTGAAAAGCTGAAGAAGGTCAGCAGTGATCAAACTTTGGACCTGTTCCTGTGTAAGGAGGGAAAAACAGATGAGGATTGCTAGCTTGAAAAAGAACTGGTGGATAGAGACAAGTGGATATGAATTGAGAGCCTGAGAAGTGTTACATTTGGAGATGAACTGCCAGTAATAACTCCCCCCCACCCCTCCAAGAAAAAGAACATCAGATAAGATCATTAACAGGCGACAATTTAAAATAAAGCACTTTTTTATTCTAATGCATACTTAAATTCTCATAGTATGCCATGAATAACAAAAGCATAAATGGACTAAAAATACCTGGAAAAATCAGTGGAAGAAAAGTCCTTTGAGCTAATACACATTATGGTTGGGATCTACCCCAAAAGTATGCCAAACGAAATTATTGGAGGCTTGGAAGGATTGCTGCAAGGGGTTTGGATAACTGCTTTGTCTTTTCTTGCTTTCACCTTGTATCTGCCTACTGCTGATTTTTGTAAGCAGGACAATGGGAGGTCTTTAGTTTGGCCCCACTGCTGTTAGGTGTATTCAAGTATTTTCTTCATTGGTTTTGTCATTTTGGAAAGGGGGGGCAGGTAAAGCATACTTTCTGGAAACAAAATAAAATAGGAGCATGTTAGTTTGTATTTTCTGTCTTGCTCTGAAGTTTTGAAATCAAGTAGATTCATCAACTAATTGAAATATTTAAGTCTGCTGCATAGTTAAATGTTCAATTGTGGATCCAGGCCAAGTTTAAGATCAGAGAAAGGGCAAACTGTAATTCTAAATCTGTATGCTTTTAGAGGTATCTTTGTGCTTTGGTGCTAAAAATCTGAATAGAATGTGGATAGAAAGGAATCCTGACACTTAAAAATTAGGCATATGGTCTTTTGGAGACTATCTGTTAGAGTGGGAATTCTCTAGTAAAATGAGTTACAAAAGTCTCAGGGGAAGAGTTAAGAATTCTCCCAGAGATGTATAAAATTTTCCTTTTGGAGGGCCAAGTATGTTGACTAAGGATTGAACCTGACTTTTTTTGGGGTGGGACGGACAGTATTTGGATTTCACTACAATGTTGAACTGATATGTTTCTTGAATTAGAGAGAAATCTTAGAAATATGTCAACATCAAAAAGAGGTTTTTGTAAAATATCACAGCAGTAGTTACTTGCTTTTTTTTTTTTTGCATGTCTTGGTGCTTTTCCATTGAAAGCAAACATGACGTTCACCTGAAAACTCTGATCTTCTTTCAAATTTGGCAGCAAGTGTGCTATAGTATCATGAGATGGGAAACAAAAGGACTTCACAGGTGTATAAAGATCCAGTGTCAGAACTCCTCATGTAACACTGGTATTAATGTACGTTACACTTGAGAATATATTTAATGCTTCTCACTTTGAGTAGTTCAGTTGGAACATTACTTCCTATATGAATGAATGGCTAATAAAGGGCTTGAGTGGTCAAAGGAATCACCGTTTGTCAAAGTGGACATTTTCACATCAAGGAATACTAAAATGTCCCTTTTATCACCCTCTACAAAAACTCATTAATGCCAGTGGCCTGTTTCCAAGTCCATGTAAACTTCCATGTACACAGAAGAACAAACCCCTGGAAGAACAAACTTCCTTGAAGATTTTAATTGTTCTTGTGCTGCTTCACATTTGGATCATTGTGTAGTTTTTAAGACTGTGCTTTGTTTTTTAAAGAAAATAATCTTTGGGAATCAGGAATTGAATCTGACCTTCACTGTTGAGCCAGTAAGAAGGTTAGTAAATGTCTGCTAGTGTTTGCATCCTGTGTCTTTTGACATCTTTAGCATTTAGGTAATGTGATGAGGGCCGATATGTAGGTATTGCTGAGGTTACTGTGAGGTGCTGCCATGAAAATCAAGTATGAATATATCTGTCCCAAATCCCAGATCCTAAACCCTCCAGTTTCCCATATGAAAGCCTAATTGTTGTGGTATTCACCTTTCTTAAAAGTACTGCTGGTTTTGGTTAAATTATGGTATTTAATAAAGCCTATGGCCTGTTTTTGTTGAAATTTATTGTAATAGTTAAATGGTCATTATAACTGATGCTACTTTCTACTTTAGACTACATGAAGAAATAATTGACTTCTATGACTTCATGTCCCCTCGTCCTGAAGAAGCAGCTATGAGAAGAGAAGTGGTGAAAAGAATAGAAACGGTCATCAAAGATCTTTGGCCTACAGCTGATGTGAGTGTAATTTAAGTGTTGGTTTGCTTCTCTAGTAAATTGTAGAGCTCAGTTCACTTAACCTTGCTATTATCTGTCTGTGTGTTAGAAATGAACAGATAAGTCTTCAAACTTAAGGCAATTGACTTAATATCACAGCTCTTGCAGTACTTGGCAGTTTATTTTAAAAAGTGGAGGAAATTTAAAAGCTAGATTTCAGGTTAATGAAGGCTACTGATAATTTTTTCATTTTGAGAACTGGGGATGTGAAGAACACTCCGCTTTAAGAAGTGTATTTCTTAAAGGCTTATTAAGTTGATTGTCTCTGCATAACTTCATTTTTAATGTTAAAGTGAGGCTGACTACCTATGTATCCATTTCTGCAAGGAGTCCTGACTCTCTGGATATTTGTAAATACAAATATTCTACAAAAGAACAGTTAAAAAACCCATATTTTTTTTGTACTCCTCACAAATTTGACATTCAAGGAATTACTTTAGCCCTGCTTTAGTGGGAAGGTTGGACTTGACTTCCTGAGGTATCTTGCAACCAAAGTTGTTGTAGTTTCAAACCCCTGGTTGGGGTAACAGTTTATTACCCCAAGAGTAAGTTTCCTCCAAACAAAAAACATCCAAAAGGAATGTAATGTAAACTGTATCTCTAGCATCACCTTTCTGATTACCAGATAGTAGCATTGTCATTAATAAGCAGAAAAACATTTCAAACCACTGATTTCATAGCCTTCCATGACAAAGAGTGAAGGCTGTGGCCACAGTACTGAGCTAAAGATACTATAAATCTCATCTACTTCATCCTCACCTGTGATTTCCCTTAGTAATAACATTTTTCTGGCTTGTGGGAACAGATATTAACACTGAAATGGCCCAGAGTTGCCCAGCCTTTACATAGGTCACTTCAAAGAAGTGAACTTGTAGATTGTGCTTTGCTGTAGCAGAGGAAGAACGTTTCAATTCTCTAGATTGGAAGCACGGTAAAGTATTTGATGTGGACCATGAATGTCTCTTCAGCATGCCTTCTTTTCCACACACAAACACTACCACAATTTCATAGTCACCTTTACAGTAAAATCTGGAGTATTTGTGTTTATCTGAATTATATGTTTAGAAGCACTTGCTGGTTTTTAAACCTAAAAATTTGGAAAAATGTTTCCCTTAAACTCTTCCAATTTCTGTAAAGCTGTTCCGTGAGGAAAGAAGGGAGCAGGAAGGAAGGAAATATGTAACACCTTATACTTCTGTTGAACTGGAAATAAATAGTGGAAAGGACTTGTTTCAAATGCTTGTGCTCTGTTGCTAGCAGGATTGGTAGTCATTTCATGTTAAAAAACCCCAATTGCTTCTAAAGTTGCATCTATAAAAGAAAGTGTATTTGTACAAGCTTAACAGAGTATGTAGTAAAGTAAGTTCAATAACTTTTTTCCTGGGCTATATCCTTAATAAGTCCAGAAAAATCTTAAGTCTTGTGAAAGTAAATGAAGTGAGCATTCATAATTACAAGATATTTCACTGGTGTTGGTTTTTTTCAGGTCCAGATATTTGGCAGCTTTAGTACAGGGCTTTATCTTCCAACTAGGTAAGTAATAATTTACTTTTATATAGAAGCTTGTCATCTTTTAGAGTAATGGTAAATTTCAAAGGTGAATTTAGACTGGAATGTGTAAACCTATCAAACTTCCAATAAAATTTTTGCCTAATGTCCCATGTCACAAAGGGAAGAGCTTTTGAACTTAGAGATCTGAGAAATATTTGATATATCATTGTACTGCTTTAGGTACTTACTGACCCTTTGGTGAATTACCTTTTCCTTGTGTCTGGGGTTAGTCTTTGGCTCTTTGTTTTCAAGATACAGTGAAATTGAATGTTTCATATTTCCTGTGTAAAGATCGTGTTTTGTTAAATAAGGTGAATTTCTAAGAGTGTGTCACTTATCACAGAGTTAATGTGCAAAGTCAGAGGAGTCATCGCAGCTGTGTTTCTCCATTTTTTTTTTTTGGAGAGCAAAATGTCTTATTTAATTCAGTGTTTTATATTGCTTAATGGTTCAAGAGATGGATGTAGAAAACCTGTGTAGCTGTGTCTTAAAGACTACGTTGTCTTTGCATCAATTACATTTTCAGTAGGAAAGCACTGGGAATTTCATTTCTATGAATAACAATAACTGATAAAAATTGTTTGGAGTATTGACATGCCTGTCAGCATGGGTAGATGAGGGATGGGATTGGGCTGTGGAAGTCAGAGGGGAGCGAGCAAGAAAGGTAAAAGGGAGAGAAGCTCAAAGAACTCATCAGAGAACTGAAAGCAAGAAACTAGAATACTACTTTGGGTCCTAAAGCACACTAGACCATCTCTTACTTAACATTGCTAAAGGAAGCTTATTGGGAGCCTAGATGAAAAGTTACAAAATGGTCACCCTGGAGGACTTGTAATATGTAGAATGCCAATTGTAGCATTTTTTTTTTGGTGGAATATTATGCTTGAGACTTCAGGATCTCATGCTGTATTCTTTTTGTCTAGTGATATTGATCTAGTTGTTTTTGGGAAATGGGAACGGCCCCCTTTACAGCTGCTGGAGCAAGCACTACGAAAACACAATGTGGCTGAGCCATATTCCATTAAAGTACTTGATAAAGCTACGGTAAGTAATAGTCTTTGGAATACTGAACTGAAAAGCTTTCAGACCACTTAAGATGTTGGTGATAAATAGTGTTCTTAAGTCATGAAGCAAATGATATTGTCTTAAGCACAATGTTTTGCTCTGCAAAATTTTAGTAGAATGTGTATGTACTTAGCAATAGCACACAGTTTTTTACGTGGACAGTGGTAATTCTCTGTACTATATCTACTGGAAGGCCATACTTTTTGCTTATGTTGTCAATAAAGATCTGAAAGTATTTGCAAAATATCTAGTAAAATAAATTAACTATTTGGATAATGTTTTTCCACTGACCTTTGAGAGGACTTTGTTTAGCCAGGGGCCAGTAACTAGAGCTATCCACCTTGAAACCCTGACTTTTCAGGTTGTCTTGTTTCTGATGGCATAGTGTAGTGTTCCAAACCCAGCATTTGTTTTTTTCCCTTCCAAAATATGCTACTTAAGAGCTTTATTTCATTTGTGAAACTGATGTGTAGTATCTCTTGCATCTGTCTTGTAAGCCTAAGGGATCACATTGAATATGGTAAAAACTTTATAGTATAAGAATTTTATGTTACTGAGCAAGTGGTGTTTTCCCCAGGAGACTAAGCATAGTATTCCAAACTTCTGTTAGCAAGCTGTTATGTTTTGTGGTCTCTTAAATAGGGTAACTCTTTTAGGTCCAGAAGATTCCTGTGGCTTGCATTGGAATAGCAGTACATTAACAGTAGCTCTGGTAATCTTTGGTTTACCTGAGAATGGGTTGGATTTTCAGAATCAGTGATACCAGTTAGTGATGGAAAATGGCACTAGGCTAGGCTTATCAATTCTACTAGCCTTTCTTATTTTATTCCCTCTGCTGTTGGTATAAAATGATGCTATACTTCTGATCTTTTTTGTTTTCCATTTCAGATTAAAAATACAAGAAATCCAATTTAAAATAAATGTTATCAGCTGAAGTTCAGGTTATGATTGTAAGACTATTTTGTAGGACACTGTCTTTGAGGTGGTGGTGTGAGACTGAACTACATATTCAGTAGTTCTGTAATAATTTCTTGCTGCCAGAAGAGGAAGTATTGCTGCTCCTGCTTTGCTTTTATCCATTCTGGCTTTCGTTTGACTCTGCAGTGAACCAGTTCAGCCTGATAAACCAACACACAGTGCTTTATTTTTTCTGCTAGGCTAGTCTTCTGTCAGTTTAGCAAGTGAATGGTGCAGTGCTGGGTCAGATGAATGCAGTTGCCACAGCTTATGAGAGTAGAATGTCTCCTATTAACAGCAGTGAGTCATTAAATTAAGTAAATTTAGTTGTCTTACAAAACATTCATATTGCAGCTATGAAGGCAGATATCAAATAGCTATGGGAGGGTACATGAGTGATCGTAAGTTAATGTGTTCATACATGCCTGTGTTTTTAGTTACCTCACTAAAAAGTATTCGCTTGTCAGTCAAGTTAAGATTATCTTTTCTCAAAACCACGCTTCCTTGTCTTGATAGTTGCATTCATTTGGACTCATAGTGTCCATGTGCCTTCAGTGAGTAAGCTGGAGAATAGCACCAGTGTTGCATTTCTGGGGATTTATAAAACCTTGTTTTAACCTTTTCAGGTACCAATAATAAAACTTACTGACCAGGAGACAGAAGTGAAAGTTGACATCAGTTTTAATGTAGAAACTGGTGTGAAGGCAGCTCGATTTATCAAGGAATACATGAAGGTATCAGCCATGTAATGAATGTTGTCCTACTTACCAAGGATGTGCTAAATGCTTAGCTAACCTTTTTTGGTATGGCTTAAGACTTTTGAAAATTTATTGCTGAAGACTATTTTCATTAATACTAATTAAACATGGATATTTAGTTTATTTTCTACTGGTATCTCTTCAGTGTTGCCTTCAAGTGATATGTGTTTGTGTGGATAAGCCTATACACTGAAAGGACTTCTACAATCATATCTAGGTCTGCAGATAGGTACTAAACTTTGCTTCTAAAGCAAGTCTGTTCAAGTTTTGCTTACCTTGAATTTAAGTGATGCTTGATTATGAATACTATCTTGCTAAATGTCTAAAACCAATTTTTCTGTAGCTACATAAAATAAGGTTTACTTTTATGCTCTGCAGTAAAAGTACTGTTCAGATGGAAAGCTTTGACTATGAGTGACACTGGCATTCAAAGAAGGATATAAAAATCTTCCTGTTTAGGGGGAAGAAATAAATTTGATATGTAAGCTGTTTGATTAAATAAGAGTTGAAGTCTATTAATCTGTTTCTAGAATTAAAAAAAAAAAGCATGTTTCTGTTCTTCCCGTGGAAACACTTTATAGCACACTACTGAATAACATTTTTGTATTAGAGGATGAATCTTCTTGTGTTGAGATTGTGTAGTTATTTGTTTTGGAATGTTGACATTGTAATTTATAAGACTTATTTTGCTTTGCAGAAATATTCTTTGCTGCCTTACTTGATTTTAGTATTAAAACAGTTCCTCCTTCAGAGGGACTTGAATGAAGTTTTTACTGGTGGAATTAGCTCTTACAGCCTAATTTTAATGGCAATTAGTTTCCTGCAGGTAAGTCTGTTCCTTATTTGTTTCTGTGTTCTTGAAAATATTTTGTTTTCTGTACTTATGCCCTGCTATGGTGCTGTTTCTTTGACTCCCATAGCAATGCACAGGTTTACTGTTACAGCTCCAGGTGTTTGATCACTGGCAGCTCCTACGGATTACCTCTCAAACCTCAAAGAACTTCTGTTCACTGTGTGAACTGAAACAGCAGCAGGAGCCTTGTGAGTGGCATAGAGGCTGTGCATTGCTTTCTATACCAGGGCCTGTGATGTGGATTATGCTACCTTCCTGGGCAGCCTAGTCTGGTACCTGAATCATCTTGCTGGTGTTTTGTAAATCTGCCAGTATGCAGTTTAAGTTTGTTGCTTCCTAGACTACTGATACTGAATGTGCAGAGTAGTTGATTTCAGTGTTTATTAAAATTATGAAATCGAACAGTCAAGTTGGTTTTTAATTATATGTTGGTTAGGTTTTGACATACTTAAAACTGGCAGGTATTGTAGGTAACTGATGAAATAGCTAATGAGTTATAACCGTTTCTAATAAATTTTTGTGATAGTAAGCTTTGTATGAGTACAGTGAGGTACAATGTTAGTGTCTCAGCAGCTGTGATAGAGGAAAAACCTACATATTCTGCTGCTGTTAATGATTAATTGAAATATTAGTATAGATTTTACATACTGTATAGAATATGGGGAGATTGAGAAAAGAACTGCATTTCAATTGGGGTAAATAGATTCCCTCCCTGCTTCTGAAAACATTAAGACTGATGGATTTTTCTATGAAAAATCAGGTATTGCTCTGTTACTAATTAAGCCGTAATGTAGCATGCAGTACTTCTTTATTGCTTTTGGCTTAGGGAAAAGAATTTACTAATCCTCAAAAAGCTGGAAGAGGAGAGAAGAAATCTTTGGATGCCAGATACTGCTGAAGTGCTGCCCCCTCTTGGTTATGTGAAAGTAGTTTAAGTACATGAAGAATTAATGACTCAATTCAGACTTGTGTAACGAGATTATACTCAGCTGTTTAAATGAGAGCTTTTTGTTGCACTGTTAGGCCTGAAAAGCATTAATTTTTAATAATTAACAACTGTTCTGTGTCACAGCTGCATCCAAGAATTGATGCCAGAAGAGCTGATGAAAACCTTGGAATGCTTCTGATAGAATTTTTTGAACTCTATGGAAGGAATTTTAACTACTTGAAAACTGGTATTAGAATAAAAAATGGAGGTGCCTATATTGCCAAAGAAGAAATCATGAAAGTCATGACTAATGGATACAGACCATCCATGCTATGTATTGAAGATCCTCTCCTGCCTGGTAAGATTGTACACTTCTTGCAATATTCTGGAGCTCTGGCTCAAGTTGTGCTCTCACAGCTTACATTAGAACCCCTGAAGTCTGTCAAATATGTTAAGAAGCTGCACTGAGAAGACACTGTTGCTGGTGTCGAGGTGCAGTTATGGAGATGGGCTAAGAGATAATGACCTGAAGTTTCCCGAGATTCATAGCCGGAGTAGATTGAATTGCATGCAAACAGCGCAGATACATAATGCGTTGGAGATTCGGAACTGTGTTGAATGTATAATAAGATTCTCTAACAGCGCTGAGGGGTAGCGAAAGAAAGAGGTCTCGGAAATCCCAGAAGGAGGTTTGTTAGTAGGAACAGCTCTCCATTGTTTATTATGAGAGAATGAGAATGGAAGGTGTAGCTTTTCCTGCCACAGTCTGTGGTGCCATACTTCAGATAAATTATACCATACAGTAAAGAAATGCCCCAGATGAGGTACCTCTTCTGCAGGGCAGTGCAGTAGAGACTGCACAGAAACATGGGTGTATATCCATGAATGTGTAGCAAGGCAGCAGCTGTATTATGGTGTTGGTGTGAAGAGTGGTTTGCATAACTGGCTTCTGTGCTGCACAGGGAGCTTTAGAGAATGCCAGTTATAGTTGCATGTACTTTTGAAAGTAACTACCTTAAAATATTTTTTTTTCTTTACGATTTGGTTTTGATTCAGTAACCTTCAAAGTAATCAAGATTAATTTTAGCTGAGCTCCTGAAAAAATTTTCCAGTTTTATAGTACTCTGTTTGGATACCATTTAGACTATCACAAGTAGCTGAAATTCCAAAACAGCTTTTTAACAAAGTCAATTTTCAGTTAATTTGGACTTCAGCATTTATATTTCTATAATGTAATTGGCACTCAAACTCCATACTGTCACGTCTTGTGGGTAGACTGCTTATGTATGGCACTTCTAAAGCAAATACCATGGATCAGTAGCTGAAGTCTGGCACCTTTCTAAATATTCAATATGCTGAATGTTCATAGTTTTCTAGAACAGGTTGCAAGCTAAGATACTTGTTTGTCTAACCACATCTCTGATATGTTTCTAGCTCTGAGTTTGTGTCCATCATGACTCTGCACTCGGCCAGGCGTAGGTGTGATTATGCAGAACTTTCATTGTGTTATTGAGATTTCCTTCAGTAGCTGTGTACTTACTTGCCTGAAGACCTGTTTGAGTAGCAGCATGAGCTGCATTTCTTCAAAAACCTTTACTGTCTCCAGTTCTGTTCCTTCCGATCTGCTGAGGACTGAAAGAGAAGAAATTACATACACTGCACAATATTTTAATCACTGCTAATAGTGCTTTGGAATTTTTTCTTCAATGACTCTTCAGAGAAGAAAAAAAATAAATAAATCGCAAGTCTAGTAGGGGCTCTGAACGGTTCCTCCTAGCACAAATCTTGCAGAAGCAAAGAAATGTAGTTTAGAAGAAAGATACTTATATGCTGTCAAAGAGTTGATAAGAATTAAATTTTAAATGAGGTTATATGGGCTGAGGTAATGTAATTCTTACAGTAAAGTGTTTTGGTAAGGGAAATGAAAGCTGACAATAGCTTGGTTACCTGACCACTATGTCCCATAGGGATATTTTCTGGCAGCTACCACAGAGCTTCAGAACTTGCCTGATGGAACTAGGAGGAAAATTATATAGAACATATGGGATGGCTCTTTGAATTGGATCTCATGAATACAGCCTCCTTAGATCTAGACTTAATTGCATATTCCTACAGTATCTAAAAGTACCTGTCAAGTGTATGTAGCTAATGTCTAGAATTTTGTTAATTAGTTTAGTTCTGTTATTGCTTGTGTCGCAGTACAAAAAACTTTTCCAGGGCTTCAGGTCCTTGCCCACAGTTGACAAGTCATCATCTCTGCTTGATTAGTTTGTGGTCAGATCCACTCAGTTTCTAACTCCATGAGGGTCAGTGCCAGTACTGTCGAGGAGATTGGAACAAGTATTTTGGTAAAGGGTGGACACAGATGTTTCTTGACTTAAGTTAGCATAAGCTGCTGTAGAGTTTTTTCCTCAAACCTGTTTTTGTACTGTATGCACAAGTTTTTAATCTTTTTTGTGATCCTTTTTTAGCCTGATCACAGCTTTCTCTAAAGTTCTGGTTGAGCCTTGGAAGAAGAGTTCCAAAGATGACTTCTTAATCCAGAAATCAGATAGAAAAATACAGGGATTAAAAAAAGCCTTTAAATTTCTCAAGATTATCTAAGTAGTGTAAAAGTCCCTCCTATGAGTGTATGCAGGAGTTCAGCAATAGGATGCTGAAAGGTGTAACTCATAAGAATAGCTTTAGACAGTCTTGTAGAGGACAGGATTAAGTTCAGTGGGATTAGTTTTTTTAAGTTGGAGGAACTGTTTTTTCTTCAGTGAGAAATGGTGATGTCTGGCTAACAGATAAGTGATGTCATCAGAAGGATATGATACCTCAGTTCTACCTGCTCAGTACCTTCTGTTAGTTCCTAGATTTGGAAGGAACAGGCATCAACCTGTTGTGTTGCTGTTTTGGTCATAGTGGGTTTTGCTCAGATTCTCTTGGGTCCTAGGACAGGGTAATGAGATGAAAATCTTTCCCTTAGCATCATCCAAAGAAGGGAGTTCCTATAAACACCTTGTAGCTGCCACCATTTCAGTTTCTCAAAGCAGTTGTCCTTTCTTTGATGTGTAAAAAGTGAAAGCATTAATTTAGGACAACTGCAAAGCGAGGCACTTGGAAGTCTGTTAACAGGAACATGTTGGAGCAGGGTAGATGATATTGTCCTAGAAGAGGTTTGTGCGGAGTTGGTCTAGCAGTATCCTGTCTTGGAAGACATGACTCTGGTTGCAGGTGACAAATCTTTTAGTCTGTGGTTGTAAAACAAACTTGGTGTTTATTCAGCAGGTTGTTAGGGAAGCTTATTATTTTATGCCTTTGTGAATCAGGTGATTACCAAAGTCCTTCAGTCATTTCTGATGCTCAGAACAGGATTGATTTTGATCTTTGTTCAGATTGGTAGTGGCAAGACTAGCTAAATCATGGTTTAAGACTTGGAGTTCCACCTGCGCTGCTCCCTTAATGAGATAGGTTGTTCTTCATTCTGAGTTGCTATGGGCACTAACAAAAGTTCTAAACTTTAAATTCAGTGCATTTTCTTTGAAAAGAGACTCTTTAACTTGCAGGACTAATTATGCTTCATGTTGCTTGCTTCTGCATCTTGATAGGTCACAGACAGAGGAAGTAATTAGATTTGAGATTGGCAACAACTATTAGGATTATCTGTTCTAGCCTTAGTGGCTGCCCAAAGTTATTCATTGCAGCTTTTCAATATATGTTATTTGTCATTAGAACATGCAAATACATGTGTGTGTATATAAAATATATGCATTTATAAAAATACACAAATCAATTGAAGTTAGCATCTGAAAAAACCCCTTCGATGCTGAATATTGCAAAAAGGTACTTACTAGATAATAGATTAACATAAATGGATCTGCTTCAGTCCTAGCTCATGGTCTTACCTTTACCTTTTCAGGCCATGTTCTTAAAACTGCTTCAGGTAATGGAAGGCTACCTGACAGAGTGGTAATACTGATAGCGAGTGATGGAAATCTTAGACATGCTCCTTTAGGGATGAAGGCTTTGTAAGAAAGTATCAGGATTGAATTATACATGAAATCACACACCATTGTTATCTACTAATGTACATCTGAGGATTGAAGTCTATATGTTTTTTAAAGAGTGAGAGCATATGGGTTACGTGCTTTTACTGATCAGTCTGTAGATTGTGATGGAAGAAGGATGCTCAGTCAGGTATGTAAGACATGATCTGCTAATGAGAACAATCTCTCAGAAGAAAATCTATTTGGGACAGCAAATGCAAATATGTGATCTTCTGGCTGCTTTAATATATTCCTTTCTGGATTAGGTAGGGCCACTTCTACACAGACTTGACTAGTATACTTCACAGTAGCTCACGTAGTAGCTTTGGCTTCCATACCTGCTTTTCAGCTGCAGTGCAAGTCAGAAGCTCTGCAGACTGTATAATTGAATAAGACGTATTTATTCAGACATTTTTATGAACTAATTACAGGTGCAGAATGAGGCAATCCAGGAACCTAGGCATGCTATGGCATGAGCTATCCTGCCTCTGTTCCCAAATCTGCTTCAATCAAGACTCATACACAACTTCGTTGGTGGTTTAAACTAAACTGCCTGAGTTTGCCGTAAGTGGATTAGGGAAGGCTTATGATTTCTTTTGGTGGCACAACAGTGGAGGTGGCAACAACTGATGAAAGGAGTAACCAACAGTTTATAGCAGCAGTGTCTTCATTTTGGTGTAACTTCATGCAGGGTGCATATCAAATGTAACTGCCTTAGCACCAGATTACACTAAACTAATGCAATTTGTTTGAGTGTGTATTCTTAATTTACGTGAATTTATAGAATCATTTATGTTGAAAAAGAGCCTTAAGATCATTGAGTCCAACTGTAGATGGACTTGAATTTAGTGGTAGGTGCAATTGTGTGTGTTTAGCCACTTGTATATATTCCATTTCTATATTGCTTCTCAATTGAATTCTCTTTTGTATATTTGTTTAGCATGTCATTATGTGGAAGGTGGCATTGTTGCAGGACACAACAATGTGTCCTGCCCCTGGGAAATGTGTACTGAATTAATCATTGTTTTTCTAGTAGAATTAACATTTTTGTGTTCCGATTTCTTGACCACTGCAATAGCTTGGTCTCTATTCAGCTGCCTTTGGACTAAGTCCTTTGTGAAGTCCTCTGCTACTTTGTAGTGCAGCTCTGAACTTAATTACAATGTGTTTCTTCCTAGATTCACTGTCCTAGGCCCACATTGGTCTCTGCTTCTACTTCAGGATAGAGTCCAATTGCAAATATGCCATTTAGAGAGGCTTCTGTAATTTTGAACCTAGTAGCCGTGGGATACTGCAGTGGTGCATTCAGAACAAGATACTCAGTTACTTCAGTGAACAGGAAGTATTTCTTGATCAGTTTTTATTTGACCATGTAAATTACTGAAGAAATTCTCTGTTTCCAAAATGCTCTTATGTTCCCAGTCTGTTTTCATTGATTATGCTTTTCTGTTAAAGTGGCATTATGGTTGGAGAATCTTGAAGGACTAAAACATGTTGTCAAGTAGTAAAGCCAAGGCTGTTTTTTTTTCCCCTGGATGGCAGACCTCAGCATGTTTGTCTATAACAGCTTGCTGGACAAAATACTTCAGCGAGTGAAGTGTTCCTCTAAAGTCAGATTTAGCCTCATTGGATTCAGTCCTCCAAAGGATAGATTCTGTCCTTTACCCACCAATTTTCAAAGCAGATTTTTCATTAAAACTTGTTCATAGGCCCTGATCTGATTTTCAAGCTTAAAATAAACGTGTTCGGTGGTTCATCCCTTTCCAGTGTTCTCACAGCATTTAAAGCATCATTCTAAAGAAGGGAACCTTTTACTGTAAGCCGCTTTCTACCCACTCAAGATCTAGTTGCTATTTTAGACATGCAATTTGAAGGAAGTTTTCTTTATGTTTCTTAAATTGAGTGGTGACAGTGAACCTTTGGTGTCTGGTGCCAAATAAATCTACAAAAGCCCCCCAAATCTTCTTGCTAGTAATAGCAAGATCTTTATAGGTGTCAAATGGGAGACCAATGCTTGTACATTGTCCCTGATACAGAAGCTTTAGCATGTTCTTAACTTCTGCAGTTCCACGCATGTGGTGCTGGATTTGGAAGGAGTTCTGCTATAAATGTCACTCATGCTTAAAAAGGGGGGCAGTCAAGAAGTGCCACTAACTTGATCAAAAAACAATGCTGTACAAACTTCTGGAATCCTCTATGATAGAGTTCGACAAACTGGTTTATCCTGTGGAGATAAGTAATCTGTATGAGCTCATTTATTAATCTGTAGTTTTGATAAGGTTAAGTAGGGGTTGATGTAAGTATGCCTGGCCCTATGAAGATAATGTGGTTGCACAAGTGGAATTTTAAGCTGAATTTGGCCTGCAGAAACTCTACTGGTAAGTGAGACATGATGCTTTAAGCTTGGTAGGTTCCCTCTTAAAAGACAGCTGTAAGAGCTTTAAGCTGATTTCTATTCTCTGTTTCTTTCAGGAGCTGGTACATTGGTATTTTATAAGTGGTAAATTGAATGCATTATGTTAAGTGTCATTCCTAAGGTTAGCTGCTTTTATTGAGATAGGCACACCTAAGTTGTTCCTGATATGAGTAGGATGGGCTAACCAATTTAAACAGAGTTAAGCTGTATTGTTAAGGCTTCTGAGCTTTAAGTCTGAATAATTTTCTGGTTACTGATATTAAAAAAAGATGATCTGATGACTGTCACATTATTTCAGGAAACGACGTTGGCAGAAGTTCTTACGGTGCCATGCAAGTGAAACAAGTTTTTGATTATGCCTACATTGTTCTTAGCCATGCAGTATCACCACTTGCAAGATCATATCCAAATAGAGATTCTGAGAGGTAATTAGTCCACTTTTTAAATATCCATTTGTCTGTGTAATCAATTAGGAATGTTTGGGTCTAAATCAATAAAAGGAATATTGTTATTTATTGTTTAACTGCAGCTGTATTGAAATCTGCCCAGAAATTTAGGCTGCCCAGTGGTATGAGAGTGTAATACCTCAATGTGCAGCACTGAAATGAAGACAGCATGACAAAACCCAGGATGAGTCCAATGTGAGGTTCTCTTAGTGTGGAAGGGAGCCAGAAGATAATTGGTCTTCCCTCAAACATTCTGCTTAAAGTATTTCAAAGGAAGGTCTGCTGGTTTAATGTTTGGTATGATGTATGTCTGTACTATGGCAGAAGGAAATGTGTGTCATCAGAGTGCTTGTTTAGACACAAAACTAGACAACAAGGCTAGAAATTTCCCTAGTTCTTTAATACATGCTCCGATAAGCTGTTTTTAAAGGCTTGATATATAATTAAGCTATTAAAAGAATCAGTTCAGTTTGGCTGTAATGTCAGAACTGCCATTAAAAGTAGCATACTTCTAGATGTGTCATTTTTAATGCAGTTCTTAATGTCTCATAGAAACACTGTATGGCTAGTACTTTCTCAGGTCTGACCTTTGCAAGTTTTCTGTTTTTTGAAAGGGGGAGGAGAAAGAAAATGAAGACATGTCCGACATGTTGTATTTTCATTCATGTATCTGCTCTAGCATCTGTTATTCTAAACCTCAGTACAAATTGGGGCTAGATCAGAGGATGTTTCTTCCTTGAGAGTTCCCTAGAATCCCAATAGCTTTGAGCTTCCCAGCTAATTGCAGGGAGGGGTGGTTGTAACAAGTCACATAACCTATCTAGATAAAATTTCAAACTCTAGTCAAGCTGTTAACTTCCAGCATTAATGTCATTGGAAGGTGAAATAGTTCTCCTATAGTAAGTTTACCACAAAGTGGATGCGGTCTTCCACTTGTGGATTTACAACTGACAGTATTTTAATAGTGCCTGTGAATCTCTAGGTTTTCTGTGGTACTAAATTCACAGAGGTTGAGACCACACTTGTGCCTGTGATGGAGGTATAGGAAGAGTGGTACATAGTGTTACACACTGACATTTGAGACTGCTGTTTTACGATGGATTAAAGGTGTATCTGTTAAATGTGTATTGGCTGACAATTCTTGTTGCTGAATGAAACTTCATTCTTACATAAGTATAGATAAAACAACTTAGGGATTCCTGAAATTTTGCTTGTGTCTGGGGTCCGGGCCTTCATTAACTTCTCTGTGGTTCTCCAACGGATATAGTCATTCTCTTATGAGGTACCTGTATTTATTACAGACAGCAAAAAGTATATTTGTAAATGCATTTAATGCTAAAACCAGGACACAGCCTCAGATGTGAAGTGCACATACTGATGACATGTACACTTCTTATTGTATTTGGGAAAATGTTTGAATTTTGTCACAACTTCAAACCTGGGGAGAAGTCCCCGCAGCAGTGTTCAGGTATCATACATCTGACCCATCTTTCTGCTAGTTCTGGGCTATCTGTGCCAGTGATGTCTGAGTCTCAGAACTCGTCATGCCAGTGGCTTGCCATTCTGTCAAAGGGAGCGGTGTGGCAAAAGGAACAGCATTCAGCAAAGTCCTGTATGCAAGTAATTCCCCTAGCACCCGTCTTGTCAATGCCAAAGGACCTGTAGGTGGATGATGAGCTGTTTGGTAGCAAGTTTGTTGCAGACCCTCATCAGCAGTCCATATTCAGTCTCAGTTTTTTAGTTAAACCTGATGTGCCTGGGCAATCTAGGTGTATTTCAGATCCTTCTTCTACCCATTAGGCAGAATGGCCCAGACTGTATACAGACTTTTCTGGTGGCCTGACTTAAAGCCTTAGCCATCCAGGAGCCCTTTGTCCTGATCAATCTTTTTCCTTCTTTTAGGCTTGTTGGTAGTGGGTTAAACTGTAAACAATGGGCTCCCTTTAAGAGCAATGACTAGCTATATGACATTCTACTAGAAGGATCAACAGAGACTAAATGAAGAGCACTTGAAAGGGTAGGAACTTGCAGGGGGCTGAACTCCCCAGGCTGACTTGAGTTTATTAATTTTTTTTTCATAATTGGGGCTAGCTTTCCCCTAAGTGGAACAGTTTGTTCTTGAACTACCTAGTGTGTTGGAATTCATATCAGCTTTTTCCAGGGAAAATTTCTGTGTACAGAGTCCTATTTTGTAGATGACAATCTCAGATTTCAAATCTTTCTGGGTGATTGTTGTTACTGCTCTTTTTCAGGGTCAGCCCAACTCAAAGGAGCACAAACCTAAGTTAATCTTAGGCTTTCTAGCCAGCTGCTGCTTCTGATATTCCCAGTGTGAAAAAAGAGTCAGATTTTGGACCTTCAGCATAGGCCTTTTTCTTGTCCATGTTCTGTAGTAACAAGTCCCACAGAATAATAAGGGGTGGACTCAAATAACTCTTACCAGCATCTTCATTCAAGCTTCCAAATAAAACATCTGGAGTGTAGTGAGGGTTGAAAGCTATCTTCTGAGTGGAGACAGTAGTCAGCTGAGTCCTGAAGGTAATTCTTACAGCTACAGAAATTACCCTAACCCTGTTTTGTCCCCAGTCTTTCTCACCCATCCTCTTTCAAGAACAGCTCAGGAAAGGTTAGTAGACAGTTCAGTATATTTTGTTAGAGCAAACAGATTCCCATTATCTTGGAAGGAGGGGTTTTCCTAGTAGAACAAGGAGGAGACTGATCTATTTTGAATCTGCACGACTTGTATGCAAGGTAAAGTTTGGTGTTGTGACTTCAGCCAAGATGATTGAAAATAATGATTGTTTTCTTAATATTTGGACCCTTGGGGACATAAGTCTAGCTGTAAAATATAGTTATGGACAGGATAGCTCCTGCTTAAGGGTCAGTGTCAGTATGTGCTTTGAACAGCTTTGGCCATAGCCTGTCACTAGAGAAGAGTGTGTCATCTTAAGTGAGCTAACTAAAGAAGTCTGTAAGGAGTGATATTTTCATAGAATCATGGAAAGGAAAGGAAAAAACCTTTAAGATCAAGTCCAACCGTTAACCTAACACTGCCAAGTCCACCGCTAAACCATGTCCCTAAGCATCATGTCTGTATGTTTTTTAGATCCCTCCAGGGATGGTGATTCAACCACATCCCTGGTCAGCCTGTTCCAGTGCCTGATAACCCTTTCGGTGAAGAAATTTTTCCTAATATCCAACCTAAACCTCCCTTGGTGCAACTTGAGGACATTTCCTCTTGTCCTATTGCTTCTTACTTGGGAGAAGAGACTGACCCCACCTTACTACAACCTCCTTTCAAGTAGTTGTAGAGAGTGATAATGTCTCCCCTCAGCCTCCTTTTCTCCAGGTTAAACAACCCCAGTTCCCTCGGTTGTTCCTCATAAGACTTGTTCATGAGACCCTTCACCAGTTTTGTTGCTCTTCTTTGGATACAAAGTTTCAAGCTAGTGACCATTTTCCCAGTTTTATTCTGTTTCTTGATAAACCACAGGAAACCTTAGCAGATGTTTGGCAACAAGCTCTTGCTCATTGATTCATGTTCATTGAAATAGTGGACTATTTGTTACTGCCCTGTCCATGGTTTCTTTATTAAGGTGCAACTTCACATTATACCTTGTCTAGCCTAACTATCTGTGGGCTATCTCCTGTCAGCTGCTGTTTTTCTTCCTTCTCAGTCTGTATATTCCTGACTCTTGCCTTGGATAAGATCTAGCGATCGTGCAGTCAGAAGGTGAGTCAGATGAACTCTCTGGTCTGACTGAAAGCAAATACATCAACACTTCTGTCATATCAAGAATTTGATCCAGCTTGTGGCTGCATGATGGGCAGATCAGAAGCAAGAGAAGCAGCAGGAGTTCATGTTTGGGGGAAGTTGGAGAGAGTGGTACCGTACCATTTGACAGCCATAAGTTATGCTGATCTGGATGTGACAAAGATGCATCCTTAGGTTAATATTTATGTCTCTAGGTCAGGATGTTGGCTTGCATATTGACCTGTTGCATGGTTCACATATGAATGTGTGCTCAGTCTGCATCTCTAAACAGCAGCGTAGCCACATTTGGGAGGCAGACGAGGTCATATGAAATGGGGAATGGAATACTGGTTTTGCTGTGATGTGCCCTTCCAGTATAACTAAGACTTTTGAAACCTTCTGTTCCTAAAATTGCAGATTGGCAACAGATTCCCCCTTATGGGTGCCAGACATGTGCAGGTAGATGAGGGAAAGGGACTGTCATGCCAACAGGCCAGAGTTCAGAGTTTGAGGAAGCCTTGGCAGGGTTTTGCTACTGCATGTCTGCAGTTGTCATTTACAGGTGATAATCTTCAACAATATATAAAGTGATCTTTCCATCTCTGTGCTTGAAAGCTGTTTGGTCTCTTCCCAGTGTACAGTTCAACTGATCTAACTGCTGACAGGTCTGTATGTTAGATTTGGGTTGCCCCTGGTTGGCCAAGATAGTCCTGGGAGCTCTAGGAGCTGTCAAAGGGAATGTTAAATTTGCCTGCTAGATGTGCCGACACAGCAGAAACGTGCCGTCTGAAACAGTCCTTCCTTTGCTTCACATCTTAAATGGTGGGTGTCTGTCACTAGAATGCATGCTGTCTCTTAAGAGGTGTCAGCAGTATCAGCTTTTCCTACACAGAGTATTTGTCTGGGTAAAGGTTTTTATTTTTTGGTTTTTTTTTTATCTTCATGCTCAAGCAGATCCTTCTCAAGTCAGGTGCTCCTTAGTCTGCTTTTAGATTATATTGCCCTTTTAATACCAGGGGGATATTTCATAAGTTCAGTTAAGGCCTACCGAACGGTTATTTTGGCTGTTCTTTCACAGACTTGATGTTTTTTCCTGCTCTGGTACTCACTTGTTCATGTGGAGCTTGGCTGGAGCTTTAGATATTTTATTTTACTGAATCTTATGTCAGCAATCTGAGCCTTTTAAGAGTGATCTTAAGATTTATTTGCACTGTAGTTGTGCTATAATGACAGCTAGAAAGTGTCCCGGTGAACTGAGGGCTTGCAGTGTGTAAAAAGAGGAGCTTCTAAGCTCCTATTGTAAAATAAATCAGGTATGTAATTAGCTTATTCCTGGTTCTACTATATGGTGATATTAAGGGAAAAACCTTAAAGGGTCATCCTTCATAGGAGAGCTGTCTAATTTTATTAACCAGTTAACTACAGCTTTTTCCATGTCTTCCAAACAAGCATCATTGAAGAATTGTGGGAGCGTCTTATATCTGTAGAAATTCTGGCCTCAGCCAAAAAGAAACCCCAAAGCGTGGGACTTCCTCATACTAAAGGCAGGGCAGATTAATAGTGTTTTGTTCCTAAGCATTTTCAGTGTTGAAAACAGATATAAGCACAATTTTTAAATGTCTATTTTAAATTGTTCTCTGACCCCGTGGATGTGCTTGAGTCCTATACATACGAAATGGTGTTCTCTGAGAGCAGTATCTAGTTTGATCATGCTTCTTCTTTCTTTGCTGCTACGTTTAAATATATGGCGGTATAGCCTTAATCACCTTTCAGTTTCTGATGTCTCATAATGAATGCTTTTAATTTTGGTGTACAAGCAATGTAGCATGGACCTGCCTTTGAACTCCTGACCTGATAACTTAGTGGATTTCTTCCCCCCCCCCCCCCCCCCCTTTCTACCAAGAATGAGAGTGTGGGGCTTTGATCTCTATTCTCTGTGAAAGGAGCTAGTGAGAGAAGAGATTCCCAGGTTCTGTATGTGCAACTCTGCCATAACTGTTGGTGTAGCAGTAGTTTCTTCCTTTACACCTATTTAATAGCAGGCATTTTTGGTATATCAGTCACCCAGGCTGATAAAAATACCATCCTATATAATTCATTTTCCTTCTGGTCTATGAAGACATGACTATTGATTGATTTGCTTCTGGAAAAGTACTCCAAGAAGCTTCAGACTTGACAAATTCCTTCTCCATAAGAGCTTCTGTTAGTCAGTCTGTGTTCATTTTCTGGTTCTAAGACCACAGCTAGTAGTAGTTGTGAAGTTTGTGTTATCCTGGAGTAAAAGCTCAAATCTTTCTGAAGACATTCTCAGATGAAACTTTTTAGCTGCAAGATCTCCTTCTCTGTCCTAGTGCTGAAGAGACCCAGCATGTGTATGTTTGAGTCCTATACTGGCATTGCTGTCTTGGAAACTGCAACTTCAGGGCCACAGCTGATTCTCTGCAGTATTGGTCATCCCTGTCTTCATTCTGTCTCCTCTGGCTTAACCTCCTTTTTGAGATTGAGAAACCAAAACTGCATTGAGTATTTAAAATGCTGTTATGTGATGGGAGTGTACATTGACAAAATACTATTCTCTGTTTTATTTGTTCCTTTCTTAATGTGCTCTACTTAGCTATTGAACTGTGGTTTCCAAAGAATTACCTATTATAACCCAGATCTTTAGTTGCTGAGTGGTGACAATTGCGCTTTTAATTCTGCATGTAAAATTCAAGATTTTATTTTCCAACATGCATCATTTTGTCCACATTACATACATAGAATGGTGGATGACATTCATTCTGTCTGTGAGGCCCTTCTGCAGCTATTGGACTTACAACTTAGCAGATATTATTTGGTTCAGTGTTTGCTTAAAATGCTGGACTGCCTTTTTCAGTACTAACACACTGACATGTCTTTGAAGTTGGAAGACTAAACATGGAACATGTGGTATTTGGTCTTGCATGAAATAGTAATCCGTAAGCTAGCAGGAGAATTATTACTCCTTTTTAAAGTGTTACTGTGAAATGACCTAATAAAGGTAGTCTAAATACCTTCATGTATGTCCTCCCTTCCCATTATACACCTAAACCAAAAGAAAATTCCAGTACAGGTACAATGTACCTTTATGATGTGAAATACAAAATAAGCTTTATTGTAACCATTGAAGATTTTCAAAACTAAAATAACTTGCTTTCTCCAAGATGATAACTTTTTACAGCCCATATTTGTACAATAGTCAGTCCTTCATGTATCTTGAGCGTGGAGTTTATAGTTAGTGTTTCAGCCACTAGTCCCTGATGAAAGGAAAGCTTGAAAGTTTAGCTCTTAAACAAGACACAACTCCTGCTCAAGAAGTAGTACAATTCAAGTAGCTGGATGTTGGGAAGGTATGTTGGAAAAATATTACTTTGTACTTGTTTGTAACTGGTCACTGTTCACCAGGACCAGGTAGGCTTTTTCTCTGAATTACTTACTGTTATGAATTTTCTTAAATTCTAACTTATTCTGGTTTTGGAGCCAGTCTGTTTCTTGTTTCCACTACCTCACGATCCATGGTACTTCCTTTATAATTGTGGGATCTTACACCTTTTAAGTTGTCTTGTAAATCTGTAAGCAAGGACTAGTGAAGGTCTCTGTCTTCAGTGTGAAAGTCAGCCTGGGGGCTGGGATGTTAATGTCTTCAGTGCATCCCATAACTGTTGAAATCCAGATTCTGTGGAAAAATATTTTCTGTATGGAGAAGTGCAAGAACCTGGAAATTGCTTTTATCAAGCACGCTGGTATCTGCATGTATGTTCTTGATAATTAAGAAGCACTCCATTTAGAAACACAGAGTAAAAATCTTACCTATGTGTCAGTGCTTGCATGTTAGTATGGTAGAAGATAAGTAATACACTAATTTAAAAATTGTGATGCTTCAGTGGATTAAATGGTATGCTAAGGAAATGAAAGTTCAAAAGGATTCTTTGGTTAGGGATATCTTAAACTGACTTTTAGCATAATTTGATTGCTGGTTGAAATGCTTGCAAATATGTAACCAACAGTCTTTGTTTAATACTTAACTGAAAAATTTTTTTAGCACATTAGGTAGAATCATCAAAGTGACCCAAGAAGTGATTGACTACAGGGCCTGGATTAAAAAGAAGTGGGGGAGCAAAATTAATTTATCACCTGAACTTGGTACGTATAGCAGGAATCTTTGAAACCAACTTAAATTTTTTTTCTTGAATTTGATGTAATTCAAAATACTCATGCCTTGAAATTAATCACTTTCAGAAATGTAGGAAAAAATAAAAGGGATTTGTAACTTTCTAATGCAAGACTAGTTTTCTCTGAGCCTGTTTTTCAATTAGCTTGTTAAACTGCAGCTCTTCTTAGACTTCAAGGCCCATGTGTTTGTATTCTGCGCTCTTAAATGATACTTATGTTTTCTGTTAACAGATAATAGGTTGAAAATGAGAGACCAGATAGCTCCGTGCAATGGAGAACAGCAACAGAACAGAGACTCTGAACCATCTTACAACCAACGCTTGGCTTTGTCATTGGCTAGTACACAACAGTTATCCTCTGGCTCATCTGCCTCTTCTGTATCATCACTCTCCGGCAGTGACATTGTAAGCTTTTTCTTTTCATGGGTTAAACTAATAAGAGGCAGAGTTTGTCATACTCTTCAAAGCCTCAACTGAGACAACAGCAGTTAATGTGATACTATCCCTAAGCTGCTACAGCAAATTAATAGCTTCCCCTGCTCAGAAAAATTACTGAAATCAAATATTTTTTCATTAAATTAAATGGGTCTTAATTCCATCCTAAATCTTCGGTACTCTTTGTGGTAGTAGTTAGATGTAATAAAATATAAAAACCCAAGTTAACAGTAGCTAATTAAGTAGAAGAATAGAAACATATCTTCATAAATCTTCCCATCAAGCAAAATCTCCCATTGTCAAATTCTGGTCCTTTCCCCCCCCCCACCAAACTGAACATGGAACATCATATTGTGCTGTGAAGGTGAATAATTTTCCTTACTATTTTCAGCCAAGCAGTCAGTTCATGTTTTAATGGTAATGGGGCCCTCATATGTTAAAGTCCTTGCTGTCAGCTTCCTTGTTTGAAAGTGCAGTTTGAAAGTAATTGCTGGGCTTTATTGTAACTTCCTGGAAGAAGAGGCTGTAGTCTCTTTAGGTATGTTCCCAGACTCTTAAGATTCTATAAGGTGTTTTTGTTTTGGTATGGAGTTAAATTGACATGACATTGGGCAATGCAGATTATAAAGCACAAAACTGCATTGCATGGCAAGAGGTGCTCATTATAAATCTACTGAAGCATTCTGTGCTAGGTGGAGGTATTGACTGGAACAAGATGTAATAACCAGTTAACTACAATAGTGAATAACTGGACGATGCCAAGAGAGGTCCAAGTACCTGTTTCTGGACTGCTTTCAAAAACTAGTCAAATATGGAATTAAAAGTTGGGAATTGTCCCTCATTAATTTTTTATTGAATACAAGCACTTTCTTTATATGTTCTGGTTGCTTTCTGTAATTCCTTTACATTACTGAATTTCCTGTGTTGAATTGTCTTTTCACTCCACCTTCAGTAAATATGGTAAATGCTTTAGTTGCACCATCTGGCTAATGGAAAAAGAACAGCATGATGCTTGCCAGTGATACTGCTAGCCATGCTCCTGGTTTGAGTATGTCAGAAAGATTTTGCTGTAGTAAGTTTTATGAGAAAATGCAAGTATTTGCTTAATATTGTGCACTCCCAACGTAATGGGTGGTGAGTAGTTATGACCTCCCCTTAGTCCCTTTTTGCCTGGCGTTGAAGATGAAACTTCATTGCCTGATGCCAGAGAAATTAATGAAAAGTTGAAAGGAAGCTCTCAAAAAGAAAGACCTGCAATCAGTTTGGGCATCCACAAAGTAAATGGAAATGCTGCCCTTTTTAACAAAATAAAGCCTTATGCCCATGTGCTTGTGACAGACCCTAGTTTAAGCCCTGGTCATTTATTGGTATTATGTCCTTAGTAGGCTGCCAGCATGTTATCTTAATTTGGAATGGAATGGCACGTTTCTGACAAATAACTGATGAGTTCATCCTAATCACACTTGGATATGTGAGGATGAGCAAGTTCTGGTTGAGCAGTCCTGGTTGAGTCGAAGAGGCTATCTGTGGCATGATCTGGCATAATACGATGCCCAGTTTCCAGCAGAGGAACATCTAGCATGTGTGACAACTGGTATTTGTGCAAAAACTGCTGGTGTGCTGCAAATGGGTATGATGCAGTGAACTTGGGTACCAGCTTCAGAACAAGGGAATATGAATATGGCATATCTCATCACTGTAGAGTTATATGTAGTGTTAGCTCTGATCTTGTGGAAGGATTGTTCAGGAATGATTCTGTATTTGTTTAAAGTTAAATCTTCTGAACTTCTCTGATACTGAAGACTTGAAAGCAAGGTATAGATTATAAAGAAAATGCAGGAGACAGGGAGATCCTAGATTGACAGTTTGCTGATCTCTTCCCAAATAATTAAGGTTTTATTTTAATAGCAAAATATTTATCCCTATGATGTCACTGTTAACCTTAAGCACAAGGTCTGTGTCAAGACACTGTTTCTGGAGATGCATTTTGCATGACAGCAGAATATCTTTTACTGTGTATCAACTACAAGATCCTAGCTGTCAAAGTAGAGGGACTTGATAGTGTATTTGCTTTTCAATTTACTGCTAAAGTTTCACTGGTAATAGTGATCAGCTGCACCTTGACCTTTCAGAGATCTGCCTACCAATATAACAGAAGTCAACTTACATATGTTGAGGAAGAAGAAATGGGCTTCTACTGAAGTTAAAGTATTCCAGCCATCCACTCTAGCACGGAGTTAGCTATATTCTGAAGTCATCACATCACTGTACACCAGCCATAAGTCTCGAGGCCTTGCATATATTCGTCAGTGTGTCCTGGAAGCAATATTGGCAGTATATATTAAGTATGCAAGCATTATCAAAGCAGTGCAGTATTGCTCATAGGGATCCTAGAATTTTTATTAAACCCTATAGTTTAATAGTTGCTTGTAACAGTAGTTAGTTTAGTTGGTTGTAATACAGCATGCTGTATGGCGTTTAAAGATTTGCTTCCTTGAAGTTCTAGCAGCATTACAGATTTTGCCTTGTTCTGTAAATATGGCTTAGCAGCTGAATAGACAAGGCTCCTGGCGTCTTGGACTTACGGGCACTTCAGAGATAGCAATGGTTATAGATTTGTTCCAGCATCCAGAGAACAGGTGTCAGAATAGAACAATAAAAAAGCAGCAGGTTTTTCTGGAGACTGGATTGGCATAAACCAGAGATAACACTTAGAAGTCAGCCTCTTGACTCTTGTACATACTCAGAAAAATGGAAGTGTAGGGATATAAGAGCTTAAAGTTACTACCCTGAGTTCTTCCCATTCCTGCTACTGCTTTCCTTCCTTCGGGGACCATACTGATGGTAACCTTCTGAAGATGAGAACTTGTGTACCACTGAGGAACAAGAGAACTGCCTCCTTCAAGGACAGCCTTGTCTTTCCCCGTATGTTTTAGATGTGTATGCTTTTCCTCAGTATACTGCCTCAAATTCAGGAGGATGATTGCTTTCATCTCTGCATGTCCAGGACTAGCTTGCAGGGGAACACACTTCTGGGCCACTGTCTGCGCAACCCAAAAGTAAGAACTGGATCTAATGAGACTAAATCATAATTTGTACAAGAAGTACCCTTTTATGGGTTTTCCAAAGCAGTAAAGCTATTTGCAAAATGCCTTATGCTAGCACTATCTGGCTCATGAAATTCTAGTTGTGCTGTCTTTCGTAAGCGTCCTAGCAAACTGTGAAATCTTAGTCACAAAAGAAAGTTTTCGTAAGGACCAGTAAATTTCAGATCAAAGACTGTGTAGAAGAGAACTCTGTCTTCTGGTATCACTGTTGTTATTATTGAGATAGCTGTTCAGTTTATGGGTTTGTCTTACTGTACATGTCAATACAGAGCTCTGACCCTTCCACTGGCACTTCTGTGTAGTTCCTTGCAAGATACAAAGTACTAAAGTTCCTGCCCTGTTACCTCAGCTCTGTGAAGCATATAAATATTAGTGATCAGGAGCAAACTGAGGAACACATAAAATAAACTTATGGATGCAAGGAATCTGATCATCAGAACGTATTTGACTGCACATACATCTTTCTGGATTCTGTTAATTATCAAACTGATCTATGTAGTAAGTCTTTTCTCAATGAAGTATTCTGCTGTGCAGGTATTTAAAATGCCATATGCTGCCCTGACAAAAAGGCAGTATGTATTCTTCACTTACTCATGCCAACAGGTAAGTTGCAAAATGCCACACATTCCAAAATGATCCAACAAATGTTGAAGTGAATAATGGAAGATGCTTTATAAATATCTTTGCCATCAAGGACAGTGCAAAGCGTGTGAGTTTTTACACTATGGGAGCAAGAGTCATACTGTTCCACAATAGAAAATAAACCTTTGGCATTAGGAAATCTCACTTTAACCTTCATACTGAGTTAAGTGATTGTTATGAGAATCTGAAACCAGATGAAATGAGCTATGTTTGCCCCCAGCTCTGTGCTTGTTCTGGCTAGTTGCAGATGTCAGTCTGAACTTAAGCAGTGACCAAATTCCTCTTGAAAATGCCTTTTTATTCTCCCCTGCCCCGGGTGCTTTTTTATTTTGGACCTGCACTCTGTAACTGGTGACCTGGATTTTTTGTTGCTTAAGCATTGTGGAAAGCTCCTTTTTATTAGCTCAGGAAGTCCTAAAGTAGTGCTGGAGAATATCTGCTGCCTGATCAACAGTCTCTGCCAAGTAAAAAATAGTCCTAGGTATGGTTTTGCAGTCTCATTTTCGTCTGGTATAATTCCTGGTGCTAAGTATGCTCCACAGTTTTGAGGCTGTCATGCTAAATAAAGCATAGCATTTTACGTGACAGTGATACCTCCATATCAGTAACAGATGTAATGGCTCATAGGAAAGTTTTAAAGCTCTTTTCTGGATATATAATCTCATATCCAGTCCAGCATAGAATCTCAAAGTTGTCTGTTAGAAGTTTGGATCTAAGAAATTTCATACACCTTATCTTAGTGTTTCTGGTGATAATGTTCTTTGGGCTTCTATGACAAGATTATTTTGTGAAGAGTTCTGAGTTCTCAAGACCATGCAGTCATGTCAAGGTAGTTGAAGTTTCAGTGAACAAGGTACCTGTGTAGTCTAGTTTGGGGGAGAACACAATCCTTGCCTCTATTTTACTTTTTAGCATTTATACTATGCTTTTTTAGACTGTTCTTGAAATTTTAGCTGTAGCTATTGCTGTTGAGGCTTTATAACAACCTTTCATCAGAATGTCAGTGCTTGATCTGCCTGCTGTTCTGCCCCCATCAGCTAGGGGATATGCTGAGCAGTGTCTTAAGTGTTTCGTGGAACACGTCTTTTCACTGTCTTCAAGTATTACATATTCAGTACTTTGATTGGATGCTTACGTTGTGAGAGTAGTATACAAATACGACTGATAAGACTAATACTCATTATTCCTATTATTCTGCTGAACGCATACAGGATCCACACTGACTTTGGCACTGTTACTTGCTCTGCAGTAATTGTGGGTTAGTACTTGAACTCAACATGCTTAATGACGTTATCACCATCTCTCCTTCCTTCCTGTTAGTCAAAGACTGTGAAATTTCAGCTTATTAGAAGGAACTGTTGTATTTCCCTATTCACAGATAGAGGTGATAGAGTATATGACATATCTTGTCCTGATAAATGTTGCTGCTTTTAAAGCAATTAAATTTGCAGGTGTAAGGCATGTGTTTATCTGCAGCAGAGGGACAGACACTACATAATAGTTACTGTAACAGCACTTTCTGTAGTCTTGTTAAATCTGTCTTAATGGTTATGATTAATTTGTAGAGTTCCAGTTGAAATTGTGTGTGTAGGGAGAGGGGGCAGAAGGGGGTGGCCTAACAAAATTCTCAGTCTGAGAGCAAGATTTTCTCCCTTCTTTCTACATGCCTGAATATTCTCATGTCCTAACCAAAGTAATAATTCAAATATGTGTACGGATAGCTGATCATCCTTTTGTAGAAGAATGCAGATTCTATCTTACTCTTTTCCCCTTCCTGAACAAATAAGAGGCAAGAACTTTAATAAGTAGTCCTCTTACATCTTTCTTTAAAGACTAAAGATTAAGTGACTTGCAGCCAGCTTGTCTCCAAATAAAGCAGTGGGCAACTCTGAGCACACAGACACAGACAACCTGGTGTTACCAGGGAAAAGCATTTGATTGACATTTGATTTGGGGCATTTAAGAGTTTAAGCCCCAAATCCTTTAAAACTCTACTCTTTTCTCCTATTATTGTTGTGCAGATTACTGAGAGTTTCTGTGGACCAGAGGGGAACAAATTTTTCCAGTGCTGCTTTTGCCTATTTTTCACCACGTAGTCCCACATTTCTTTTTGTGTTTCTAACCCATATCTCTGACCATGTGCTGTTTTATACTGTCTTATGCTCTCCTTCAGTTCTTCTGTCTCAGTTGCTTGAGCAGTCTTTTATCTGTATCCACTTGAAGTAAGTATAAATTTCTACAAAGCTGCAGGAGGCACAATTTTGAACACAAAATTATAAAGTAATTTTATTTAATAACAAGTATTCTAAGCAGCAAAGGGTATAGAAGGAATGTGTACATCAGCAAGTAAAATTGGATTTTACTGCTATGATGTCAGTGAAGCAAGGAGAGAAGCACACAGTTTTGTAAAAGTCAAGCTCAGACTACTTTCTGATGCCAAAGGCTAGTCCTGTTCTTGCCATATCTTAATATTCCCTCCCCTGAAAAAAACCAGAGGTACCTAAGCCATTTTAGGATGGAAGAAAACGTAAATTCAGTATTTATATTCTAGTATGGTATATGTTCAGCTTGCATAATGAGTCCTATGACTGAGTGCTTAAGTTGAAAAACATGAAATATTACTGTACTCTTAACAATACAGACCAATTGAAAGCATGTGAAATGAAAGTATTAGGGGTAACAAAGCAAATTTGAAATGACGCACTTCTGGGACCTTTTTTTATTTAAGATGGCTTATCTGAAATATAGTGAGTATTGATAAAACATGGAATAAGCCCACAGTCAGGCCTGGCAGGATATGAGGTGAGGTTAAAGGGGTACTGTGCTTGTATTTAATCTTGGTAGATACTAATTAGATTACATTTTTAGTTGTCTTTCTGTAAAATTAACACTAATGCTTTTGGAGGATGCATATTTTTCATTTTGCTTGTGTATTCTGTATCTCTTCTTTCACTTTCCCCTCCTGTAAGCACAATGACCCAGATATTTTTCTTTTGTAATGCAGTTGACCTAAAGGCAGAAAAATCAACCAATTGTGTCTTACTCAAGACTTTGTATTGTTTATAGGCTGGCAAATGGAAATGGTACAACTGCATTGATGTAAATTCTCTACCCTGTGACCTCCCATAGAAGGAGAAATTTTGTTCCTTTTAATTCTACTGTATTTACACCATAGTTAAAGTTATGGCTCCACCTACCAAAAAGGGAAATGGCACAAGGTGATGCAGAAGAAATGAGATGGAGGGGGGGGTATGATTCATGAAATCACTTTGGAAGCATGTTGATTTATCGAGCAGAGTTAAGTATGCGGGGGCTAAAACCATTCAAGTGAGAACATGCACTGAAGTTCTGCTCTTGCACGTGGCCCCAAACTATGAAATGTCTGAAGTTTTCTGGTGTTGCTTTATGCTCCAAGGAGCGTGGTTTTACACTTTTACTAAGCCAATCAAGTAGTTAGATGTTCTTGCTAGGGATGTTTCTGTTCACTAGCTGCTCCTGCTTTTCTGCCCTGGTGTTCACCTAATCCTATGGTGAGCTGATTCAGAAGGTGAAGCTAGTAAAAAGGGGATTACTATTTCTGTGGTTCACCTCTATGAATTGGCTCAATGTCAAATGCTAATGCAGGTATAATGGAGAAGGCCAGAATGGGAAAAGAGGCAAAAGGAGTAAGACTGGCAGCAGTTAGCTGTTAAATCGCTTTAATTCTAAGAAAGGAGAGGAGCACATGAAAAAAAATCTGTGTAAAGTGTTAACTGTAAACACTAATTTTCTCACTATTTTCAGTTCTTTGCTTTCAAAGATGGAACACAATTTTTACTGAAGTGGTCATTGTTCTCTCAGCTTCCAGCTCCCAAATGTTGTGGGAAAGAGAAAAAAATTGTTTAATTAGTGGCAGAAGTTTGGAGAATAGAAACAGTAAGAACCTTCTTGCCAAGACCTCTGTAGTTCATTCTTGGGAGGTGGGCAGTGGAGTATAAGAACCCAAATCTGTCACATAAGCAAGAAATTTGCATTCTATTGTTTAAGTTTTGATTTCTGAATACTGACTTCTAGGATAGTTAGACTCTTTTACCACTGGGCCAAAACTTAAACAGACTGAGACTGTGAATTAATCTTCTTAGGCCACTCCAGCTTTTAAAAAAAACATTGTCTTGGAAATTGAAAGCTCTAAAATGGAAGCTGTTGTCAGTCAGTTGAAACTTCTCAACTGACTACATCGTGAAACAAAGCAGAAGGCACCACTTTTTCATGCATTTAGAATCATGGAAAGCAAGCATATGAGTATAATCGAGTGCACATGAAATTCATGGAAACTGAACTGTTGTCTTGATGGATGAATGTACCAGTACAGTTTACCTTGTATCTTAAGCCTTGAGTTATTAATGGAATGGAATAAGCTCTTACAGCCAGACCTAGTTAGTAAGGAGCTTCTGGTAAGTAAATATTGTTTTGCTGATGGGGTCCTGGGACTTTTTATAATGGGAGATGCATTTTGCAGAAGAGTAAAGGATTTTTTTGTTCTCTCCTGATGTCAGGAAGAGAAGTTTGGATTGTAAGATTGCTTCAGCTCTTCATCTTTCATACAACTGCAGTGTTTCACTGTTTCTGTCTAGACAGAAGGCTAGGGGATCCCACTTCTCAAGCAAAATTTGCAGTTAGATGAGAGATCATCGTTAACACTTGAGTTTCTAGGTCTCTTCCATACTTTATCTTCTTTCTAACATTAAGGTAAATTAAAGAGTCCTCAGTAATCAAGGCTATGAATAATAGAAATCTTCCTTCCAGGTACTAAGTTCTGAGTCAGGAAGTTGAAAGTGGTTTAAAGAGTATGTTTTAAAATGGAACCTTACTGGTAGGATAAACCTGTATCTGGCAGTCTGTCTTTGTTTCCAAAAACATCTCTTTATAAGATATTTTCCTTGCAGGATGAGGGACTCTGTATGATTGGCATTCATAGTAGTAGTATTCAAGAGATTGGGAACTTATCTTGGCTCTTAGTGCAGTCATTGTAGCTTTATCCCTAGATTATTTGCTAAAATTGAGTGATCTTACCCCTTTATTTTACATTCATCTTTTTGCAGTGTGATGTCTGTAGCCCTTACCCTAATAAGGGTCAGAGCTTTTGTCTTTCAGATACAGATCTAAAGTGTCAGAGTATTACCTGTGTGCATTTACTTACTTGTAGGTCTTCTGAACTTCTGTAATGCTTCAAGTTTGCGCATTACACTTAAGAATCCTGTCCAGAAGACCAAATAAGACTTAATCCCTCAGTGTAGGCAGTGCTTGTGGAAAACCAGTTTTGTTCACATTGGGCTCAATTTTCTGGTCACTGAGGTTAGCCTTTCAGTTTGAGTAAGAAAGGTAATGCTCTTCACAAAAGGATTTTGATGCTGATAAGTCAGCATATCAATTCCACACAGTAATCCTGTTAGCAATCCAGGATGACCTCAGAAGAGAGATAAAATCTACTTGTATGAGACGTGTATCAGTAAATAACATTGAGGCAGAAGAACATACCTGTTACAAAATTAAAATAAAGCAACACAAGCTTCCTTGTGCTGAAATTTATCTAGTCTCAGTTAAACCATATGACTTCCTTTTCTTTTCCATCTGCTGCTGCTTCCATACTGGAGTTAACTTTTTATTGCATAAACCCCCTTAGAAATCTTGTAAATGGGAAGTGTCCCATCTAGGTTAGGTATGTGAATCTTCAGGGGGTCTAATTGTATCTAAGCAGATGAGAAAGAGTGGAGAGACTAAAACTATTCCTTGGTCAGGTTTGTGAAGGTTGCATCAGAGAAGATAATGCATTGGTTTGGATAGATGGTAAGATCCCCTTTTCCCTCCCATCTGCCTGCTCATGGTTACTTGTGAGCATGTGCAGAAGTTGTCTGTTCAAACATGACTACTCCTTCTTTATTTTTTTCTCTTTTTATAAGCTTTTTAATAATTCCATGCCCAATAGTGCCTAAAGAAACTTCAGCTTAGAAATCCAAGTTTTTGCCCCTGTACCTGACTCTACCACCTACTTAGTTAAGAAAGTATCAGCTTCATCTTTGTAGAGACCTTAGCCTGTTCCCATGGCTAATATTCTATGGTTGGGCAAAGGAGAAAAATGCCATCTCATCCAGGCAGTCGGCTTTGCACGTGCATGCAACTAAGCTTAATTTTTTGATCAGTGCTACAACATGCCCACTGTGAACGTATTTATTAAATGGTAAACATCTGATCTCATAAATAAGACTTAAATTTCTGCACAGATTCTTGGTACCAGTACAATCTGTCTCTAGTGAATTAATGATGCAAATATCTGAGACTGCTTTGCAAAGGCATTCTGTAACTTTTACCACTAGTTGACCTAGTAGGAGAGCAGCTCCTTTCTTTCTTGAACTTATTTTTTAGTAAGCACAACTTAGGAGTGATTGTTCTAATAGCTGACAGTTTTATTGAGGACTGTTTCTACTGTGGGTATTCACTTCAGCTGGGATGCAAGTTTTGCTTTCTAGTACTTCATTGCTTAGGCTGCTCAGTATTCACAACTGTCAGTCTGTCTTAAGCGACCTTCTCCTTTCCCGAAGAAAATCTTTAAAATATTTTTTTGTTTCTGTTCTTGAAAACATTTTCCTAGACAGCCTATTCTCTAACTGAAGAATCTAATTTGGAAAGCACAGCCATGTGAGGGCAAGTAGTAGCACTGGAGGTCTATTTAAAGTTTGCTTGGTTTAAGTGAAGAGTCTTTGCTTCCAGGCAATTAATTTTTAGAGGAAGAGCAATAGAATATTTCAGTAATTACTTTAACAGTAAAGATCCTTGATAAACTGAGCCAATAATGTCTTTTAATATGGTAACTCCTAAACTGATAACTGGCCAAGTCCCATCTCTTGCTATACTTTGAGCCAGATGGCTGGGAATGGAAAAAACACTAGTGTTTTGGGATAAAGAATAGGTTTTTCCATTCTTTTCAAGTTCAGAACACTTTGGAATTAAGGGTGAGGTAAAAAGCGGCAGTAAAATGTAGGGAAGGGTACTTATCTGTTGCCATTGTGTTATGGCTGAAAAATAAGTTTTACAAGGTCTGTGTTCAAAGTTGTTTCAAAAGGCTGTAGCTTGCCTTTCAACTTTCTCAACTTAGAAAATAATTGGTCATTTAAGAATTGAGGCAGTAAGTTGGGTGTTTTCAGGCTTCAGTAATTCCTATAAACCCCTACATCTGTGCTTGCCTCCTTGCTTGTTGTCTGTTAAGTGCTCCAGGCACAGAGTGTTTTAACATCACCACTATGACTATTTATGATGCATCTGTAATTCCTGTTGGTCAGGCTGGAAGACGAATAGTAACCAGTAATACCAGTTCCATTATAGTATCTTTTTTTCTGTAAACCTACATCCATCTTGTTTCCCCTGAAGAATTATCACTCAGATTTCTGTTGGAAAGTGAGGGGAACAGAACTCCTAACTAGCAGTGAAGTGGGGGCTGGTGTGCGTATACTAGTCTTGACTGGCAGACCGTCTCCTTGTTTCTTGGTAGGTGGAGCCCTAACTTTGCTGTTGCTGGGTAGAATGGGAGAAGACTATAACAATTACAGTGAGTAACTTTGCCGTACAGATAAGTACAATCCAGAACACTGTTCAGAGGACTGATTCTGTCATGATATCTAAAATTCTAGCCCTTGTATCACTAACAGTGTTGCTGTTCTTGTTCTGTTTTTTTTTCCCAACCTTAGTTCCCATCTTTTAATTCGCATTTGGTAGAGATATAACTTTGGCTTTTGAGCTGACTGGAACTGACCTGTGATTGCCATAGACCTGTTGACATTGTCTCCTTGATGCAGGTTCAATTAAACTTTTGCTAGATGTGTAAAATAAACATAGTGCTGGCTTATATTATATTATATTTTTTACCATTGAAAAAAATAATTAAATTTTACAGTATTTACATGAGTTGATATTTGGGTGCATTTTCACATGCATAGCCTGTATATACTGTACTTTCTGTAAAGTTGCTTTTCTTTTCCCCTTTTTCTCTGCCAAAAGGATTCTGATACACCACCTTGCACAGCTCCTAATGTTTACCAGTTCAGTCTGCAAGCACCGACTCAGCTTATGGCCAGTTTACCACCCGCATTGCCTATGCCAAGTGGTAAACCCCAATCTGCGCCTACGAGAACCTTGATAATGGCCGCCAGTAATCAGGTATGAGCCAACTAAATGGAGCAACTTTTCATGAGAAAGCGATCAAATCGGAAGTGTAGATCATTTTTGCTGTGCTGTCAGTCTAAAAACCTCTGAAGATAACCTTCATATAGCATGTGCTAAACTTCGTGTAATCATAAAAGTACTTATCTGCCATGTCAGAAGTGTGGGGAGAAGAATGGGTGGGAAAGGGTTCGGTGTTTGAGATGCATCTCTGAATGTAAGAGCCCTTCCACAGCACACTGATGCCTAGGAATAAGTTGAAGGGAGAGTGTCAGATGTCTGACTTCTTAATTTGTATTTGAGGCTCCTGGTGCCTAACCAGTGGGATATTTGCAGGTCTTTAGGCTATTTAACTTCCTGTTCTTAAAATAGAAACTTCATGTAGGTGGTGTATCTGTAAGCTAGTTTTTGAATCTGAAGAAATAGTACTGACCTCTCTAGGCTTGTTTAGTTGTCTTGATTTTGCATTAGTAGAACAGATCTGACTACACTTGTAACTTTCTGTAATACATTTTAAAGATAGAGAACAGAAAATTAATTATGGGCATGTGTACAAGAATTTTTACCAAAAAAATGCGTGCTTAAATATGCTGGGAGGTGAACGTGCATGGAAACAGTATGTTACTCAACTAGCCCGAAGTATTTTAGCTAGTGTGTCTGTTATAGTACACGGGGACAAAAAAGTTTTTTTTCTTACAGCCTTAGTGCCTCTATCTGTAGGAAAGTATTCCCTCAATCTTGATTATTAAAACTATTAGTCAGAACAGCTGCCTCACATGAGCTTTAATGCAAGTTGTGTGTTGTAGGTTGCCTATGATAACAAAATAATGAGCTGGATTCTTTGAAACCTAGTTTTGGTCAGGTTCTTACAAGGTTTTTCTTTTCTCAGTCTTTCTATCACAGTTCTTGGGAATCTAGGGCTGGGATATTTTCAACTTAATGACTGTGTTTTTTAATTCGATTCAGCACTGGCATGACACAAGATGTATTTGCTTCAGATTCTGCTTTGAGATTGTTCAAGTATTTTGCAGAATCGCAGAGTAGTTGAGGCTGGAAGGGTCCTCTGAAAGTCATCTAGTCCAACTCTCCTGCCCAAAACAGGGTCAGCTACAGCAGGTTGCTCAAGGCCTTGTCCAGTCAGGGTTTTGAGTATCTCCAGGGATGGAGACTCCCCAACTGCTCTGGGCAACTTGTTCCAGTAAAAAAGTTTTTTCTTAAATTTAAATGGTGGTTTCTGTATTTCAGCTTATGCCCATTGCTTCTTGTCCTTTTACTGGGCACGAGTGAGAAGAGCCTGGCTCCATCTTCTTTACACCCTCTCATTAGTGAGACCCATCAGTAAGATCCTTCCCAAGCTCTCTCTTGAGACTAAACAGTCCTAGCTCTGTCATAATTTCCTTGTATGACAAATGTTTCAGTCCCTTATTTATCTTCTTGGACCTTCATTGGACTCATTCCTGCATGTCCATGTCTCTCTGTTACTGGGGAACCCAGACTTGGGCCCAGCACTCCATGTGTGGCCTCACCAGTGCTGAGTAGAGGGGAAACGATCACCTTCCTTGACCTGCTAGAGATACTTTTCCTAATGTAGCCCAGGATGCTGTTGGCCTTCCTTGATGCAACACTGGGAATCCCTGGTCACTTTATGCCAAGCTGCTTTCCAGTTGGTACCAGTGCGTACTGGTGTGGGGGATTATTCCTTCCCAAGGGCAGAGTTTAGCATTTCACTTTTTCAAACTTCATGATTCCCGTCAGCCCGTTTCTCCAGCCTGATAAGGTCCCTCTATGACAGCACAATCATCTTATGTATCAGCCACTCCTTCCAATTTTGTATCCTCTGTAACTGTGCTGAGGGTCACTCTCTCCCATCATCCAGGTCATTAACAAAGATGTTAACTAGTGTTGGTCCTAGTATCAGCTCTTGGGATATACCACTAGCTGCTGACCTCCAGCTGGACTGCGTGCTGCTGATCAAAATACTTTGAGCCTGGCACGTAAGGGAATACTTCTCATTCAGCTTGTGAGTTTGATTTATATGTCTAGAGATGGTAACTGCTGCTTACTACAGAATAAAAAAAAATAACAATCAGATAGTGCTTTAAATGTTGAAACTTTTTAGATGAACAATGAAGAAATTTCATCTGGACAGCATTTTCAATGTTCAGTAATATCAGCATTGAGTTAGGGTATGTTATAGCTTGATGCCCAAATTCTTCATAGTTACTATGCCAGTGCTTGTTTTAGGCACGTCACTGAAATGGTTTTCACCCTCTTTTTCATTTAGACCAGGCTGCTTTCCCTTTGCATACTGCAGGTGTTCCACTGTTTCCTTGCAGGCAGGTTAATGTAGAAAGGGTACCATCTTTGAAAGCTGTTACCACATGCTCTTCCCAGCTACCTCCACAATCCTCAGTCATCTACAAAGCCCCACTTGTATCTTGAGGTATGCCTTTTGTTTTGATCTTCTAAGTGATTACACAGATTCCTCACTGCCTCTTCTCCCCTTTTATTTGTCCTCCCTTACTGCTGAATCTTACCTAGTCAAAACCAACTTATCTGCACAGGAAATGTTGTCTATTAGTGAGAAGCTGAGAGAACAATATATTGCTTTTTAGTGCCTGCAATTGAGTATTCACACGCTAGTGTACAGTCTGAAACTTTTGAAGTTTGTTTAAAACAAAACTGGAGAGCTATTTGAAGTTAAACTTCATCTAAAATACAAACTTAGTTGAGTTTATTCTTTTCCTTAACAACTTGGCTTTTTTGAAGAGGTACCCTGGAGCTTAACTTCATCAAAGTTACACTAAAAAAGAATCCGGTTTTGAGGCATGCAGTTGTTGGTACAAAACAAGTTGGCATCCAGAGTTTTTTGCCTCAGTTGTGAAGAGGCAATGTGTTGCATGAATTTTGGATCTCTGTTGGCATTTTGAATCTTGGAAAACAACTGCTTTGTAGCACTTTTTCTGGCTTTCTGTTACTTGGCTGTCCTCTCCAATACTTGTTAACTGTTCTTTTAGTAGTTTGTACAATACTTATGTTTAAAATTGGGAATTTTTCTGTGGCTTTTGCTTGACAGAGATGTGCCTTTGAGATTCATGTTAAATCAGAGGAATTTCTTGCTATATACAGTTCAGAAATGGGATGATGGCTTTTCTGCATTGAATTTACCAAAAGCTTATGTATTGTGAGGTAGAAATGTTCTTTTTTCATAAGAATTATGACGAAGTCAGAAGCAGGAAATGAAATAATTCTAACCCAGAATACTGTAAATGTCTCCTTTTCATTTGCAACTTTCTGGAGCATGACTGAGCTAGATCAGGTTGATGGCTTTCCTTTTGCAGTTGATGTAACTTAAGACCATGCTAGTTTATAACTTTTAATGGGCACATTTTACTAGCTCAGAGGACTCCTATCCTGATAGACTTGAACATGTGCAAGCCTTTTTCTTAACAGTGAGTGTTCTTTCATATTCAAAAAGTCTTTGAAAGGGAGTAATTTGTCTGCATGGTGTCTTCAGCCGTTTCTCTGGCAACTTTCTCTGCCTCAGTTTAGCTTGGAAGCTGTACCTAGGTTTCCAGTACTACCCTCAAAAGCAGGAGGTGCCAATGTCAAGAGCACTAACTGTACTTTGAACAACTTGCAGCCTTCTAGGCAAATTCTCTGCCATTAGAGCTTCCTAATACTTTCTTTTTTGAAATAGCTTTAGTGTGATTACCAATTCTGTTTACATACTGCATAATTAATTGGAGAATTTCCAGGTAGTTCAGGGACTAATTAAGCTCCTGATAAAGGTCTACATGCTTTTTGGGATCATCATTGTCATTTTTCCAAGGTAATCATTCTTCTACTTTACTGACAAGCAGTTTGAAATTTTACTTGGGAGAGCAGAACAGTTTATGAAGCAGTGCTGCCCACTGGAATAAGCAGAAAAACAGATATTGGCATGCATGTCCAGATGAATGGAGGGGGCAGAAATTGCTTGGTGACTTCCCATGGAGAAGGACTACTTTCCTTGTTATTTTGGGATGAAATAAATTCGGTTTGTTCTTGGATTGCTGGTCACTTCATCAGCAGTGAAGACAGAAGAAACTTTGTGTTGCTTAGGTCAGAAGAACTCCTTTCTTTTACTTTGTGGTTTTTTTCCCCAAAGAGCAGTCTTTTGATTCAAAAGTATCTAAAGCCAGTAAGCACCAGTCCTTCTGCTGTGCTGGATAAGAAAACCTCCACTGAAGACCCTTTAGATGAGTGGTGTCTGATCATGAATATGTTAATTGAAAATTTCATAGCAGCATTCACTGGCTCAGTTCTGAAGCACAGGAGACAACTAGGAATAAAACCTTAATGTCAGTGCTGAAGTACCACAGTCTTAGAAGAACTTGTAGAAGTAGTTTGTTTCTTTTGTGTTTGGCCATATAAGGCCAGACACTTAAACTTGTAAACTCCTTGTTTATATTGCTTTACAGGCACTTCACTGGCCAAAATACTTCAGTTTGCTCTTATCCAGAACAATTGTTAATGGTGTTGCTTTGTCTGACTAGTAATGCTGATACTGCTAATATCTCTGGAGTGATTCCTCAAAAGTTAGCAGCATTGGAAACAAAAATAACATTGGCCAGGGACTTGAGTCAAAAATGTATTTCTTTTAGATGAGTGCAGGCAGGTTAAATGTAGTTCACTTTGACAAAAGATACATTTGTAAAGATAGATTAATTCATGTCAAGATGGAACGCTAGTCCACTTTACCAAATATTTCTGAGAATGCAGGTGTCATCAACTAGTCAGATGTACAAATATGCTAAATTCCCTTAGTGTAGTGTGATGCTTCAGAGTTTTTAGTATGTTAACTTCAGTTTAGAAGTGACTTGGCTTGTTTCTTCAATGGCATTATTAAGCTGTTTAGGTACTGAAGGTTTCTTCAGCCAAATGGCATTTTTCTTATCTTTTATTTAGAGCTTTCTCATTTAGGGTGGAATACTTTTTTGGTGTCTGTGTGTTTTGTTAGGCAAAAGGAGGAGGATGCTACTGTCTACTTCGGAAACAGTTTTGATTCTAAATGTCAGACTCCCATCTTCTGTGTATGACAGATCATTGCTTGTTTTTTTATTTAATACAAGCAAAATTAGGAAAAGATGATGTTTTATTTCCCAAAGAACGGAGAGAAGAAAAAACTGCATCTGAGTTTCAGAGGCTGTTCAGCTGAAAACAGTACTCAAGATATTTTTCATCTTAGATTCTCATATATTCACATGGACAGTCTTTGTGGTGATCTCCTTCTGCATAGGGAAACTGACTTAGCTTGACTAGACCCTGGATAACCTAACCTGACTCTGCTTACAACAGAAGGTCAGACTAAATGATCTCCAGAGGTCTCCATATAGACATCCAGGTCTCCAGAGGTCTCCATATAAACATCCAGCCTAGATGTTTATATGACTGTATGAAAGTCTCTGGCCACCTTGGTTGCTTCCTGAGTGCTTTTTGAGTTGCAGGAAAGACACAAAGTCTAAATAATAGTTTCTAGGAACATAAATAAACCCACCATAAATAAAAGATAAACTTACAGAAATGTAGAAGTAATACCTGATTTTTGTTTGCGTAGTATACCTTTATCTTCCAGTGTCACTGTGATCAGATTGTTGCTTCCAAACTGAGATTGAATATTCACAGAAGCATTTCCTCTACTGACTTTTTCACATGTACTGTATTGATACCAGCTCATCATTTGGAAAGTGTTTTAGGTCTGCTCACAGTAATAATACCTTTCTGTTCCAAATAAAAAGGTGAGAAATCTCAGTGAGGTAAGATTTCTCTTTAAGGTCTAAAATTGTCAGCTTTATGCTAGAGAAGCTGTTATCTCATTCTCCTTAATGACAAGTATGCAGATAACATTTCATGGCCCATGTCACAACAGCAGAAAAGTTGCAGTATGAGTTCTGTCTTCTGGTAGTGTTGTTTTGACTCTCCCCCCTCACTTTTGAAACTTGACTGGTGACAAGATCAAAAAGGGTATTTATTTTGTGTGTCAGATTCTACTTTCTTTACCACAAGGTAGTTCAAAATATGCTGAGACTATGATGGTAGTATCTACTGTCAGTCACTCATTCTGGGGACTAGGTCCTCTGGTCTCTCAAACAGTAGTTTGCCTAACCTGTTGTTAAAGGTGAAGAGAACCAAAAGCTTCCCTTTGTTACAGGCTACTGGCAGAGCTACTGCACAAAGTAAAATAGGATACAAAGGACCGATATAACCTGCTCCCTTGTGGCTTTGAGTCTTTCAGTCTCTAGTGTTAGAAGATAAGAAACATCTAAAACTTTTCTTGCTTCTGAGCAGTTTCTAATCTCCATGTTGATTTTTTTTTTTTCTTTGCTGCTCTCACAGCTGGTTGCATAAATGCTGTTTTCTTCTTTTAACAGGAGCAGAAATGGGTTTTGGCTCATTTTATAAAATCTGTTCAGGACTCAAGAACTTGTCAGTTGTAGCTGAAAGTAGCCAGTAGGTCCGAACAAGGGGCCCAAAAGGAGAGGAAGTGTCTTTAAAGTTTGCAGTACTTTGGGCCTTATTTCCCCAGACCACCAGTTCTAAACAAGTTGAGTAAGAACTTACTTTGGTTTTGCTATACTTCAGCTTAGAAATCTAAACCACTTATAAATCCTACCAGATTAAGAGTACGCCCAGGTGGCTGGTGCAAATATCTTGTAGAATCCTGTTAGCTAATGCAAAGTAATGAGGCTAGGTTGAACCATTGCCTAATACTTGATTTACTGCTTGTGCAGTAATGACTAAAATGTTGCTTAGGTCATTGCCCATTGTTTCTCTGCAAAACAGTGAATTTATTTCATAAAGGACAAGAAGTTAAATTTTACTTACATGCAAAATAATTTTTTAGTATATTTCCAGATGTTATGCTCAAAGTGGGAAAGTAAACATAAATCCTTTAAAAAAGGGTTCTTTATGTTTTTGGGTTTTGATTGTTTTTTTTTTTTGTTTGGGTTTTTTTGGGTTTTTTTTGGTTTTGGTTTTTTTTTTTGCTACACGCCTAAAATAGAGAATTTGGAAATATGGTGAGAAATTGAAAAGAACTTTGAAATATTTTGAGGATGTATGTTAAGTTATTTAAATGGATACTTAAAATGTTAATGGTTCATTAAAGTTCTTCTGAATACTACTCCATAATATTTCACATGGAATGATTTTGAAGTATGAGTTTGATTACAATTCTGATCAACTGCAGACTAGATTCAATCATGGCCATTAATCCTGTAGACTTAACAACAAAATAGTAAGTATGTGTTCTTTCTAAACTGTCTTGTGCCTTTTCTAAACTTTTTCTTTAGCTTTGTAGGTCCTTACCAATTATTTTTGAGTGCTGTATGTATAAACTCTTTTCTTTTAGAGTACTGATACTTCATTTTCATTGCTAACACTTCTCTGCTTTTTTCTTCTTTCTTTAGAGATGCTAACAGGCAAAAAAACCCAAACACCAAACCAATTCAGAAACCCTGTTTATGTTTAGACTTCAGCTGTCTTATGTTACTTGTGTTATTTCAAAGTGTAGGTGATTTATTTTTGGCAATAAATTTTCTTTTCTAACAATGGCAGTCTTTGAATGTTAGCAGTTTCATATAGTAAATTTGCCAGTACTTAAGAATAAAAGTTTTGTTTCCATAGTAAATAATTTCTTGGCATTTCAATTTCCACCAGGTTTGTGTTGTTTGGGGTAAAGGCCAGGAACATCCTTTTCTTAAATTTCTGGAAATTTTTCTAATCTGTTATGTGACACAGAATTCTACCCTTCCCTGCCACCCCTGGGCTTGTAAATGCGTTTTTTTTTAATTTTCCCTCCAGATCTAGCAACTTTTATTTGCAGAGGGTCAAATTCAACAGACTTGTCAAAACAAAAACCAAAACCAAACCAGTTCTATCATTCAGTTGTTGAATCAATAGCCCTATGATGGGAGAGATTATTCTATCAAGAGAAATAGATCTAAAGAAGTCAAAACATCTAAAGATTTGTCTGTCGTATCACAGATGAAGGGCTTTCTTTTTTGATTATCTGATCTCTTTCCAGCCATCATCAGATTAGACTTGCCATTTCTTGGTGATTATGGGAGTCCTGAGCATGTGAATATCCAGAAGTGTGTGGACCAGAGACAGCTGTTTGATACAGCGTCTTGGGATTTCCAAAAGATATGAAGTAAACTTATTTTACCAAAAATTCTGAAGGAAATTAAGTGAAAGATGTGTGCCCTCTTGTAAAGAATGAACTAGTTAGAAACAACGATTCAGTTTTTGTAGTAAATGGAGTTCACCAGGAAAGCCCTGCAGGAGTTTGTGCTGGGCCTCATGCTCCCTAACACCTGAAAGGCAATGGATGAAGGGTGGCGAAGTTTGCTTGTGGTGTTAAGTTCCTTAAGGGCCAACTGAGAAGGGGTGCAGGACCTTTCAAGGCGATGCATCAGGAGGGAGAGAAATACTTTAAACTTTGTAAAGAGCGGTAGGCCCTGGGCTGACAGTTTCTTGCAAAGATGAGATCTTGATGTTTTTGCAGAAAACTGCTTTGATAATGCTTTCTTGATTTCCTACTGAGAATTGAGTGTCAAACCAAATTTCAGACATTATTAGGAATAAAGAGCAGTAATGAAAACATCATGTAAAAATCCATGTACGTCCCCCATCGTGAACAGTGAGTACAATTTTGCCTTCTACATCAGAAGAAAGTTATAATACAAGTGGGAGAAGAATAGGGAAGGATGGCAACAGTGGTCAAACATATGGAATTGCTTCTGTGTGAAGAATGAATGATTCTTTAACCTGGAGAATAAAATAAGGAGGTATATGATCTAGGTCTGTGTAGTCATCAGCAGTATATGGAAAAGTCAGAGAGCAGAATGACAAGAAATTAATTACTCCAAGAACTGAAAAAATCATCAGATAGTAGGTTCAAATTAAACATGATGCTCATTTAAGCTGTGAAATGCCATAGCACAAGATGCAGGATGCTAAAAGCTTATGGCTTAAAAAATCTGAACAAATGAGCAAACAATATCTAGTTGAGAACTAGTAAATACAAAGGCAACATCTCTGATTTAAGAGGTCCCTGAGTCAACTTCCTTAAGTACCTGCTGTCTGCTGATGAGTTGTAAGACAGATGGATTCAGATTCTGCTCTTGACAGTTTGACAGTCTTTATCTTGATGGCCTAAAAAACAGTGCGAAATGCTTCATGACAAGATAGAGATTGCTTTCTGGCTAGCTTATTAATCATTCTTTGGAAGTTTGATTACCTTCTGAACAAACCAGGGATACAACTTCTTTTAGAATACAGGTAGATAGGTTTAATTGTCATACTTGCTGTGGGACTTGTCTGATCTTGTGGTGACCTGCCTTCCTGCCGCCAATAATTTTCTTTCTGAATCGCCAAAATGAGGATGAAGTTGCCAGCTTTTTCACATTTCCAGCTGAAGAGGATAGGCTTGTTGAGACTTTGTATGCTCCTTGGTCAGAATTTTGTTCTGGTTGTACAGTGGCAAAACTAAAGTTTTCCTCCATCTTTTTTTCAGCATATAGTTGAGGGTAACTGTAATGACTGGCTGTTTTGAGTGTTTTGACTGTTAAAGGATCATTTTTAGTATTTTGACCTCATTTAATGTAGATGCTTAATTGTCTGCTTATGTAATTGAGAGTCAGATGTACACTTCCTGAACTAGAAGACTTTGCTGCACAAGGATGTGACAAGATGGTGTGTTTGCTTGAAGGACCACTTGCCAAAAATATAAAACATTCTCTAAATTTTTTTTAGTCTCATGTTGTTGACTTTCATAAATCGCTTCCAGGAGATGTTTTAGCAACATATGTCAATAAATAAGGTTTGGGTAGTTGTGTCTTTTAAGAATGAGGGATTCTCAGCTTGCATTCCCTTTTTCTCTATGTCCTTGAATATTTTACCATTGGTAGTCTACACTTAGTATCTCTGTCTTGGGAGTCTAGAACGTGCATGTTGAAGGTTGATTAGGTTGCTGTAGGACACACTTTACAAATTAAAAAACAGTTTAAGGGGTTTTTGCCACCCTGCAGTTAACTTTAATTATTCCTTAATACTAGTCTTCACCAGTTTGTTTTACTGTATGCTCAGTGTCTCTTCTAATTATAATTTGACAGTAAAATGTTGCTTATGGAATTATGCCTTCAATAACTGTTTTGGTTTTGTGCACACCACTGTAATGATGGCTTGGTGTTCTCATATTTCTTTCTACTCCAAACTTGTTTGGAAATACAGGTTACTAAAGTAGCTGCAGATATTTCACATTCTAAACAGTTGTCTCAAATGTCAGCTTTATGGTGTTCCTGTTTAACCACTTAGGGTAGACAAAATGATGTATTAGCTTTGTTAAAGGCAGTCAGTTGTCTGTCTTACAGTTATTGCTGTCAGGTGTCAGGTTGCTTGCATTGAAGTTATCAGTTTGGGAAGTCTGTTTCAATTTAACCTTTTGAAACTCTTGCACCCATTTTAAATACATACACATTAAACCAACTTACTGTATGCCACTAAGTGATAGGGATGCCTGTAGTACCTTATGGTGTGGTAGATTTACTCAGGCTGCCACTAAACCTTTTTGGCAGTTTCTGTTCCAAGTTATTGGAGATTCCCCCAAAACAAGTGTCATGCTATGTTCCTGATCATTCAGTTGTTTTGCCTTGGTCTGGATGTGCGGTATGGTCTAGGAGCCGTCTAGCTGTATGATCAGACCAGTAGGATTTACAAGCTCCTTACAAGCCACAGCTGGTTTACCTGTAGCCGAGTGAGATTATGAGCGGAGCAGACTCGTGCTTTGTATGTATCAGTACATATGATCACGCCCTTACATTTATCCATGATGTTTCTGAAAGTCTTACTGAGTATCTCACTTGGTCATGCTCTTGCTAAGATCCTCTAAAATAAACATGACTGTCACAGTATTTAATGTGGAAGGCCTTTGTTTTATAAGGGTGATGCGTAGGGAGTGTGTTCCATACTTAGTTCCAAGGGTTTTAAGGACACTTTGAAATCTACACCGTTTCATTTGCAGGACATCTACTTCAGAAAACACCTCTTAAGCTGTTAGTGCCATTGGACTTGCACAGCTAAAATTAGACAAGCACGAAAGGACTAGTTGCTTCAAGCAGTGTTCTGTGGGAATGACTTGTACGTTGAGGAGATACCACTGGTAATGTGTGCCTTGTTTCAGTTGTATGCCTAAACTGAGTGCTTATCTTGTGTTTTTTAGCAGCACAGTGGAATGAAGTTTTCCATGAAAGGAACTCATAACCAAGGCAACAGCTACAGCCCTGTCAGCAGTGGAGGCATGAGGCAACCAGTTGGTAACCGAGGACACCACCAGTACAATCGTAATATATGGAGAAGAAAAAAACACAGAGACAGTTTGCCTATTAGTCTGAGCAGATAATGGCAGATGCCAAAATGACCTTCCCCGTTCAGACAAATGGAGTGAGTGCCACTCGACTTGAGGGATGGAGACCAGCGTCCAGCACATCGTTTTATTGGTGTTGCCAAATATCTGCAGCTGACTTCTTTGCATGTTTCTTTGTGTGGTGGTTCAGTCCATCTTCAAGAAGTAGTTGTGCTTATCTGTGAAGCCTTATTAAATGTGGAAGTTTGTTTTCTGCCTTCCCACAATGGTTCATACAGTGCCGAAGCAGCTCTGACACTAGAACTGCAAGGACATTTACAAATGCTGTGGCTTTTTTGCTGTGGCTACATCTGTTCCTTTGTGGGTTCTGTTTTCTTTTATTTTAGAAGTGAAGGAAACTTCAGCCCCTTGGAATTCTTTTTTTTTTTTTCTTTGCAGCAAATCAGGTTGGGAATTCATAAAAGTAAATTTGCTGCTCTCCTGTTTTTGTTTCAAAGTTCAGAATTTTTTGCTCTGTAAATATTGGAAGTATAATTTGTGCAATAACTTGGAATTTTTAATTTAATTTCATATTGTCACGTAAGTTATATTTAAGGGGAAGAGGTTTTTTAATTTACAGATCCTTTCCCAGGTTGCATTATCTAAGTTGGGTTCATAGTTTTGGCAGGTTGTCTGAGCAGTGTTACAAACATGACATTTGGTAATATTTGAGGCTTCTTGATTCACAATGAAAGTGCGATTTGGCTTACGGTTTTAAGAAGGTATTAAGCTCCAAAGCATTTTGACCCTGTGTTTTTTAGCTCATTGTCTGGCCTCTATCAGTCGTCTTGCTCTGACCAATGAGTTTTAATTTTATTCCTTTAACTAGACAACAAATCCAGCATTTGTAGTACCAGAAGTAAAACTTTTGAGAGGGAGGGGAAAAAGGTTGGTTCAAGTCCTGATGTGAAATTAAAAAGCTGTGAACTACATGCTTTGATGCATTTTAGTAACGTAACCTGTTAATGTTTGGGTTCAAACAACATTATTAAACAGAGGTACCCGGCTTAAGGAATGTGGAGAAAGGAAATATGTTGATTCCATTAAGGAATCTGTATAGCAGTATGCATTAGTTCTGTTAAGAGCAAATATATAAAAAGTACTTCAGCTGCTCTAAGCATTACGAGAAGTATCTTTTAATGTATTGCAGGAGAGCACAGCCCAGTGTTGTACACAGTATGAGTGGCTGGCACTTAATTTACAGATGCATACAGGTATACTATGCAAGTGTGTATTGCCATGACAAACACTGTCTTTAACTTTTTGAAAAATGTACATCCTGCCTAACCCTGAGTTTTTAAAGCACCACAGTTGTCCTGGGAGTAGGTCACATCTCATGCCCTCTGACTTCCTGTTTTTTTTTAATGAGAGTTCTTAAGCTATACAGAAAACTACAGATCAGTTATGTAAGTCCACTAGCAGAGAAAGCTGAAGAATCCTGTTAACAGGACATCTATACTGTGTACAGATATAGAAGGTTTTAAAACTGATATCTGAATATTAAAATGAGGTGTCAAGCATGAAGCTTTTTAATATGCTGTATGCCTTTGAAGCAGAAGTAGTTCATGTTATTACTGAATCTGTCAAACACAAACAGGTCCTTGAGGGGAGAGAGGGCAACATTCCAAAGTAGAGTAGTGCATATCTGTTTGCAAAAAGTTTGTCTTAATGCTCCAGACTCATCACAATTTAAAAAAAAAAAAAAGTTTTAAAAATTGTGAGCTGATTCATAAATAATATCTAAGGGCTGTTACATGAGCCTGTACTGCTTAGTCTTCACACACTAGCAATATTGAGCATAACTACATTAAGGAGCCTTCAAAGGCTTTAGTTGGTGTCTTATACTAGCGTCCATTTTAAAGCAAAACTCATTTGAAAAGTGGTATCATGTAACACTTCAGTCATGGTGAACCAAATAAATTGGCCTGGCTATCACTGTGGTTATGTGCTACAGGTTTAAAAAGAATCATGTTTAAATTTTTTGTGTGGACAACTATGTGGAAGCTAAAATTGACATATTTTTATGTAAAGTTTTCTATTCTTTGATTTTTAATAAACTTTGGAGACCAGTCACTCTTCTGTACATTTTTATGGAAAATTTAATGGATGAAGTAATACTTGACCTTATCCCGTTGTTTGAAATACTCTTTGAATGTCTGCTTTGAATTGTTCATGCTGAACACCTTCAGAATGAGCTTGAAAGGTGGATGGATGCCCTCCGCAAATGTTTGTGATGTGTTTATAAGGGGAGTAACTAACATGGCTGTTGGTTTTGTAGCTGTGGATTTGATCCCTTGATAATGAGAGAGCAAAGGAGCTGGAGGCAGTTCCCAACAATATTCTTAAAAGAGGAGATTGACTAAATGATCCCTGGGGATACCTTAAGTTTCCATATAATTTTTTTAGTCCCTCCCTGTAGTTTCTGAATTCTATCCAAAATATTTGTCCAGTTTTCAGCCTCCTCAAAGATTGGACATAGCTTGTCTTTTTTGTTGACTTCTATTAACCCTGTGAGAGGATTCTGAAATGTCAATAACTGACTCAAATTCAAAATTTCAGAAATTGAGTCTTTGGAAGGAACTTGTGTAAATCTGTGAGCTCCAAGAAAGAAAACCAAAGTATTTTTAATAGATAGTAATGCAGGGCTAGGGATTCAGAGTCAGAGAGGTCTGTGGTACTTGGTCGGTCTTAATGAGTATCCACTGGAGAAAAATAGAGAAGTGGTGGGAAGGGAAAATAATACGCACTCAGTAATAGCTGGGATAATAACAATTTTACTTCTGTCAGGGTCAGTTAGTCAGTGGGACATGACTGACAGAGGGGATATATATTATCTCTGCAGACAAAGATTTAGTGCAGCAGCATTGGTCTTGGAACTTCAGTTTTCCTGGGCTCCACCTTTTCCCTTTTCCTGTCCAGATGATGACTTTGCTTTATTCTTCCCACAGATTCTGCCCAACTATTTATCCTTGTTAGTAGTCTCCTTCTAATGCATTAGGAGTCTCACTTGGTTCCTTTGAACCCCTGTTGTCTGACAATAATCTCAGATATCCACCTGAACTTTTCCTCATCCCTACTGACTATTTTGTCACGGAGGCAGGGCAAGAAGGCAGAAGTGTGACTGCTGGTACAGCGTTGTTGGTTCAGCAGTCTGTCTGTCCACAGGAACAGCAGTGGGACAACATCTTGAGAATGGGCACAGCAGCAGTCTGTCGAAGAGCAGCGTTGGAATATAGTAGACCTTCAAGCAATGTGACCTCTTTATAATTTGTGTGCAAAAAGAAAAGTTTAACTTGTAAATGCTAACAGACAACAGGTAACACGGTGTATATGTGTGTGGGGGTGAATGGGTCAGCTTCTGAGCTTTCCAGGACAAGCAGCTGCCTACTTGCTGTCTGCTGCCAATATAGTCTGATTATAAATTTAATAACACCTGAACTAAACCAAAGTTTTGTTCTGAATTCTCCAGTTAAGAGACATGACAGAGCCATTGATGAGGTGGCTGATCATGTCTTGTACTTCTGCATGTAGACTGTTTTGATTGGGGCTTGGAGTGTTCTGGAAAGTAGATGTCATGCCAAAAAGAAAGATTTTGGAGGTAGCCTTAGAAGGAAGGGAAACCTGAAAAAAAGATCCTGGAGATGAGGAAGGTACGTGGAGAAGAACACCAGGGGATGCCCTGGGACCTTGGCTGATAGAGCCCCGGACCGGTAACTGTGGGTAGCTGTACAGCATGAAGGGACATGGTTTTCTGCCTGACCTTGGCACACTGGCTGCAAACCTCCCTGCTGGGAAGGGAGTTGAGACCCTAGCAAATGTAATGCTTTGGGGGCGTGAGTGGATGAGTGCGTGGAATAATGAGCTGGAGTAAAAGCTCAAATCTTGTTGGTTTGTAAATAAACACCAGTATTCAGACCCAGTACAGGTTGTTGTTTACTTTAATTCACCTGTAACAGAAAATGGTGTCAGAATGACAATACTGACCATTTACTGAACCTCAGGTTCACAGCCAGAAGACTGCTGTAGCTGAGCTTTCCCAAAATCTTCTTCTGATGGCTTTAGGCTTTCTTTTCAACCAGGATATTAACTTGTATTAAATTTGGTTTTTTGTTTTTTACTTCCTTCCAACACATTGTGTAAGTTTCGGTCCTGGAGGTGCCTTGCCTATTTTGGGTGACAGAAGTCCTTCATTTATTCTTGGCAGTAGGAGATCACTTAAGGAAACCTATGGACAACTTGTGTCTGTGAGAGATTTATTAGGCAAAATGTTTTTAACTTTTTAACGAAGGATTCTTGCTAGATGATCAGCCATATGTTTCTGTTACAATTGGTTAAAGTAGTGGTCACAGGCTACAGTTGTGTTTCAGTGAAAGGGTGATAGAGATGCCTCTTGTAGAACATCTTTGTACCCGAAACATGCAAAATGCTGCCTAAAGCTCTGGTCAAGTTCTTCTCAGTGTTATGCTACTGCAAAAGTTTTGGCACAGAATGTTGCCTGTGGCACAGCAGCCTTTCAGTTTCAAATCAATTAGGGATTCTCCAACCATTTGCTTTTTTTAATAAGTCTTTTTTTTAATTGAGGGATTGATGTATAAACATAAAGAGAAATTAGGAATGGAGGTATTTTTTCCTTCAGGGAATAGCCCATATGCATGCTCATACTGTTGATACACGTCTACACTTGAGACCAGGAAAATTTTCTGCTGAGTTACTGCTAATGGCCTTTGTGCCAGTGCCTCCGATACTAGGATTGTGGGTGCAAAGGGCATCTTGTCCCACCCCAGCTGCTTTCCCCTTACCTGCTGATGCGACGTGTTTTTCTGCTGTGACTTCTTAGCTGTGCAGCAAGCTGTTTCCTGCTTCAGTAACTTGCAAGAGTTGAACAGTAGTAGGTTTATTTACTGTCTTACTAAAAAATGGGTTCCAAATAAATGCCTCACTGACTCATTTTTAAACCTAAACCAAGCAGGATTTAGGAGGTCCTATTACAGGATTTTCTGTGTGAGAGGATGAAAGCAGTGTTTAATCTGGAAGTCTGTAACATCTGTGCTAAAATTACCACTTTCTATCAGTGAAAACTTTGGCACTGATCCCATTGGGGATGTTCTGTTGAGAAAATGTTTGCAAGAAGATTCCTTACTTCTTGTTCCTCCTTTCCAGAGAGGAAAAGCTGAATCTTCTGATGGGCTACATCCACCCCTTCAGGATTACTGTTGGATGCATCTGGCTAATTTGAGAAGCCAAGATGAGTAGGTGAAATCTCACCCTTGTCAAGAGTTGCCTGTCCAGGTGATAACAGACAGCTTGAGTACCACTTACTGCATAATCATGGGCGAGATCATCAAATTATCTCTGTTCTCTCATGGAAAATTCGTAGGAGATGGAGGAATGGAGAGTAAGATTAATCTATTAGTCATTCATATATGTGCGTGCAGTTTTCTGCAGATGAACAGAGCAGAGTTGCAGTTCTCAGCTGCAAGTGCAAGATTTGTTCTGCTGTACTTACAAGGACCTTGGGGGGAGCAAAGTCAGCCCAGTAGATCTGTCTCCCCTCAGATTAGGAGGAAATGCTGCCACTTCTGCTCAAGAGTAGGTCTGTGCAACAGTTTTCTGACTAGCTCCTGATGTAGCAGTTGAACAAAATTACTTGCCATTTCCTCCCACTCCTCTGTTAAAAAGGAGTGGTTGGGGAAAGTAAAGTATATGCGAGTTCCATGCACTGTGTGAGTGTGAATGTTGGAAATCATAAGTGGTTAAGCACTGAATGCAAATCCTCTAGACTGGTGGCGAAATTTCCATCCTTTGAAATTTTAAAAACTTGCCTGGACAAGGCCCCGGGTAACCCAATCTAACGTCAAAGGCAGTCCTGCTGGGCCAGGAGGTCGGGCCACATGACCTCTGTATGGCTCCTCCTAATCTGAATTTTTCTATATCACAAAAAAGAATAACTATTTTTTGATTTTACTTTATCTCTGTTGGGTTTATGAAGTGTTTTAATGGGGACAGAAGACAGGCAGGAATTGTTCATTTTTTGCTTTGTTCTGCACTTGATAAAATGTATCTGCAGATTCTGGGACCCACAGGTTGAAACAGGTAAGAACAGACTAACTTCTGAAGTTAATCCCTGGAAATGCATGGTCCCCAAACATAGATTACTGATCAGGAAGTAAATCAATAAATTTTCCTGACTAAAGTGCATTTTTGTTTGTATTCTTTGTTTTATTAGTATTATTGATAAACACATATTTTGTCTCTCCTGATTTCAGCCAGCTTGTATTTGCAATGGTAACAACACACTGAAGATGTGTGGGAGTAGTGATTTGTGTAGGACATCAGCAAAATACTCCAAAATGCGAAGTCCTTCACCTTTTCTCCCTGATGAGAGTTGCATAGATTCATTGTAGAAACTTTTGATAATTAAAATCTGCTTGTTTCCATTTATTCTGCAGTACAGGAATAGGTAGATTACTTACAGTAATGCTGCCTGAAAGGTAGAACAGCAGCACTGATGGAGCTGAAAACATCATGAAAAGGCTTTTTTAAAGGTAAGATTTGGAAGCTGCTGTTAGTCCAAGTTTTGACTAAATACCTCCAGATCATATCTGTCTAGATCAGAGCTATCCTTTCCTTTGCATCGTAGAAATCAGGGAGAGAAGAATTTTCATCAGGAGTGGGGCTATAGAAAAGGAATTTCCACAAAGAAAAAGGAAGCAAAATCTAAGGGCTGAATTATCTTAAATTGAAAGATAAAATAACCATCCCGGCAGAATGGGAATTGTGACATGCCAAGCTGCAGATCTACTAATAAGGACTTAAACCCACCAGCAAATAACCCTCTAGGGCTAGTATGATGTATGGAGAAGAGCTCCAGGATCTCTAAGATACCAGAATCGCTAAGAAATGGCAAAAGTCATCATCTGGGCAACTCCCATCAGTATTTCATCTTTATTTCTGTGGGAAAGCAGAATAGGGCTAATTAGAAACTGAGGCAAAATTTAACACTAATTCATCAAATGTTTTGTAATGCCTAACCCAGTGTTGCTGCTGCTAAATAATAATAATAATAATAATAATAAAAAAAAATATATTTAACTTGTTCGGTAAAGTGTGTACGATACAGTTGATGGGCGTGCGGTGACTGAGTGAGGGTGTTGCCTTCCACTTCGGCGGGAGGGTATCAATAGATGGCGCTGGGAGCAAATTTTTGGGCCAAGGCTGTGCATTGGGTTCAGGATTCGTTTGGGAAACCGATGATTTTGACTGTGTTTGCTAATGATCATGACACAATAACTGCCACGCACTGGCTGAGTTTGCTGATGTGCCAAATGTGGGAAGCGCGGCCAATACACAGTGTTAAGAGTTTTTTGGTACTGAGTGTTAGAGGTGGGATGAAATACAAAGCACAAGGCTGGAAATTAAGAATTTATAGCTATGTCCAAACAGTGAAAGCTTATGGGTTAGAAACGATAAAGAGGAGAGAGACCTGGGCATATTTCTTGACAGTATGACTGAATTCACCAACCTGTCTCATAAAGATGATATGTGAACCTAAGACATATCAGATGAAGTATTTCCAGTAGTGTTAGTGATTATCTTTTATTACAAGTCCAGAGTTTTACTGGTGAAATTACCTGTGGCTTTCCTCATTTCAGGAAAAAAAGGGACAAAAAGAAATGTAATCCTCTTCCAGTCACGGAAGGAGCTACATACTCAGGTTTGAAGAATCTTCTGACACCTGAGGATCTACTTCTTCTGGAGATTCATCACAGCTCAGGTTAGCTTTTATGATGTCATGTCAAAATGATGTGAAGTACTAGGAATGACAGATACCATCACCCAGCTTTTTGCATCCATTTGCACTATTCTTGCGTTGACAAACTTTTGATCTCTAGCTTTGATGTAGGAGTGACTTGCCTCCTGGGGATGCTGAACATACTGCTGACTGTCATTTCAGATCTATGGATGACAAGTAGAAGATCTGACTGGATGTAATCAGTCTAGGGAATGTGGTATGACTGAGGTAGCCAGCCCTCCTTTCTCAGTTTTGGTGGAGAAATGGTTTTAAGCTGGGTTTCCTGTCAGATGCTTTTGTGGTATCTGGAAGAAAAAGGCACGAAACATTCCAGGCCCCTCCAATAACCCTGAGAACTTCAGTGGATAAAATGAGGTGGGAATTTCATGACACCCTTTGACCTAGCCTGGTATCCAAGACCTAGCTCAGTCCCTGATGGCTCTTGCTTCCCATTCCTGTTCATTGACCTACTGATACAGATGGGTCCAAACTCAAAATTGTGGGAGAGGAGGGGTGGGGAGGCATCTGAGATTGTAAGGAATATAATCCTGTAGGCATGTAAGCTATTTAAATTCTCATTGCATGGCTCCTGGCTGTCTGCAATGGCTTGAAAAAAAGCTAGTTCTTCATAAGCAAGAAGGGTCCTCCTGTAGGGAAGGAGAGATCTACCACAGGATTGTTGTGTCTACATGCAATAAATTTTTCTGTCCCCTCCCCAAGTCCCTCTCTCATCCACTTGCACAGTCAGGTCTTGGTGACCTGAAAGAATTTTCTTCTCCACTATTTTAGTGTATTTGCTTTAACTTCATATGGATAGTTTAGACTGTCCCAAGGGGGAGAAATATTAAGCTGATTTTACCTGTTACTTGCTCTACAATATTCTTAATATAAATGTTCTCAGATTTATGTAGCATATAGTTGTTTTTTTTCTCTGTACACTCCCTGCAGCTCTAAATTTGATGCTTAAAAAAAGTCTGCTGTGAACATGCCCTTAGATGATAGCATGGTCTTACAGCTTTATACAACAGAATTGGCAGTTTTTACCCATCTGCTGGGAAGAGTCAAGGTTCAGGACTTAATGACAGATTTGACCTTGTTGAATCTTTATCCTTGCTAGTTTCCTATTTTTAGTCCTTTCAAGTGTCTGATGCAGCTTTCTCTAAAGTACATTTTGGATTAGGAAATTAATTTATTGGTTTATTTTCTCAGATCAGAGGCTTCCAGGCCAGAGGAATTTTTGAAGTTTTCTTGACATCTAGGAGATGCCCACAGCACTAAGCCTTAGTCCCAACACTGTGCCTACAGTAGACAGGATTTTGGGACCAACCCTGACTGTGCAATTGTCATTCAAGCTGATGGGGCACGTTAGATCCTGTTAAGAGTCTGCTCCATGATCACGCGGTAACGACAAGATGCACCTTAGTGATCAAAGCATGTTCCACCATGGCATAAGCCACACATGGAGCTTTGCTCAGACACGTCTCCACCTCCGATGTGTTCAGAACAGCTAGATGGGATGTCCACGTGTACCTTCATCAAACAGTATGGATCTGTTGAGACATCCAAGTGTACAGCAGCATTTTGTAGAGCAGTGCTAAGATTGTTATTTGCTTGGAAGACTCAGAAATGCCCGGACAGACCCTAAGATGATGTAGGATGCTGCCAGGAGTATCCAAGGGTATAAACAGTCATGTAAGCCAAACCTCAGAGAAAGAAAAGGCTAATAAACACTTCTCAAAATGATCCACCTGTTCATTCCTCTCACAGCCATCTTGTCTTTTTCCCTATAGGCCTTTATCTTTTGTAGGAACTAAAAATCTGTGCTTTCTGGCTCTCATGAACTCCTGAGAGGAGAGAGGACCGTGGGGGAGGAGGGGCGGGGGGCATCTGGGATTGTAAGGACTGTAATCCTCCAGGCATGAATGCTATTTAAATTACCAAGGCAAAATGAGCTATTCATTATGCATTTAAATTTCAGAGGCCCTTTTGATGCACGTGAGGTAGAAAGAGCTCAGCAGGATCTTTCTAAAGATGTTTTATGAAAAGGATTGTGGTGAACATGAATTAATTTTTTCAGCATTGTTTAAGCAGGTTGCTGTCAGTAGTTACTTCACAATTAGCTTATCCTTATTTCTTGCCAGGTCGATACTGAATCTGGAGAAAAAAGAGCTTTTTTCCTGTGCATTTGGCAGAGTTTTAAAAATTTTTTTATTTCAAGTGGAAGTCCCCGTGGAGTCCTGGAACTGAATGTTGCTCATTTAGCAATAAGACTTTAAACTGACTCAAGCATAGGATTTTTTTATTTATCTCCTTACAGGGTATTAAAAGACTTTCTGCTGTCAATACGGTAAATGAAATTTGCTAAATTCAATTTGCCCTGGCTGCAGGGAGGGTGCGCTCTTGCACCGCGCTCATGTCACATCGCGACATGAGCAGCTCTCCGGCGCAGGTTGGAGGGGATGCTGCCCTGACGGATGAAACCTCTCCCCAGGCACAGGGCAGCTTTAAGCGTCATTTCATTTTGTTTCATTGGGTAGTACTCAGAACACTTTATTTGCATTTAGTGATGGATCGCTGACCAAGATAGTTGTTTTTCTATCAAAATTGTACCTGGGAAACCCTACGTTTGATTTGCGCTGTGCTGCTATACCGCTAGCATAATGTTTCATAATTCCAGATGTTAAATTGTTGTTTCCTTCTTAGGGATCTCTCGGTCCCTTAACTACGCACATCCAGCTCAGGTGCATGAGCTCCTAATTGTTTTAGCATGCAGAAGAGATTTTTCTTTTTTCCTAAGTGCTCTTGGGAATGGAACTGGGACACTGACAGGTTTTCTCTAGCTAGCCTGAAATGGCCATTTTTTTTTTTTTTTTTTTCTCCCTTCAAGTTTAAGATGTCAGCTGAAAATAGGGTATTCTCAGCATCGATGTAAAAGACACTCTTGAAAATAGCTCCATACATCATCCAGATTGGGGATTCTTTGATTTGCACAAACAGGTACTAAGGTTCCTTATGTTATCCAGCTTTAGTTCAGTAGTCAATTTACCATTAATACTATTTTCTTAAGATTAAGGAGTTGATAGAGTGAAATCTTTAGTCAGTAACATAATATCAGCAATCACTCTGGTGTCCTGGTTTAACCCCAGCCAGCAGCTCAGCCCCACGCAGCCACTCACTCACTCCCCCCACCCAGTGGGATGGGGGAGAGAATCAAAACAAGTAAAACTCATGGGTTGAGATAAAGACAGTTTAATAGGACAGAAAGGAAGAAAACAATAATAATGATGATGGTGATAATAATAAAATGTAATAAAATGACAATACTACTAATAAAAGAATTGGAATATACAAAACAAGTGATGCACAATGCAGTTGCTCACCACTTGCTGACCGATGACCAGTTAGTTCCCGAGCAGCGATCCCCCCAGGCCAACTCCCCCCAGTTTATATACTGAGCATGACGTCACGTGGTATGGAATATCCCTTTGGCCAGTTTGGGTCAGCTGCCCTGGCTGTGTCCCCTCCCAACTCCTTGTGCTCCCCCAGCCTTCTTGCTGGCTGGGCATGAGAAGCTAAAAAATCCTTGACTTAGTCAAAACACTGCTTGGCAACAACTAAAAACATCAGTGTTATCAACATTCTTCTCATACTGAACCCAAAACAACACTATATCAGCAACTAGAAAGAAAATTAACTCTATCCCAGCCGAAACCAGGACACATGGCAAATAATTTTGTGTTCACTGAATGTTCATGGGGAAGAATAAATAGGAACAGGAATTCTAACATAGAGCAAAGACATGTGCAAGCCAGAACTTCATTCAGTTCTTCTGTGCAGTCCAGGCTGTATGCAGGGAGTCTGTCTTACCATCAGTTTAGGAGTTAATTTTGTGCTTTTAAAGAGGAATTGGAATTGCAAGTGAAACAGGCTGAATCAGAAGACCTTCTATTTAAGTAGGCTCTTACATTTAATTAAAGAGCTTCTAAACACAAGTGTAGTTGTTCACAAGGTTATCTTTCCTTGCCTCAGAATTAGAGTTATTTCACTCTGGGTTTGGGTGTTGTTTTAGATTTGGGTTCCCCCCCAAAACTTTTCTTTCTTATCTTCCCCCCCCACTTCTTACTTCAAGTTACTGCAGATAACGAATAAACAAGAGAGAAAATTTGCAGCCATTTAGGGGGCCTTAATGCTTTCTTTGTCCATTGTGCCCTACTGCAGCACTTACCCATCTACCCATGTAATACTGGGTGGTACTAGAGCCTCCAGTTATTGTTGTCTTTTCTGCCGTCTGCCACTTCTCTGATTTATCTCAGCCTGTCGCTGCCACCACTCTGTTGGGTGGCCGATGGCGTTTCTGAAATGGCTCTGCTCCTACCCACACGTGGCATTCAGGCCAGTGGAGTCTGTGGTAAATACTAGTAAGGCTAATGTACTCACATATATGAAATCAAGCTTTCTCTAATGTGTAGAAACCTCTTTTGTATGTAATCTGTACCTTACTGTTTCCATGTTCCACTCATTATTTTAATCGCACCAAGTTTCTGAGTGTTGCCTGTGGGGTCTGCCCTCTGGTTTGGACTCTTGGCAGTTCTGGTTGGGTACAGGCTAGGGCAGCCTGAGAGCTGCTGTAACATGTGTGGGAATCCCTTGGTCATGCTTTTAAAGAGTTTTTTTTAAAATAAATATGTCCTCTTTCTCTATGTATTTAATTCATACTACACAGTGTTTACTAGAGGTATGCAGGAATACTCTTAATCCCTATACTTAACAATGTCTAACACTAAAACACTTTCCTTCCTGCAAGTTCAGTGATTTCACATGCAGGGAATTACTCCATTTATACATGGACTTTGGGAGGTGAAATCTAGATGACTTTTATTACTTCATTATAAAAACATTTAGTATGCCCCCATATGGAAAGAAAAAATAGATCATGCAGACTGTATAATGCATCAGGGTAATTCTTTTCTCCTTAGCTGCAATCCAGTATTACTTTATTTTCTGTGGGGATGCTTCCTCTGTTGGTGCATGTCAGAATACCGCTGTGGAATTAACTGATTTAGAGCAGCTAAGAAAATGCTCTCGAGAGTTTTAATATAATGCAGGATTTAATGTTTGTAAAACATCTTGAGAAGTGTAAAATACTGAAATAATTAATAAGTCCTTATAAAAATCTGAGACAGTGCTATTAAGACTTAAATGTCAGCATCTGCAGTGGTTGATAAATGGAGTGCGTAGAAGCCGAATTCTGCAACTTTCCCTCCTCAGGTATGCTGCTGTGATTCGGTGTCCTCTACCTACCAAGCTGCTAATATTCATGTGACTTAGAGTAACTCAGTCATCTTCCTGATATTCACCCCTTTCAAGCCTGATTGAAGTTGGCCAACAGAATCAGATCTTCTAATAGAAGACCTGTAGGTGGGACAGCTAGAAAATGGAATTGCATAAGCTTCATTTTCTTAGGAAACCTACCTAAAAATATGGTCTTTTAGACCTATTCATCAGCCTTGCATCCCACTGAACTACAGTTTTTCATGTGTGACACATATCAAGATTTGGAAGCAGAGAACATTTTGATTAAATTTGTCTCCTTTGTTGCTGCAGGTACATTCTGTGTATTCTTAGAATGTAAATCCTGCTGCTAATTAAGTTGTTCACTATTTGAGACGATAGTCTTAAAAAAATATAGCTCACCTCAGGGAGCCCCAGAAAGTAACATGTCCACGTACAGGATTGTAATTTATGAGGAATAACTACTGTATATCCATTCAGTGGAAACAATTCAAGCTATTTTCATTTTTTATAAATTCTTTTCAGTTTGTAAAAGTTACTTTTATTCTCAAAAACTGGAAAACGGTTATCATTCTGAAAAAGTCACGTATTGATGATTTGGATTGAGTTGAACAATGCAGAATACAATTGTTCAAGCTGATCTCTGTTTGCTTCATGCTCCATTTTTAACTGTAAAGAAGAGAACAATGAATAGATATAATCATAATATCTATGCAGAAGCAACATGCTCAAAGGGCTACAGCAAATACAAATCTTACATAATGAGTTTGATTGAATTTTGCATGTGAAGAAAACAAAACCTGATAGAAGGAGGCTGGTTTATGAGCAGCAGAACCAATGAATTTCAGTCTCTTCTGGTTTTACTGTTTCTGCCTCCTACCCTCAATCCCAGTGCCTCACGTGTCTCCTGTGCTATCGCTGCTGGGCAGAAGCCTGTAGCTAGCCTGGAGCTGTAGCTTTCCTGCTGACCACGGTTGTACAGACAGCACACCCTCTGAGCTATGACCGCACTTTGGTGTCAGGATGCTCGCGTACTTGTGCCTCCCCTCCACCCAGTTGCAGATTTTCGGGGAAACTGTAGAAAGTGTGTTACTGCAGGGATCGCGCAGCATGTGCTCTGCAAGGAGCGGCTGAGGGACTGGGGCTGGCTGAGCGTGGAGGAGAGAAGGGGTCAGGGCAGCTGGTGGGCTGCCAGGACCCACAAGGATGTCGTCGAGGAGCTGGAGCCCGGCTCTTCGCAGTGGTTCCTGGTGGTACAGCAGGAACCAACAGGTATAAATTGAAACGTGAGAGGTTCTGCCTGGTTGTAAGGAGAAACTTCTTAACCACGATGACAGTCAAACAGTGGACCAGGGTGCCCAGAGAGGTTGTGTAGTCTCCATTGTTAGAAGTGCTCAAGACCAGGTTGGATAAAACCTTGGGCAATGTTTTGCTGATCCTGCTTTGAGCAGCAGGTTGTATTAGATGACCTTCGGAGGCTGAAGTCCCTTCACATCTGAGCTATTCTGTGATCTGATTTCTCTGTCCAGTTTGGTCGACGTCATGAGACAGCTGCGTGAAATATACAGGGAATTGCACAAACAGAGATTGCTTTTACATTTTTGCCCCTCCTGCTCCCTTAAAAAAAAGTTTCATTTTGCTTACGATAAAAATAGGTACAAAAATGGTTTCTCTCCATCACAGCAAGCCTGTAATACTCGGGAAGGAAGCCTTTCCTACACCACATCCTACACCCATAGCAGGTCAAGGGAAGTGAGGAAAACCGTCCTGTTAAAACAGAACTGCTGTGCAAGATGAGCTGAAGCAAGCTATTTATGCTTTGGTATTTCAGTTTCTCTTGCAAGGGGTTTCAAGGGACTTAAACATCTCTGTTCCTATCTATTTAACAGTTCTAATATTTAGTAATATAATTTGCCTTTAGTTTCTTAATCCTGCTATTTATAAAATAGCTATTGGTTTAAAGTTTAATCCTCTTCTAATAATTCATTCCCTTAGTGGGAGTGTTTACTGTCTTGTAGACTGACATCTTATAGGGCCTTTTTTCTTTTACAGCCATTCTTGAAAATGTTTCCCAAACCACGAAAGGAAGGAATCAGCTCAGGTGATCAGGAATACTCCCCATATTTCTTGCCAGTTTGCGTCATTTAAATGTGGAAAAAGCCTAGGAGGCTGACTTAGGCTTTCTCCTTGAGATTATCTTTTTGTATATGAATCTGCTACCCCGTCTTAAGCCTTCTGAGGTGTGGTGACTGCTGGATCCCCTTTCTATGCACCACTGTGGCTTTTTTATGTCCTGATAGGGTTATTCTGGATGCAAAACAGTTGATGGGACTTTATTTTTAAAAATCAGGACTGTTTCTGAAGACAGCTTGTTACATCTGTGATATGATTGAAATATTTCTTTTGCATCATTAACCAGTGGAAGTCTTTTCCCTTGAGGCAAGTTATGAGGTCAAGAGCTTAAACAGGTTCAGAAAACAGCTGGCTTTCTACTATTCATAAAATCCTGGACTCCAACTTTAGGTAAGACTGGGAGAAAAACAGCCAAACAAGGAAGATTATTAGTTTGGACAGTATGTGGGCATCAAAAGAGTTTCAGGGAAAAGAGGTGGGGGAGGGAACCAATCCATTAGGTTTTTGAGATTTAGGCTAGACAAATTGTTTTCTTTTTACAAGTGGAAAATTTATGTTTTAAGTTTGACTTAGCTGTGAGAATATACTGAAAGACCAGCTTTAACTGCTCATAACATATTTAAATAACCAGAATATTTACAGAACATATTGAATGGTTGAAAAATACACTTTCTTTCTGAAAGGAACAATAATTGATAAACAAGAAGCTAATTAAATATTATCAGTACCGTACTGGGTTGGCTCTAAAGGCTAACAGGAAAGGAGAGAAAAAAAGACTGTGGTAATTATTTCAGGTAACATCAGCAAGGATGTTTTTATTCCACTCCCCCCCCCCCCAATTTGCCTATCGTTAGTTTACTGTGTGTGATAGATTGTTACTATGTATAGCTCTGCCCTAGAATTTAAACCATGGTAGACATGTATTTTCCTCGCAAGGTCATAGTTTTCGCTGATCCCAGAATGAGATGGCATGTCTGACAGCAACGTGATGCCACAGGGCACTGTCCGTTCCAGCACGGGCCAGAGCAACCGCCCTGGGAATATCAGAGGTGCCTGCTCAGGGGCAGCTCCAGAGGCGGCCACCTTCCCGGTCCGGAGCTGCAGGGAGTGCCTGGTGCCGCTGCCTGAGGCTGGGGCCGAGGGAGAAGGTGTCCCTCTTACAGGAGACGTGTGCTGGTTGAGGAGGTTTGCCATCAAGTTAAGGAGCTGTGGGAGGAGGGTGGCACGTAGCGCAGCATCAGGGGTGATGGGAAACAGGTCGGCAGGGTCCAGGCAGGACCCAGTCACCGCAGAAACGGGAACCTGGACTCTTGGAGCAGCCAGACCTCGTGCTCGTCGGGGTGGCAAATGGAAGTGATGTGATTTGATTTGATTCGACTCGAAGGCTGGAGGCTGGTGACTTCGGGCAGCAGGAGGGCAGTTCCTTCTCCAGCCGCAGGTCCGCACCTGCAGAATAAGTTCAGTGCCACGGCAGCAGGCGAGGGGCTGGACACCGGGTATCAGAGCTGGCCAAGCCTGGGCCGGGTGACAGCACCAGGAGGAAGCAACCCCAGCAGTACTGGGGGATTCCCTCCAGCGGCAAACAGAAGCCCCCACTTGCGAGCTGCTTTGCTGTCTAGGGAGGTTTCTGCTTGCTTGGGGCTTGGGTCCAGGGCGCTGTGGAAAGACTCACACTATTCCCCCCTGCTGCTTTTACATGTGGGCACCAGTGATACTGCTGGGGAGACCTCAAGTGTCTCAAGAGTGACTGCATGTCTCTGGTGCCCAGGGTCACGTACATGGAGACCCAGGTGGTTTTCTCCTCAATCCAGCCACTGACAGGGAAGGGCTTGAGGGAGGATTGGATGGATCCCACTTTTCCTCTTATTGAACTTCATGAGAGGTTCCTGTCGGCCCGTTACTCCAGCCTGTCAACGTCCCTCTGGACGGCAGCACGAGCTTCTGGCATATCAGCCACTTCCCCCAGCTTTGGGTCATCTGCAAACTTGCTGAGGGAGCACTGTGCCCCATCATCCAGATCATGAATTACTTCATTTCCTGATGTTATGCTCACCCTTTCCCTGCTCCTCTGGATCCTACTCTCTGTGGTTTCATTCTGGTGGTGGTGGTAGGCATTACAGTGAGTTGTCAGCACCTGGTGTGCTTTGCCAGGAGGAATATGATGTTCATGTTGATAATTTTGTCTTCCTCCTTATAGGATCCACTTTGGGTCATTTCTGTATGTTTTCTAACACACTTTTACACCTTTGCCCTTTCCTCACTCGTCTCCAGCTCTGTTACATCAAAATTTTCCATATCTGGTGTCTTTTATGTTTTACTATTAAGAAATGTATTATTGTTCTGCTATCTTACCAGGCCTATGTTTCTCTATATTTTATCATTGTGTTAGAGGTGTAAATATCTCATTCTGCATAGAATAATTTACTACTACTGCTATCTATATAAAGCTATGGTTGCACAACACAAAAATAAACGCAAGTAAAACACATTAACCATGGACATGTGGTAACCAAGCAAACTAATTTAGAACAACCAAGTAAAGCAAATTTGCAGGCAGGTCAAAGAAAGTTGAGACAGAACAGGTCTGAGAAGCTTCAGGTCTGGTGCCTTTTAAACATTACAAAGTTTATGGCCTGTCTCTAGCCATAGAAAACTGTATTACAGGGCTACATGTTCAAACTATTAATAATTTGATTCCAGATTTTCTAGATTTGTATCAGTTAATAAGTTGGGATTTAGTTAATTGTCTTCAGATCTGTTGTTCCTCCCACGTGAATTATGCATAAGAAACAGGAGTTCCTAAGTATAGTAACTTGTTGGCTTCTAACAAACGTCATCACTTTTTGGATGCTGCACTATTTCTATCCCAATGAACTAGCCTGTTCAGTTTAATGGCCATGATGTAAGGCTCCAGGAAATGCCATATATAGCACGAGCTCTTTAAGAAGCAAATGATATAGTTCTTGGGCCATAGCAGTACTTTCTGTACTTAGACTGTATAAACACCCTGAAGTGCTTTTAGTTCAGCCTATTCTTCCCTATAGGCTGAAAAATATCTCACCTATATAAACTGAAGGAAGCTTCTTGCCTTACTACTTTTGAGACCATGGGTTCATAGTGCTCTTAGTGTCAGCATTCAAATTGCCTCTGTCATCTCTCTCTTGTGTCTTTTTTGCCCTTCCTATACACCAGGTTAAGATGAGTGCAGGTGAGCTATCCAGTGTTTGCATTTTCATTGCCTTTCAGTTTATCTGTACTTTTTAGCCACTGCATATTTACTCTTAATTTTGTCTACAGGAAGAACTATTCTCATGGGTATTCTTCAATAGGCTTTGAATGTTTCAATATCATGTCAGTCAATTAATTTTCATTAAAGACCTAACCTTCAGGAGACTGCTGGGAAGGTCTGAGAGTGCCTGCTGCACCTGGTTGTGGACCTGAATAGAAATCTTTCAGTTAAGAGCAAGGATGAGGCTGGCTAGGAATAGAAAACTATCACTAGCAGTTGTTTAAGATGCAGTTTTAATATGAATTTAGATGCAGAGGCCTATAAAAAGAATAAAACTTCAAATATAAAGATAGTTAAATAGTTTTTTAAAATACAAATAGAAGACTCAATTTTCTGAGAGTTTTCTTTAGTACAGCTCTTTAATTTCCCACTTCACAAAGGCCATTCTCATGGGTTTAAATGATTTCATTTTCAACTTCACAGTAATTTACAGATAGGGAGACAACCATGCAATATACTTATGGTCCTACCCAAACTGTGATTGCCACTGTTCAATGGAACTTGTGAACAGCTCCTGGGTGGCCAAATCAGTTCAGATGTATTGCAAGCATGAATTAACTAAGACCCATCTTTAAACTGTTTGAGGTTTTTTTTTATCCTGCTCTTCTTTTCAAAATCCCATTTCAGAACGTGATTGTGTGAATGGTCTAGATATCCTCTTCTCATTTCAAATGGATATTTATTCATGGCTCATTGAGTCATTTGTTCTCATGGATAATAGTTCATTTTCTTCCCTGATGTTAGCTCAAATATCTGCTATTATGTGTATAGGTATACATGCTAGAATAATTTTTGCCTTTCAGAGGAGGATTGCTTGGAACCAAAGAGCAAATACTTTCTCAAAGTTTCTCTTAAAACAGTACCCCTTCTCTTTTCAACTTTCAGGTAGGCCTTCTCCAGATGCCTTTTAAGATTAATCTTTCTTGAGTATAGGTCATCAAACCTGGATCCACTACTGAGATGGTGGCTCACAGGAGCAATTTTCCATCTACTGGGAATACCTCTGCTGACAGATTTTATGATTTTATTCTTGGGTTTTTTTAGTACTGTATCACACCAGTAATTTATGCAGGCATACCTGAGCAAAGTGTCCCAGCACTGCCTATAGAAAGAAAAGCTAGCATGACACTGGCTCTCTGGTTATGAAACCAGAACAGCTCTGCCTGACTTAGTGTACTGTGATGTGCACTCATCATGTTGAAAGCAAAGCTTTACCTACTACTTCTTCACAGTGTTGGTAATGACAACAAAGTTCTTCCAAAATCTCTTGCTGCCTTTCATAAAAGAAAGTGATATGAAAAATCTTGCATAAAGTATTTTGCTAGCAAAAGATCTTCTCTTGCAATAGTATGTTGAGAACAATGACCAAATTTCTGAAATTTTCATTATGTTGCATTTCTGCATCCAAGGAGATTCTTGGTTCAATGTTTATGACTATGATATTTCCCTCTTCACATATTCTCAGGGATCTATTTTAAATCTTGCTTGCTAAGTTTTTGTGCAGTGTCTGTCAGTCTTATGTCATTACATACAGTGTATTGCTATAGTCTAGGAAAGTAAATCTGAGATGTAGTTTGCAAAATGCTAGTTGGAGGAAAATTTGCCTCCAAATCCTTATTTAGAAAAAACATGTGACCTGAACTGCACTGTTAAAACAGTTTCTTTCAAGGCATTGCTTTTCTTTCAACAAATCTAATTTTACTATAAAATATGTGAGGAGCTGGGTAATCCCCCACAACAAAGTTTCACTTTTCCGATTCTTTCATCACATCCATCACAGTGGTACCTGTGGCTGTCCTGAATTCCAAAATCCGGGACCTTCAAGGCACTTGGATTTAGAAGGGTAGCAACAGGAATTAACCTCTTGGGTTTTCTAGATTCAGTCATATCTGAAAAGCATCTGTCTGGCTGTAGATTTTCTTCCTGCATTTGCACCTGTAATATTCATATGATACTGGGATTCTTGACAGCTCCTGTAAGGGGTGAAAGTTAGATATGAAAGGGTATGGAAGATCCTGACAGAGAAATTTTTAAATTATCCAAAAAATGTAGTAATTTAAAAAGAAATATGTAAATATTTAATCACTCAATAGTCATTACTTATTAATCAATAACTAATGATTCAATTAATAAGTAATTATTTAATATTATTCAATATTTGAATATTAAAAGAAACATTTTAAATTCATATTGGGTTTATCTACATATTGTTGTCATTTTATATACATGTATGCATACACACATGCACACACACACACATATGTAGAGTTATAGTCATTGTACCACACCGTAGTGACCCTTTGCCAGAGGCTGGCTTGTGTCAGCATGATTTGGATCTATCCCCAGTGCTCCCCACTATGAATGACTGGCCTTGTTCATATAGCGTAGCACTTAGAGAGACCCTTGCCTCAGCATGTGCCCTACAGATTTTTCACGCTAGATTTTACACTAGCATGTAAGACATGTTATGCTCAGCATTTGTCTACCTCACTTTGCAATAGCCTGTGGTTCATTACTGTGTTTGTTGCATCAGCTGTTGCTGCTGTTGGTGCTTCTTAAATGCTGTGTTTGTTGCTTGTGTTTGAGTAGTCTTTTCACTATGTGAAGCCTATTAGTTGGCCAGCCTCATTAGCAGACTGATTTATGTCCTGGGGCACCTGGTCCATCAGAGCTTCCAGAATATGGACACATAAGTAGAAGAGATCAGTATCTTTGGACAAAGTCCCTCACCAAACCTTTCAAGAAAACTAACTAGCTATGACATAGGACAGAAGGCCCATGCATCAATATATCGTTGGTTAAAAAGTTAAGTAATAGAGAGTAAATGGTTAGATCTGGCTAAAGAGAAATCACCAATACATCTACAAGGACTCGTGCTGCTCACCAGAAAAGGAGAAGAGCAAAAGGTTAAGAAAATTGCTGATAGTGCAAAGTTATTCATAGCAGTAAGGTTTAGAGCAGGCTATGAAGAACTGAAGGACATTTCCAAGTCACTCAGTCTTGTAATAAACTTACTTATATGAAATTCAACAGAGTAACTGTAAAGTGATGCACTTTGGGGGAAGATATGCGTAGCTTCAATTGTAAAATGATGGGCTTAGAGCTGATCTGTGCCATTCAGGGGCAAGATGGTGGGGTTATGCTAAGTGATTCCATGAAGACATTGGCTCAGTGCCCAGGAATCATCCAAATAGCAAACCAAATATGAACTTTTAGGAAAAAAAATGCCATTGTTCCATTGCATAAATCCATTCACCTACCATGTAACTTTACAGCCTAGCAAAGATAGGGGGGTAAAATAGGGGTCTACAAATCTGTTCACTGTTCTACAATACAAAACCTAGATGCCTAAACTATTAAAGCTAGCAGGAACCCAGTTCAAAAGAAGGTTGTTCTTTTTGCAACAATTATATTTACAGATTTATGGTCAAGCCTTGAAGATCTGCTGTATAGCTTGTGCTGTGAGCAGCTTCTGCTCTCCATTTTTGCTGCTGTTTTCCTTCATTGCTTGCTCTTCAAGCCACACCTGCTTCTTGCTCTGCTTGCTGTTCTAGCTGATACTGCAGTTTTCCTGACAGTTTCTTGTTATTTCAGCTCCTAATTGGAGGGTCTGCAGTACTGCAGAAAGGAGATGCTTGAACATATATTATTTTGTCTCTAAATCATGAGAGAGCGCTATCTCAGTCTTAACTACTGTAACTGTAGCCTACACAACAGTCTGACTACTTTACAGTTCACAGCAGATTTCTAAACCAATCTGCTTCCCTTTTGTCAGGCTGTAACTTCTGTAACCTCGAGTCAGAAACTATTGCCCTAGGATGACCGCTACTCCTGACACACTTAGGCGTAACTATTTATTTCCAGTTTTGTACTGCTCTTTTACAGACCATTTCCAAAGAGGACTACTTGGAGGAGAACTCCAGGAACGCTGGTGCGAGTGGTCTCTGACCTGGGGGAGAAGAGTGGTGCTGCAGTGATTGCCTGTAGCAAGCGGACTGCAGGAGAGAGTGAGTGGCGTGGCAGTTCTCTGCTGTGTTTTTCCAGCCTTTTTCTATATATTTATATATAAGGAAGTGAGCAGCGTTCATCTCATCCCAAGGTAAGTTGGGCAACTTCCTCTGTCCCCTGCCTGAGGTTGCTGTTGACCTCCCAGCCACCTGCTCACAGACTGGGTGGTTACTGGAGAGCAACTGGGAATTTTCTAGAGTTGGATAGGGAACAGAAGGGGTAGGGAAAAGAGCACCAGATTTCTGATTCACCTCTGTCACCTGCAGATGTGCATCTGAAATAGTGCTGTGCACTCTCTTTGCTTTTGTGCATACAGCCAGCACCTTGTACAAGGCTGATGGTGATTTGACATTACAAATCTCTCTCCTTCCTCTTTCCTCTGAGGCCTGGGAGACGTTCAGATAGACAGCTGCAAGGACCCGCACCTACTTCCTTTGAGTAACGATGCTGCTGTCCCTGAGCTTGCTTCCCCAGGATGATGCCAAGGGTACAAGCTCCATGTGGCAGGGGATGAGGAGGTATGGGTGGAGACAGGTCTGCTGAAAGCGTGTTGCAAAGGACCGTTCCTGCCATCCCCTGCGCTGCCTGGGCAGAGCAGACTGTGGGGTGGACTTTGAGGCAGAGGCACTATCTTCCCATGTATACGCAGCATCCTGCACAACAAACCCCTGGTACCAAGTGGGACCTCTGGGTGATGCGCTGTGAGTAACAAACAGCAATATAGGAAAAGACAAAGAGGATCCCAGAGGCAGACAACACATAGAGCAGAGAGGTTCTAATGATGGAGCACAAGTCTTATGAGGAGCGGCTGAGGGAACTGGGGTGGTTCAGCCTGGAGAAAAGGAGGCTGAGGCAAGACCTTATCGCTCTCTGCAACTACCTGAAAGGAGGTTGTAGCCAGGTGGGGGTTGGTCTCTTTTCCCAGGTAACTAGTGGTAGGACGAGAGGAAACGGCCTCAAGTTGCGGCAGGGGAGGTTTAGATTGGATATTAGGAAAAATTTTTTTATAGAAAGGGTTGTCAGCTATTGGAACGGGCTGCCCAGGGAAGTGGTTGAGTCACCATCTCTGGAGGTATTCAAAAAGCACGTAAACAAGGCACTTCAGGATGTGGTTTGGTGGGCATGGACGATGGTTGGACTCGATGATCTTAAAGGTCTTTTCCAACCCAAACGATCCTATGATGGTTTGCACGTGTTTTGGTAGTTCTGGCAATTTATTTCTGGGATAAGCTATTACCAAATGTTTGTCTATTTAGGAATGATCGGTATGACAAATGATGGTTATAAAATGAAGACTCTTAAATTGCTGACCCTAGGAAGCCCGAAGAGGAGGTAGCTTTAGTAACTATCAAGACCGAAGAGACATTAAAATAGACACAACTCATATTTGCCACCATGAAGGTTATCCATCAGGAAGTGAAGTAGAAATCACCTTTTTTTCCTCCTAAAATTCAATACATGTGGAGAATTTGCAGTTATATTTAGGGAAATAAGAATGGAAATTACAACATTATTAATATTTCTCTATGGATTGTCTGTCGAAAGACTACAAAGCTGGTAAAAATATCTCTAGTGAATTGGAACTAGACACCTGACTAAGCCTAAAGTTTTATGTGAATGTAAAATAGAAATTAACTTGTTGCACGTTTATCACAGTTCAGGAGAAATCACAGTTGAGGAGTTCAAATTTAGAGTATGTTTCCACTACTGTTCCATTTGCTGTTTTATGTATCTCTCAAATAATTTACTACAGTTGGTATGACTTTATTAAACCATGACTTTATTAAGTTGAAGTGGTCCAACTGTTCAGCTCACAAACAGAAAATGCCCAGAAATTGACTTAGTCTATCTTTCTTTATTATTTATCCACAAGGGACAAATTATTCCTTACATCTGATGAAAAAGCTACGGTTCATTTTGAGGACACTGTTTAACAGTGTCTACTCTGACACTCAGTCCCTAAATTTCCTGAGGGATTCCAAATGTATGCTATTAGTTATGAAGATGACATAGATGGAAGAGATTATATATAATAAGTTGGCAGCAAAGTAAGATTTTAATGGTCAGCTGAGAGACTGTACTTTTTAATTCAGATGAAGATGAAAAACTGTGTAGTAATAAACATTTAAAATAGCAGGGAAATGAGAAACTGTATTATTCAATTCTAAAACAAAGTGTTCAACTTGGATGTCTGAGTTATATCACCTGGAAATCTTCTCTCTTCTAATTTTTAACAAGAGTGCAGCCAGTCTAAGACTTAAGCATCACGGACAGGCTCAGAGAATTTGGGATGGTGGGGTCTGGTATTAGAGGGCAGAGGTAATGTAGGTAGAAGAAGAAATAAAAGGGATCAAAGACAACAAATCAGTGATACGTCCAAGCCCACAGGGCTCTTTGCACCAGCATGGCAAAACACATCCAGTTTCTATAGTCAGTCTACATAACATAACACGTAGCCTTACCTCTTGTGGCCTCTGATGCCATCTAAAGGGTCTGTGCATGGCTGGGTTGACTGGAAGCAGCCTCCGGGGCAAGAATTAACTTCATAGCTCCAGATTCTCGGGTGCCTTTGCTTCTCTGTCACCACCTTCTCATGGGAAATATTAGGAAGAGACTTTATTTGATCACCATGTCAGCTAGAGTGTGCTAGAAAAGGAGAAAATTGATGTTTAAAAGGATAAAAGTCACCAAATTTTCTTGGCAAAGAGTTAGAGTGTATTCCAAAGGCAGTCACACATTGTGATGATTTTGGATATAGGCAGGTAGGAAAGATGAAGAACCAAATAAACCATAAAAATATATTTTGAAAGCATCAGCCAGGACTTGCGGATTTTTCAAAGCATACATCTACAGAGGGAAGAGACGAGGGTAATAGAGATGAAAAATGTGAACAGATGTGAAATACTTGAAGGAAGTACTCACAGTATATTGAAAGTGATGAACCAGGAGAGAAATCATTCAATGCCATCTAGCAAACTGTTTTGAAAACTTATACCTTTGGCTAAGAATGGGATTGCTCAACAGAACAGAATACAGTAAAAAATGTAAATTATTATAATCAAGACAAAGACTAATTTCTTTGCTGATTTTTGTATATTTTGCTCTGCAAAACTATCTGTAAAAAAAGGAAAGAAAATATTTAGATTTTTTTAAACTGTACTGAATAACAAATTGCCTTTATATCATGCAGTCTATCTTGATAGATCATTTTTATTATTCACACATTGGTGCATTGCTCCTGCACTTGTTAGTACCTCATGAATGGATATTCCCTATCTCTTTCATTTAATTTGTCAGTAGTAATAAATCACAGTGCATTTGTTCATATGTCCCTGAAGTAAGACAAATAACTTAGCCTTACTGCACTTAGCTCCAAGCTTCCTTGTGGGTGATATGTATGCCTGGAAAATTAAGTCAGAAGCAATAGTTGTTTTTTCATGATCCAGTTGCTGTCTGTGCAGCTATAGACAATGGAAAATTAATACTTCAATTTTCAAGCAGTTGGGACTGAGCTGCAAAAAATGACCCCCAATCTCCAAACTGGAGCCTCATTAAAAAGATTTCACCAGCAAGTACATATAACCTCTTCTAAAAAGAAACAAGCTTGAAGTGCAAGGGAAGTAGACCCACTCACTAACAGCTTTCAGCTTCTAAAGAGTTGTGGTCAAAATTCATTGAATTAAAACAAGGTAATTTTGTGGTAACTCTAGCATCATCAAACGGTCCTGTCTGTATGTAGGGCAGAACTGAGTAGTTTTGAAGATGGTTTTAAATAGCTCACTTGCTAAAACATGCATGTTTGAGAGACCTAAATATAACCAGAAATTTGTGTAGAATAGTTTTGTCTGAAAACGTTGCATAAAACTGATGAGGAAACGGTACTTTCCTTGCTACAAGAAGATCTGACCTCTTGGATCTTCGAGGCCCTCACCAGCCTCACCCGGGGACTCCACTCACCCCTTCTGCCAGTGGGCCCAGGGGCCTCACTTAAGCTTAATCTTGGGTCTTTAGCCCTTGCTTGAGCTATGTGGTGGGCATGATGGTCTCTAGTTCCTCCTCGGGACAGGCCTTGGGCATGTGCAGCAGGTAACGTTATTTCCACTCCTGCCTTTGGCCCTGTCTCCCGCCAGTCATAAGCGGACCCCCACACCCGATGATCGCTTTGCTTCGCCTGAGGTAACGACAGAGCCCGTGACCAGCGCTCTGCCCGCTGCCTGCGGATCCTGTGGGCTCGGGTCCTAACCCCGTGGGGCTGTGCCCCATCGGTGAGGACGCCGCTGGGGCTGTGGTCGCCCTCAGTTCCTGGCTTGTCCCCTCTCGCTGGGCAGCCCCGCTCTTGCTGCTCCCTGACACTGCTTTGGGCTAACCGAATTACAAATTGCTCTTGGCCTGTTTTGGAGATGGACCCTCATAAAGCCCTCTTGTTTTCCAGGATGAGTTCCTGCCTCGCAGACTCGTGGCATGATGTCAAGAGGATGACTGTACATGATGCTCTGGGATGCAGTGTTTTGAGCATTTTCTCTGAAAGGTATTCTACTGTGGTTACAGATGGAAAGAGCAGTCATTCCTGCTGTACCTCATGAAGTGATTATTTAATTGGCAGTTCATATGTTACGTGGAACTATGTTCTCTGTCCCTCAGTGGAGGCAACCCACTACATTTAAATGCAGTTTGGAACAGAGCTGGACAGTGCTCCTTACGTATCCACAAGGTTACAGAGACCTTCGTACCCACTTCTTTGCCCTACAGAGCAGGAACAGAGCCAGAAGCAGCAGTGCTGTGCTGGCCACCCCAGAATACTCTGCAGCATGCCAGTTAGTTGGCCTTTTGGCAAGGCAAACACTTAAACCGGGGTGCTCTGACAGTAGGAGCAACTACTCTGGCTCTGGTGGATAGAGGGGATACAGCACTCCATCCTCACTGTCTCTCTGAATGTTACCTAAAACCTAACATTACTCTGCTGGTTTGCTTTCAAGATTGTTTCTTTATGTCTCTGTAGGGGATAAATGGAGTATGAGGAACCCATACAGATGGAGATCAAGTTGCTACAGGTTTGGAGGAAAGATCCTCTTATGGTTTGAAAGCTTGTTTAAAGAACAGGAAAGAAAAAGTAGGATTGATGGGTCATTTTCCAGGATAGAGAAGTATCAGCAGTGGCATCCCAGGGATCACTACTAGACCGAGATTTATCCAGCATCTTCATCACTGACTTGGAAATGGCAGTGCACAGTGAAATTTCCAAGTTTGCAAACGATACATTTTGGTATTCAAAGACTGTTCATATTGCAAGGAACTCCAGAACAACCTCATAAAATGGAGCGAACAGGTATCCATGCCATGTTGTCGGGGGAATGGGGAGAGGGCAGGGGCACATGGACACTCCCACGCCCCTCTAGGAGACATGGGGTCCCATGAACAGCATCAGTCTGTGGTTGCCCCTGGTGACACTGACCCTGTGGAGGAGGAATCTTGGTCCCAGGAAGCCAGTCCTACAGCGACACAAGATAGTGCCGTGAGCTTGGGATGAGTGCAGGGCTTTTGGATGTAAAGTCCTCCCCTTCAAGATATGACCACTGGTCATGTGGCCATTTTTGGACAATCACAAGCAACCTGAACACTTAAATCAGCCTCTGATCTTCTGAAGAGTTTAGTATCATTCAAAAACTCAGAGATTTCATTGTGCATTTCCTTCTCTAAATTGTTGATAAACATATTGAATAGGATAAGTCCCTCTACTGATCTCTGCTGGGAGTTTAAATATAAATTTTGGGGGACAGACACTTAGGCTATGACTATACTAGTGAATTAAACTGTGCCTACAAATGTTCCCAGGCATGGTTTGGGCCAGGCAATGTGCCTAGTTCCCAGGATAAATGACATCATGCCATCTTGGCAAGAATGCCTCCAGTTCAGTCCTCTGTCTCTTTCCCTTTAGGTCTTGTGCTCCCATGTAGATCAGCATGTCATGAAAAAAACTGCCTTTGCATGATGTTGTGAAAACCCTATTCACAGAGGCTGTTGTTTTTTGAAGCCTTTGATAAGACAAATGGCTCAGAGGTACGTGGAATCCTGAAGAAATGAAGATGCCCATTTTGGGGACCCTGTGTGGGAAGATGGACCAGGAGTGTGTGTATGTGTGTGGGGTGAAAGTCTTAGGGAAGATGATGCTGGAGAGATCCACTGCTGTTGCATCCCCAACCGTCAGTGGGTTGCAGGCCAGAAGAGAACTCCAGTGAGCATTGATGGGGTTTCTACACTTCCTCTTGGGGTGGAATATGGAGCCTTTCTAACATCAGATGCTTGGTCATATTGGGCAACCTATGCAGAAACTTGGCACATGCCTTTGAGGGTGGTGGAGAGCTACCATCTCCTCAAATGACAGTCTCCTACAGCAACCATAGCAGGGAAAGCAGCAGCTGCCAGGGATTATGGCTGAACAGGAGCCAGCTGTTTCACAGACCGGAGTGTTGCCTCCTGAGAAATGATAGTGCAGCAGCTGTAAAGATGCTCAGATGGCTATCTTCCTAACCAGACTGACATGGCTGCCCATGCCCATGCACTCCAGCCAGCTCCTTCCCTGCTACAGCACATAAAACACAGCTAAAACACCCAAACTGGTGTTTTGTATCTTGGCCATACAACAAAGTTTCACCTCCACGCTCCGAGAAGCAACTTCTGTGGCTGATCTACAGAGGTACTTCAACCCAGTGGAGGAACAGCCATGGCAAATACCCTCCCTCTCCCTCTTCTCACACCCAGAGGGAAGCCAACTCACAGTTTTGGCATAGTCCCAAGGCAGCCTTGGGCAGCAGCCTCAGCTGCTTTCGCCTGCTTCTTCCTCATGCAGGTCCCTCAAATCCCTGCTGCCCACCAGTACCCTCACTCTACTTTTCAGCCAGCCCTTTCTGGGCTCAGAAGTGTCTGTGTATGACTCTTGCATGCTGTGGGAGGAGGTTTGCATCAGAAGTGCGAGATGGATGCTTCTCAGTTCCTCACGCAGGGTAGAGTGAAACAGGGAGGTGCAGCAGCCCCACCAGATGCTTGATCTGGCCCACTCCCCTTAGGTGAAGCAGAGAAGCACCCTTCTCGCCATGACCCTCTCACAGCACTGGTTGTCTGGCTCCTTCCCACCTCTTGTTGTTCCACTGGAGGTATTATTAGAGACGAAAAGGAGCTCACCTTTATTTGTTACCCGAATTAAAAATCTCATAAAAATACCACAGACATTATTATTAGTCCAGTTACAATATTGCTTACAGTCACAATAATGCTTACGTTCCAAATGAATACAGGAAAGCTTCATTAATAATAGTACCCTTAAAGGGATAGGACTGGATAGAAGGAAGAGCTTTTTCACCATGAGGACAGAAAAGCAGTGAAAGAGGTAGCCCAGAAAGGCTGTGCAGTTTCTGTCCTTGGAGGTTTTTGTGATGATGTTGGAGATCAGACCAAGCCCTAGGCAATGCAGTCTGGTCTTATAACTGTCCCACTTTGAGCAGGAGGTTGGACTGCATGAACCGTGGTCTTCCCTTCCAACCTGGATTATCCTCTGATGATGAGACAGATGGCACTCACAGGAAGCTCCTGGACGATACCCAGCTGGAGCTCAGGCACTATGCTGCAGGGAGGGCTGCCCTCACATTGAGGGAATGAGTCAAGATGAGCCTCATCAACTGCACAGGCAAAGGCCAGTCCCTGCACGAGGGACAGCATCACCCCATGCAGCAAGGAAGTTTGGGCTCCCACAGGCTGGGCAGCAGCTTTGCAAAATAGGTAACCCAGGTCCAACATTAGTCAGTGGTGTGCTGTTGTGGCAAAGGTAACTACCAGCAGACTGTGGTCTCTGGGCTAGAGTGGAGCTGGTAAGGTGGGGAAAGCCATTCTTCCCCTCTCCTTGACAATCGTTAGATGCTAGCAGGAGGACCAGGTTCACTTTGTGGTTTCAATGCAAAAAGTCAGCTCTAGGAGGAGGAAGCAGATACAGGGTACAAAGGAGGGCTTTAGAAATATTGTCCAGGAATGTTGGGATGGTTTAGAAAAGGCAAAGCTCAGCTGCAGTTGAAACTGGTGAAGGACATCACAGGCACCAAGAACTTCTACTGCTACTTTAGTAATAAAACATGGTCCAGTTGCTTACTGGGTCAGTGGATTTAATGAAGTAGACACAGGCTGATGTGCTCAAAGCCTCAGTCTTCACCAACAACATATCTCAGCCTCTGTGCTTAGTGAAAGAGTTCAAGGAGGAGAGGAACTATCAGTAGTAGGTGAGGACTGAGTCGGGGATTATATGCAAGAACTCAACTGCCACAAGTCCATGGAAGCCTGTGGGCTGTGTCTGAGGGTGCCAAGACTGCTGGCCAATGTCCTTGCATGACCATGCTTCATCATTTTGAAGGCTCAGGGAGGATTCCTGATATAACTGAAGAAAGTTGCACCCATCTTCAAAAAAACACAAAAAGTCAACTCAGGGAAATAGAGCCTCACGTTGGTGCCTAGAAAAATCATGGAGTGAGTCATCTTGGAGTACACTTCTCCACACATGCAGAAGAAGGTAACTGGGAACAGTGAGCATGGGTAAGTTATGGGTTATGAGTAAGTTACCAAGGGTAAGTTATGCTTGACCCACCTGCTTGCCTGCTGTGATTGAATGACTGCGTTTATGGATGGGGGAAGAGCAGTGAATGTCATCTATTGTGACTTCAGGAAAGCTCTCAGCGCTGTCTCCCACAGTATTCAACTCAGTATGATACAGTCTGGATAGATACATGTCTTGAGGGGTAAACAACACGTTGGAAGTTTGGGCCCAGAGGGTAGCGGTTAATGGATCCCCTCATCCCACCACATATTTCTTTTGAATCTGATTTTTCTTTTGATCCTGTCACACTATGGTGGTTACTTGCAGGGCGTTTTTCCCACCAGGAGAGCTGTAGCCCATGCTCCTGCTGAGTTAGAATGAGGCTGATCCCCGAAAGGAGACATCAGATACACTCCAGATTTATTGCTCACACGAAATGCAGGAGGGAAGAGGAAGAGAGTGCAGCTCATGGTCTGTATGGAACATGTGTGGCAGTGGGAATTGGCAGTTCAGAAATTTAGGAGTAGGGAACATTTAGAAGGATACAGATTTGGTAACGGTCAGGTATTGTTTCACTGCTTATAAAGTGATTGGGGGGGAATACCTCAAATCTTTGACTGCTTACATTAATTCTTTGAGCATGAGGTCTATGATCAGCTCTGTCCTGATCATGTCAGCATACATGATTTTTTATATTGCTCCCCAATAGATCTAAGCAATATGAATGAGGGGACATTTTTAAAATGGGTCAGTAATCTGCATATTCAATGGGAGGGGTTTTTTTGGATCCACTTTGTGTTTGACTTCTTTGACTGTTGTAAAAGCGTTAGGGATGCTGTATACAGTCTATCCTCAGTTCTAAGATTATTGACAAGGAGCAGTGCTATGTAATCTAAGTAACAGGGACAGTAATATCAGTTTTGCTGGTAGTCTCACAGCAGCGACAGATCTGACAGACCCAGAACTCTCTGAGTGGTACAAAGTGGTTTCCATGAATTGGAAAGGCATGCTAAGTGATGTTCCACTGTTTGAGGATTTGGTACATGTTAATATAGGTCATCACCTTGTGTGAGAGGAAAAATGGGGGCAGGCTGTCCTCATTGTCAGATGACAATCTCTTATATCCCAGGGCCCATTTCCTCCTTTTACACAATGAGCATTAGGGTTAGGGTGTCAGGAAGGCGTTTGGGTCAATAAATTTTTGTGACGTTTGTCATTCATTGTACAAACACGTTTAAGGCTGTCGATATTACTGCTAGCTCTACCTGCCATGCACCTGTGAGGATAAGATGGGCACAAGAATAAGGTGCCCTAACGCATGTGCATGGAAGTCCCCAGCCCCAACATCCATTTCCTAGAATCTTCAGATATTTTTAACTCATGAAACTAAGCAGCCTTTCCCAAGCACTGCAATCCTAGGCCTGTGAGTGTTGTTCCTTCTCCCATCCTTTTTTTGACACTGTTGAAAAACAAAATTATACAATCCATTCCTCAATGTGAATATTATGTATGTCAGGGAACAGTGATGGCTAGCTGCTTCCTCAGGGAGGATAAGCTGAGCAAGACAAGAGAGTCAGCAGGGCTGGTGCCTCGCTGTCCAAATCACAGTCCTGCACTATCTGAGCAAGACGAGCAGGGCAGCCCTGAAGATGGTAGCCAGGTTGAAGTGAGAGTTCAGATCATAAGGCAAGTCAGGTCCAGGGGTCAAGTCAAATGGGTCAGGTCCAAGTCAAGTCAGGAAGCCAACCTGCAGATCAGGGTCAGGTTTGGTGAGGGTGATCAGGATCAGATACAGCCCAGTGATCGTTGTCTGAGATGAAAAAGCAGTTCTTGGAATGGTACAAAGCAATGAAAGAGAAAATTTTTGACTTGTAAGAACTGACTTATTGCCAACAAAACATGAAACTTTTGAGAGGCTGCAGGAGTGAGACTATGGTGAAGATCATCCCCCATGCTGTGAGAAAGATAGTGATGAAAATGTGTGAGTGGACTGCTGTGTGGAAAGTGATGCTGGCCTCTGCATGTTCATGGTCCTGTTTGTGTTCCTCAAGTCTAAGACTGTAGTGCTAATGGGCTAAAGTACATAGGGACATTTAAAGACAAAATTTGAGGAGAAAGGTGTTCAGTGAGGTTACTGTGGCCTTTCTCATTTCAAGTGACTTGTGTGTACAATGCTACCGAAAAGCCTGTACAAAAAATGAACTAAATTTCATGCAAACCTTGAGCACCATGTTAGCTCTTTTTGCACCCAATATGAATTATATATTATCAGTTAATAGGTTCCCATATTCCCACAGTTTTTTCCTAAATTACTATCCCAAATTCATTTAATGAAAATTATGACAGTTTCTGCACTTGCCTCTGAGATTTTTTTTTTTATAGGACATTGGCCATCACACTGCTGCAGGCCAGCATGAAATTAGATCTCAGTTTGATTTTAATGGAAATCCCCTGTGAACACAATGTTCCAACAGCCACAAACTACACTTGGTCCACAGGCCTTTTCACTGCAGAGTGGCTAAAAATGCTGGTGCTCTCTCCTGTGCTTTGTGCTTGCTGTCTCCAAACAACTCCACCTCCAAACAATAACAATCATATGTAGGTACCATAAGAAGTGGAGCTTGATTTTGGTTGGTAATTAGCCTTAACTTTTTTTTTTTCCCCATGGTTTGTACGCAGTTTGGGGTAACTGTAGTGGACCTAACCAGAAGACTATTGTCCATTAAGAAGGTAGTGATCCACAGAACAGTTGACCTGAGCAGGCATAAACCTGTGTTGTGACCAATAGGTGTAGGCAAAGTTAACAAGACAGGTCCAAGGTCGAGCCAGGAAAGCCAAACACCACCCCAGGAACAGGTCTAGGGACAGGCACACCTAATACATACCTCAGGAATGGACTGAAGGCCCAAGACTGAGCTTAAATGGAGCGCCTGGGCCATGGGTATGAGTGGTTTATACCTCTCGATACCCAACATCCTGCATTGCTAACAGGGTAGGCTTAGGAGCATGATGTCCCACCGTCTGACGAGTGACCTGTATTCTGGAGGTGTTGATCTGTTAGTGCACTCAGGGCTATGCCATCAGTCAGTCGAGTACATGCCTAGCAATGTTTCTCTGGCATAGGGGTTTGCAAAAAAAAAAGGAGAGCTGTTTGGTGTCCATCTTCACATTTAGTCAAAAGGCACATACCTCCTCTGGTTTACTTCTATCACATTGCCAAATATGCTGTCCACGATCATATTAACAGTGGTGATCAAAGCCCCTGGAAAGTGCATTTCTACTCTCATGTTTTCTGTTTAATTTTCCATGTTTAATCAAGGAATAGTGATCAGCATGTTGCTGATCTGGAGACAGGTTGAAGGCAAACAGGTTATAGCCAGGGGTGAACTCTTCCCTGTTGGTTGACAGCATATGTGGTCTTTCATATGGCTGCCAATCCTCCCTATGTGCTGCAGGTATTCTCTCACACAACAGCCATTCCTAAAATCAAACTGCAGTGGTTTTGCTAGGGTTTGCTCACCATCCACATATAGAGCCACAAAATTTATATCTTAGTGTTTAAAGTTGAAAGGGTTCTAAGCATAATTGCTGCTAAGAGCATCATTATCTATCAACACAATAACAACAAGCTCAGGCAGCTGTCCCAGGAACAAATTTTCCTGGTTACTGACATGGCTGCCTGCCTGTTATGCTGAATGCTTTCATGCCCACCCGGTCAACCAGGTATTTAGTGTTGGCCATGTGTAAAGACTCAATGTGTCCCAAATGCACCCTCTGTGCCACCCACACTCTCTTCACAAAGAGCAAGCCATAGGTAATAAGTGGCTTGCAGGCCCCTGTTGCCAGGGAGCCCATCAAACAAATGCTGTCTTTGCTGCATATCAGCCTAATTTTTACATCCACTCAGTTCTGCAAAAGCTTGTCTTGAAAGAACAGTTCGCAGTGAAGTGGTCCCAAGTGCTCAATCCTCCTACTCTGGGCCATTAGAGCTGAGCGTTGCCTCAACTGCTTTCCATTTTGTGCTTTCTGCTGCCTGGCTGTGTCTTTGCAGAACAGCCCCATGAAGAAATGTGTGGACAGTGTCACTGCTGTAACTGCGGAGTGACAAAATTGGTGTGCAGGAGGGGTAGCAGTTGTTGCGCTGGTGCATAAGTCCATCTCCCAATGTAACTGATGGAAAACAGAGGCTGGCAAGGCTCACAGCTTCACTGGCATTGAGGTTGGACCCCCCAGATTTCATAGTTTTGCAGCAAAGGTACAGCAGTTTGTTGTTCAGGTCTCTCTAATCTTCCCCAGTCCTGGCTATGAAAAAGTCCAGAGGTGCAGACTGCCATGGTGGAAAGTGGAGTCACCTCCACAAACAGGTTTTCTCAATGCTAGTCTGTGCTGGGGACACTTTGAACAAATCCAGCTTTGATTTGCTATATTATTCTGAGAGGCTCTAAATGTAAGCCATCCCTTTAAAAATATATCTCCTTTTCTAGTCATAGAACAGGCTGCCTTTTTTTTTTTCTGGGCTTTCAATTTCTTTTGCACCATTTGGCCTGGGTTGTTCTTTTTCTTCTCTGCAGCCAGACTGCTGTCTGTTGCCTCCTGTCCTCACCTTTTTAAAGGGCAGGCACAGGCTGTCCCTGTGCCAGAAGGCATGACATGTCTCTTTTTCTTTTAAAGCTTTTTCTTTGAATGTAAATAAGCCACAAACCCTCCTTGATTTGCTGGTGTTTCCAACCTGCCGAGCATGGCCTTGGAAATGTGTCCAAACATATTTTCAGCAATGTCTTGAGTGATGCTTTCAACATGTGACTTAACAATTTCCAACCCCTTTTTCAAAAGTTGTCTGGCCTTTCTACAGCTGATGTATATGGAATGTACCTCTTACATACACGGATTATATGGTAGGCTACAGAGTATACCACCTACACTTGTGGCACACATAGCAGGAAAGCCTGGAAAATCAGGGAGACCATTGCTAGCCTGGACTGGTGTCGTGGTTTAACCCCAGTCAGCAACTAAGCACCATGCAGCCGCTCACTCACTCCCCCCCCCTCCCCAGTGGGATGGGGGAGAAAATCAGGAAAAACAAGTAAAACTTGTGGGTTGAGGTAAGAATGGTTTAATAGAATATAAAAAGAAGAAACTAATAATGATAGTGATAACACTAATAAAGTGACAGCAGTAATAATAAAAGGATTGGAATATACAAATGATGCGCAATGCAATTGCTCACCACCTGCCGGCCGACACCCAGTTAGTCCCTGAGTGGCGATCCCCCGCCCCCACTCCCCCCAGTTTATATACTGGGCATGACATCACATGGTATGGAATACCCCGTTGGCCAGTTTGGATCAGCTGCCCTGGCTGTGTCCTGTGCCAACTTCTTGTGCCTCTCCAGCTTTCTCGCCGGCTGGGCATGAGAAGCTGAAAAATCCTTGACTTTAGACTAAACATTACTTAGCAACAACTGAAAACATCAGTGTTATCAACATTCTTTGCATACTGAACTCAAAACATAGCACTGTACCAGCTACTGGGAAGACAATTAACTCTATCCCAGCTGAAACCAGGACAACTGTATAATTCATTTACAAGGCTGAGTCCCTGTAACAATTTACTTCTACCATGTTGGTGGGGTTTATTAAAATATCAGAGACCTCCAGGGCTGCAGATGCTACTTTACAATCAACTTTCTAAAGCAAAATAAGAGGTGCTTGTTCTGGTCAGTCTTTATTTCAACCCCAATTGTGTCAATGTTCAGGCAGTATACTGGCAGGCAGTACAGCTTACCACCCAATTGCAGGAATGATCTCTTCGTTATTACTGCTGGCTGGAACACAGCGCAATAATGCAACCAAGAAGTCCCCAACAAGCTGGTACTCTACAAGATGTGTGTAGAAGTAGAGCAAGCTAAACCCTCTGGTGATGCCTGCCACAAAGTGAACTTTTTTTGCAGGAGCCCCTGGCAAAGCGCCCCCCCCCCCCCCCCCCCCCAGTATGTGCTAAAATCCCAGTTTCAGGAAAAGTGTAAGGATTTTCATCTGGTTTAAGCTTTGTTTTCCATATGATAGGATTGCAGACGAGGCCAATGGCTGGAGACTGGGTGGCTGAAGGCTTGTTGTGAGGGTTAAGGAGATGGTTCACACATTCCACCAAAACGGACCGCCTTTCTGCAAGGTATAGTGCCATGTCTACTGCCCAGCAGTGATATTTCAAAGGTGATGTTTTCACTGATGTTATTCCAGCTGCGTGGGTATCGTACTTCTGCTAGCCCCATCTCTGGCTCACATGAGCTCCAAGGACCTCACCAGCTGTATGATGAAGTCTAAGACTGTGGTCTGTGGGAAAATTCTGGTGCTGGCATTGCTGGGTATTGAGACGTATAAACCACTGTCCACCATCCTTCTTTTCTCCTCTCTCCAATCCAATCACTAGATGTCCTGGTCTTGGGAGGCTTCTGTGCAACTGTTAAATAACTGGGGTGAGCCACATCACATCACCAGCACCTGCTTTTTCCTTCCTTTCCCTTTTGCAGTGATGATCTTCTCAATTTTGTAGAGCCTGCCCTTATTTAGATTCACTTTTTGAGGTTCTTCCACGTAAAAGGTCCCTTTAGTTGCTTTGTGACTCCGATCTATTGAGTTGTACATGGGTATCCCTTTTCACAATTTTAGCTACCTTGAAAATTTCATCCATGAATGCTTATAACTCTTCTCAAATCTCTCTTTCCTTTCAGACACCCTTACATGACCTCCTTTTTTGATGAAAGGTGAAGATTCTTTAATTTAAATTTAATTTAAATATTTAAATTTAAACCCTCAGAAAGTTTAAAGATTTCAGTTCCACAGGCTCTGTGGCTGGGAGAGTTCTGAGGCAACTATGGTTATAGCTCCTTATAAACCCTGATAATATATCAATGTAGCAAAAAGTGTTGTGTGCTATAAAATATCTCCACATCTTGGTTTTGAGTGCCCTGTTAAAGTGCTCTGTGATAGAGGTTTTTACTTCATTAATAGTAACAAAGCGGTGAATGTTATACAGCTTTAAAAGCTTTTTTGAAGATGGCTTAAAACATCTTTTCCCACTCAGTCTGTAACTTCTGAGGTGGTGTGCTCTTGGTAAAAATTGTTCTAAAATAGCCCTGGCTATTATGTAGTGGCCTGCATAATATACCTGTCACCATGAAATGCACTTAATATCTTCCTTGTGTTTGGAAAAGTGTTGCACATCCACCAAGGCTGCCATTGTGCCTCCACCTCTGCCACAATCACCTTGTTTATTTTAAAGGGCTTTCTGGCTGCCTTGCATAAGCTTTAAGCATCTTGGTGTGCAAGCCACACTGCCACATGCCTTTTGTATGGAGAGGGGATTTGCTTTTTAGCTGCTTCGAAGAGGTAATTTATACCCCCAAAACTTTCCATTTTCCCAGGAGCGTAGTGTCTTCTAACAGAAGCTGTGGCATAGACATGTCTACCGACACACCTCTACTCCGCACATTAAGAAATGAAACACTGGACAACCTGTTTAACTCATACACAGAGAAATTTTATTAACTGTGTATGTGTAATAATGGTTGCTGGTCAGGCTTCTCCAGCTCCAGCACTGATGAAGTCTCTCCTGTATGTCCCTCATAATCTTTTCCTATTAAGGATCTTGCATTAGAATTACAATGGGTATGACGAGAAGACATCAGAGTTCCTCCCATTTCTTGAGGCTGATTTACAAAGAAGCAGCTGTAGTAAGATAGACTTTTCTTCTCTCCCTTTGTTGTTTGGGATGAGTATTCTTCCTTCTGTGTCTGACAAGGTACCTTCACAGGGGTGAGTGGAGTCTGTATATAGCATTGTGATAGCTATGCTGATTCACAGGAAAATTAATTGTTGATATTGGGGGAAGGAAGAAGGAAAGTATTCTCAAATTACAAACCACAGCAGAGAATGAAGTCCCTAAATTATGTGCTCAGGAGTGAAGCTAAACACATGACTGGAAGTCCAATAGCTTGTTTGTTTTCAGATTCCACCACAGTCAAACTTAATCTGAAGGCTTCGTAATTGATATTGCAGCTGAATGCATGCTACACTGCACTGAAATGTTCTGTTTTGCTCTGAAATGTTCTGTTGTGCTGTTTTATTATACTGACAGATCACACCACTGGCCTCTATTCTCTACTTTCAAGATCTGGATCTCTTAATTTTGCTAAAAGTGAGGTAATTATACTTAAGCATGAGAAGAAGAATGAGAGACTTGCTAATTGGCAGTTGAAATCCAGTTGTGGTATTTCTTAATGTTTAAGATGAGATTTGAGTTCTAAGTTCATAACATTATTAATGTGAGATGAAGCAACAAATATCTGTATATGTGTGTATATTTTATACATCTTAACCGACAGTGTTTCATGATATTTTAATGGGAACAGAAAAAATCTGGTGTGCAGGAAAGAGGGAGATTTTACCTCCTTCACAGGACAGATGAGAAGGGTGAGGAAATCCAGATTTTGTGGTAACAACAGAGGAAATGGCTAGATGGTACCTTCTTACTTTTCAAGTCTAATACACCACCAACATTTAGATGATAAGAAGAACCATTATAGATGAATGGGAAAAATAGGATAGGAAGCTATAAACAGACCAGAGGATATTTTGTGCCACAACTGTTAATATTAAAAATGTTTAAGTAGAGCTAGAGCACTTCTATTGCCATGTGAGATTACATAATACACACATTCAAATATAAAAATCAATATCTATATGTATATAAACCATACATAGATATGCATACATGCCTGTCTCAGAACCTGGGATCAAGTACAGGGAACAGTTTTCCACCTACTGTATAGTTGTATGGTATTGTTGGAGGGACTTTTGAGCAGCAAGGATCACTGGTCTGTGCAGAACCAGTCACTGGGATTAGTGAGCATGGTTTATCTGCTGCAATGTGATACACATGTTTCCATGATGGTTTCTTGCTTTTCAGCCCTCCCTTGGCTTTATGAATTTCCAGACACCAGAAATTGTAGGAAACAGTTAACATACAAAAAGTTGCATGCCTGTGCCCTCATCTTCATGTCCAGGAGGCAGATCACTGTATATGATTGCTGAGGCTATGCATCTTGAAAGCATGAAGGAGCTGGACAACTGTATATATTATTCTTTGACCAGAAAGATTTGGTCTGCAATGAAAAATATCTAAAGAAGATGGGAAGGTAATAAGACTTTCAAATAGTGGAAGAGGATAGCCTGTCCTAAAGGGACTGGAGGATTGCAGCTGGCCAATACTTTCAGCTAGCTGCATCTTGCAGGATATGCAGACTTAACTGCATAACTTAAATATCCAGTGCTGAACGTTTGGCTGGGAAGGAAAACATCTTGGTTATTCCTTAGAAAAATAAGACTTGGAAGATTTGAAATGATCTACCATTCTGTGTTGTCTACTAAGGAAAGGGGCAGAGTCTTAGTCTCAATTGCTGGGTTAACTGGAGTCCAGGAATGGGTAGTGAATCAGCAGAAGAGAAATTTGCTGCTGGATCTATTTGCAGAGAAGGGAATGTTAAGAATAGACACAGAAAAACACTGGAGAATATCTTATGGAAACATCCATAAGATGTTTGTTCTTGTAGGATTTGAAGCACAGGATATGGAAGACATGCCTTTTAGGGAATATCAAGTTAGGAAGTGCTAGGTTATGTTATAAAAAGTTTGTCTTCACATACACAAAGGTGCACAAAGGAACAACAGTGATGGTGGGAACCCAAATAATACCCTGCCAGACTACTCCCAGGCTTATCACAGGAGAGTAATGAGCCCGTAAAAGGCGCATCTCCACAAACATGTAAGAGCACAGATGCAACATGACAGGCAAGTTACTGACAAGCTGTGGTGGGTTGACCCCAGCCAACAGCCAAACTCCCACCTAGCTGCTCACTTACTGCCTGCACTCAGTGGGATGGGGAAATAACATTAAAACACCTTTCCTCCCCCCTTTCCCAGGCTCAGTTTCACTCCTTCACTCCCTACTCCTCTACCCCCACCCTGAGCAGCACAGGGAGGAATAAGGCTCATCTCACAGAAGGTGCCCCTGCAGCCCCACCACTGCCAAATTTTGAATATATACACCCAATATACAGGCCAATGGCAAGGAAACAGAGCCCCTGCCCCAGCTCCTCCCAGGGCTGTCACAGGAGTCCACTCTGCATTATGGTCTGGGGGTGATGCCCATCACCGACGCAAATTTCCCATGTGTAGAAGGGACTGACACTTTTGCAAATGTGTCCCATGTGCTAGAATTATTCACCAAAACTTTAGATGACTGTGAGGGAAAATGCTGGGACAACTCAAGTAATTGAATTGAGAACAATCTAGCTTACTGTCAAAAATGTGACATAAATTGGCTCTTGTGGGTGGAATTGGTTTATTTGAAGAAAATGTATACTTAAAGACACATATTCAGGGTCTTTTGAAAGCAGGTAGCCCACCACAAATGGAGATCTAAACTGTGACAGCCATGAAGCAGATAGAGACCTGAGAGGAACAAGCTAAGACAGGATTCTCTGCAAACTGCCCAGTAGAATTTAAGAAATCCAGTTACAACGGGAAATAAACAGCTGTAAAGCAATTTCCTCAACTTACAGAAAGAATTTCAACCTTCATGGAATCAGGTAGCAGGGCTCTGATTTGTACAGGAAAACCAAGGAGCCCTTAGGAGGGCCAAAATGTACAAATTTCAGCCTCACCATCCTACGAAGAATTCGATGCTTTCAGCCCTCTCCTCACTGCTGTGTCTCTATATCCACCCGCGGACTGAACTTTACCCTGTAAATGATGCAGACAGTGTACACGTCAATATTGTTGCTAGTGCCCGCAGCGTGCCTCTGCGATCCCCCTGCAGGGAATCTGGCCATGCTCCCGGCGGTGCTAGGGACTGTCGCTGAACCCAGGGGACACTGCAAAGGAGCTGGGACCCTCCAGCCACAGTCCAGGGTCTGCCCTGGATGAGCACCATCAGTGCACCTCCGGGGTGCAGAGGGGTCCGTCTCGATGTGAACCCTGCTGCTGGGCTTGTCTCCAGGCTGGATCTGACCCTGGCTTTGCTCTGAACCTGACCGTAACCCCTGTGGTGGCCAGTGCAGGGCTGTGCATGTGCCTGCTGGGGACAAACAAATTAGGTCATCCTCTGCATCCAATCCAGAGTAAGCCAAACAGTGGCTGGGGGAAGAAAGCCAAGTATAGAGCAAAAAATAATTTACCAAAGTCTATATACAGTGGTGCAGACACGACTTTCCTTTGTCCAAGCCAACTGCTCTATGGGAAGACCTCTTACATGCTGAGAAATCCTTGCGACAAATCCCAGCACACCTATCATGAAAGCACAGCTCTGCTGAGCTGCAGAGCAAACCTCTCACTATTCTGCCTTCTGTCCTATCGGCTACAAAATAATGAGGTAGCAGGATCAGAGAGGGTTAACCTGGGGACCTGAAGAGACTTGGTCTCCAGCTGTGAAAAGCTCGATGACTGGCTGTTTAAATGGGAGTTCAAGCACACAGATGACAGCAAACAGTGTGATAATAGGAAGAGAGGCAGCTGGAAGGTAAGGACGCAGGGGTAGGGCTGACAGCTGCTTTAGGGGCTGTTCAGACCCCATCTGTACCTGAGCTTCCCACCGCAGCCACCTTGGGAACTGGCCGAGAGACCAGGGCTTCCTCACTAGTGCCAATCATGAGAAGAATAGATATCTCCTTCTGATATGCCGGTACCCATATGATACGCATTCAGACCGAGTTCTTAATACCTACAGGGCATACCTGCTCCTGCAGTTAGGAAAGACATGCAGACCATCTTTTTCTGCCTGATACTGTCAACAGAAGGGTCAGTGAGATAGGTGGGGGCTGACTGACTGCAGCTGAACGTTCCCTTCAGAGTTTTAAATAAAAGTTGCAGTGGTTCCCCCCACCCATACCCACTCCGGAAAACCGAGCAGAGGTCTCTAGATTTAGTCCTGATGATGCTCTCACCTGTGAGGGTAGAATCTGTTTTAGTCTCTAAATCATATTCTAAAGGAGCTCAGATGCAGGCATGATGCTTGTTTTTCGAGTTTCCTGCTGTGAAATTACTTTAAAAGAAACTAAAAATACACTTCCTATTACATGCTTTTTCATGCAATCAGGTGCTGTACTTACTACAGGGATGTTATTTACCTGTCAGGGTAAAGACAAGTTAAGGTTTGTAATAGGAAGTCCTGGAGATGTTCCTTCTACTTCTCTGAACTCCATGTGATGGTGTTTAGGGGCTCCAGACTTCAGTGTGACAATGTTGCATAATTAGGATTGACAAGCTGAAACTTAAATTGTGATTTATTTTTTCTTAAAGAGTGACATCTAATTACTAAATAACAGAAAGAAAGTGCTGTCAATCTCACTGGTTATTTGTATTTAGAACTAGAATAGAAAACATACTAAAAAGGAATACTGGGAGAAGCCATCCTGTCCTTTCACAGTTTCTTCAGATATTGGCAGGCTGAAAAACACTTCATTTTCCCCAGTTATATAATTAGAGGAATTCATACATTTGCATTCAGGAAAGCAGTTGCTTTCAAATGTGTTCTACAAAGCCATTTTATGAAAAAAGCCATTTCCAAATCATGCTGTTCTTCTAAGTGAGCTAAAGTATAAAGTGTAGTTAGACTTCTTGCCTTAGAATTTGGTGGGAAATACTTAAAAAGAACTCAGTCCTCCTTAAAGCATGAGTCACTGGCTGGTTGGGGGCCTGAAGAGCCACAGCAGTCCTTTACCCCTTCATTAAAAGGGATGCTTGTACATGAACTTGCCGTTACAAAAAAAGAGACACATGTTTTGCTGGTGGTATTCCCATATGTCTGCAGAGAGATGATGGGAATCTGTTCCTGTCTCTGCTTCTAGGACTCCCGTTCCCATTGCAAGAAGGGCCAGCAGAAGAGCAGTCTGCCTCTCCTCGTGCTCTTTGCCACCAGAGGAAGCACTGGGAACTCCAAGAGGGACTTTCTGTTTTGTCAGTCAGGAGGAGGATCAGCAGGCAAAGTCCTTTCAGCCCAGCGCTGAAGTGTGATACGTACGGATCTGCTCTGTGGCTCATTGAGCAGTTGCTGTTTGCTTGATATGTAAAGCAGTGAAGGGATGGACCATATTCAGTGAAGGCCACATCTTTTAGACAATTTTGTAGCCTTTGAATGTATGTGAACTTCTGATGTCTCATTTCCAAATGGCTATCTCTTGAATGTAATTGGGCAGCCTCGAGAGCCAAAAAAGCCTTCTTGTTACATAGGTAGTGACTGTAGCAACTCCTTCATCTGCAGAAGTACTAAAGCTTTTGAGAAAAACATTTATAAGAAGGGATTTTTTCTTCTGGCTTTTTTTTTTTTTACTTACTACTTTCAGAAATTGTGTTTTGGCACATCTGTCTTGGAAATAGCTGTATTACATGAGCTAAAAATTAAAAAGATAACAGTCAATTGCAGCAAGCACATAAATGAGAGAATTCAAGCCCAAACAGCTTAAGGTTTGCAAAATCGTAATTAGCCATCCTGGTTTCAGTTAAATCATGACATTAGCGGAAACCAAGTTCTATAACAAAAAAAATGTTACTCAATATTAACTATATGCTACCTACCCAATTTGTTACTTCTTTATGAGCATGAAAAATTTAAAAGTCAGCCTGCCCCCCCACTTCCAATAAAGTGCTAGTGGATACATTCAGTGTGCAATGTGGGAGTCATGACTTCTACATGAACCCTAATTTTTACTTGTGCTGTTCAGTGTCGCTTCTAGAGAACCCCTCATACTCATTTTAAATCAGATTCAAAGTGGTCTTTGCCAGCCAGTGTAAACTCACTTGGAACACTGTTAGGCTATGTATCAGAGGATAAGAGGTTTAATACTAGCCTCCTCTCATCCACATCCTTGATTCATGGTAACATGACAATTTAAAATACAGAAGGCAAGGGAATATTTCGTATGTTTTAGTTAGGAATGCCCAGCCAAAGACTCCAGTTTTCTTTGAGGCATTTTCTAACCTTGGTGCAACTTTCTGTTCAGGTTCAATTGACTGCAGTGCTGCAGTATGTCACCCAAGCAATGTCCTGGAGGAGAACCACAAAAGCATCATGCAGAAGAAAAACAAAACGGTAAGCTAGAGAGGAGTTACAAACAAAGTTTACGGTAACAGCCCCTTAAAATTTTGGAGGTTTAGGTGAGGTGTGCATGTGCCTTTCCAAGATTTGGGCCTGTTTTATTTATAGGAGAAATAATGTGTGCCCAGAGAATGCATAAAGATGGCTTACGTTTAACTGAAACAAGGAGACTATTTTGTAATGACATTTTGATTTTTCTCAAAAAAGAGAAGTTGTTCAACATTTTCATGAAGTGGAACACTCACTAACCAACTGTATGGTAAATTTTGTATCAGAGGTATACAATCCTCATGTTGCTCTTTAGCTCTGACAAAATGCTTCTTGCACCATTAAAGTTGAGTTCTGCTGAATGCTTATTTATTTAAAATAGTCTGTGAGCATTTTCTGTAGCTGACTGAGCATGGTTTTAATAGTCTTTTACCAGACAGTATAAATGGAGGCTGCTGGATATATAGAAGGGAAGCATGCTGTGGAAAGATAATGGAGTCTATATGTGCATTCAGTATCTCTATCCGATTCAGCTGTTAACTTTATTATCTGTACTATCAGAGTCCGTATTTTTGTGTTATTTCTCATCCAAAACATTATCCATTTTTAAAGTGTTCTGCCATTCAGTGAGTAATTTGGATTGACTCTATAGTGTAAGACAAGTTACCAGCTGCTTCTGGCAACTGATTGCATTCTTATTTACTACAGTCTTAATGCATGCAATGTACACTAATCACAGTATTACTTTGGCTTTTGAATCAGTCTAATAAGCTTAGTGCCACTGAGGGTTTTGCCTCTTCTCAGATCAATTTCTACAGGTTATTGTACTAGAAGGATCAGAGTTTCTGAAGTAGAGTTATTGGTGAAATCCTGATTTTCTTGCAGTCAGCTGGAGTTTTCCCCGAATCTTAGATGACACTCAGCTTTCTATGAGGAGTTTCTAATTTTTGAGGGATGGGTATAAGATGAAAAAGCTTGGACATTTCAAATCTGGTGTTGATCCTTTCAAGAAAGCAGGGGTCAGATTGAATTTGTGTGGGCACTAAGAAAAGGAGAACCATCAAGAGTGAGGCAATAGAAGCCTCTCCCTATTAAAAACCCCTCTCCAACCATTCCCCTTGAAAGAAACTCCTGAACCACTTCTGCCGAAACATTTGATACTAACCATTGCAAAGCTCCACCAAGAAGGCCACTTTGCATTCTTCTTTCATGTTAGCCCCCAAGCCACGACTGTTGTCCTGACCTCACAGCATAAGGCATCTCTAGACCGAAACACCATATGAGATCAGGGTGCTCAGACACACTTGTCCTGGCAGCTGTCCTTCCTCAGCCACCGCTTCTAGAACTCCAGCAGCCTCTTATCCTGTGTTCGGACTGGAGCTGAGGCAGAGCTGCCTTTGGCAGATGGCCCAAGGCAGGACTGCAAAGGCCTTTTCTCTGATGTGTGTTTGTCATGGTTACAGTAAACAACTACCTCAGTTATACTCTGCTCCTCTGACCTCAGGTGACTGCAAGGAAGAAAGGTGTGTCATTTATTTGCAACTCTTTCAGTAATCCTAGGCAGAGCATTTAGCATAAGATAAAGTAGCTGTCCGTATATGACGACACACAGATAAAGATGATCAGAGACCTGTAACATATGACTTGAGGAAGCATATGATGTTGAGAGGCTCTGACAAAGATGAGACTGATGGATGATCTAATTGCTCCCTACATCTTAGTGGGCAGTTACGAAGGTGGTGGAACACTTCTTGTTAGTGCCAGGTACTAAAACAAAGAAATACCCTCGGGATACCATGTGAGGGCTTTGCGGTTTTCTCTGCCCAGCAGCTGGGACCCTGCTCTAGCATCACCAGCATGCCAGGCTGATCCCTTGTACAGTCAGAATTGATGACTCAGCTGGTTGATACCATGGCATGCCATGATATTTTTACGACAGGGAGATTTCACGAAGAGAGGTGAGTGCCAGCACTGCCCTCTTCTACTTCAGCCAGCTCCCTGGAGGAATTTGAGACCCTTTCTCCAAAAAGCTACTCCAAATGGAAAGAACAGTCACATTGCCTTTGGGGTGTGTACTGGAGAACAGACGTGCTTTAGCATTAAATATTCACAGGTGAAAGTCAAGGTCACAGCCCAAAGGCTGGACAGCCCAGAAGGCACTGTCAGGGCCAAGCAGACCCAGCATTTCAACACAGCACCCTCACAAGGCTTGCAAGTGTGCTTCAAGACCAGGTATGCTGTTGCTGCTTGGGGAATTTAGCCTTATATATATATTGCCTGGCATAACTAAAGCATGAGGTAGTAAAAATGTAGTGCAATTGTTTGCCTTCCTCTTTAAGCACTTAAGCCTATTGTTTATACAGACTATTAACATGCTTGAAATCACTGTGTACCTATTGTCTGATTCTTTGTAGACCCGTACCTAACCAAGTCATCCACATTTCTGCTGGTGGGGCTGGGCACAAATGCCTTAAGGCAATTAATAAGCTGCTTGGTGGCCTTGACATGCCTGAGGGAGACTTCCCAAAGGCTGTTTCTCCTATGTAATCTGCCAGTGTAGCCTATTGCAATGACATGGTAAGACACGATGCCACACAAAGTGAAGCTGGCACATTACGATATCGTACCACTGGATGTCAAGAACTCATGTGCGAACAGAGGGTCAGATCCTTCTTTTATCTGACTTGAGGCAAGTGGGGCAAGCTCAGAAGAAAAAAAGGGTAAAATAAGCCCAGAACATCTAGTGACTTTGTAATTAACCCCATTGTTCAAATATTCAAGTAAAATTCCTGCTCTGAACCTCTTGAATGTTTCAGTTCTGACAGTTCAACATCTATACTGTTCTATCTTCATGCTGCTTTTTGTGCTTCAGTCCTTCTAAGACAAACTGGTTTGCAATGCCTGTGTTATTATGAACATTTCCTGTGTTGGTACATGTTTTCTTTTTCACACTTCATTATATATTTCTGTTTCCATATTCCATTATGCACCTCAGCTATTGTATCTCCTTTGGCATTTCACATGCCATGCTGCATTAGCATTTCAATTCTTGTTTTTGCTTGTCATTATGGATGATAGTTATCACAATTAATTTTATTTCTGTTTTCACATCTCATTACTCATTCTCCAGACCTTCACTGTGGATTTCAGTGTTCATGTTACATCATACACTGGGGGGGGTTGCTTCCTGTCAAATACTGGTTTTTCACAACTTGTTATGGATTTTTCCTTCTGCATTTCATCATGCATTTAATCTTTCATAATTCATTCTGCATTTTCCCTACTGCATCACATGACTCACTACTTAACTTTGCATCTTACTTAGTTTTTCCTCTTCGATCTCAAAGGTGCATTTCTGGTCTTGCCTATCATCAGTCTTTCAGATTTTGTATTTCATGGCTTATTACAATTTTTCAACTTCCTATGCATTTCTGATGTCAAATGCTATTATGAGTTTTCCTTTTCACATCTCATTACCCACTTTTTTGATTCTGCATCTCAATATGAATGCTTTTTTACATCTCATTTCCAGTTTCCAGTTTCGGTTTTTGCTGTGCCTGTTCATTTTTATTTCACTGCTTGGTTTTGCTTCAGCATCTCATTATGTACTTTTAGATCTAATTAGGAACTTCATGTATCATCGCTTATTAGCCAATTTCCTTCTTGTTGCCCATTACAGACTATGCATAGCATTCTGAGCATGAGCTTTCAGATTTCCCCATGCATTTTCCTTTCCTCATGTTCTTCAGTTAACTTCTTACATCTTATGACAAATTTCATATATTCCTACTAGCATCTTACTATGACTTTTCAAATCTGTCATTTTTTTTTTATACATGAGTAAACTGTTTTTCTTTTGCACCTCAATAAACATATTCTTTTAATATCTCATTACTCATTTGAATGGTATTGCATTGCAAATTTCATTTTTGTATCTCATACTAGGTTTTAATTTACAAAATGCATAATGAACTTCCTTTTTTGTATTTCTTGAAACTTGGGGGTGGTGGCACCTCTTAGCATACATTTTCATATCTGCAAATCCTCCTATGTTGCCTTTTCAGATTGTGCATCTCTTTCTGTGTTTTCTTTTTCAGAACTATTTCTGCACTTTCCCTAATGCATGTGATTATGCAGCTTGATTTATTTCTAATGACGTGTTTCATATTTTATAGCTCATGACACATTTCCAATTTTGAATACTCTCATGTTTTTCTTCTTTATGCACTTTTATTTTTGCATTGTCTTATGAATTTTCCTTTTCAGAATTAATTTTCCTTTTTGTCTCTCACAAAGCTTAAATTTTTCTTAGAAATTTTCCTGAATGAGTCACCTGATTTGATTTTTTAACTTATACACTACCTCCTTTGGTGTATAACAATACCTATTTCTGATTTTTGCGTCTCCTCTTTTAATGTTTATATCCATTCTACATTTCATCATGAAGCTCCATTATTCACATCTTGTTCCCCATTTGTCTTTAAAATGCCATTACACATTTCCATTTTACAAGTCCTTATGCATTGCTTACTGCCCTGGTTTCGGCTGTGATAGAATTAATTTTCCTTCTAGTTGCTGGTATAGTGTTATGTTTTGGATTTAGTATGAGAATAACATTGACAACACACTGATGTTTTCAGTTGTTGCTAAGTAGTGTTTAGATCAAGTCAAGGATTTTTCAGCTTCTCATGCCCAGCCAGAAGAAGGGGCACAACAAGTTGGGAGGGGATGCAGCCAGGGCAGCTGACCCAAACTGGCCAAAGGGATATTCCATACCGTGTGACGTCATGCCCAGTATATAAACTGGGGGACTTGGCTGGGGGGGGGAAATCTCCGCTTGGGAACTAACTGGGCATCGGTTGGCAAGTGGTGAACAATTGCATTGGGCATCACTTGTTTTGTATATTCCAATTATTTTATTGTTATTATTATCATTATTAGTTTCTTCCTTTCTGTTCTATTAAACTGTTCTTATCTCAACCCATGAGTTATACCTTTTTCCTTCTGATTCTCTCCCCCATCCCACCGGGGCATCACACTACAGCTTTTCATTTTTACCTCTTATTTAATATTAAGAATATTCTTTTCCACAGGCTGTTTTGTTTCCTTTTTTTATATAACATTATATATATTTTTATTTGCCTTTCCTCCTGTTTATACTTTTTTCTTTATTACATACCAGTCTGCGATGCTTTCTGCATTTCTTTCACCATTTCCTCTTCTTACATACTTGCATTTCATTATGATTTTTCCATTTCATCATGCCTTTTTCTACACACCTATGACTTTTAAAGCTTTTACTTTTCACTTTTACACACATGTTCGTTTTTATATATCACCTTTCATTCTGTATCTCCTCAGAAAATATTTTTTTTCTCTTTTGCATCTCATTGCTTTTTTGCTTCTCATTGAACGTGTTCCTTTCTGCAGCACAGAAGGTTTTGTTGGCATATCGCGTATACACCTCCCTTTTCACATAGTGCTGAACTTGCCTACCTCTCATCATGTTTCCCTTTCTGCCCCTCATTATGCAAGTTTTTTCACACACCACTACAGATCTGGCTTTCACATCTCATAATTAGTTTTCAATCCCTTCTCTCTCACAATAATTTTGAGTAGCTGATCACTCAGAGGTATTTATTTTTCCTTTGTGTATACCATCTTAATGCTGAAACTGAAGTGTACTTCCTCACATGGTTTACTTGGTCCTTCTTTTTTTCTAGTTGCTACTTGTATATGTAAAAAAAATTAAATTGATACTTCTTTCTTTTCTCCCTACTGGATGACCAAGTGCTTTTGGTTCACAGAAACAGCCAAGAGGGAATACAACAGAAAATACATACATCGGTGTAGAAAATACATGGCAGACACTATGGGAATATAGAAAGTTGAAAATGAAGGTATGCTTAAAAGTGCAATTAGGAACCTTTTGTCGGGTTTGTTCATTAAAATTATGCATATTTTGAAATGCTGATTGCATTAGCAAGCACTCTCCATTTCCATAATCAGATTTACTTTATGAAAATCAGATTAAGCAGGTTCTCTGCTCTTCCCAGCTTACCTTGGGGGAGGGGAAAAAGAGAAGAGAAATTCGGTTCTCTGGCTTGCTCCACGGGTGCAGTAACACAGATTAGGAGAACGGTGACGGAGGTTATGTGGCTGCCACCCCCAGTTAACTGAGCACCATCTGAAGAACCATGGAAGTGCTGTTTGGCAGAGACCTCTGGGGGGTTCCAGCTCAGCGTCCCACCAGACCTCTGAGGGCACTGCCGAGCCTCCCGGACCTGACCAGCCCCACCTGGGGCCTCCCCCCGCCCTGCCCATGGCCCTGGAACCCCATTTCAAGCTGAGCCTGGGGGCTTCAGCCCCTGCCTGAGCTCCACTGTAGGAGTGCTCATCTCCAGCCATGCTCATGCCCACCTGGACCCTGACCTGCAGGCTGTCCTCCCAGCTTGACCTTGGACCTGCCTCACCACTACAGACCTGCCTGGACTCTTGGCTGGATGTGGCTGTCCCCCCCCAGCTGCTCGCCCCGCTGGGACACTGTGGGACTCGGAGCTGGCGGGCTGGTGAGCCCCTGCCCTGACGGCTGTGGAGCAGCGCTTGGCTCGCTCCTCCTCGACCTCCTCCTCCCAAGCGGGACAACGCCAGGTTCCGTCAGCCGGGGTTTTGCCAAGCCACGGCTTGAAAGCCTACAGCTGCGCACGCTCCGCCACTCCCCGGGCAACCTGCTCTGGTGCGAAATGTTTTTTTTCCCTTGACTTTGTGGTTGCCTCTTCGGGCGGCGCAGGCAGCGATCCTGCGGTCCTCCCAGCCTCTTTGCCAAATCCTCCTCAGCCCGGGCGGAGTGCGTCTGTCTGCGCTGACGCGTGTGGCTGGACGTGGGTGTGTGTATGTACGTGTTGTTCGCGTGTGCCTGTGGCCGATACACGCGTAGCCTTGCTCCTGGTTGGTCCTGGAGGCCTGGAGCTGCAGCGGTGTTTCTCTCCCAGGCTACCGGCTTGGCAAAGCCTAACGGTCATAACCATACCCCGCGGTCAGTGTCCTCTGCAGATTTGCTGAAGATGGACCCTGTCACCATCCAGGCCACTGGTGAAAATGTTGAACCACGTGGGCATGAGTACAAATCTCCGCTTCACTCACTGCCATCTTGCAGCTGGACATTGATCACGGCCTTCTAAGCATGTTAGTCCAGACAATTTTAAGCCCATCTAACAGTCTTGTCCATTACCCTCATTCTCAGTTTTCAAATGAGGATGCTGGGGGAGGAAGTACTAGTATATCATGTCTACCTCTCTCCTAAAGTTTTGTGTCCTTTTCCACCTCCTTTTTCTTCTGTCTCCACGAGGCATCTCAGGAAAGAAAGAAAAACTCTCTGACCCCTAGACCTTTCCTATGGTGGGAATTCCAGGCATGTTAGTATTAAAGGTTAAACTCAATAGTTATTATTTCCATGCCTGATACGAACTGCTACAAGCTGTTACTGGTGAGAGACACATATGGTCCAGCTCCCTGTATCTACTACGTGGGGTCAGAAAGCCGGAAAGTTGTGGCTCTGTTCTGGCAACAAGGGACTTGGCAGTGGTGTAGAAGAAACAGACTAATGGGGAATTAGTTCCCTTGAATCCACAGTAGTTTGATCCCACCCCAGTGAAACTGTTTTCAGCATTTTGTTCAAGGACTGTGGCTTTTTACAATATTCTATGTTATCAGTGCTATTAGTTGTCTAAATATTGTCTTAAAGTGCACTTAAGTGTAAAATTATTTTTACAGGAGAGGAAACAAAAGATGTCATTTGCAAATGAACTTGCCTGTTGAAGATAAATTATATTTGAAGCTGAAAAGTGAAACAGGTGGGAAACAACCAAACTGTTACTTTAATCTCTCAGTGCCAGTAAAATGAAGATCTTGTATTGGTTTCAGTTGTGAGAGAAGTACCTTAACACAGGACTGTTTTTCTTGCTTCATTTCATGGGCATGTAGAGTAAATAAATCCATTTAAGTGAGTAAAAAGTGTAAACCAACATAAATACAATACAGCAAAGACTTTTAGCTTAGGATAAAAGTGCATCCAGTACCTACATAATATTCATCCTTTTTTTGCATCATTCTTGAAATTCTGCTTAGCGAGGATGACAGATCTTTAAACATACCTTTCTATCTGTCCTTAGTTTCTGCATTTCTGAATGCTTAAGAGCAACATGTTACCTGTTTACATGTCACTGTTAAAATTAAAACCTAAAATCCCCAAACATAATAGCAATTTAAAAGGATATGAATAAATGATATTATGAGGGAAATTTTCATGCATGAATACTTCCTATATCGATATTATCTTCCCTAATGACAGTTGGTTTAGTTTCAGACTGTGCTAGGAAATGTGTATTTGTCTGGACAGCAGTTTCCTGTGAATCTGGAAGGCACTTGGGTTGCTGCTGTACATAATTTAGTTCCTGGCTGGCACTTGTAGCACTGATGTGTAACCTGAATATGGCTATGGCTGCTTATTGCATTCACATTTGTTCTGAGTGAAGGTAAGCAAGGAAAAGCACAATAAATTTGTTCAACCTCTGACCTCTTTCAAAAGGACACGCAAGGTCAGCATCTTTTGTGTCATATGTTCCTTTCGCAGTTCCTTGTAAGCCATTAAACAAATGAACTGCATAAAGAACATATGGAACTTGCAGTTCCAGTGTGCCTTTCAGTATATCAAAGAAGAGTGTCATTTTCCATTTTCATTCACTGTCTGTGAGAAACAGGATGCCTGCACTTGTTATCTATCTGTCAGATTTTCATGGGAATGAAAGACAATCAAGGGATTCTTCTACTGAAGATTCACATTCTGGGTACCTGACAGTCTGGGTTCTGGTGTTGAGTGCTGGCCTAATATTGCCTGACGGCCAAAGGTTTAAGCTAGCTGATGACTTTTACATACATACACAAGACAGCTGGAAGTATTTCAGAAGTTCAAGGTCAGACTAAGTTGGCATGGCCTGAAATCACTGCACGGGGCTATTGCCCAGTGTAAACATATTTGCGAAATATTAGGGCAGTATTCAAGACTGGAGATCTCACAATCCAGCTGGATCCCCTGTGAATGTAAAAAACCAACGACAAACAAGAAAAACCAAAATAAAGTATTGCATTTTGTTATAAACATGATGGTCTGAAGATATCATCTGGACAAGGCCTATAGGCAGCAATGTCTTATCAGATGAAGTGGTATAATGAGGAGAAAAGTAGACAATTTTTGAGCAGGCAATCCCTTCTCCAGGAGCAGCAGACATCAGACATAATTAGGGATTCAGATTACGTCCTCTGAGGTCAGTTACTTATCAGACTAACTTTGCAAGGAAAGTTGTCTGGAGTCTTCAGAGCAGATAGGATATTAGTGCAAGGGGGAAAAGGAAGAGGGAGAAAGAAGTTTTGTATTCTGTGGAGCACAAAAAGGTTGGAGGGGGAAGAAGGAGGCTATAATGTGCCATAAAAAGTGTCTCTATTGAATCCATGGGTTTTGATGTCCTAGTGTTATGCATTTAATTCCCAGGTGCATCTGTGCACAGTGGTTTGTAAATCTGCCTTGAGGATCAGGACTGAGAGATGAAGTGCTTGTTCTGTGCAAAGCATTTCCTTGCTGGCTGGCTGTTTCATCCTTTACACACTACCACCGGATTTAATTCCGACTCAGAGTGGCTGCTTACTTTCACCTCCACAGTTCCTGAGAGCTTTTGGCATGCTGGGTGAAGTGTGCAGAGGTCAGATCTGCTAGTGGAGTAAGGTCACTGGGAGAGTTCTTTGGGGATCTGGGCTTATGCTTGTGCTATTCAACACATTCGTCAACAGGCTAGAAAGGGAAATAAACAGTGAGGTGACAAAGTTCGCAGCTGATGCTGAGGTACCAGAGTGGTAAAAAAGTGCTTGCTTTTTTACCACAGCAGAAACTCATTATGGTACTGGCTGGGCACCACAGTGAATCATGAAATTCTTGTTAGCAAACATGAAGTAATGCACATGAGGGGAAGAATAATCCTAATTACACATATAAAAAGAATGGCTCTGAGCTGACTGTTACCCCTTGGCAGTGAGAATTTGCAGTTACAAAAGATGCTTCCATGCATATGTCAGCTTGGTGTTCTGAGGTGGCTGAAAAACAAATGGAGCAATGTGAGGGGGGCAGGCTCAGCCCTCCAGCTGCTCCTGGTTGGGAGAAGCAGAATATTGGAATCACCACCAAGAAGATATATTTTAGGTTTGACCCAACGTGGCCATCCTTATACTGATGATTCTGTCATGTCATGGCATTAGTGGTGTTCTGTTGACAAACTTTTGTTTGTTTGCAACAGATTTCTTGCACAGTCTAGGTCCCTTTGCTATATTTTCTACATTGGAAATGTGCTGCTGAATTTAGTGAGTTTGGGAGGCTTGTTACAGGTTAGCAGCAAGGTTTCATAAATGCCGTAGGGAAGGGCTTTTGTGTTCAAGATCTGCCTAATGTTTCCAGCTGTGTCACTTGGTCTAGTGGTCAGGATTCAAAGTTACTTTTTTTCCTGTCAAATCACGTGTGGTAGTACATCACTTTCATACCAAAAATGAGACACCTCCCCACATATACTTCTCCCAGTCATATAACCATCGCATCTTCCATTCTGGGTTCAGTCAGTTCAGAAAAATACCGCAACTTCCAGTCTAGTTCAGACAGGATTAAAAAGTCTTTGTTTACTTTATCCTATTGAATCTGTTCTGTATTGCACAAAATAGATCTCATCACGCTAAGGAGAGAGCAAATAAAATGGGCTTGAGCAGGGGAGCCAGGGCTCTTAGCTAGGATATAAAATAGCAGGGTTTGGGATGTCCTTTTGGAAGACATGCCCTTTTTACTATGTCACTCCACAGGCATTTGTGCTGACACAGTGGAGTGAGTGAGGCAGGGATGAACATGAGAGACTGGGGTTGGAGTGAAAACTCAGGGAAAACAGACTGGTAGCTTTAAGTAACAGGTTAGTGGGTATTTTAGGAACATCCTGTGGTTTCTAAATGTTGGACTCGAGTATCTATATATTCTTTTATCTCAATTTTAAAAAGTTTTTTAGAGTTCTTTCCTTCATCCAGTCAGTCAGTTGCTCTTGTCTTTACAGATAATGTTCTTTTAAGTATGGTATAGATTTTTCTTGAGTGCTTCAAGGTGCAGAATAAAAACAGAGTAATTTAATTTGGAAGAAACCTTTGGATACCCTCTAGGCCAACCTCCTGCTCCAAGCAGGTCTAACTTCAAAGCTAGATATGGGATAGTCCTTAAAGTATCTTCTGCAATTTGCTAAGACTTTAAGAGCAGCTCACTTTAATTTCTTGCTTCTAGGCACTCTGTGCTATTTGAATGCAAAGTGGTATTTTGGTATTAAATTCTGTATCCATATATAAAAAAAAATATATATATATTACTACCTTGCTTGCTCTTTATCAGTTTGTGACAGCAGCTTGGCTCTGGTTTGTTGTGCATCCAGAGGCCCACCTCTCAGCTGCTCTTGTGCTGAAGGGCTTCCTAGTCAATCCAAGGGTGGATCAGGAGCCGGCCATTCAGGATAGAGTGACATGCAGCCACCCTGGATTGCCATTGCCTACAAAGGTGAACTGTCTCACTGAGGGAGGTGGTTAGGAGGCTGGACCCTGTGATGCATGTGGAGGAACTGAGGGAGCTGGGTTTATAAGTTTGGGGAAAAGAAAGTTGGGGGGGGAACCTCACTGCAGTCTTCCTTTACCTAAGGGAGTGGCGGAGAAGATAGAGCCAGACTCCTCCTGGAAGTAACCATCTTTGGAGATTTCTGAAATGTGATGAGACAAGGCCTGATACAACATGGAAGTTAGTCCTGTTTGGAGGAGAAGACTGGACTAGATGACCTTCTGAGGTCCCTTCCAACCTAAAGTATTCTATAATTCTTTGAATAGCATCCTGTGAACTGAAGGTATCTGGTAACGTCTTTTCTAAGCTTTGTAGAAAATCATGACATAATATCTCACAGGCCTACTTAAGAATTTTCTCTGGTATTGGCCAAAGAAAGTTGGGAGAAACTGTAGATAAATATTACATAAATGCTAGATAAATATTACTTACTGCTACTTTGAAAAAAAGGATATGTCATCCTAAACTGAGAAATCATGTGTCAACATACAGTTCACATTAAAGAATCCTTCGGAGTATTCTGCCTGTAACTATTGCCTTCACAGAATGCATAGATAGAAACTACCTTGTTTTCTTTAGCAAAATTTATGATATTTTTGCTATTGTTATTTTTTTCTAAAAACAAAAGATTAGAATAACAGAATAGCTAGAATATTTTCTTCCTTAGTTTGAAGAATCTGTTTTTTTATAAGGAAGGATTCACATGAACTGCATAAAGAAAAGACAAAAAGATTTCAGCTGTGGGCTATGGCAGTTGTCTGTTTTGCCTTCTGTTGTTATCACAGCCAAGTTTCTGCAAGGAGTAATAAATTCTTAATGGTCCGCTGTTCAAACTATCTGATAAGAGCAAGGTTACCTGTCAAAGAGCGAAAGAAATACACATCCTATGCTGGCTGAAGTACGGACTGCCTGTTGACTAGATTTGCAGCTGTTGTGAACTGCGAAAAATTGCATAGGGTAAGTGCTCGTATAAATTTAAGAAAACGAGAACCCCATCCATTAATTTTAACTAATTAGATTCTGTAAGGATTGAGGCATAAATGACACTGTGATTGAATAATATCAGTGTGGATTGGAGCTTTTTCTATGCCTGAAGCACACTCCAGTCTCATACAGCACATTTTCATATAGTGTTCAAAATCTCCTTCAAAGCCACAAAAGTAAACAACCCCCCTCCCTGACCTCTGATTATCTTCAAAAGTCTAAGCTGGAATTTCTTGACTACTATCAGAAGATTTGATGTGACAGATGCATCTCTCAAGGAAGAGTGTTTTGCTCTCCAGCTCACTAAAGAGTATTGTGATCCAAAGACGACTCGATCACAAGTCATTTTTGAGACCTAATGATGTTTTCATATGTAGCTCTTTCCCAAGCCCCAAGAAAACTGTGCGTTCCTCAGACTTGAATATTAAAGCAAAAACCCATGACCGTATTTGAAGCAAGACAAGGAGTCATCTATGAACGTAAGCCAAATCATTTAATGCTGCTTTTTGTCAGATCCAGTCAAGCAGTTTCAAGGCAGTTGACAAGTCTGAGGTCAAACCAGGTAGTCAGTCCACAGCTCAGACACAGCAGTCAGGTTCAGGGCCAGGCACAGACATGCTACGATACAGCTAGAGACAAGCAAACCTACAGCATAGGTCAGACTAGCAGGGACTAACAGCCCAGGATGGAGCTTAAATGGGCCTGGAGCAGACGGGGTGGATGGAGCCAATGGGTGAGGTTGACCAAGGCCTCTTTGTGCCCTCAGGGCTCTGACACTTTTTGCAACTGTCAAGGACTGTCACTAACATTACACAAACAGAAGATAACGAGATTTTGGACCCTGAAGTTGACTACCTCTGAATCCACTGTGAGCCTTAGAACTTCATTAGATGTTTCCCATGGTCATCTTACCTCTTCCAGTGTACAGACTAGCTGCAGCTAATTTAAGCAATTACCTCTTCATGTCATGGTTTAACCCCAGCCAGCAACTCAGCCCCACCCAGCCGCTCACTCGCTCCCTACCCCACAGCAGGATGGGGGAGAGAAACGGAAGAGTAAAAGTGAAAAAGGAGAGAAAACTTGTGGGCTGAGGTAAGGACAGTTTAATAGGGAAAGCAAAAGTCGCACACGCAAGCAAAGCAAAGCAAACCCAGGAATCCATTCCCCACTCCCCACCGGCAGGCAGGTGTTCAGCCATCTCCAGGAAAGCCGGGCTCCAGCACGCTAAGGAACGGTGACTTGGGAGACAAACGCCATCGCTCCCAACGTCCCCCCCTTCCTTCTCCTTCCCCAGCTTTATCTGCTGAGCATGATGTCCTACGGTCTGGAATATCCCTGGGGTCAGTCGGGGTCAGCTGTCCCGGCTGTGTCCCCTCCCGACTCCTTGTGCCCCCCCAGCCTCCTCGCTGGTGGGGTGGGGGGAGAAGCAGAACAGCCCTTGGCTCTGGGCAAGCACTGCCCAGCAGTAAGGGAGACATCCCTCAGCACAAACCCAAAACACAGCCCCATACCAGCTACTGTGAAGAAAATTAACTCTATCCCAGCCAAAACCAGCACACTTCATGATCTGTTTTTTCTCCTTATTTTTCAGTGAGACCTTGTTTACTATACACCATTCAGAACTCACTCTGATGAAAAAACCCAATATTTTCTTCACAAACCATTGTCTAGAACTCATCACAGTATTATGAGCATGCATGATCCATTATTATTGTACCTTCACAGTACCCCTGAGGGGAAGGAAACTCTCATAGATTCAGAGAAACCGCACTATTAATTTCATTTCAAGCTGCAAGTACTTGCTACAGTCGCAAATCAGAAAAATTAATTTAAATCAGGCAATACAGTCTCAGTTAAGGAATCCAAGAATAGAGGAACTTAAGTGAGTTATTACCTTCAGGTAACTTAATTTACTAATTTAACAAGCATCCTTACAGGAACATTGAAGAGGCAAGGCTGCACACTAAGCCTACTAATTAGCATTTAATTTCCTTGATCAGGAGACCAATGTGGTCTCACATGGCCCCCTGCCTTGCTCACACCATACCTTCAAACTCAGGCAGTTCTACTGCCTGTGTTATTATACTGTCCTGTTTCATCCACAAGGCAGATACACCTAGTGTGCTGAATTAGATATGTAAGAGAAAAAAAGAGGATTTTTGCAGCGAATATTAATGTTCATGCTTCTGAACTTTTTGTGCTTGAGTCTACTCATAACATTTCCTTTGTATGACATTTGTAAACCTTTCTTCTGTTCTAAAAGAGCACAGATCCCGTCACAGAAGGGATGGTCACAGAGCCCATTGTAAGAAGATCTCTTGCACACCTGTTTGTCATTAGAGATAATGGAAAGACTAACATCAACAGGTGGTGTTATCTTCTATTTAAATCAGCCCTCATTCCACAGATGGTTGTTGACAGCAGAGGAATGATAAACCCTGGGAATTGTAGGCACCGTTAGACTTTCCAGAGTGGAAAGGTACACTAATTGCCACAGGCTGTCATCCCATCGCAGTCTCGTTTCCAGTCTGTGCTCCTCTCTCTTGCGTAACTTTTTCTGTCTTAGCTCCTCAAGGGAAGCAAATGAGAACTACTGTTGCATTGTGAGTCTTATGGAAGACACTGTGTTTGAGGAGTCAGCAAGCCCTGACAGCCATGCTGGGTCTTGTGCTTGACGTGCCTGTACGTTCGCATGAGCGACCGCTGCGTAACCCCAGGTATACAGCAATAGAGGGCAACATGCTGGAAGGCTCTGGATATGTACCGCTACTGGGTACAGTTCCTAGATATGTTTACCGGGGCATGCTCCGGTGGGTATAAAGAAAGAGACCTGTCAAAACAAGATACATAGTTTTGTTTGCTACACTAGATAAAAGGAGACACGGTACTGGACGGTAGTGAACCTCGCCACGGGTGGGATCTGCGCAGCGTGCGGCGGCTCTGCATCTGGGGCATCTCCAATGACGCAGGTGAGTAGGGTTCCAGCACCTGAAGAAATGTAAGATTTACTCATGAACTATATTTCTCTTCCTATTTCTATTGTGGTGGTGGTGTTATTAAAGCGGTTTTGTTACACCATTTGCTGCTGTGCTTTTCCTACCGAGATTCAGAAAGAACCCTGCACCCCTCCTGGCACAGAGCAACTGCGCAGCTGAATGAGGAGGAGGGGAGTTAGCAGTTCCTTTATGAAATATATAAATAGTTCATATTGTTTACATTAAGGACTTTGACAGGACATGTCATTTAAGGCTTTGAGGGGTAGAGTGCCTCCTGTGATATGTAGTTGTTAAACTGTACAGTGAAGGAATGGTGAGAAACATATGTGTTGTCATACCACTCCCCCATGACACGTTCCATCTTTTTGCATACTGAAGGGGAATAGCTCCAAGACTTTGTGGGGAGGTTGTATCATACATCACTTTGTGGAGAAAGCATTTCAGCATTTGCATCTAAGCTGAGCATTGTGTATGGCTCCTTTATTAATAAAAAAATCAACACAAGAACAAAACATTTTTGCCTCACTGCCTGCCTGTTTGTTTTATTCTTCCTATTACTTAGAAAGCACTTTCAGGATGGATAACCTGATTTTCTACTAGTAGAACATTAAGCTCTACTATTAAGTTGAACTCCTATGAATACAAAGCAAGTCAGATATTTCACTGCTATCCATTGTTCTACTACCAGGGATATCATCAGCAGAGTTCATTAAATACCTCTTTCAATTCCAGTGAAGTCTATCTTCACCTTTTCATCTGGAGAGAGTAGTATATTTCTCAGCCTGCTAGATAAAACAAACACAAAAGAAGCCCAGGGAGACCGAATTATCACTTAAAGGAACTTTATCTCTCTTTGCCTCTCTCTCTTTTTTGTCTTGCTCCCCTGTTTTTTTTCCTTCCTAAGAAGAGACTTACTTTTGATTCAGCAGCAGGTTCTTCTCATGCTGAACTCTCATCAGTGAGAAGATATTGTGATACAATATATTGCTATCTCCAAATCTTAGCTGATAATTCTCAGTCTTAGTATATGCATTCAGACTATGCTTTCAGATTATCCAAGAAAAAACAGAAGGTATCTTAGGAATTTAACTTTTCTTACTGTTTTTCTTCAATAGAGAAGAGAAATAAATCAAGGAGTTCAAAACTCTTAGATAAACTCTTCCTAGATAAAGATGAGCTTGAGTTCCCCTGTAAAGTCATGTGTCTTGTTCTGCAAATTCCTAGCTGAAGTGAGCTCAGTGGGGTTGAGGACTCTTCCACCAGGGCCAGGAGAATATATGGTGTCTCCATGGAAATGATGTACATTTCGTACTTGTCTTCTGAGAGTAGACTGTGGTTAAGTGTTCTGCAGAGTAGTCCTGCAATTAACAGTCCTAAAAAGCAAGTCTCTAGCACCTTGTATCCAAACAGTCATAAAGCCTTTTAGAAAATGAATGTCAGGACTTGGAAAATATAGTATAATTGCTTTAGAGAAAAAGGATATGTTTTTGTTTGGACAAGCTCACACATTTTCATGATAAATTTCTTTCAGACATTTGAACAGTCAAATATTCTGCATATAAATGTATGTTCTGAATTATTTTATTCCATTGAGAAAATACTATCAGAATGCAAAGCAGAAGAATTAATTTTGCCAGCTTCCTATTTAGTAGACTTTGGTGCAACAACAAAACTGGATGAGAGATTCACTGAGATTTGCAAGACCTGTAGAAAGATTACAGGTACAGGGAGACAAGAGATTTTAATGAAAAAGAGAAAGGGACAGGGCTATTTTAATAATTGTTTGCATTAATTTTTTTCATAAGCAAAAATATCTCTAGCAGAACAACTCTTACCTATGAAATCAGAATTAATGATACTAATAGTGACTCCTATTGTCAAGAATAGTATATTTTTCTATATTTGTTTTCACCCTGCATGAATGATCCAGTCTTATACCACCTAAAGGGGGATTATAGAGAACAGGGGCATGACTCTTCTCACAAGCACAACAGAGAAAAGGAAGAGGCAGCAATTAAAGGGGAAATTCTGAATAGATGTAAGGAAAAAATTCTTCACCACGAGAGCATTCAATCACTGAAATATGTTGCTCAGGGAGGTTGTGGAATTGGCATCCTTGGAGATATTCAAAACTCATGTGGACAAGACCCTGAGCAACCTGAATTAGCTTTGAAGACAGTCTTGCTTGGACTTGTGCTTGAGTCAGAAGACATTCAGAGTTCCTTCCACTTTAAGTTCTTCTATTATCTGATGATCTCAGTTATACCACTGAGTGATAAGTAAACAAAACCCAGCAGAACTAATAACCAACTTTGCTGAGAAAAGGCATGGGACTGCATGAGTACATGAGGAGCAAACAGTAAAATGCGTTGCATTCAGTCCTGAAAAGAAGTAGGAGAGGGGGCATGCTGTGACAGGGATGGCTCCTGAGTTCAGAAATACATGGAAGTATTTCACACACTGCAGATCAGTGTGTGGAATCTTCTGCATTGGGAAGTCATGATGTGACTTATTAAGGTAAAGAAGTATCTAGCTAGCTGTATAGGAAAATTATGACATTCGCTTCTCCATAATGCCAAGCAAGGTGCAATCTAATATTTACATTTTGAGATACAAACTGATTACCTGTAGCACCTTTTGCATTTATGACACTAAACATTATGCCAGGCGCTTTTAGATAGAAAGTTACTTAAATATTTCAGTTTTGCAGATCTCTGTAGTAGACGTGAACATGAAAAGCAGAACACTAAGATAAACAATTCAGTGGTAAGATCCTATCAAATGTTATTGCTAACTATCTCTTTCTCTTTGCTTGTCTGTGCAAATTAGATGCCTGTAGGCAAGTGTCCTTTGAGAATTCCAGGAAAGCTCTCTCCATGCCCTGTGATGAAAGTGAGTCTTGCTGGTATTCAAAATTAGAAAGGAGTATACACTCCTTTTTCTTCTACACTTGCAGTACAGTCAGTGCAGCAAAAAAGATTGTTAAAAGATAAGATGCAAGCAATAGTTTTGAAATTGCAAAGGCATCCCTGCCTGCAGTATTCTGCACACTGGTATGAATTGTTTTTCTGAGTGTGCCGTGCAGTTGTTACGTCTTGCTGCAGCACTGTTGGTCTCTTGGGTTAGCAAAGCCAGCAGGTTTCACATTCTTCTTCTAAGGGGGTGTTTTATTTGCTTTCAGGTTTAGAGGCTTACAGTAAAAGGTAAGCTAATATGACTGTAATTTTATAATAAACATCAATGATTCATGGCATCGGAATGTAACATGCAGTCTGGAATGGATCACAGTGTTGATCAAAGATAATAAAAGCATAAGCATTGACAAGAACTTTTCAACTTATTTCAGATCTGGAAATGTATGCTGAGGAAGACTTCTATAAGTTTCCTTTTATGTTCGTATCATGTTATATCCTCTATCTCCTCATTTCTTAGTTATAAAAATTTTCATTATCAATAAGATTGGATCACATTTGAAACTGAGCTATTATAAATGGCTTTGATCCTCTGAAAGTCTTTTGACAAAGGATTTCAGACATTACAAAAACTAATTATGGCAACTGAGTAATGCATTTCTGAATTTGTTAGAGTAATTTCTAAAGGTAATTCTTAAGAGCTAGTGAAAAGTTTAGTCTAGATTTTATGCTGAAGAATTAATGTATTTGTGACAGTATATTTTATTCCAGAATAGTATCCACAGTTTTAGATATGAGAAGACTATACATCTCTCCAGTTATTTTCTAAAACAGTGTTCTCACCTATGAGAAATTCAGTCGACATCTGATCTGAAGGTAACTGAAGAGAACAGAAAAAACATGCTCACATTACTGGTCTTTGGATATTACCTGATGTATAGAGATGCAGAGAAAAGCTTTTTTTGTATGAAAAACACAGAGGCGTGAAGACCCTTATTTATACACGATTTGTATAGCTGTGACTCTCTATTTTGTAATTAGCTTAAGTTATAAAGAAGGTTTCTAGAACAGACAAAATTGAGACTAATGAGAGAATTAAAAAATGTCCAAAAGCATTATTTCCTTCTCCTGTCAAACCCAGGTACTGCCAGCTTCTGTGTGAAGAGAACGGTAAGTGGATAACCTCAGCAATGAGTGGGTAACATGCCTGTATTTCCATTAAGTATTTCACTGATCTCAGTACTCTGTTAGAAACTTGTCTCTCCCTCTTTCTTTCCTTTTCTCCTCTAATTTTTGATTAAGATCTCTGTAATTTGAAGTTACAGCATGGAAAAAATTTGGTTGTGCTTTCTCTGATCTTGTGGTTCTCAGTCGATGTACCACTGATCCAGGTCTGGTTATCTCCCTGCAGGGGAAATGCGTCAGCCTAGAGCAGAAGAGTCATGCTTCTGTAGCCCAGGACTCTCCGACGTGGTGTGCTCTGGGGCCACCTTTCATGGCAAGCATTACCTGATGTAGCAGAAGCAGAAGCTCCAGAACCCGTTTCTGGAGCCGCAAGAACCTGTCTTCTTAAAATGGGACCCCAGGCTCATTGTCCCCACTTCTCCCACTTGTTTGTCACAGGTCTCACCTGTCCAAGCCAGGAATCCCACCCTAGGTTCACCACCTCCTACTATAAACCCTCACCTTCTGCCTTGAAGTCTGGAGCCCACCCACTAAGCCTTTCTCACGCACCCGCAGCATGTTCTGCCTCAGCTGGTGCCACGTGCGGAGCCAGAAGTGCAGACACCAGACAGGATTATGTCAGGCACCACTAGCTGGGACCTCACCCATCAACAGCTTACGGGCAGGTAAGCACTGCAGCAGCATATTGGGAAAAAGTGTATTCTCATAACACATCCAGAGGTGCTTTTCTCTACATTCCAGGCCTTACCCTACCTGATATCTTACCTGATATTGGCCATGTCTGCTCTTAGTCTAAGTCTGAAAGGGACTCAAGTCTTCTCTGTGCACAGCAGAAACAAAAGCTAAGCAGGTTAGTACTGAGAAGCCTGAGAACCCTCTCCATGTCCAACAGCAGAAATTAAAAAAAGGTAATAAACTAGCAGAAGCTCAAGCAATGTGGCTGTGCCATGGTAGTTTAGCAGGGCTGTTGAGGGATTAAGGTTTGCTTCTGTACTGTAAGTGCTGATGATACAGGAAGTCTCTTAAAATGAGTTTTTCTGGGGTTATAACATTTTGTCAGAAGTCAGTGGGCACAATATTCTCTCTTTTTTCCTCCACCTTGCTCAGAAGTGTCGCATTTGAGACTAATGTCTGAAAATGCTCTTGTGGTGCCAGGAGACATTTTTATTTCCAGTTCTGTGATAACATTTCTGGAAATAAATTCTGCCAAAGGCAGTAATTAAAGAGACCTTCCAACTGTGCCTTAGGCTGCCCTTTTGTGTTTGCTTTCTGCACAGGCAACAAAACTGGTCATGACAGTAAAATATTCTGCTGGCATATCTTGGAAGCATATGTTCACCAAAAAAAGCCTTGCTCAATTTCTAGATTGCCAGCTCAAATAATTAGCAGTATTTGCTATTAAACTGGCAGGGGTTGAAAATTATAATTCCAGTTCAGATATTTAAGAGTGTATGTTACACAAGAGCATGCCATACATCCAAGCTTACTATGACACTTTCCCAAGGAATGCCTTTTTTCCCCATCTCTGGCAGATCAGTGTGGCTGTCTTCACTGGCTAAGATGACATTTTAAAGAGGTTTCTAAGCTTTAAGAATGGGAGCAAGTGCTGCGCCTTTTTTGCACTCTCTCAAGAAACAGACATCTTCTGCTTCCCACTGAACTCCCTTGGAAGTCTCCCAAATTATAATCATCCTTACCCTTCCCACCTCATGTCTTCTCAATGGTACCCCCCCTTTCTAACAGCTTCCCTTGATTCTCTTAATGCTGCCTGGCAGTAATTCTAAACCCAACCAGGGCAAAGCAGAGTAGCCAACACTCATTAAGACTTCCTTATTTCAACCTCAAATGCCATGCCCTGTATGAGAAACAAACAAATAAAATTAAAAACAAAACAAAACAAACCCAACCCATATGTTTTTAGTACTGGGTGTAAAGTTTGGGCTAGAATATCATTAACCCCATTTTAAAAAGGAAATTTGCAAAATGAAGTTTTCTATGCTTCCTGATATTCCTTCTCTACCTTGCAAATGTGACAGGAAAGTCCCACAGAGTCCAGCTCTTCAAGTACATCCTTTCAGTTCTCTCGTGAACTTTTTAAGAAATCTGAAATGTTAGCAGTAAAATAAATGTTACTTGGTCTGCATTTCAAATAGTGATCACCACCAGGAGTTATTCAGAACATTTTTTTTTTTATAATTTTGAGGAGCGCATGCAACAGCCAATGTCTTGTTTAACTGAACAACTCAAAAACAGATTGGGTAGGTTCAGTCTAAAGTTTGAAAAGCATCATGTGCAGCCGAGAACAAAATTCTGAGGGCTAAAGTAATCTCTTCAACAGACTGTAACTGAAGCAAAGCAGGAAAACAAGTTCAAAGCTGAGAGTTTTTAAATAATCAGAAACACAAGGTTATTTGCATAGTGTTTGACTGATTTCTTAAAAATGTAACAGAACAGGATATCTAAAAGATGATGCATTCTGCAAGGTCAGCACTGATAGCAACTGTTTTCTTTAAAGCTATTTAAATCAATTAGCATGAATGACTAATGAGGTGTCTGTGAAATACGGTGGCCTTAATATGGGGGATTTATGTAATGAGTATTAATTAAGAAGATCAGTTTAAAAAATATTCTGTAGTTTTACTCTTCCTTTGTAAAGTATGGATTTTGTTAAAAAAATAATAGAAAAATGAGATGGTAGGACCATAGGAAAGTTCAGTCTGGAAGGTAACTCAGAAAGTCATCTAGTTGAACCTCCAGCTCAAAGAAGGGTCAGCTATACAAGGTGAGGTTAGGTTACTTGGGGCTTTATCCAGTCTGGCCTTGAAAATCTCCAAAGATGGAGACTACACAAGCTCTCTGGGAAACCTGTTTCACTACATGACTGTCCTCATGGTGAAAAAAGTTCTCCTTATAGCCAGCCACTCTTTCATTTTAACTTATGCTTATTGTCTCTGGTCCTCCTACTATATGCCACCACGAAGAGCGGCTCCATCTTCTTGGTGACCTCCTCATCAGGATCTGTCAGTGTTGAAAATATTTTGATAAAGAAATTAAAATCCAATTATATATAAGAGTTTGGTTTGATTAAGAAGTAGAAGATTGTGAAGCATAATGTATAGCAGTGTTAAGTTTGAAATGTAGTCATAGAAACTTTAGGAACTGTGTTATGTGTGACCATAGGAACCTTAGTATTGTTAAGTTTGAAATAAACAAACCATAGAAACCTCACCAGGAAGATACTGGTCTTTCTATGTTTTGTTTCAAAAACTAAGGAAACCGTCATGGACACCAGTTTGCTGCTTGGAAACCCCCTTATCGAGGATTCCAATCAGTAGAGTTAAGTGAAATTGACCAATGATTGTTTTAACATAAGAATATTAATAAGGTGGTATGATTAAAAGACCAATCATTGAAAAGGAATTAACATTTTGTTTGGAAATCTAGTGAATATGTATAACAGGTGTGTATTTAACTGTATTGTTAGACAAGACAGGTGCACACGATAGGTGGAGCGATCCCCCGTGTGCCCAGCGCTGCAATAAAGGAGTGCCTGCTTCTTAACTTCTCATTGTTGTTAAGGAGTTTTATTCCGGATTTCGGCAACAGTTTTGGCGACCCAGATGGGACCTTGCGAGTGAGACTGGACGAGATCGAGTGGTGATCGAACTCCAGCCGGCACCGAGGGATTCTCGGGGGGGAACCATCGCTCTCGACTCGCAAAGCTCCTCGCAACGTTCCCTGGAGAAAGGGTAAGGCACTTCTTCTCTGGAACCTGTTCGGATAGCCTGCCCGTAAGGCACGGCGAAAGCTTCGCAGGGTTGGGGCTCAGAGGGTACCCGTCTGTGGAGAAGCCTAGGCGTCTGCCCGTAAGTCATAAGCGAAAGCTATTGCTGGGTTGGACATCTGTGTATCTGGGATAAGTCTGCCCATAAGTCATAAGCGAAAGCTATTGCTGGGTTGGACATCTGTGTATCTGGGACAATTGTCATTTGCATTTATTTGGTATTTGATATTTGGTATTTGGTATTTGATATTTGGTATTTGATACTCGATATTTGGCATTTGATATTTGGTTATTAATATTTGGAACTTTGATATTTGATATTTGGTGCATTTGGTATTTGATATATAAGTATAATGGCATTAGCCAAATTATTCGAGAGTAAGAGTATGGGAAATATAACCACTGATGAAAAGATACCGAAAACATCACCATTGGGATGTTTATTGGCACATTGGAGTGAATTACATGATGATTTACGTAAGAGTCAAATGATTGAATATTGTAATCATTGGTGGCCTTTGTATGTTTTGGGAGAGCAGGAAAAGTGGCCAACAAATGGAACTTTAAGCTATAATACTATATGACAGTTAATGTTATTTTGTAGGAGAGAGAGTAAATGGAGTGAAGTGCCATATGTGGATCTGTTCTTTTATTTGAGGCAGAGAACGGATTGGCAAAAGGAATGCAAGTTAATTAGTCGAGACAATTTGGTGATGACATTAACTTCAGAAAATAAGAAAGCTGAGTTGTTGTTCGGCTTGTGATATTGGAAGGAGGTGCATTAGATGTACAGTACCAAAAGAAGATGAAATGGAACTAGAATTAGAAATAGCCCCACCAAGGGAGGAGCAGGATCTCTCTCCCTCACATTCATGGGAAAGGAGTATTGAGTCAGGGAGAATAATTTATTGGATAGTACTGAAAAACAGATGCTATTAAAAACTGGAAAAGCACAAGCAGAGGCAGCACTTATGAATGAAATGCTCTCTGGAACTTTGGAACAGAGTTTTCCTTCGGGAGATCCCCAGTGGGATCCAAATGACCCTGTACACAGGAGAAGGTTAACTCGATATCAAAAATGGGTATTGTATGGAGTAAAGCATGCAATGCCAAAAGCTTTGAATTGGTCTAAATTATATGAGATAAAGCAAGATAAAAATGAATCTCCCTCTGTGTTTTTGGAAAAATTGAAGGAAACTGTTAGAAAATATACTGATTTGAAATTGGAAACAGAGGCAGAACAACAGCAATTGACTTTGATTTTTATGGGGCAGTCAGCAAAAATGATGACTTTAAATGAATGAAGGGGACCGGAGGGGAACCCAGCTGAACCTCTGGTTACAATTAAGCTGGGAAATGATAAAGTTGAATTTTTAGCTGATACGGGAGCAGTGTATTCTGTTTTGAATACTTATAAAGGGAAATTGGGAAATAAAACAGCTAATATAATTGGAGCGACTGGGAAACAGGAAAATAGACCATTCTTTCAACCCCTTGATTTAAAATTTGGAAATAAGGCAATTACACATGAATTTTTGTATGTGCCAGAATGTCCGATACCCTTGTTGGGTCGAGATTTGTTATCCAAATTAAATGCACAGATAGCTTTTGAGGGAGGAGAAATTCTTTTAAAAATACCAGAATCAAAGACAAGAGAAATATTGATAATACAGGAGAAGGTTAAGATTCAGGAGATGCCACAAGAAGTTGATGATGCTGTGATCCCTACAGTTTGGAACACAGAGATACCTGGAAAATCTAAAATGGCACAGCCTGTAAAAGTAGAACTGAAGGAAAATGTGAAACCAGTGAGATTAAAACAGTATCCAGTTAAACCTGAGGCTAGATTGGGAATCAAGAAATTAATTGATAAATTTTTGGAATATGGCATCTTAGAGGAGTGTGAATCTGAATATAATACTCCAATTTTACCAGTGAAAAAGCCATCAGGAGAATATAGATTAGTACAGGATCTGAGGGCGATAAATCAGATAGTGAAAGACATACATCCTGTAGTGGCCAATCCATATACACTTTTAACAGCTCTAGGGGAGAATCACCAGTGGTTTACAGTGCTTGATTTAAAAGATGCTTTCTTTTGTATACCCCTGGAAGAAGGAAGTCGAAAATTATTTGCTTTCGAGTGAGAAAATCCAAAAACAGGACGAAAAACACAATTGACATGGACAAGATTGCCGCAAGGATTCAAGAACAGTCCAACAATTTTTGGGAGCCAATTAGCAAAAGAACTTGAGATGTGGAAACGAGATGGTCCCAAACCTGGACATTTGCTCCTACAGTATGTAGATGACATATTGATAACAACAGAGGAGAGACCAGCGTGTATAAAGGTAACAATTGATCTTTTAAACTTTTTGGGGTTAAGCGGATACAAAGTCTCTAGAACTAAGGCCCAGATAGCAAAACAGACTGTGATATATCTGGGTTTTGAAATCTCACAAGGACAAAGACAGTTGGAAACAGACCGCAAAGAAGCAATTTGCAGTATCCCGGAGCCGAGAAATACCCACGAATTGAGAACCTTCTTGGGAATGACTGGGTGGTGTCGGCTATGGATAATGAACTATGGTCTGTTGGCTAAACCTTTATATGAAGCTCTTAAAGGTCCACCATTTGAATAGGGTCCAGATCAGCAGAGAGCTTTCAAGAATCTAAAACAGGCCCTGATGACAGCACCAACCCTGGGACTTCCGGATCTGACTAAAGACTTCCAGTTATTTGTACATGAGAAACAACACCTTGCACTGGGAGTGCTGACTCAGAAGATGGGAAGTTGGAAGCGACCGGTTGGATACTTTTCCAAACAATTGGACTTTGTAAGTAAAGGCTGGCCTGCTTGTTTGAGAGCAGTAGCAGCCACTGTGATGATAATACAGGAGGCCCGAAAATTGACTTTGGGAAGGATGATGGTGGTATATGTACCACATATGGTGATATCAGTGTTAGAGCAAAAGGGGGGCCATTGGCTCTCCCCAAGCAGAATGATGAAATATCAGGTAATTTTAATGGAGCAAGATGATGTACTTTTGAAAACCACTAATTTAACTAATCCTGCAGTCTTTTTGAGTTCTATACAGGAAGAAGGACAACTGGAACATGATTGCCTGACTACCATTGAGTATGTATATTCCAGTCGAGAGGACCTGAAGGATGTACCTATGGACAATCCGGACTGGGAATTGTATACAGATGGTAGCAATTTCGTTGAAAATGGAATCCGCTATACAGGATATGCGGTAACAACTGAAAAATCAGTTATAGAAGCCAATGCTTTGCCAAGCACAACTTCAGCTCAGAAGGTGGAATTAGTGGCTTTGACAAAGGCTCTAGAATTGAGTGAAGAAAAGAAAGTGAATATCTGGACTGATTCGAAATATGCATTTGGTGTGGTCCATGTCCATGGGATTTTATGGAAGAAAAGAGGATTATTATCCTCTCAGGGGTCCAACATTAAATATAAAGATGAGATTTTACATTTATTACAAGCAGTTCGGAAACCAACTGCAGTAGCAATCATGCACTGTAAAACACATCAATCAGAGAATACAAAAGAGATTGTAGGGAACAGACTAGCAGATAAATCAGCTAGAGAAGCAGCCAAAAGGAATATCCTACAAATGGCATTAATTCCTACAAAAACTATTGCATTACCAAAGGAAAAACCTAAATATTCAGAGGAGGATGAGAAATTGGGGAGACTATTAAATGTAAGGAAAAATTTGGAAGGATAGTAGGTGACATCAAAAGGACAAGTAGTAATTCCACCATTTGTAATGAGGGAAATAGTACAAACAAAACATAAGGAATGTCATTGGGGAGCAGAAACATTAGTAACTCTTTTAAAAAGACAAGTAGTATCAGTAAAAATGCTAGAAATAGCTAAAATGACAACTGCGAAATGTGAGATATGTTTAAAGAATAATCCAGTTGTAAAAAGGAAGGTTCAAATGAGAATGTTGAAATCAGGAATGGAACCAGGGGATTATTGGCAAATAGATTTTTCGGAGTTACCTCGACAGAATGGGTATCGATACATTCTGGTGGAGGTTGATACGTTTACAGGATGGCCAGAAGCCTTTCCCTGTCGGACCAATCAAGCAAAGGAGGTCATTAAATGGTTATTACAAGAAATTATCCCGAGATTTGGAGTACCAATTGGAATCTCTTCTGATAGAGGTTCCCATTTTGTTGCAGAAGTGATCCAGGGTGTTAGTAGAATTTTGGGAATTACATGGGACTTACACACACCTTGGAGACCACAATCTAGTGGGAAGGTGGAAAAAATGAATCAAACATTGAAAAGACAAATTAGTAAAATATGTCAGGAAACTAATTTGAAATGGCCTCAAGCACTCCCACTGGCCCTTTTATGAATTCGGGTTCAGCCAAAGAGTGGGACATTAATCAGTCCCTATGAGCTATTATATGGTAAACCTTATGAATCTCCTGAACCAAATCTGAGCATACATTTAAAAGGAAAACAAGATGTATATAACTATCTGCTTTCTTTAGGAAAACTTTAACTGCACTTCGGAGTGTGGTTGTTTGAAACAGACCTCTGTCTTTGGAAAATCCAGTACATGATTTCCAACCAGGTGATTATGTCTATGTGAAGACATGGACTTTTGAACCTCTTCAGGAACGCTGGAAAGGACCCTTTCAAGTATTGTTGACTACTTTCACCGCTGTCAAGATTGCTGAATCAGATGCATGGATCCACTATACTCGGGTGAAGAAAGCTCCATCATCTTGGAAAGTTATATATAGAGACCCTAGAACCTTAAAACTGACTTTGAAGCATGCCTAATCTTCCATATAATTTTGAAATCTGGGGGAAATGCATTTTGATTTAGAAAATAATATTGGTGGGAGTCTGGTCTGAGATTGTGGCTAAACAACAAGTAATGGTGAACTATGGAGGTACTTTAGGATTGGGATGTAATTTTACTCAGATTCCAGAATTTAATCCTGACAAATTAGAAATTAGTTGGATGAGAGATAAGGGAAAAGGCGAGTATCTAACAAGACAAATTGAACTGAAGAAAAAGAAAAAAAAAAATAAGAGACAAGCTGAACAATTAATTTACCTCCCAAAGAAAACTCAGGAAGAAAATTTGATGGTAAGATTGATTAAGGGATTTACTAATTTCCAGAATGTGACACAAATTACTGCCTGTTTACCAATACCAAGGACAGTTGGTGAATCTGTTCCATGGGGAATTTTGACAATGAATTTGACTAATTTAGAACATAGAAATGTTACTACCCACTGTGAACAAAGGCCAGTAGTTAGATGACAAGAACAAGTGACAATTATCAAGAAACAATGGAAGTCTCCAGGGAGCAGGGCAGATTGTGAAAAATTATTAAATTCTGTTTTTATTAAAGTTAGGAGATTTCATAATGTAGGATATTGTACTTATGATAAACAAGTTAAGAAAAATACAACTCGAATGATCATGGAATGGAAATGTGACAAGGCTAATCAGACAATGTTAGAAAGGACAATTAGTTGAGACTCAGTGTGGTCTATGACTATACTGTCTCAATTCCAATATATGGCTAAAGCTCCTTGGTGTTTGTCCTGGTTTCAGCTGGGATAGAGTTAACTGTCTTCCTAGTAGCTGGTACAGTGCTGTGTTTTGAGTTCAGTATGTGAAGAATGTTGATAACACTGATGTTTTCAGTTGTTGCTCAGTAGTGTTTAGACTAAAGTCAAGGATTTTTCAGCTTCTCATGCCCAGCCAGTGAGAAAGCTGGAGGGGCACAAGAAGTTGGCACAGGACACAGCCAGGGCACCTGACCCAAACTGGCCAACGGTGTATTCCATACCATGGGACGTCCCATCTAGTATAGGAACGGGGAAGTGGGGGCAGGGATTCGCCGCTCGGGGACTGGCGGGGTGTCAGTCGGCGGGTGGTGAGCAATTGCACTGCACATCATTTGTACATTCCAATCCTTTCATTATTTCTGTTGTCATTTTATTAGTGTTATCATTATCATTATTAGTTTCTTCTTTTTCTGTTCTATTAAACCGTTCTTATCTCAACCCACGGGTTTTGCTTCTTTTCCTGATTTTCTCCCCCATCCCACTGGGTGGGGGGGAGTGAGTGAGCGGCTGCGTGGTGTTTAGTTGCTGGCTGGGGTTAAACCACGACAGTCCTTTTTGGCGCCCAACGTGGGGCTCGAAGGGTTGAGATAACGACAAACCTGACCAGAGCTTGTTAAAACAAATTTGTTATAAGCATTCATTTTATCGGTCTAATAGTCACTGGTCATTATGTTGATTTATGTGTTCTTAGAGTTGTTGCTCTGGTTTTTAAAGTTCTGTTATGTATCACCTCGCTTGCTGTATGTAGTCCCTCTTCTGCTGCTTATCATCCGTGGGAGGTGGATTAAGGTTTTTGCTTTGATGTATTGTACAACACTGGTTTATGGTATGATAAAGTCGTCGGCTGTGGGATTAATCCGGTACTTGCACTCAGCATTGTCACCTTTATACTGTGGAAGCCACCTGTGGGAAACTGTTAATAATTATACCATTTACCTTTCCTCCTTGGAAAACCAGTCTATGGGTGGGATACCTTTCTTCCCCTCTCCTTTCTCCTTCAGTCCAGTTACAATGGTATTTGAGAATTTTGAAAAATTTGAATGCTCTTGGGATGTTGGGACCAGCACGGTCCTAGCCCTACTGTTAGGAATTAGCATGCTTCTGAATGTGGTTCAGCTCTCGTTTAAGGTTAAACAACTATTTAAGAAAATCACCCAGAGATCTGCCCCAAGGCTGGATAATTATGAGTGGCAGGGTGTGTGGGGTAGTATGGGCAAGTACCTAGAAAAGTGGGCACCTCCAGTGTTTTGGAAATTCACCCCTGAACAAGTGCAGAATCCAGAACTAGTAAAATATTTGGAAAAGGTATGCTGTCACCCCGGCAGCTCCAGAGAGATACAAATTACTGCAACGTGCTGGGGCCTGGCCCATGCCTATCGAGCCCTGTTCGACACCACTGAGTACCCTCAAGGGGAAGAGAAGGTCTCTGGACCTAACAACAAAACGATGAGCACTGCGGTCACTCAAACCTCGGCAACAGGCACTGCGGCCCCTCCAGCCCCGGTGACGAGCATGGCAGCTACCCAAACCTCGGCAACAGACACTGCGGTTATCCAAGACCCGGCGAGCGGTACTGCAACTGAACCAGCGGACCAACCTGCACCAGTATCAGTTGCCCCCGTACAGAAAAAGAAATATACAAAAAATCAGTTCACTTAGCGAAGGATGAAGGCGAACCAGGGTCATCACGGGAACAGGAGGAAGAGGCAGAACCAGAGGTAATAACCCGGTCCCTATCCTTGAGTGAGCTGCGGGATATGCGAAAAGATTTTGGCCGCCGTATAGGTGAGCATATTATCACCTGGCTCCTCCGATGCTGGGACAATGGGGCTAATAGCTTGGAATTAGAAGGTAGGGAAGCCAAGCAGCTGGGATCGCTTGCCAGGGAAGGTGGCATTGACAAGGCAATTGGAAGAGGGACACAAGCCATCAGCCTCTGGAGGCGACTCCTGTCAAGTGTGAAGGAAAGGTACCCCTTTAAGGAAGATGTTATATGTCAATCAAGCAAGTGGACAACCATGGAAAAAGGTATCCAATATCTGAGGGAATTAGCTGTGCTAGAGACAATTCATCACGATCCGGACAACCCACAATTACCCAAAGATCCAGACGAAGTCCAATGCACACGACCCATGTGGCGGAAGTTTGTACGGAGCGCACCATCGTCCTATGCCAACTCACTGGCAATAATGACCTGGAAAGACGAAGAGGCACCGACAGTGGATGAAGTGGCTCGCCAACTCCGTCAATACGAAGAAAATCTCTCCTCCTCCCTACAAGCCTGCATTTCGGCTGTGGAGAAGCTGTCCGAGGATTTCCAGCAATTCAAAGAGGAGATGTCCTGTTGCCCACCTGTAAGGACCAATGTCTCAGCTATTAGGAGTGAGCGCTCCTCTGCCCAAGAGAGAGAATATAGAAGGTACACACCGCGAGGTGCCCTGTGGTTTTACTTATGTGATCATGGAGAGGACATGAGGAAATGGGATGGAAAACCTACCTCGGTCCTAAATGCACGGGTTCGTGAGCTGCGAGGAAAAAACACCACAAAAGGGGATTCTACCAGGAAAAATGCCGCTCCGGTTTCCAAACAGAGTAGAAGGGCTGATCTTATTTCTGATCCTCTTGAAGGGACTTCTGAGCCAATTTTACGAGAAGTGAATACTGGATACTCTGACCAGAATTAGAGGGGCCCTGCCTCCAGCCAGGTGGAGGAAAGGGATAACCGGGTCTATTGGACTGTGTGGATTCGATGGCCTGGCACGTTAGACCCACAGGAGTATAAGGCTCTAGTAGACACCGGCGCACAGTGTACTTTAATGCCATCAAGTTATGAAGGGGCAGAACCCATTTCTATTTCTGGTGTGACAGGGGGATCCCAAGACTTAACTGTATTGGAAGCTGAAGTAAGCCTAACTGGGAATGAATGGCAGAAACACCCCATTGTGACTGGTCCAGAGGCTCCGTGCATCCTTGGCATAGACTATCTCAGGAGAGGGTATTTTAAGGACCCGAAGGGGTATCGATGGGCTTTTGGTATAGCTGCCTTGGAGACGGAGGGCACGGAACAGCTGTCTACCCTGCCTGGCCTCTCTCAAGACCCTTCGATTGTGGGGTTGCTGAGGGTTGAAGAACAACAAGTACCAATTGCTACCACGACGGTGCACCGGCGCCAATATCGCACCAACCGAGACTCTCTGATTCCCATCCACAAGTTGATTCGCCAACTGGAGAGCCAAGGAGTGATCAGCAAAACTCGCTCACCTTTTAATAGTCCCATATGGCCCGTGCGAAAGTCTAATGGGGAGTGGAGACTAACAGTTGACTATCGCGGCCTGAATGAAGTTACGCCACCGCTGAGTGCTGCCGTTCCAGATATGCTAGAACTTCAATACGAACTAGAGTCAAAGGCAGCCAAGTGGTATGCTACAATTGACATTGCTAATGCGTTTTTCTCAATCCCTCTGGCAGCAGAGTGTCGTCCACAATTTGCCTTTACTTGGAGGGGTGTCCAGTACACTTGGAATCGATTGCCCCAGGGGTGGAAACACAGCCCCACCATTTGCCATGGACTAATCCAGACTGCACTGGGAAAAGGTGAAGCTCCAGAACACCTGCAATACATTGATGACATCATCGTATGGGGCAACACGGCAGAAGAAGTCTTTGAGAAAGGGAAGAAAATAATCCAAATCCTTCTGAAAGCCGGTTTTGCCATAAAAGAAAGTAAGGTCAAGGGACCTGCACGGGAGATCCAGTTTTTTAGGAATAAAATGGCAAGATGGGCGTCGTCAGATCCCAATGGATGTGATTAACAAAATAGCAGCTATGTCTCCACCAACTAATAAAAAGGAAACACAGGCCTTCTTAGGTGTCGTGGGCTTTTGGAGAATGCATATTCCAAATTACAGTCTGATTGTAAGCCCTCTCTATCAAGTGACCCGAAAGAAGAATGATTTTCAATGGGGCCCTGAGCAACAACAAGCCTTTGAACAAATTAAGAGGGAGATTGTTCACGCAGTAGCCCTTGGACCAGTCCGGACAGGACAAGATGTTAAAAATGTGCTCTATACTGCAGCTGGGGAGAATGGCCCTACCTGGAGCCTCTGGCAGAAAGCACCTGGGGAGACCCGAGGTCGACCCCTGGGGTTTTGGAGTCGAGGATATCGGGGATCCGAAGCTCGCTATACTCCAACTGAAAAAGAGATATTGGCAGCATATGAAGGAGTTCAAGCTGCCTCAGAAGTGGTTGGTACTGAAACACAGCTCCTCTTAGCACCCCGACTGCCAGTGCTGGGCTGGATGTTCAAAGGGAGGGTCTCCTCTACACATCACGCGACTGATGCCACGTGGAGTCAGTGGATTGCACTGATCACACAACGGGCTCGCATAGGAAACCCCAGTTGCCCAGGAATTTTGGAAGTGATCACGGACTGGCCAGAAGGCAAAGATTTTGGAATGTCGCCAGAGGAGGAGGTGGCACGTGCTGAAGAGGCCCCGCTGTATAATAAACTGCCAGAAAATGAGAGGCAATATGCCCTGTTCACTGACGGATCCTGTCGCATCGTGGGAAAGCATCGGAGGTGGAAAGCTGCCGTATGGAGTCCTACACGACAAGTTGCAGAAACTGCTGAAGGAGAAGGTGAATCGGGTCAGTTTGCAGAGGTGAAAGCCATCCAGCTAGCATTAGATATTGCTGAAAGAGAGAAGTGGCCAGTGCTCTATCTCTATACTGACTCATGGATGGTGGCAAATGCCCTGTGGGGGTGGCTACAGCAATGGAAGCAGAGCAACTGGCAGCGCAGAGGTAAACCCATCTGGGCTGCCGCACTGTGGCAAGATATTGCATCCCGGCTAGAGAATCTGGTTGTAAGAGTACGTCATGTAGATGATCACATACCCAAGAGTCGGGCCACTGAAGAACATCAAAACAACCAACAGGTGGATTAGGCTGCCAAGATTGAAGTGGCTCAGGTGGACCTGGACTGGCAACATAAGGGTGAGCTATTTATGGCTCGGTGGGCCCATGATGCTTCAGGCCATCAGGGAAGAGATGCAACATATAGATGGGCTCGTGACCGAGGGGTGGACTTGACCATGGACACTATTGCACAGGTTATCCATGAATGTGAAACATGTGCTGCAATTAAGCAAGCCAAGCGGTTAAAGCCCCTGTGGTATGGAGGGCGATGGCTGAAATATAAATATGGAGAAGCCTGGCAGATTGACTATATCACACTCCCACAAACTCGCCAAGGCAAGCGCTATGTGCTCACGATGGTGGAAGCAACCACTGGGTGGCTGGAAACATATTCTGTGCCCCATGCCACCACCCGGAACACTATCCTGGGCCTAGAAAAGCAAGTCTTGTGGCGACATGGCACCCCAGAACGAATTGAGTCAGACAACGGGACTCATTTCCGAAACAACCTCATAGACACCTGGGCCAAAGAGCATGGCATTGAGTGGGTGTATCATATCCCCTATCATGCACCAGCCTCTGGGAAAATTGAGCGATACAATGGACTGTTAAAGACTACATTGAGAGCAATGGGGGGTGGAACTTTCAAACATTGGGATACACATTTAGCAAAAGCCACCTGGTTAGTCAACACCAGAGGATCTGCCAATCGGGGTGGCCCTGCCCAGTCAGAATTTTTACATACTGTAGAAGGGGATAAAGTCCCTGTAGTGCACATAAAAAATATGTTAGGGAAGACAGTCTGGGTTACTCCTGCCTCAGGCAAAGGTAAACCCATTCGTGGGATTGCTTCTGCTCAAGGGCCTGGGTGCACTTGGTGGGTGATGCGAAAAGATGGGGAAGTCCGATGTGTGCCTCAAGGGGATTTAATTTTAGGTGAGAACAGCCAGAATTAAACTGTATATTAGTTGCTATATAACCCTGCTACTGTATGTTATCCTTACTATAATTATGTGCTATATCCATAGTACTATAGTAAGAATCACTTAGATCAAGCAAGAAAAGAACTGTGATAAAACTGAGCAAAGCGCAGTAGTGATGGAACCAGAACTGACTCCAGCATGCAACAATCCAACGGTGCACACCATCCTCCTGCTGCGCCAAATGTCACCTGCTTGTCACACTGCACTGAAGCCCAATTCTGCTCTACTGACTGAGAGGACTTTGCACCATCCCTCCTGCCCAGAAAGACTGGTATGACAGATGGAGCCCAGAGTCAGAAACTAAATGAACTCAATGAACATTTTATGAACATGACCCATGAACTAAAGGAATGATATCTCTGTGTGTGTATACATATATATATATATCATTGCTCATATGTCTTAAAGGGATGGAAAGGTGATGATTGATCAGGATGTAACTAAAGGTATGGGAACTGTGCATGACGTCAATGGTATAGAATAAGGGGTGGATACTGTCCTGGTTTCAGCTGGGATAGAGTTAACTGTCTTCCTAGTAGCTGGTACCGTGCTGTGTTTTGAGTTCAGTATGTGAAGAATGTTGATAACACTGATGTTTTCAGTTGTTGCTCAGTAGTGTTTAGACTAAAGTCAAGGATTTTTCAGCTTCTCATGCCCAGCCAGTGAGAAAGCTGGAGGGGCACAAGAAGTTGGCACAGGACAGAGCCAGGGCAGCTGACCCAAACTGGCCAACGGTGTATTCCATACCATGGGACGTCCCATCTAGTATAGGAACGGGGAAGTGGGGGCAGGGATTCGCCGCTCGGGGACTGGCGGGGTGTCAGTCGGCGGGTGGTGAGCAATTGCACTGCACATCATTTGTACATTCCAATCCTTTCATTATTTCTGTTGTCATTTTATTAGTGTTATCATTATCATTATTAGTTTCTTCTTTTTCTGTTCTATTAAACCGTTCTTATCTCAACCCACGGGTTTTGCTTCTTTTCCTGATTTTCTCCCCCATCCCACTGGGTGGGGGGGAGTGAGTGAGCGGCTGCGTGGTGTTTAGTTGCTGGCTGGGGTTAAACCACGACAGTGTTTTACTTAGGATGGAACCATTTTTACAACTTGGCCATCGGTAAATGATAAAGGGAGTACATTACGAGAAAAGGAAAATTCAGTACCGTGGTGGAAATGTGAGAAAATATACAATTACAGTACTAAAGACATGGCAATCCAAAGAATTCCACCTTTAGCAGCAGCCGTGAAGTATGGCTGCTTGTGTAGAGGACTTAAAAATGATCTTCAATTGACTGAAACCTTTAAACCTAAAAGAGGAACAATATTTAGTTGCAGAAAAACTACTATTCAGAGTCCAGGACACTTAGTTTGGGCAATGAGTGATGAAACCTGGACAACCCACCTGCCTCTTGATGGGAAGGTAAAACAAATCACTTTGAGAATGCCAACATTATGCCCAATTTGGAAAAAGTCTCCTTTTAAAGGATCATTAGAAAATTTGAAATTGAAACGGCCAAAAAGGTCAGAAATAGATGATGAATGGAATGAACCCTCCACTGGAGTTAGAATTAGTTGGGCCCTAGAATCTCTACTAACCCCTTTAGCAATATATAACAATCAAGACTGGCTGTACCAACTAACAGGACAAGTAAAGAAACTAGCCAATGTGACCAGAAAAGGATTTAGAGATCTAAATATACAATTACAAGCCACTTCCAAAATGACTCTACAAAATAGAATGACTTTAGATATGCTTTTACTCAAAGCACACGGAGTGTGTGGATATTTAAAAGACAGAATAGACCATTGTTGTATACACATTCCGAATGTAACTCAGGATGTGGAACATGATTTGGAATTATTGGGAAAAATTGAGAAAGACACTCAAGAGTTGCAACAAGATATGCAAGAAAGTTGGATAGACAAGATCTTTAAGGGATTAGGTTAGAATCTGAGTTCTTGGATCAAATCATTGATTAATACAATATTAACCTTGTTGATAATTTTTGTAATGATCATTTTGATTTATTACTTTTTGAAAAGGCAAATTACTCGTAAAACTTCTTTTAATCGCATGATCATCCAAGCTGTTGCAAGACAGCAAGATGGACAAACAATCTCAGAGTTTCCTCCACCATATAGTAAGTGATTAGTAAAATGATAGTGAAAGTATTGAAATGATTTCCAAAACTTTCAAAGGGGGGAATGTTGAAAATATTTTGATAAAGAAATTAAAATCCAATTATATATAAGAGTTTGGTTTGATTAAGAAGTAGAAGATTGTGAAGCATAATGTATAGCAGTGTTAAGTTTGAAATGTAGTCATAGAAACTTTAGGAACTGTGTTATGTGTGACCATAGGAACCTTAGTATTGTTAAGTTTGAAATAAACAAACCATAGAAACCTCACCAGGAAGATACTGGTCTTTCTATGTTTTGTTTCAAAAACTAAGGAAACCGTCATGGACACCAGTTTGCTGCTTGGAAACCCCCTTATCGAGGATTCCAATCAGTAGAGTTAAGTGAAATTGACCAATGATTGTTTTAACATAAGAATATTAATAAGGTGGTATGATTAAAAGACCAATCATTGAAAAGGAATTAACATTTTGTTTGGAAATCTAGTGAATATGTATAACAGGTGTGTATTTAACTGTATTGTTAGACAAGACAGGTGCACACGATAGGTGGAGCGATCCCCCGTGTGCCCAGCGCTGCAATAAAGGAGTGCCTGCTTCTTAACTTCTCATTGTTGTTAAGGAGTTTTATTCCGGATTTCGGCAACATCAGCTATGAATAAAACATTTGTCTCAGTCAGCAAGACTTCCTTGTTAGTGAATATCAGATCCAATCGTGCATCACTCTTGTCTGCCCCAACAAGTGCTTTTGTGAATAAGTTATCCTTGACACACACCAAAAATTTCCTTCACTGCTTGCATCCGACCATGTTGCTATTCCAAATAAGATCTGCAAATTATAGAATTACTAGAGTTATTTAAGAAAGTCTTCTTGGCAAAGCTGCCTTCCAGCCAATTGGCTCCCAGCATGTATTGGTGCATGGGGTTATTCCTCCCTACATGCAAGGCTTTCACTTCCCTTTGTTGAACTGCACGAGGTTCCTCTTTGCAGATCTCTCCAGCCTCTCAAGGTCCTTTTAAATGGCAGCACAACTGCCTGGTGTATCAGCCACTCCCCCCAGGTTTGTATCAGCTGCGAGCTTGCTGAGGGTATCCTCTGTTCTATTATCCAGGTGATTAATGAAGACGCTGAACAGGATTGGACCCATTATCAGTGCCTGGGGCACAGTACTAGTGACTGGTCTCCAGCTGAACATCACCCCCCTGATCACAACCCTTCTGAGCTTGGTGGTTCAGCCAGTTTTCAGTCCACTTTGCTGTATACTTATCTAGCCTGTACATCATCAGCTCATTTCTGAAGGATGTGTGGTGGGTTGACCCTGGCTGGATGCCAGGGTCCCACCAAAGCTGCTCTATCACTCCCCCCCTCAGCTGGACAGGGGAGAGAAAATATAATGAAAGGCTGGTGGGGTGAGGTAAGGACAGGGAGAGATCACTCTCCAATTTCTGTCATGGGCAAAACAGACTTGACTTGGGGAAATTAGTTTAATTTATTACCAATCAAATCAGAGTAGGGTAATGAGAAATAAAACCAAATCTTAAACCACCTTCCTCCCACCCCTCCCTCCTTCCCAGGTACAGCTTCACTCCCAGTTTTCTCTACCTCCTCCCCCGACAGCAGCGCAGGGGGATGGGGAATGGAGGTTGGGCTCAGTTCATCACACGTTGTCTCTGCTGCTCCTTCCTCCTCAGGGGGAGGACTCATCACTATTCCCCTGCTCCAGCGTGGGGTTGTGAGACAGTCCTTTATGAACTTCTCCAACGTGGGTCCTTCCCACGGGCTGCAGTTCTTCACAAACTGCTCCAGCCTGGGTCCCTTCCCTGGGCTGCAGTCCTTCAGGCACAGCCTGCTCCAGCGTGGGTCCCCCATGGGGTCACAAGTCCTGCCAGCAAACCTGCTCCAGCGTGGGCTCCTCTCTCCACGGGGCCACAGGTCCTGCCAGGAGCCTGCTCCAGCGTGGGCTTCCCATGGGGTCACAGCGTCCTTCGGGCACCCACCTGCTCCAGCGTGGGGTCCTCCCTGGGCTGCAGGTGGAGATCTGCTCCACCGTGGACCTCCCTGGGCTGCAGGGGGACAGCCTGCCTCACCGTGGTCTTCCCCATGGGCTGCAGGGGAATCTTCTGCTCTGGCACATGGAGCATCTCCTCATCCTCCTTCTGCACTGACCTGGGGTCTGCAGGGCTGGGGCTCTCACATGTTCTCACTCCTTTCTTCCAGCTGCTGTCACACAGCAACTTTTTTTCCCCTTCTTAAATACATTATTCCAGAGGTGCTACCACCATTGCTGATGGGCTCGGCCTTGGCCAGTGTCCGGTCCGTCCAGGAGCCGGCTGGCATTGGGGGAAACTTCTAGCAGCTTCTCACAGAAGCCACCCCACCGCTACCAAAACCTTGCCACGCCAACCCATTATAGGATGTTATGGGAGACAGTGCTGAAAGCCTTACTATAGTCAAGGTAAACAACATCTACTGCTCTCCCCACACCTACCAAGCTAGTCATCTCATTGTAGAAGGTTGATTAAACATGATTTTCCCCTCATAAATCCATGCTGACCACTCCCAATCACCTTCTTGTTTTTCATGTGACTGGAAATGGTTTCCAGGATTAGTTGCTCCATCACTTTCCCAGGGATCAAAGTGAGACTGACAGATCTGTAGTTCCCTGGGCCCTCCGTCTTGCCCTTCTGGAAGACAGGAGTGACATTCACTCTCTTCTAGTCCTCAGGAACCTCTCCTGATCATCGCGGCCTTTCAAAGATAACTGAGAGTGGCTTCACAAGTATGATGTTACCATAACATCAGCTGTTATGAAGTATATCATCATAGGGGAGAACTGTCCTGATGTCACGTAGGCTATAGCTTTTCTGTATTGTATGAAACTCTCTTTTAGACCCAAATCACGTGATTAAAAATAAAAATAAAAAAATTCTTTAGTATTTGCTGTTTGATTATGAGCTTCTTAGCGAACATTTTCAACCGTTTTTTAATGTGGTTGTAAGATGGGAAGTTTATTGGTTTCAAAAATGAAAGCTAAAATAATCTCAGAACTGTATGCAATCAAGAGAAAGGAGTTTCAAACTCTGTGTCATGTATCGTGATACCTTTGATGAAAGCCTGAGTTCTGACATTGCTACTGCTGTACCAGTGAAATGTAAGACTTCTCATTCACGAAAAGTGGAAATTGATCTTTAGCACTTTTCTCATCATTAAAACAGCTGTTATTCAGACATAATATTCAGTAAATTCATAGCAAAAATGGCATTCTAAATACTTTGTGGTATGATACTTAGACGCTGCCTTTTATTCAGATCTTTTTGAATAGTTTAAAAAGTAATCACATTTTATTGTGCTAACTGCTTGCTTTGAGCTCATCTAAATGGTAATAAGGGAGAAAATGAATGAATTATTTCATTAATTTTTCATGTTTTCCATAGGTATTGAACCATTTCCCTTAAAACTTCTCCTTCTATTCATTTGTGCGCTCATTTCTGTGGATTATCACTACCCATATATTGAAATAATTATCTTTGCAAAGTAGCTTTTTCTTAGAGGAAAGTCTTAAAACTTTCTGGACTTTTCATATCAGTGAAGAGCAAAGCTGATTTTTAGCCTTCTCTTTAAGATCAGCTTCCTATAAAATCTGCTTTCTCAGATTTCTAAGATAAAATATTCACCCTGCCTAGTTTTGCACCACGTACACTGCTAGTTCCAGAAGGAATGCTTCTGATTTGTAACATCTCCAAAACCCAGTCCACTTAACTGCTAAATTACCACTTCATTAAATTCTTTGCTCACTGAGCACCAAAATCTGTGGCAGTGCCCATTCATTTTTGAAGGCTTTTATTCAGAAGCAGTCTGTTATCTCAGAGACATGACTGGGCCTTTTCTCACATGAGATAATAACTAGTACACCAGTTTAAAATATCAGCAGTGTTAATTACAAAGCAATTATGAGTACCAAGCTCATCCCACAGCCGTCTCTAGCACAACACCTTTCAAGAGCTGCCTCCCAAAATAGCAAAATTCCTGACTCCCCTGACTACACATTGTAGCTGTGCATTTTCAAAATGAAATAATTGCAAACAGTAGAGTATTATAGACCTGGGTAGGCTTCTGGAAGAGACTTTGCTTTGGCAGAAGGAGAAAGGATAATATTTCTTTTTGCAAAACCCCTTTTTGTCAGCTTGCTGAAAAGACAATTTCAGAACAAGGTGAAAGGCTTGCTTCAAAGCTGACCTTTCTGAGATGAGATGTCATGGCTCCCAGGGAAGCATAGATGCTTTGGAGTCTCAGCATAGGTTTAGAGGAACTCCTGGGGCTCCCACAGGGAAGTGAGAGACAAAAAAATAGTAAACTGTAGTATGTGCACATCTACATCACCTGAAGATTGTAAGAATATCACCAAGCTGTAAGAAGAGATCTCCATAGCCAGTGAAAGCAAGAAAACATTTCTGTGAAAGCTTCTTGTATGGATACTGAAGTGACAAACACCGATGTATACGAGGCAATGCAATACAGAGCAAAAGAGTACAAAAACTGGTTCTGGCAGTTCAGCAAAGCCACTACACATCAGCTGGCAGACAGTAACTGGCTGTTCATGCACCCAGACTTCTCTTATTCCACTTTCAGTTCATAACCTTAGGCACCCAAAGTGATTTAAGCCAATGTGTTGAGCACCACAGCTGAAATAAGCTAAAAATGGATTTACAGGCTGTTATGAAGTCTTGGATGACAGGCGATGAATTCCTGAGCAAGTGAACTTGATCACTTTCTGGTAGGTGTCATGCCCTTGGTGAAGTGTTAGGTAAAATCAGTTTAAAGCTAATACTTCTCTTTAAATCTTTAAACAGAAGTATTCTTGTGATCTTTCCAAAACGATTTTGTCCTTTGTGGAAGAACATCTTTGCAGAGTGTTTGTAATTGCACTGAAACCTGAGGGATTTATTAATATAGAAATTGAGTTAGGTAGAAATAGCTTAGCATATATTTTGGATTCTTTGCTATTCTAGACAATTTGGAACCTGATAGATTAAATTAACAATGAGGAATGACAGTTTTAAGCAACTATCTTAAATCATTATGGGAATTCAGTTACTAAAATGGTGTATCAGTCTTATGAAAATGTGTATAATAATGGGAGCATCCTCTAAGGCAGTTGTATGTAACTCTAGGGCTATGATTTTTTCACCATTTAACTTCTTCAAAACATTTGATTTGACCTTGGGGTTCTTTCACGTTTGAAATGTTTGTGCTTACAGTTTCAAGTGATAAATGAAATTCCTTCAAATGTTATTTAAACTAAAGCATTTGGATAAATGTGAAATATCAAGTTAATATAAGTTTTCAAATACATTTTCTGTCATGGCTGTTAACTGATCGAGAAATTAAGGAAACTTGGAACTATAAAAAGGACATGTTTAAATCTATTTCAAAAATTAAATTGAAAAATCTTAAGTATTTCCAGCTGATAGAGAAAACAGTCCTTCCAGGGAACCGACAGGCTTTCTGAATACTTCTAAAAAAACAAGCATGGGAATATAATGTAATTGGACGAAAAATGATGAAATATCAAAGCACTACAGACCACATTTTAAACAATGTCTAACATTTTGATATTGAAAGGTAATAGGAGCTAGGTACACTTGTAGTTTACCTGCCGTGTACACTGGTTCTTCACTGTCTGCAGCTAAATCGAAACTTTGAGTCTACATTTATACCATCTTCACTGTGTACACAGCCTGGTCCCTGGATCAGAAGGTATAGAATTTCTCATATCCATGTTTTTTATCATCTAGAGAGCCCTAGCTAGGACCACAGAATCCTTTGCACCTTTACAGTAGAGCATCTCACAAACATACGCTCTATTTTAAACTATTTAGAAAAGGACTGATGCATCTTGTTGAAAGGGAAGGCTTGGCAAACTGACGGCTAGCTAATGCTTTTGCCTGTTCAGTGGTTCTGCACCTTCAAATAGGCCATTTTAATTTCTTATATTTAAAATAACGTTGCTTGGTGCCATGCTGGGATCTAGCAGTGCTGAACTGCCCAGCAGGCTTTTTGCAGGGCTACCAGCATAGCCCCACAATACAGCAGAGTTCTGGCTGAGAGCAAGTTTTTTGCTAATGCGGGCTCTGACTCCCATCCCCTCTGGGCTACAAGTTACTTTCCTCTGGTCCTAAGCCATCACAATCAATAAGCTCAACAGTACCTATAACAGGAGTGCAATTTGCAGCCTGCCAGACCTGACGTTTTACAACAGCATGCCAAGCGCATAGCGTGCATATAAGGGCATGGCAAAGCCTGTGAGCACAGAATACATCCTTGGATATCTTAGAAGATTGCATTAGGAAGAAGCAGCAAGATCTGCCAATGATTTGGGACCAAACTGTAGAACAAGGACCTTGGCAGAAAGCATCTTCTCTTCTACACTTATGTTTCCTCATGAAAAGAATTATCTTGCTTGTTCCAAATCAGAGCAGTGTGGATGACCAGAAGATTAAGGGTCCAAACTGAAATAGGGAACAAATTAACTTGGCAAACAGATTTGAAAATTATTCAACTAATCTTAATTTTGAACCCTATCATTCCCAAGCTAGGTAAGCTTGGACTCCTGAGTATACCTCAGTCTGGAGAGAGAGGGGAACACGTGCACACCTGGTATGATTTGAAACCAGGGTCAGTTCTGCTCGGGTCTCCATGGGACACAGAGAGTTAAGCATGCTCAAGACCTAGGTCCAACATACTCAGAATGTTTTCAGCTCACTTACAAGTAGCTTTGATGCTGCAAGTGGCCACTTTTTACATAATTACTAGTTCTCATTCAGGAAGGTGGAACATTTGGTTTCTGTGCTTTCCTAGTCTGAAGAGGGTTGAACCTCATCTTTGACATTCCAGGGAAATGTCCTCATTTCAAGGATCTTGAAGTACTCGCTGTCCACAGGTACCTTTCCTCTTGAAGTGCCGAGAAGATAATTATTTGGGTACGCCATCTGAAGCGAGCTTGAAGTTGAGGAACAGAACCGAAATTTACCTGTGATTCCTGCCCCATGGCTTTAGCATCTTGCATGTGAGTGGAGGTAGTGGCTCTCCTGTGATCCCAGTACTGCTCCTGCTGGTGACCAGGAATTGTGCATGCCAGGAGAGAAATCACCTGAGTTGAATGCAGAGGGAGTGACACTACCAAACTGATGTCCCAAGAGCAAACCTTCAAGGAGGCATCAGGAGGAGACCAGGAATAATGGCCTGATCAGGGACATTGAAACTGGAAAAAACCCAAAGGGTGTGGGAGAATGGGAATAAAATGAAAATGAGCTAGGAAGAGATGAGAGGAGAGCCTGGAATAAGCATTAAGAGGTCATGGGCCAGAGTGTACTAACACCAAAGGACAAAGGTGCAGAAAGGTAAAAGATTGAACAAGACTTAAGATCTCTGACCAGTATAACTCCACTTTGTCAAAATAGGTGTAAAGTTCACTGGCAGAGCCTGTCTCTTCAGTGGTTAAAGCAAAAAAGAGGACAATTGTTTTTCTTGCCAGTCACTCTCTTGGGACAATTAAAAGGGACCTCTGAAAAAGATCTAAAATTCCAAGTCTCTTACCACAGGAGTTACTAATGAGGCATCACAGTTCAGATACTAGGAAAGAAATTTCACAGTGAAGCTGGTTAAGCAGTGGAACAGCTTGCCAAGAGAGGTGGTGAAATTTCCTTCATTAAAGATAGTCAAAGAATTGTCTGGACATGGCCTTGAGCAACCTGGTTTAGCTTCAACATTGCACTTGCTTGGAGCAGAAGGCTGGATGGAAGACCAGCAGAAATCTCTTCCAATCTATATCTTTCTCTGAATCTAATATGGATTTTCTGGGGGAGGTTCTAGTTTCTCCTGGAAGAGAAGAAAATCTAAAACTTGCACACACCACAATCAAGCAGATGAAGGTTTACCTTAATCCTGGCATTTCTTATTTCCACAACCTTGATCTGATAGCTTCCAGTAAGAATTCTTTTAGACCCTTTTCAGGCATAGCCCTATGCTTCACCCACATGATCTGTGCCTCATTTAGGTGATGGGCTGCGCAGCAGGGAAGGCAGCATTGTCCACACCATGTTCTGATTCATTGCAACTACTGAAGTCAGTGCAGAAAGCTTTGTAGGAAGAAAAGTTTAATTCAGGCAAACCAGTGTAGGCCTGGAGAACTAGAGGTTGTCCCTGTTTGTGTCACCGAGCTCAACAGACTGCCCATTCAGGGTAAATTTTTGACAAATGTTTTCCTAGGTTTACATATGTACAACTTCCCATCCAGGATCTATTTTGTGGAAGTGCTGGGCACAGGACAACAAGGCAAATGCATGAAAGGGATTTTATACAAGCAGCGATTAAGTGAATTTAGGATCTTTCCACATGGAAAAGAAATAAATGAAGGAGGCAATACGACAAGGTATGTAAAGTCATGACTGCCCTGAAAAAGGTGAATAGGCAATAATTCACTATTTCTTACAAGAACTACAGGAAACATCAAAAGAAATTACTAAGCTGCAGATCAGAAGCAAACAAAGGACTTCTTCCACACAAAGTGTAATTAAACTATAGAATTCATTGCCTCAGAAAGGTATACATGCCAAAAATATAAAGCATTGATGACACTGATTAGACAAATCCACAGAAGATCATCTGTCAAAGGTTATTACAATGAAAAAGGCAGATATAACCTTTGACTCAGGAAGTCCCTCAAAGAAGTGACTTAGCATGAGGACATCCATTTTTCCTGTTGACATAAGCACACCCATGCTAAGTTTTCTCATCCATTCACAAGCAACTGCGTAAACAGCCTGAGCAGATAACAAATGGCATGTGCCTAACAAATAGCAGTGTTATCCCCTTTGACCAGATGCAAAGATAGATACTATGATTTAAGTGCCCATTTGCTTTACACAAAGGATGTGACATGTTGCAAAACACTTATTGTACTGCCATGAATGCAGTCATACTGAAACACAAGCCTTGGGATCCTGGAATAGAGCCAGCTATAATGTAAAAAAAAAAAGCATGAGGAAATGTGTTATCAAAATAGAAGTACCAGGTTTGGGAGATTGGATTTACCACCACATCCAAAGAGTTTCCTACTCTTTCTTTTATAGGAGCTATAATTTGGGTTTGGCTTTTTTATTTATAATGCCTTAACTGAAGGATAATTAATTGTGTGTTTTGTTTTCTCATAACAAGTGGTCTTCCTAGTATTTGACAGAACAGTATCACTCTGTACTAGCCCTGTTCTTATTCTCTTTCCTGAAACTTTCAGTTCTGGATGGTAATGTATGTGAAACATATTTTTGTCTTCACACTTGGAACAGCAACTCTCAGTTTTACTGAGGGTTTTCCATTACTGCTTTAGTCAAGATTTACCAGCATTGCAAAGAAGCAATTAAAATGCCTTCCCCTAACTTTTTCTCTTACATTTTTTGGGGGGGGGAAGGATTATTCTTTTGATTGAGCAACCACAGTTTTCCGCATATGCAAGAACCTTTGCAACTTCAATATATTAAAGTTTAAAAATTCCCATACTTGGCTTAACTGACTTGGTATTTTGATAGAGCATTTAGTGCTCCAGCTGCTACTTTGAGCCATTGCATTGCACTGTCTCCCCAGCTCAGTAGCAACGTTCCTCTTGAATTCCCTCAAGGACAGCTGGGCCATGGGGATTGATGAAAACAGAATGGCAGCGGGGACGTAACAGCTGCAGAAAGGATCTGGAGAGAGTCCATGTCTCTTCTCTGAGGTATAAGGACTGTTTTCAAAAGGAGGTGGGACTGTGGATAGATTCCCAACCTCCCTCTTATTAAAAAGTAATGTGAGTTGAGGTCCTAACAGAGAGACAGAAATGAATCCCAGGAGATGCCTTTTTGTATTTCTAGTCTCATGTACCTTCTTGTGAGTCTAGCCCTAGATGCCAAAAGGGCTCTTCTCTGACACCGAGAAGTGAGTTAAAAAGCTCACTGGGGTGACCCACTAGAGAGACACCCCCCCCTACACTGTGGCTGGTTCAGATCTGTAGCAGACCAAGCACAGCAATTGGCACATTAAGGACATCCCATTGAGCTGCTGATGACAGCGCTGCTCCTCCTGCTGTACGTTGTACGTCGCATGTCGCTCCCTGGCAATCTCCTCCAAGTGCCAATGCCTTCAGAGGATCTGTTGGATGGTCCCATCTTGCTCATTTCTCGGGGCCACTGGCTGGCAGATAGCCCTGTCTAAAGCTGTGTAGGAAACAATTTTTCTTCTCTTCACTGGAGCAAAGATGACATATTCTGAAGAATTTCAGGCAGTTGCTGCCCAAGCAGCATTCAGAAGAGCCAAAACCTGATGATATCAGGGTTCTCATGCAGGGCAGACAAGACCATTGTAGAATCAAGAATGGTGCCTTGTTCTGGCATGGATGTGAACCCAGGCACTAGTCTATAGGCTATTCTCTGAAGAGTGTTTCTCATGCTAGCTCTGGGTATATTGCATTTTGTATATTTAATTAAGCTGTAATTAGGACAGACAGTAAACGAGAGAATGATGCTAACACACAGGAATGAGAGACAAATGAAGTCCTTCATGCCATGTTAAATACAACTGAAGACAGATACTCTTCTTGGTAGGCTGTAGCCTAGGCAGTAAACTGTTGGTTGTACCATATTTTCTATGATTCTGTGAATTTACTGAATCTAAAAGAGAATGAAATGTGATTGTCTAGTCTGTGAGCAGAGGCTTTCACCTCAGAAGAAAATGACTTGGATTCCAGTTTCTTGTTCAATGAATACTTGATGTAAAATACTTAAACTCTTATCAGAGCAGCTATTTGAATCCAGGTGAGCAATCTAACCAAGTAGAGTAATTGCTGTTCTCTGTAGACTGACAGTAAATTTATAAAAACATCTTTTGATATGATCAGAACTCCTCCCATAACACTGCTGTTCTCCCCTTAACATGACAGGCGTGCAAACGTAATTCTTCCTCTAGGATGGCTGATGAACAGGAAAAGCTGAAAATCCTGATTTCAGTGCCCTGCTGAAGAGTTAGTTCCCTGCACTTCAGGAGGTGATTCTGAGCGAGCGATCTCTTAGGTTATACTGGTTCCTGGAGCCTACTGGGTGACTTGGGAGAAAAATCTCCTCAGGAAGGGCACTGATTCCAGTTTAGGCTCCCCCCTACCTGAATGAGTCCTTTGAACTCAAACGATGAGTAAATCTGACGGTCAAAATATTGTGGAAAGTTAGGATGAAGCTAATAAAGAAGTTCAGGTATCTCAGCAGTTTAGGCTATTGTCCTGTAGATAACAGGGTTTCCTGAAGAGTTTGTCAGAACTGGCCTTAACTGCTTCTGTCACGTATTTCCAGAAGCTAATTCCCCATTAACCAGAGAAAAAAGGCAATCAAAAGAGTTGTTAGAGAAGGACAAAAAATAACCACAGCCTCAGGCACAGAGAAACTGCATGGGTCTGAGAAATAACTCTGTCCCTGGAGCTCCAGAGCTGTCAGAAAATAAACTAAATTAGAACTTTTGTAGTGCGAGAAAACAAAACTATGTGCCATTTTGAGAGATTTTTTTTGTTAAATGACTAAGCTGCCTTCCATTGTTATTTTCTCTATCTAAACCAACAAAAATGGTACTTAGAGCTCCAAATATTGGCTAAGTACTTAGGTCTAGTAAAGTTAGTATTAGAGACCAAATGTTTCACTTGATGCAATTATAACACCTGATGGCAGGAAGTTCACAGATCAATAAAATGTTATTATGTTTCAAAGCCACAAGCCAAAAAAATTCTCTAAGAAACATTTTATTTTGGGAATAAAATATTGAGATATCATCTTCCTCTGCAGAAATAAATAAATACATAAATACAGACAGACAGACATATTTTGTTTTATTGGGAGTAACTACTTATGGCTCATTTTGTAATTCCATGGAACATTGTCTGAGGAGTAATTTATATTCAAATAAGAAATATATGAAGTGTGCAAACACAATCTAAAATGCAAGAGCTTTCAAGATAACTTAGCTATCACCCCTTCCCTTTTTCTTGATGATTAAAAGCAGAAGTTAATAGACATGAATTTACAATCTGCTTTGTCATGTCTGCTTAAAATAGCCTCTTCCTAAAGAGATCTAGGGCCTGATGAAAAATCTACTGAAATCAACTTCACTGTTTGAAACTTTAAAGGCAACAACCCACATCATAACAGAGCAGGTAAAACTGCCAAATGTTTTAAATTAAGTACATTGTTTTATGGCAAACTATTCAGAGAAACTGAGGATGGACTGACCTTTTTTAAAGATTCTTTAGTCACCGTTGCTGACTTCTCAGACTAATTGTGCACTTGCTCTATTGAAAAGTAAGATCTTGTCTATTTGTATGGACCTTCACTCAGGCATCCTGAAAACTAACAAGTATATGTAAAGGAATCAACCCCTACTGAAACAAAAAAAACTCTTGTGGCATTCTTGTTGGGAGAATAGCTGCTAATGATCTGCACATATAAATGGATATCTATTCAAAGCAGATACAAATATATCACATTACTATGCCATATTTATTTAATGGCGGTTGTAGAGAAACTGTACACTGTAGTGACCACACCAACACTTCCTTAAGGGCTTCTGACTGTTCTCCAAAAATGAATTAACTAACATTGAAGAATAAAGACTTCAAAGTGAGACTTTTTTTACTCAATGCCAATTTGATATTTTATGTTTTCTCTCCTCTAATCAGGAGGATTCTGCTTTTATTTCCCTTCATCTCCAGCTGCTCAGCATTCACTCTCAGATTCTGCCAATTCTGCAATAAAAAAGCATTTACAGATGCGGCTTGTATGAAACACAGTGACAAAAAAGTAAGTTTCACCATAAAACACAACAGAAAGATTCACTGATATCTTAGAAAAATGTTTGTTGTAATAGAGGGTGACAACAGCAATTGTTTCAGTGCTTGTGTCCTAGCTATCAGGAGTGCCCATGACTTGTCTTATCTACATAACCAGAAGCTCAGTTCAGAGGTAAGAGGTCAGACAGGCTTATTATAACCATTAAGACAATGTGATAGCACAGAACCATATTGCCTTTGGCCAATAAAAAAGGATGTGGGTTTGGCTGTAGGAAAACCTCTATATGAGTATCAAATCACAGAGTAACTACTGGGGTGTAAACAAATGTGTACAGTTGCTTTTCTTCTGAACTGTCTTGACTTCTCACCTTGTTCCCTGCTTGAAACATGGATGTTTTCTTAACCCACCAGATCTAGTCTTGAGGGGATGAGCAGTATGGTGTCCAGTAAAAGTGCTTGTGGCCAAAATCCTACAGTGTATACAAGGAATGATAGAAGGATGCAGGACTGAAGGGAATGCCAGACATCTCTAGTCCAGCCCCTGCTCCAGGCAGGAATGACTTCAAAGCTAGATCAAGCTGCTCAGGAGTTTATCCAGGCATGTTCTGAAAATCTCCAAGGATGGAGGTTCCCCATCCTCTCTGGGCAACTTGTACCAGTGCTCAGACACTCTTGTGGGGGTCAATCTTTTCCTTCTGTCCACTTGGAATTTCCCTTGTTCCAGCCCGTGTGTATTGTCTCCACTCCTTTCTTTGTGCACCTCTGAGAAGAGTCTGACTCCTTTTTCTCTACAACACCACTTTGGGTAGAAGAACACAGCAATAGGATTCCCCTGAGCCTTCTCTTCAAGCTAAACAAACAAATTCCAGCTTCTCACTGTACGTCATGTGCTCCAGCCTCTCAACCATCTCCGTGGCCCCCTGCTAGACTCAATACAGTTGTTCTGTTGTGCTGCAAAGTCTATAGCAGCCATCGTCTTTTGATCTATTCCTGCTTCTTCCACTACCCAGCTGTGTAATTCTGAGAAGACCGAACCACAATAATTTTTCTTTTTCTCTTCCCACTTTGTTTACTGTGTCCCTTTGGGATGTGAATGCTTAGAAGTAGGAATTGCTTCTACCACTTGTATGTACGGTTCCAAATATATCAGGATTCTGATCTCTGTTGGCTTCTGGGCATTGCTACAATAGAAAGAGCAATAATACTTATCCACAGTAAATACACAGGGAGAAAAGAATGGAACAGGAAAAAAAGAGAAAGACTTAATCATAAAAAAAAAAGCTGAAGTATGAAATGAGGAATGATGAATTTTTACTGTGCCCAGATTGTTCCTTTCACAGAGCAAAAGTAGAAGCTAGTAGAAGCTGGAATAACCATCCTATCTTTCCCCCCATTTTTGCTTCATTGACTGGAGCTGCCATCCTTGTATCTTCCACAGTCACTGGACAAGGGTACAGATCTTGGGAATCGCATCTCCTGTTTCCTTTACACAGGAGTGCTCTCTGCAGGATGGGCTTCACCAGTGCCTTTCTCTGGGTTTATGCCAATGGATCTTCACTGAAATGTTGGAGTTGTGTTGTCATAAGTTTAATGGGTGAAGACAGAATCAGGCTGTAGATGTGATGTGTCTTTCAGAGGGTTCCTGGGATGTGAGATTTTTTATGTATCTTCAGTGTCGCTGGGTGTCTTATAGGCATCTCCAGACAGGTTCCATTGTGAAAAATAGGGTCTCTCCTTTTACAGTTGCCTCACTGAATGCAGAATAAACTCAACGATTCTTAAGTCCAGGCAGGATATCTCTGTAGTTATTAGTGTTCTTGTTACACAAGTGATATTGATAATCTCATTCATGTAAACAGGTGGCCAACTGAAAAATATAACATGCCATTAAGTGAAGAATAATGTTCTTCACTATACTGTTCAAGGGTAAACAAATTTTATCACTTAATAAAACTTGACCTACCTTACTAGTCATTTAGAGTTTTATATTAGCACAGTTTTTTCCCCTTTCTGAGTAGACAAGGCAGAAATTGTGTACATGAAGAATTCAAAGTGCAGTGGATCAGAAAATTGTTAGGTATTACAGTACATTTTTTGCCAAAATTTTTTTTCCAAAACTTTCTTTTTTTCCAAAGTGTTAATGGAAATTTTCCCATTTCCAGTTTGTAAATGAAGTTTTGAAAGCATATTCTGTTTATTTCCCAGTTTTGGAAGATTAAAAATAAAACATGTTGTCAAAGAATCATCTGTGAAAGTGCACATGAATAGGCCAAAATTACTGCAGGTAGAAAAAGCTTTGTTCACTCTCATTTTTTTCCTCTATTTCATAGATAAAAGGATCAGACAGTCTCAATGACTAAGGTTACAGAAGTAATTAAACACTCATCCTCCAGGTTAGAGTTCAAAGTATTAAGCCCAAGTTCTTGCCTCCTTTCATAGAGCTGACATATATTTAAACGAGTAGATTAAAAGGCATGGAAAAATAATGGGATTGCCCTGGAACAAAATTGCAGATCAAATATATATCTTCAGTCATGCTGAAACATAGCAAAGTGTTTATGAAATGAAAACAAAAAGTAAATATATGGACATTTTCAGAAGCTCTATGTGAAATGTTTGCCATAATACATAAAAGAAAGTGAGACAATTAGTACCATACACGATCTATAATTAACTCAGTTTCACAGAACATCCCTTAAAGCAGAAAGAAACTATGGATTTCATGTAAATAAAAATCAGCCCTCAGTACATGAGCAATAACTCTGAATGCTCACTGGAGAATTACTTGTAGTGCAGCAAGATAACATTCAAAAATGAAAACTACCTCATGGAGTATTAATAACTTGATATCAAATTGCAAGAAGAAACATGATAAGAGCCAAGTAATTATTTGTTCTTTGAAGAATTACATAATTGTAAGCTCTATATCTTTTTTTTTTGTGATTTTTCTGTCCTTCCTTCTGTGATGATGATGGCAGAGGTGTAGTGCCTGTTTCCCTCCTATAGCTGACACCCCCTACATTCACAAACAATAGAATTCTAGGACAGGTATTATTTAACATTCTTCTCCTGTTCAGCAAAACACTTCAAAATCCTGCATGTGAAGTGACGTGACACAAAAAACAACATCAAAAGCAAACCCATTAGCAAAGGCAATCAGCCATTACTTGATAATCACTAAGCAGCACTGTGCAATTCTCAAGTGGCCATAGTGCACACTCCCTTGCTGTAGATGATGAAAGGCAATCATAATTTCCCTGAACAAAGTAGCTGGTTATATAGCAGTACCTGCCTAGAACTCTCCAAAACAAGGAAATATATGTTCCCTCTTTTGTATATATATGTTTTTAGTAAAGTTTTGAAGCTTCAAATAAGCCAAAAGCCCAGATGATTGAATTGCTACCTCAAAACTCAATCTTCTTTTATCATTTTGCTAAGCAAGCACAGAAGTCTATTTTGAATAGAGCTTTCCAGACTTGCAGACAAATCCAGTTCTTAAATAAGCAGATATGAAGTGCTGTTAACGCAATGTGATTGTGATCATGTATCACATAAGGTTGAATGTACAACTTGGCTCTCATTGCAGAAGTTGCCCATTACTTACACAGCTTTTATCACAGATTTCAAGGATTAAAGAAATCTAATGTGGTTGCAATTAGTATAATTCAGAATTTAAATTGAATGCTTGGCCTCAGTTCCTGATTTCAACACTTAGGTGTAATGTCCAAACATGCAGTTCCTCATTGTGTCAGTTTTGTTACTGACAGTCACAAAAAATGGCTGAGGCAGTCCTCTCTTTCTAAAAACAATCTACCACTCAGGCAGGCAGGCAAGCAGAATGACAAAAAACCACATCAGCTTTTCCATGATGATGTATTCTTTGTTTAGGAATGATTTATCTGCCAAGAAGTGAAAGGAGACAGGTTATTCGTTAGTCGTTACAGAGAAGCACAGAACAACTTCATTGGTCTTGCTATGTGTGAGTCGACAACTACACTAATAATACTGGGCTTTTATCAATACAAATCCTTATTATTGTAATTTATGTGATGCCCGTGTGCAAATACTATTCCACAGACATGTCAAATTGTTTGGTCCATGCTTACTGCCTTCTAAGCATTCCTTGTCCAGAACTGCAGCTGTCAGCTCCATCGTTCCTACATGGAGAATAGCTTGAAGTTAGCCACTGACCTTGCAAGGCCATTCAGCTCAAACTACACTAACATTAAAAGGATAGGAAGAGATTGAAATTATTTAAGACAGCTGCAGTAGACCAAGAAGTCATGAGTATTTACATATGACACACCTGAAGAAATGAAAGAAAAAAACACATTTAATTTTCTTATGCAAAAAGGTGCCTGTCCTACCTCCTGTATTCACTGAAACAATTGTAGATGTCTTCTTAAGGGGATTCATCATACATTCTTACATTTTAGGCTGCATCAGAAGGAAGATCTTAGCTCTGGAGCACCTTAGCTTCATAAGCAGTCTCTCTCCAGTACTGCTGAAGAATTTTTTCAGTCTTTTCCTTCAAAAGTAAACTTTCTTCTAATTTATTTAAGAGATAGTAGATGTTCTTCTTATTAAATTAAGGACTGGTTTGTATCTTAAGGGTTACAAAAACTGTTTTGGCAGTCTAGGTGGCATGTCTGTACTTCTGTAGCGTATTAACAACTCCTTGACTCAGTATGAGGTGAAAATTTCCTTCCTCCTTTATGTTTGTTGACTGACTGTTTTCTTCCTCTAGGGTCTACATTTCTGTCATGGTTTAACCCCAGCCAGCAACTCAGCCCCACCCAGCCGCTCGCTCACTCCCCCACTACCCTGGCAGGATGGGGGAGAGAATGGGAAGGGTAAAAGTGAGAAAACCCGTGGGCTGAGATAAAGACAGTTTAACAGGGAAATCAAAAGCCACTCACACAAGCAAAGCAAACCCAGGAATCCATTCCCCACTCCCCACCAGCAGGCAGGTGTTCAGCCATCTCCAGGAAAGCCGGGCTCCAGCACGCTAAGGAACGGTGACTTGGGAGACAAACGCCATCGCTCCCAACGTCCCCCCCTTCCTTCTCCTTCCCCAGCTTTATCTGCTGAGCATGATGTCCTACGGTCTGGAATATCCCTGGGGTCAGTCGGGGTCAGCTGTCCCGGCTGTGTCCCCTCCCGACTCCTTGTGCCCCCCCAGCCTCCTCGCTGGTGGGGTGGGGGGAGAAGCAGAACAGCCCTTGGCTCTGGCCAAGCACTGCCCAGCAGTAAGGGAGACATCCCTCTGTTACCAACGCTGTTCCCAGCACAAATCCAAAACATAGCCCCATATCAGCTACTGTGAAGAAAATTAACTCTATCCCAGCCAAAACCAGCACAGTTTCATACCTATCTCATATTGTTAAACATATGAAAAAAAAATTTTAACTAGCATTAATGAACATAGTCTCGATGGAAACAAGGTGCAACAGTAATTACCTACCTCAGAAAAATATGAGTTTGAGGTGAAACGTTTTGGAAATAAGTTTTCAAGGGTTACTGTAAACTTGGCCACAAATTCATGAGGCTTTCTGTCCCTCCATTGTGCTTATTCTACCACCAAAGAAGAGGAGGAAGAGGTATGTGAGAATTTTGGCATGGTCTGCCTATTCTCTAAGCTCCATGTTAGCAGGTCAGCTTAGTGTAAGACCTCACTGGTGTCACTTTGCTGGCCACCAGCTTGCCACTCACTTTCCTGAGATTATTTACTTTTAACACTGAGTAGAATTTTCATACTTTTTTGATTCTTGAATATAAAAGTCTAATGCTAATGTAACCATCCCAAGTACTAAGGTGGACTCTCAGAAACTGATGTGATTCTGTTGTGAGTGAAATTAAGACACATCAGTTTTTAAAAACGAGGATTCACAATAGGGTGTCCCGGTTTCAGCTGGGATAGAGTTAATTGTCTTCCCAGTAGCTGGTACGGTGCTATGTTTTGAGTTCAGTATGCAAAGAATGTTGATAACACTGATGTTTTCAGTTGTTGCTAAGTAATGTTTAGTCTAAAGTCAAGGATTTTTCAGGTTCTCAAGCCCAGCCAGCGAAAAAGCTGGAGGGCACAAGAAGTTGGCACAGGACAGAGCCAGGGCAGCTGACCCAAACTGGCCAACGGGGTATTCCATACCATGGGACGTCATGCCCAGTATATAAACTGGGAGGGAGTGGGGGCGGGGGGAATCGCTGCTCAGGGACTGACTGGGTGTTGATCAGCAGGTGGTGAGAAATTGCACCGTGCATCATTTGTACATTCCAATCCTTTTATTATTGCTGTTGTCATTTTATTAGTGTTATCATTATCATTATTAGTTTCTTCTTTTCTGTTCTATTAAACTGTTCTTATCTCAACCCATGAGTTTTACTTCTCTTCCCAATTTTCTCCCCCATCCCACTGGGGTGGGGGGGGAGTGAGTGAGCAGCTGCGTGGTGCTTAGTTGCTGGCTGGGCTTAAACCACAACATAGGGTTACTTCTTTCCAGAATTTGGGAAAAAAAATCTTGTTTGCAGATAATTTAAAATTGCTGTTCAATTTCAACACAGTTTATTTCAGAAGAGCTAAAAAAATACAAAACCTAAAAGTACCCCCCCACACACCCAACTTTATCTAAAAGCCTAAATGGAAAGCTTAAAAAGAAGAGAATGCTTTGGAGGATCCGATTGCTGTGTTCTTCTACCCAAAGGGGTGCTGTAGAGAAAACAGAGTCAGATTCTTCTCAGAGGTGCACAAAGAAAGGAGTGGAAACAATCTCAGACTGAAAAACAGAAATTCCAGGTGGGCAGAAGGAAAAAATTCACCTCCACAAGAGTGTCTGAGCACTGGCACAGGTTGCCCAGAGAGGATGGGGAATCTCCATACTTGGAGATTTTCCGAACATGCCTGGATAAACTCCTGAGCGGCTTGATCTAGCTTTGAAGTCATTCCTGCCTGGAGCAAGAGCTAGACTACAGATCGCTCTATGTATTTACTGTGGGATTTTGGCCAGAAACACATTCATACTGCTCTCCTAAATATGAGGTCAGGTAGGGAAGGCAAATAGCTGTGTTTCAAGCAGAACCACGGGAAAGACAGGACTTTGGGAGCAAAGTGGTTCTACAGATTTGCTTACCCTCCACTGTCTTTTATTATCACGGTGTTTCAATTCATTACAAACATGAATACTTTTACCTCCTACTAGCCATATATAACATTATCACCATTTCACAGACAGTGAATTAAACACACAGAGCAAAGCCCTAATTATCTTGCCCAAAGGTCAAATGCAGAAGCTGTGGCAAATTCAAGGGCAGAAACAGGTCTTCTAAATACTATTCTAGAGCCTTAATTTTAAGCATGTATCATCTCAAGAGGATTTACTTGCCCTAATACTACAAAACAGTAAAGTAGCAACTGAGGTACCAAAGCATCCAAAGTACTGTTTGCTTCCTACTTTATGCCATGTAGCATACACATGTCATTTATACTGGTAATGTGATTTAGAGTGTGAAAGCTAATACACTTTAACAATCTCTGACCTGGATCCAAACAATCCTGCTAATTATATCCCAGTACAGGCAATGAGTAAGAATCGGATGTAACATTTACAATATTCAAACATTTACGCTGTTGGCAAGGAACGTCTGCATGAAGCTCAATACTGAATGGTGGACCAAACAGTAGCTGTAAATGTTTTATTAACATACACACTTTCAAGCAAATTTGGAAGTGGAAATCAACCCCCTGCTACCTGGTCAGAACTGATGTGGCAAGCATCCTGTAGTAATTTCTAACCAGTATATCATCAATGAAATGACAACAGACAAAACAGATCTTAAGCTGGTTTAAAAAAAGAGGAAGAAAATTCAGAGGGTTAGGAATAATTCTTCAAGCAAAATGACAAATTTGTCAACTTGTGGAAATTCAAGCTCCTGTTTAGGTTTCTATTTTGATTAGAGAAAGAAGCCTAATCAATAAAAAGCAAGGAAACACGGACAGTTACATAGCTTTTCAGCCATTTCATTAAAATAAAATGTAACTTCTTATTTCCTTTCAAACAAAAGTTTTTAAACGTATTTGTCCCTTGCATGACATATAAACCAAAGCCTATTTGCCCGCAGAAATGCATCCCATCCCCTGTGGCATCCCACAGTTAGCGTGCTGCATTCCTCTCCTGTCCCACCAGACAGCACCCTCACCACCACCCCTGCCATGATCCCCACGTTCTCCACCCACAGTGCCACTGCCCGTTGCCCTGACAGTGCTCTCAGTCCTCTCCATCGCCCTTGGCCAGTGCAAAACCAGCAAGTAATGTGTTCAGTTGTTGGTCCATCAGACCCAAGTGCACACAGAGCTGCCCAGTGCCTGCCGTGGAGGGGCAGGCTCCAGCTCTGCTCCTGGTTCCTCTCTTCTCACCCCCCCCTCGAGGTCCATGATGCTCGCAGCAGCTGCGTATCTACTGTCCTGTCAAGCCGAATCAAGTTTAAAAAGGGATCAAAAGCTTTTACAGCTGAATGAGAAACAGAAAACTCACTCAAATAACCTTCCTTAGGAAATTAGGATTAAAGCATGCAATACTATTATTTGTACTTATCTATTAATAATGCAGTGATATAGAGGGAGTGTAGGATTTTAGCCAGCTACTCTGTACATTTTAATTAAAAGTTACACACAGAAGCCCAGACAAGGCAAAAAATATATTCCCAGAATGCAGTCACTGGGAATCTACTTCAACATGAACTGAGAGGAAGTACTGCTGAATCTAAAATAACTGCGGGACATACTGATCTTACAGAATTTGAAAAGCAGGTGAATGGAAAATGTGACTAAACCTTTTCTGGTTTACCTGATGGAAAAGAGGCAAATGTATATACTGTTGATTACAGTGCTAAATTCATTGAGGACAGTGCAGATCTGTGAGTCATAGTTGTCTTCTTGCTGCAAGCTTACACTTTAAAGCCAGTCTCCTAATCCCCTTGCTGCTGCGTTTCCTCACATCAGTATTTAGGAGCATTTTAATGACTGCTTTCTTACAGCTTTCTGTATCTACAAGAGGTATACATCTTCCAGGAAAATACTGCCCGTGGATGAGTGGCCATACTCTACCTTCATCTGGTCCTTTTTAGTCTGCCCTCAGTCAGGGCATTTACTTTCTTCCATATTTGTTCACAGTAGATGAAAAGTCACTAAAAATAAATAGGATTTTCAGAGAAAACATCAGCACAAGAAACTGGCAAAGTGGTTTGTTTGTTTTTGGTTTTTTTTTTAATCTGACCAAATTATACCATCATGAAAATATACATGAGCAAGAATAAAAAACAGAGTCCACAAAACCAAAAAATTGCCTTCAAAGCTCACATGAGAGAAAGAAAAAGAATTTTTATTTTTTCATGTGCCAGTACTTAAACTATTTTTTACTCCAGATGTTAAAATCAACCTCTTCAGGGAGGTCTTTGTCTTCAGCAAAATATTATTTGAAGGTTGAAAAAGAGGACTTGGGACCTACAGCTATATTCTGCCTTATGCTCTCTATTCTTCCATTGGTTTGATTTCAGAGTATATGTAAAACTAGTCAGGTAATTATTGTTCCAGTTTCACATGAAGTGTTCATTTACAAACATGGGGCATTTTAACTCCCTTTATTTCTCCAATATTCTCATTTGGTCAACTGTTTCTGCCCCAAATCCCAAACAGCAACAAGCCCAAGCATAAAGCCCTGGCTTTTGTGTAGGCTATCATTGTGTATAGAATAGAATAGGATAGGATAGAAATAGAAATAGAAACAGAAATAGAATAGACTATTTCAGTTGAAAGGGACCTACAATGATCATCTAGGCCAACTGCCTGACCAGTTCAGGGCTGACCAAAAGTTAAAGCATGTTGTAAGGGCATTGTCCATCCCTCTGCAAGGCCTCTTGTCCCTCAAGAGAGTCAACCCCTACCAAGCCACTTGTACCGCTACCTAGCCACTTTTCTACTGATGGTCTCTGCATACATGGAATATGAGGGACTTTGTGCACAAGAGCCTCCAGTTAATAATGAATATTGTTTAAGGCAATATTTGAAAAATATGTACTCATGGAAATGGTTTGTCTTGCACTAGTTTCAAACTGCACCTAAATGAGACAGGGAAGAGATCAAGAAGGTAGATTACGAGATCATCTACCCTCTCAAGAACAGAATGATGACCTCAGTAAGGACAGACCAAATCACAGATTCTCTGCATAAGCCCTCCTTGAGTCCTAAATGGACAGGAGCATCTCTACCAGCCTCTTAAAGGCCGTAACTAAATGCTTCTACTCAGCTTTTTGTATCCCTGGAGGTATTCAAAAAGCAAGTGGACAGGGTACTCCAGGGCATGGTTTAGGGGGCATGATTAATGGTCGGACTCGATGATCTTGAAGGTCTTTTCCAACCGAAATGATTCTATGATTCTGTAATGCTACAGAAAGAAGAGAACAAGGGAAAAAACCTTCCCTTCCTTTCTCCTTTTGTTAAAAAGGTACAAATGTTACAAACTCTGCTTTTCAAAAGTGTTCAGTATTGTTGCACGTGCAGTTGAGGTTTTGTGCCTGAGTATCAGAGCACTTTGTATTATGCAGAACTGTTTATGCATACATATGTGCTATACACAATATACATGAATATATAATAATATATACACACGTCCCACTAACTCCAGTTGAAGCTGTGAATGCTCAGGACTTCTGTAAATGAGGGGATTATATCAAATGCCCAGAAAATTTGGACATACTCCTGTATGAATAGTGGGAAACGGTCCAATGAAAGTGGATCAATTCACCACAGCAGCCGGTGCTTATGCTAACTGTGGTTCAAGAATTTTACTTCAGGATACATTCTGTCTCGACCCCTACACTGCATAACCCTACCACATATGTGGTTTGATGCAGTCCAAGCAAAATCTATCCTACAAAACTTCCCTTTTTTTGGACAGCATGCCATCAGCAGCCCAATCTGGAAAGCATCACCCTACTGTTTCATCTGTCTCACACACAGGTCACAGTCACACATAACTGCCTCTGCCAACACTGTCAATATAAGGCTTGCTACAGGAAAAGGAGCCTTATCTTTGTTTCAGGCTATGCCATTTCTGGTACCATAATGGTTGCTTCCCATCCCACCTTGTGGAGGAAGACACATGTCCTCTGTCAGGATAGTCTGCTTAACACCACCATATGATTGAATGTTGTAAAATTGCCTGACTTGGACTAAAATGGGGAGAGATCACCTGTCTAGAGTAGTATCTGCCTAGAAGAAAAACCTGTGTATTAAATGAATTAACCCCAGTTGGGTGGAGCAACCAAGAAAGACCCAAGATAACATAAAGGGACTGTGCAGAGACACCCCAGTGGGGGACACCAGAAGCAGCACCTGAGAGCACTGTGACGTTCCTGTGTACCTTACCTTTTGTCTTTGCTTTCTAATCCTCCCTCCACTTTTATTTCCAACTGTGTTGCCCAGCACCATGTCCTTATATGAGGATATATGAGACCTAGCTCATAAGGTTAAAAATCCTCATCCTCTTTTTCTTTCTTGGGAGCTCCTAATTCTTTTCTTCCTCTCCAGATCTTCCCAATTCAGTGCTCAGCCACAGTCTCTCCCTGATTCCCTGTCCCTCGCTCTGTAGTCACTTTGCAGGGTCAGACTTCTGTTACAGACTGCCTTCCACACATCTCCTCTGCCCCCACACCAATTTACAGACCCGGCCCGAGACTGCTCAACTGGTCCCAGTCTCTTCATTGAAACTCAGCCCTGTGTTCTTCACAATTCTGCAGTAACAGTCCTCTGCACTGCACAGCTGTCTATTTTGTTCCTGTATGAATTGCATTGAATATGCCTTGCTTTCAGCCTAACAACACTGTGTAATAACTTTGAAAGAACAAACTCCTTTAGCTTAAAAAGAAAGAGCAATATTGACAGTAGGACTCTTATACCACTTTTCCAAGTGTACAAATAAAATGGTCTCAAATTTCAGCATCATTAAAGATGAAGGCTTGCAAGTACATCATTATTTTGTGTTTTGCCATCCTTTATGGGCTCTATTAGACTGATGAAAGCTTTCTGACACTTTCTAGCCCTTTCTGACAACTTTGTTCGTGCATTTCTCTAGAAAAGCAGAGATTTAAGAAGGAGGAACTGCTACTCCTATTTAACATACTGAGAGCTATTACCAAGCATCTCAAAGAGCTCTTTGTTAACCATGAAATACTACACAGAAGTGGTTAATTAACTGTGGTGATGTAGAAACACCTGGGAACAGTTAGTTATAAGCAGCGCTATGATGTTACAACTTGTGTTGGCTGTTTATGTTGTTCTCCCAGCAGAGAGTTTGCTGGGTATGGCATCTTTTCATATTCATTGTTTTAAATCTATTTGCACATTCACCTTTTGTTCCTCAGTCCATGATCTGAAACTTTAAAGTGAACAGGGGGAAACTGTGTTGTTTGAGTGTTACAGTATTTACCTATGATGTGCTGGGGAGAAGCCTTTTGGGCTGCAGATCAAAATGTGTTCATTTGTACAGCCCACTTTATGTATGTCCAATGAATGCAGATTCTACCACCCGAAAAATGAGGGCATCTCAAGAGTAACTGTATACCATGTGCCATGTGGCAAAGCAAATTACAGAGTGTAAACCTAACTTGGGCATCTGTGTCCCTGGCATAAAAAACCAGCTTTTATCTCTGTTATATTTCTGAACAACAACCACAGTCTTCCCTCCTGTTGGAGGATTAAGAATCCAAGTATTGGATTCTTAATTACCTAGTGCAAGCATACTTCTCATTTCAGTGAGAAAAAAGAGAAAAAAATAAAAGTAAAACCTAGACCAGAAGAGGTAAAGATCTACTGCTGGGTTGGATCCTGACATACAGTATGGTTTTTTTCCCTACACAGCTGTGCTCCGAGATATCATTTTGTGGAAAAATGCAGCAGCAGTTTATTAGTTCATAAGGAAAAGTCAACTAAACTGTCCTTCTACGAGACTTATTCCTCAAGCTTGCTCATAAACATCATTGTCTAAATTTAGATCTGGATATATATCTAATGATTTTATTTCAAAGCATGTTAATGGCTGTCTCAGTCCCAGGTCAGCTACAGTCCATGCTACAGCAATAACCGTTGTACCACTGTGATACCATTGACTATTGACATCGCTGTCTCAGTGAACACTCTTAAGTAAAGAATGATAGCAATATACCAAATCAATATTTGCACCTTATTCTTTATTGCTGTGTTTAGATATTGAAAAAGCATATTTCTTCTTGTCAGAATCCATAGCTTTGATTCCTCTATACTTTAGCAGTATGATTTAAGTTTCCAAGGTATATAATGAGTAAAAAGCATATAACCAACAGCATCCACAAATTTCTAGCAAAACTTAAGCTAGTATTGTGCACCCTTTCTCTGCAATTGCACTTAATTCCTGGGAGAGGAATTCCTTAATTGCAGGAGAGGGGGTGGGAGGGGGACTCCACCCTCCCTACCACTGATGTCTCCTTGCATGTGCCTTCATATTTACGGAGGAGTTCCAGCCTTCAATTCTTTGCAAATTCATTGTTCCTTTCTCACCTATCCACCCATCTTCTGTTTCAAAATCCTTTCTAATCTTTACCTAACCTACTTTCTTTTGCCATGACCTACCAAATCTTTCTTTCATCACCTTCCATTTTTAGCAACAGTAGTATCTTCCCCCATTTTCTATTGTTATCTGCTGCAATGGTGACATCTACCCCAGAAATGCCAAATTTGAGTATGCATGTAGCAAAACTGGAATCAATATGAAAAAAAAAGTAATTAGGGGCAGGTTGTTAATTCAGGACGAGTTTGGATGGAGAAAAAGAGATGCAAGGGCTGTGAGAAGGTCCATCTAATTCAGAAAAAATGGAGTATAAGGGATGAAATAATCAGAAGACAAACATAGGGCAACTCTCTGACAGTAGCAGTGTGGATGCCTACAAACGATAGCTAATCTGACTGGCAAATACCAAGTTCACTGGGATAACCAGCTGGGTTCTCTATCAGGCCTATGGCTATATGACTTGGTGTGGGGAGAAATAGACTTGCACCTTCATATTTATAGGATTTTAATTCAATTAGGGGCTCTTTATCTGATTCACTTGATTTAAGAACAATAGTTAGTTTCATAGCAGTACATAATAGCCTGCACAATCGTAATCATAAATTAATATTAGCAGTATGCTATTTAGCTAATTTGATTACTGATAATTTTGCTGTTCTTTGCTGTCGTGGTTTAACCCCAGCCAGCAACTAAACACCACGCAGCCGCTCACTCACTGCCCCCCCACCCAGTGGGATGGGGGAGAAAATCGGGAAAAGAAGCAAAACCCGTGGGTTGAGATAAGAACGGTTTAATAGAACAGAAAAGAAGAAACTAATAATGATAATGATAACACTAATAAAATGACAACAGCAATAATAAAAGGATTGGAATGTACAAATGATGCGCGGTGCAATTTCTCACCACCCGCTGACCGACACCCAGCTACTCCCCAAGCGGCGATTCCCCGCCCCCACTCCCCAGTTCCTATACTAGATGGGACGTCCCATGGTATGGAATACACCGTTGGCCAGTTTGGGTCAGCTGCCCTGGCTCTGTCCTGTGCCAACTTCTTGTGCCCCTCCAGCTTTCTCACTGGCTGGGCATGAGAAGCTGAAAAATCCTTGACTTTAGTCTAAACATTACTGAGCAACAACTGAAAACATCAGTGTTATCAACATTCTTCGCATACTAAACTCAAAACATAGCACTGTACCAGCTACTGGGAAGACAGTTAACTCTACCCCAGCTGAAACCAGGACATTTGCCAATTTCCTCATATTGTATTCATTAATCAATAAACACCTTAATCAGTTTACACCAGTTACATCTTGAGTCTCTGATTTAAAAGGGGAGTGTTAAGCCTCAGAAACACTATGTCTCTGGGCTTGGTACTTGTGTAGACACATTCATTCCCAGAATTGCTACCTTGAAGAGTCCAGAAGAGACTGTAGTTTCTAGCAGTGCTCTGAGGTTCTTACTGCTGGATATCCCGGAAGACCTCCACCAGGGAAAATCAACACTTCAGAGACTTTTGGGGTCCTCTGCATCTCATAGTTCATTGACATTAACAACCGTTGGTATCGGCCCTCCTGATTCCAGCCAGGTAAGTGCCATGAAAACATGCTAGTGCCAAAATTCTAGAAGCCTCACTCATCACCATTTTAGCATTGGGCTTAGAGCTCCAGAGGCACAATATACGTCACTGGTCTGGCTGGGGGGCTTCTCTGCCTTTCAGAGCAATTCCTCCAAGGCTGAAAACAGCAGTGACCTCAGAACCCACCTATCTTCTGGTCTGTTCAGTGTTGGGAGAAGCTGAATTGAAGTACTATGCCTAGATTTAAAACTCTTTTTCATACAAATGTGCCTCAGGTGCAAGACCAAGAAGACAAAAGAAACTGGATTTGTTCCTTTGTTGGGGGAGGGCATGGCAAGGAGAGAGATCGCTGAAGTCTTCCTCTATGGTTATGGAAACTATTGTTTTCATAAGGGTATAAATATCCCCTTGGGAAATGACCAGAGGAAATCAAGTTACCAGGGGAAAAACTAAGATTAGATAGAGGTAAAACTCTTTCATTATTAAGATAGTACAACTAGCTTGTACCAGGACTGTAGAAAAGTGTTGGAATCTCTTTCACTCTAAGTTAATAAGAAAAGGTTAGACAAGCATCTGTACAAATTACTTAGATACACTTGATCTGCTAGAATGTAGGGAGAAGATTATGTGTCATTTTGAGAGTCCCTCTATATCTACAACTGTGATACTTGAGTCAGTAACTTCTGATACTTGAGTCATATTACAATGAATCCAATTATAATCACATTGCAAAACAAATTACATTTTTAATCTCAAATTTGGTAGATAACCTAACACAGGAAAAGAAGAAATATTAAACAAATATGTTGCTGTTGATAGCTAGAGTAGTATCTTTCCTCAGTTTCTGTTTAGCAGGTTTCCTCTCTGTTTCTTTAAAATAAATGAATGAGCTCATGTAACAGATGAGACAAATAATGCCTTTCTGTATACTTGTAGTTCAGATTCTGAAATTCTCAGCCTTACCCATTAAAATAAAATCACATATATAAAAATGGCAAAATATCCCTCTTCCTATTGGTCTGACATGAATGTGCAAAAGTCCATGAAAACTTCTACACAGAAACTTTTCAACAGAGATTCTTCTGCCTTTTGTTGCTTAAGAACAATGGAATAAATGTTGGATGATTTTATTTTGCTCTCCTTTGTGCCCCTTCACACTCATACCATAATTTGGATCATCTCCATTGCCAATACAGACATATTGTGTGACATGGAAGATTAAAGTTCAAGAGAAATTCAAGAACTCTATAAACAGAACAACACATAGGCAGTGAAGATCAAAACCTCCATAAGACTACTTAGTTTATTGAATTAAATTCTGTAAATATATGTTCTAAGGTGATATGGAGTAAATAAAACCAGAACTGACTCTTTGATACAGTCTAGTGAGCTCATTCTATTTAATGCCAAAATATTACTTTGGTGACAAGTTTTCTTGTTTTCCCATCAGAACAGTGTTACAGTAGACTGTGAAGTCAAAAGTATGATATTTTCTTCTCACATCACTACTTCTTCCAAACGGTCTTTCTCTGAATGAACATACACTGCCTTCAGCATGAATAGTCAGAAACATTTGGTGTAGGAAAAGTGGCATATTTTGCTAGCAATTATCTATTTGTAACTAGCAGTTGAAAGACTCTTTTTCCTGAACCAGTATCTTTATCTGGTTAAGTGACTTGGTTAGTAGAAGGTTTCTGAAAAATGCTGTGTTGTTTTTAGTAATTTGACATTTGCAAAGAGGCCATTATTTAGTTCCCTGAATGATTTCTTGCTATTTGACATTTTAGGAATTGAAATTCCATTTGCAAACAACCTTTTGCATAATTAATATACTAAAAATGGTTATTTGAAAGAGGTGTAAACCTGCTCTCCCATACTATGACTGTATAACTGAGGTCATAATTATCATTCAGCTGTTACCCTGTATTTAGTTTTGCAGCTCCATACACAGAGTCCCAATTTCAAAAAAAGACCTTTTGTTGTTTCTCTTCCTTTATCAGGTCTATGCCTCTGATTTGTTTCCAGTATCAGCTTTGCTAGATAAGTTGTTTCAATAGCTTCAGGCATAAAAATTGAAGACAAAAGCAGAATGTTCCTGCTGCAGATCAATCATTATAGATTTTAGGTTTAGGACCTGTTTTAGGCACTCTATGGCTTTTTGGGAGGAAAAATCATCATTTAACTCTACCTTGGCACTTTAATCCTAAATTTCAGTAATGACAATGAGTGCTGTACTTGATACCCAGGTGTGGTGGGTTGACCCTGGCTGGGTGCCAGGTGCCCACTAATGCTGGTCTATCACTCCCCCTTCTCAGCTGGAGAGGGGGAAGAAAATATAACAAAAGGCTCGTGGGTGAAGATAAGGATAGTTTAATAAAGTGAAAGCAAAGAAAAACAAATGATATTATTCTCTACTTCCCATCAGCAGGCGATGTCTAGCCACTTCCAGGGAAGCAGGGTTTCAGTATGTGTAGTGGTTGCTCTGGAAGACAAAAATGCCCCCCTTCCGTCTCCTTTTACTTAGCTTTTATATCTGAGCTGATGTCATATGGTATGGAATATCTGTTTGGTTAGTTTAGGTCAGCTGTCCTGGTTATGTCCCCTCCCAAGATCTTGCCCTGCCCCAGCCTGCCATTGAGGGGGGGGCAAAAATGTTGGAGAGACAGCCTTGATGCTGTGCCAGCACTGCTCAGCAGTAGCCAAAACACTGGTGTGTTATCAACACCTTTCTAGCTACTGATGCAGAGCATGGCACTACGAGGGCTGCTATGGGGAGTATTAACTCCATCTCAGCCAGACCCAATACGCCAGGCCACTGTGGAGAAATGGGCAGAACATAGGAAAAGACAGCGTTGCTAGAGGTATTATCATTTGCCAAAAGTGTTATAATATCTGTATATGTAGCTGTTATATATTCTTTATAACAATGGAAAAAAGGCCAATCCAGAAAAAAAAAAAACCCCAATCCCCTCATTCTTTGTGCAAGTGGTATGTCTCCCTTATTAAAGTTGGAAGTACTAGTTAGAATTGTGTGGTAGATATTGTAATTAGGCTCCTGAAAAACTTTGGGTACATTTTGAAGATCTGTTTAATCAGCATTGCATGTAGCCACATCTTAATCCGTGATAAGTATTTTAGCAAATATTAGCTAGAGCTTAATGTCGAGCCTTTATTATAGAAAGTTTATCTAGCCAGAACAAAGTATAAACATTTCTTATGCAAAGCAGTGTCTAACCCAAAGAATGTGACTCAGGGCCAGAGGAAAGGATAAGGCAGTAGGTTGTTTTAAAGAACTTGTAGTACCTTTAGTACCAGCAGATATTCTGAGTGTTACTTGTAGAGGGCTAGGTTGTACTGTTAGGCCCAGCTCTAAACCAACAAACAAAAAAGAATAAAATCACAATTCATAACACTGAAGCATGTAACACCCTATGAGTAATAATTATGCATTGATTACATTTTGTTTCTGTGTAAAAACAATCTAGGAAAGGATTTTGATGATTCAGAACTGAGGAAGTCATGGAATAAATGAAATCTGAACAGAAGATAAGCAATTCTTCTAAATTGAAAGATACCCAAGCAGCTTGAACTTTCAGTTTAAATGTAAATAGGTAAAAGGGATTTTTTTAAAGACAAGGAAGAAAATATCCTGCTTTTCATCTAGAACTAGATGAAGTTCTACCTGTGCAGTGCTTCTGGTAGTTACTTGCAAGCAATACCCTAAGAAACATGGATGTCTGATTAAAAACATGAGAGTTTCTACTTTTCTTGTGAAGAATTGCTAGAGGGCAGTGATTGCCACACCTGAGCCTACCTGGCAGCTGAGGGCAGTTGTATAAAATTAGATTCCATTTCAAGGTGCACAATTGATCAGTCTCTTCTTTTTGTACTTCTGAAGGTCCACAAGGCAGGATGGGTTGGTAAAAGGAGTGTGGATTTGGACCTTCCCCTCCAGAGACTTGGCCACTCTCTACTTCTGCTGCTTGCTTTTTGTGTTAGACTCGAACCCATGTGAGAGCCCATAGGGAGCCACATGCTCCTCATCTTGTTTGTGCTAAGAATATTAGGACAGCATGCAAGGCTTTAAGTTCTGTTCTGAAGGCGACTGTGCCAAACTAAAGATTCTGTAATCATATTGGTTCAAGCTAGGAAGCATCTTAGTTATATAACAAACGTACAATGCAGTGTGCCAAAAAATAGAGTACAGTCATGTGGAGCTTCTCTTTGCCTGTTGATAACTTAGAAGACTGACACTAATGAGGTCCCTTGATAAGCAAAAGCAGAACTAAAAGCATCCTAACTTCAAAGGATTTTGTGCTTCAAATATTGAAGTGGTGCAGTAGAGAGAAAGGGCTCACAGTTGTGGAATCCCATGAGTTAAGTCAAACTGCTTGAAGATTAAAAGCCGTATCTGACCTTGTATCACAGATATATAAAAGATGGAAAATCTGTTCAGAGGAGATTATTGTCCCAGTTTCTGTATAATTTCTAAGGGAACTTCCCACAGGGGACTGTGTGGCTGAAGTTTGATAAGGCCTGACATTGCTGGGGATCACGTGAATGATATGCATGACTTTGTGAGAATCAGGCAGAAGTTTTTCCCACATGTACATGCTTGGTAACCATCAATGAAGAAAAACATCAGTCATGCTTCACTAAGGATTTTAGGGAAGTTGTGGGAACTGTGATAATATCCTAAAAATAAAGCCCTAGGAAGATTTAAAATGTTAAAACAAAATAAAATATATTGGAGTATATAAAAAGAAAGATAGGCCAAGAAAAATAGCGATTTCCAGGGTGAGATTTTACTATCCTAAATCTGTTTTGTGTTTCTCACCATCTCTTAAAAATTTCCCAGTCTGTGGCTACTATAAGTGTCTAATAGCAACAGATCCTGGCTGCTTATGTAGGGTTTCTGATCCCAGGAATGAGAGCTTCTGTGCAGGTAGATGACTCATGCAGGTTACCCTAACCAGGTGGTTGTCAAGTACTTGGTGTTCTTGGTTTTCAGCCATTGAATCTATTTTGCTGTGTTTCACAGTCCCTGTTGTGAGCATTGCCAGATGTCAGGAGCTCTCTTCTCGGTAGTTCAATGTTTAGGAATGGGACAGAAATAGTGTAAGAGTGGGAAAACAAAGCTGGTGAGGTGGTGTATGTGCTAGACGGGAAAGACTGGAAGTCTTGGCTGGGGTGGGGAGAGGAACAGAGATGCAGTGTTGGTTTTCAGCAGCAGGGAATAGGTGGTAGGAGAGTAGGTGCGGCAGTGTGGTGCTGAGCTTTTGGTTGGGGAAGCAGGCTGGTGGGAAGGGCAGGAAGAATATTAGAACAATGTAGGGAAACCTTGCCCAACCTCCTCCTAAAAGCATGGTTAATTTATGTGTTAGATCAGATTGCTCCTGAATTCTTAGAGACTATGGGATCCTGATCCAGGCTTGGGGAAGGTGTACAGTTTCTGACAGAGAGACGCAGGGGCTGAGGTGGCTCCTCTCTGCCATTCGCCATGCAGTTGGGCATTAACAGACTGTTTTAGAATATGGGCGTGTATGGCATACCTCTTGGCTGTGTAGGTTTATGAGATGTCACGGAGCCAGCAGGGGCTGCCCTTTAGCTTTTATGCAAACAGAATAAGGAGGCTGGATGTAAAAATGAAAATATACTTTTGACAATCAGTTTTGAAAAAAAAAAATGACTCATTTACATGAGAAAATAAAATATAGAAGAAATTAAGTGTTGCATTCAGCAGGAAGATCTGAATCCAAGAGTGGGATTTTGAAAAGTTTGACTGCTGCTGAGGATCATCAGTTGAAAAATCATAAGCAATTCAGGGAAAAATTTTTTCAATCCTGGGGAAAAATTCAACACAATTCTTAAATCTTGAGTAGCTCCTTTGGCTTTTCTTGGGGCTTCTCAAAGTCACTCCATGATCCAAATCCCTGGTCTGTTGTGCTGTGCAGTCATTTTATGAAGCTGACTAGTGTCTTGCACAGATTAGAAGGAAATTAATGCTTCCCTGAAGGGGAGTCAGAACGTATTCTGGATAGGTAGATAATATTTCATACTTTGGGGGTTCTTTTAAATTGGTTTTAACTGTTGTGTTCCTCTCCTGGTAATAAGATGCAGGTCTGGGTAGCTCTGTCCTAGATTTAGTTAGCACATCAAAGGGACTTGAGGGGTATGTAAAGGTGAATCCTGAAGTGGTTTTTGAGAGTTATTTTCTTACAAAATACAGAGCAGTTAGCTCCAATTTTCATAATAGTCCTTTTGCCATTATAGTAATTCTGAAGTAACTTTGCCCTTAGAACTTTTTTGTCCTTGCTCAGATAAAAATCTCATACTTGAAGTCCTGCAGATGCTTTCAAATGGACAAAAAAAGGAATGGTTTTCACACCTACTTCCTCTATGTCTTTTCCTGGGAGGCAAGACTGCAGATGGTTGAGATGTGTCTAAAAAATACCAACCTTTTTTATGAGAAAGGGGTGATTAAACACTGCAGGACTGGGCATAACATTTAAATGCATTAAAAGATGAAAGCCTCTTGTGTTGCTAAGAGCTAATGATGATGCTGTATGTTCTTGAAGGGAGAATATCTTTCTTGATTTGCAGTTCTCAAAAGCAATATATACTTTTATGATTTAGATTTGAGGATTGTTATCTTCAGTCATTTTATGTTCACATCTTTACAAATGTGTATTTTTACTTTGGCTTCCATTTTTTTTCCTTTTCAAAGTCTTCAAGTTTAGCAGAAATGAGTAGGATTTTCACTACTTGGAAAGTGCTAAATGCCTTTTACAGGATCAGAGTTTCCTTGTAGTCTGGGAAATCTTAATATTGAACAAAGAGTTTGATTTCCAAGAATGTATGTGATAAATAATATGAACAAGGAAAAACCATACCTAAGTGATCAAAAAACTTGTGTGTAGTGATAGGTTTTGTTCCCATATTAATAACACATTTGATTAGGGAAAAGTGTAATCACTGGAGGAAAAAAATGCGGCACAACAACAATGAATTAGAAATAGTATGAAGAATTGTAAATTACAATTTATTATATCTTTCAATCACAATGAAATTAACTTCTCCTAACCTCTGTTCCATCTCTTCTTCTTTCTGTATAAACCCCAGGGTTAGGGTTCCAGATACAGAAATAGATGCGAACGTACTCACAGGAGTAGCAATAAACTCATGTTTCCATTCAATGAATTGAGACAACTCCTGCTCAGCACAGTAGCAACTTTTATTATTTAGTCAGTGTTGGCAAGTAGACACAAAATACCTAATCTCCCAAAGGACACAGACCAGAAATCTAATGGGCTTCAGAGTGGTCTTCCTCTGTAGACCTCACAACTGCATCTGGTAGTGCTTACCTTGTGACAAGAAGAGAAGGGAAACAGAACTTCATGCAGGCAAAGGAACCTCTTTTCTCTGACTTGGTATTTATCTCTTGCAAGAGTCCATGCAAATTCTTGCTGGGATGTTTCTGCTTCCACAGGAGGCAAGCAGGGCTTTTGGATTTTCACACTGAATTGTGAGCACATCACAGTCTTTTTAAGACATTACATGACGTAGCTACAGAATGTTCCTCCATGATCTGAAATACTTGTTGCATTAGCACATTATTACTCCACAAACCAGAACACTCTTATCTGCAGCTATTGATATTGTAATTAAAAACAAATGGAAATCTAGATATACCTATCCTAGAAAAACTGAAGGGGTGCACATTTTTTTAAAAAAACCTGGTTTCATTTAAAAAAAAAAAGCAAAAAAAAAAGCTGTTTACTATGCCCCTATGCATTTTCAAGCTGAGCATTTAGTTTTATAATGAAATTTCTTCTTACCACATTTATTAACATATTTTCCTTTGCTAAAAGCCTTGTGGGTTTATGTTAAAAAATTAGTCTTTACTTTTAATTATGTGATGAAGCCAAAAACTGGCAAACTTTCCAGAAAAAAATCTCATTCTTTCTTAGTGTTAAACATGGTGTGTGTGCCGCAAGGGAAATAGCTTGATTTTCTGAACTGTATTATTGGCTTGAGGGAGGAAAGAAAAGACTTACATTGACAAACAAACTCATTAATGCAAGAAGAGGATAAATATATTAAAGGTTACCAAAATGCTATTTAACATTTAAGAAACATTCTTACAAACATTAACCCACTCCCCCCCCAGTTTTCTAAGGGGAATCAGGCTTAGATAGTAGGAATTAAAAGAAGAGAAACATTGAAAAATAGATTTGTTACACCTGGGATGCTACAAAGGAACTCATTTGTGAAATAATTGTCTGAACTGAATTTCAGCCTTCTCCTCTGTTGCTTGCATTCAGCACTCTAGGTTATAAAAGTCCTCATTGCTAAAAGTTGCAATCTAAGAATAATAGTAATAACACTAGTACTAGCACTAGAAGCTTCAAATGATGATGTGTTCCCTTTGTGTTAGGTATTACACAAACACAACTGAAATGGAAAGATCAAGGGAAAAAGAAATGCTATTTTTCCCATTTCACATCAATGAGTCACAATACATTTAAGCAAATTTCCAATGTTCTCCTGAATTAGGGTTTAATTCTGGAGTGAGGGTTTGAGCACACTGACTACATCTGAATTAATCTTTGCTTGCACACTGCACTTTCCCCCTGCCTTCTGCTGCTTTGATCATCCACATTAGGTGCCTCTTATAAGACATGCGGGACACATGCCTAAACGTCCTTTGAGTGAAAATGAGTGTGCAGGGAACCAAAGAGTAGGTTGTAATCTTCATGGTTTACTTAAAATGGAAGAGGATCACAACAGGGGTTCTGTCAAGGATTGAGAGCTGAACTAGACAAGTGTAGCTGTGTTTGATCAGAGGTCCATCTAACACAGTATCATCTCACCAGCAGTGATCAGTGGAAGGTGCTTATGGTGGAGCATAAGAGCAGACAAGCATACTCCAAATAGTCACCTAGCTGCCTTTGTTCTTTGACCACAGTTAACATCTTCTGTGTTTCATAGTCATTGGTGTCTTTTTTCCCCACACCAGAAATCTTAAAATCTCTTTTTAAACCTACAGTAACTCTAAAAACTCATCAATTCTTGTGGCAAGGAGCTATGTATCTTAAATCTACCCTTTGTGAAGTGGTTTCATTTTTTTTTTTTGTTCTGAAAGTGTTGCACCTAATTTTCTTTGCTGTTCCCTGTTGTTGCTGAAAGGGACAGAGAACGGCTTCCTACCCTCTGCAGGCCATGCTTGATTTTGTAGGTCTCTAGCATATTTGCTTCCCAGTCACCTCTCTTCACAGGCTAAATAATTACATTTTATTAGCTATTCATGGACAAAATCAATGCAATATTCTGATACTTTTTATCTTTCTACTGCTTTTTCCCCCCCCTCCTACAATCTTCTTCAAAGTCAGGAGCCAAAACACATGTAGCGTTCAAGATACAAATCTCATATGGATTTGTACAATGGTATTATGCTTACTGGCTTTTTTTTTTCCCCTCTCTCTCCTAACAGGCCTTAAAACTGGATTTTCTTTTTTGACTAACAGTTAGCATTGATGCACTGTGGTGTTTTCACAAAGTGTTACTATAACCCCAAGAACTCTTTCATAAGGGTCATACTCGGCTCAGAATCCACAACTGTACATACAAATTTAGGATTCTTCCCTGTCCATGCTCTTCCCCAAACAATCTAAACTTCACAAGTTTCCTGTTGTCTCACTTTTCCAATTGTCATGGTCCCTCTGAATGGCAACCCTGTCTCTTGGAGAAGCAATATTTCTTGCTTGTCCCAAGCCCTTCCAGCTTGGTGTCACCTGCAAGCTTGCTGAGCGTGTACCCTGTCCTATCATACAGACTGTTTGAGACCTTAAACAGAAGATCAAAGGCGTTCAGTCACTTGTCCTCCTCTCCTAATGATTTTCAAAGTTTCAGAAGGTGTTTTCTTTTATCATTCTCAAATACATAGAAATTTAAAGTTGTTTCCTCTCAGGTGGCTCTCTCCCCAGTCTGCACTGGAAGGTATATTAAAATGTTTACTTTTATTAGAAGTTTTCTATTTTAATCTATTACCCAATTGCATTTTTTTGGTAATAAAGATGGAGGTGATGGAGAGGCCCTCCTGTTGACCAAAGGGTTGGATATGGCTTGTCTTTGAGGAATACTATCTGGGAAATTCAGTAGAACGTAAAAGAATGTTTCAGATCCTATATTAGGGAGTGGACTAGTACTTCATATTCAATATTAATTCTCTCAGTTTTAAAATGTGTTGTCTTTCTTATATCCATTTCTCTCTGATACAGCAAGGAAAAGAATAATTTGCTGCGTTAGATTGGAAAAAGAAAAGGTACACTGAGCTAAAAAGACCAGATAATTGAATTAAAATAATTGATGCATATGAAAAAGGAACTGTGAAAATAAGAGAAATATATATGATACTTTGAGAGATATGATGTTTCCTTAAAATGTCCTTTGAATGTCCTTCAGTCTTCTTGTGCTCATCCATTTGTTTTATATTATAAAAGGATCTTCTAACTATTGAATAAACTTACTGATTGCCACTTGATGTTCAAGTGATCTTGCACCAACGGAATCAAGTTCTGGCACAAATAACTTCTCCCTTCTCTTGTTTACTACCCTTATATTTTAATTTTCTCTCAGCCTGTATCTTGTTATGTTTGAATCAGTTATATCACTGTATTTTTTCAAAAAATAGAATAGAACGGAGATCCTGTTATGTTGCTAACTATATCTGACTCAAAATAGATGAATTTGAAGTGGGTGGCCAGAATCACAGGCAATATTCTAGATGAGCTCTTCCATAATAGCATTCAAAGTGGAAAACTGGAAATAGTTTGCCTGATGCATTTTAGCATTATATGTGCCTCTTCTATAACTTCTTCAAACTGGTGGTTCACAGTCTGACTAACCACTGATACTTTTTTCTCCCCTTGTCTTGCAGCTGGTTTAAACTAAGATTCTTACTGTTATTTTGCCAATAAATTATGGGAAACTGCTGTACGTCCACATATTGTTGCGTTTCTGTTGCTCCATTGACAAACTCTTCCCATTTGTTTTGTTCCATTTCTTCTCTGCTTTGACAAAATGTTCCTGGTGACTCTTGAGTCTTCCTTCTAGCCCCTGCTATCCTGGCACATCGTGGCAGAGAATTGTGAAGTCCCTTGAGCACCAAGCAGGCAGCTCTGAATGCTCCACTCTGCTCTGAAAATCCAGGTCCCTCATTTTTATTTCCCTTGGTTTTCACCTCTACCTTTTATTTTCTCCTCTAATTTCTTCCCAAATTCAGTAGTTCTACCCCAAAGGTTAAAACAAAGCAAGTGCTCAAAAATATATTGGACTTTCTGTGGGCTGGGCTGTACCTAGAAATGGCAGGGAATTGATTTCTAGGAGTACAGCAAGTTTAGTCAATGTTCATTGTCCCCAGCAGTCTAGACAGGTCTGTTGTTCTGAGGTGTCCCCAAAACCCAACCATAGCAGGACTGCTCCATGAGGCAGGACCAGCAATAGCAGAGGGTGGCTGCAGTACAGGTAGGGGTACTACTCTCCCCAAGGAGGGTGCAGCCCCCCCAACATCTGAGCAGGGTGGGTCATAGCAGGGCTCCACCAAAACAGGTTATTCATCAGGTCCACTGTCCCCTCAGGGATCCCAGTCAGGAGGAGGAGGAGGTGCAGCCAGAGATGAAGAACAAAAAAGAGGCAGGGCTAAAGACAAGTTAATAGGTCTGAAGTCCATCTGGGAGACAGCGCCAGAAACAGAGAGGATATGTACAACTACAGGTGTCATAGACAAAGTAAACAATAGCCCATAGTGGATCTGGGGCTCATTTAACAAAAAAAGAGAAGAGACCTCTTACTCTATTGATGACTACACACACATTCCCTTCCCCTGTAGAGCTGCGTTCACTAGAACCTATATAGTCTATGTGCAGGTGGTTTTGTCTCATGTCCCTTCATTAATCAGAGGATTCAGAATGTGCTGCTTTGGTCTAGTTCAGTTGTTACCAACGTTTACAACCAGCCTGTATCAGTTGCAGCTAGCAGGTTCCTGTCTGAGAATTCAAAAGTTCAATTTCAGACAGTCATCCACAACTAATTATCTGCAGCCTGTAAGCATTAGCAATTTAAGTTATGCTTTTCACCTGCAAAAGCAACATAGCTCAGTCTAGAACTGAAGGACCAAGCCTGAGCTTAAATGGAGTTCCTGGACCAATCTGCAGAGCTTGTGTGGGTGGAGGTCCCAAGTGAGTCTGGCCAAGGCAATTTAAGCCTATTAGTGCACTCATGGCCCTGTGTTCATGAATTGCCTAAAAAGCCTTCTGAAACTCTTCAACCAACTCAATGTTATTGATAGGCTAAAATATTCTGCTCCATTTTATCATTGCTTTTTTTGTTCTCTTCTTATGCAAATTTCTTCCTGGATTTTCAGCTCCATCCATCTGATCTAAAAGGAAGCATTAATCTGCATATATTCTAGAGCTGAAGCTGGCTGAAGTCACCACCTGCTTCTTGTGTTTTACAAGTGATGTAAATCCAAAGTATACTGTAATAAGGGATTCCAAACCACAATCAATTGTGGTAGCCAAGAGGGTTTTAGGAGACTTGGCTCAGTCAGTTGCAAATACACATGACCTTGCAGGATCTTACCCTGGGTTCGTTTTGATCTGGTCAGATACAAGACGTTTCCAAATCAGAAGCAATGTAGTTGCAATGCACTGGGAGTAATGGCAAAGCAGCTCATCTGTGCATGCTAAGCTAGTTTAGAAATAGTTTTGTTTCTGAAAGTATTCCCTCTTCCAGAATATGCTGATACCAGATCTTTCAATCTAGTAAATAGAGGAAGACAAGGTGCTCATTAAAAGTAATGTACCTTATACCTTGGCCATATGCTGCTTATAAACAGCTCTAAATGTATTATTATTCCAGTGACAATAGTAGATCCTTAGAGAAATGTTCCTGTGAAAATACAGTCCACATATGTCTGCAAGACTGACAATTGCTGCAGTGATTAACATACAGATACCCTTATGCTAATCCCTCAGTACAATTATTATTGCATCAGTCTACCTCCAGCTGTGGAGAAACTTCTGTTTTATATTTGTCTGAAAGAAAATAAATAAAACCAATAATGTCTTTTAAAAAGAAATGTTTCATTTCAAACAAGAACAAAGTCAGGAGAGTGCTGTGATTTGAGCTATACCAGACAGCTGATGGAATAATTTCTGCATGATGTACAGCCCATGTGCAGAATATAGCTCAGTAAGCAATACCTTTGGGTGACAGATGATTTATGCCATTTGGCTCATCATCAGCTGGGGAGGGAAGTGTGATTCTTAGCTGGCTGACCACTCAGAGTAAGCATGTCTCTGAGTGGCCAGCCAAAAATGTGTCTGCCCATACCTTCCAGATGGGAGGTATGCTGGTTCGTCAGCATGCCAAGATGCTCGTGTGTTTTCCTCATCCTGCTGCCCAAGGAAGTGCATGTGCAGGATCTTGGCTCTGCTGTGCGTATCTGCTGTGGATTTGCAGGCAAGCAAGCCTGTCAGTGCACAAGTATATTACAATACTACTTTAAACAACTTTTTTGTTTGTTTGGATAGGGAAAGGGGACAGCAGACTTTGGGGGAAAGGAAGGAGAAAAACATACTGTAGCAGAAAAGAAGCTGCTGCCTACTGTAGATAAATTAAATATGTTTAAAAGTTCAGCTACTTGTTTATATTTGACATGCCTGGGCTAAATTCACACAGTTGTCCCTTCATAAGCTATAGGTGGGTGACAAACAGGCAATTGCTTCAGATTATAAATATCTCATTTTTTAGATAAAGTGAGGAAACAATGTATCTTGTCCTGCCTTTCTGAAAGATTTTGGTTATGTCACTTAAAATATTAAAAGGTCATTTCTCTTTCTCATCACAATGTTTTAATCTTGAATAACTTTTTTCTTCTTGTGAAGAAAGCACTTTTGTCATATGGAAATGGTAGAGAAATCATAATTTTGTCATTCTTTAAATGTTAAAATGCAGGCATTGCTGTAAATATGGGTGCTACAGACCTGGTCTAATGCCTTTTTTTTTTTGCGCAATTCAGCTCAGCTATTCTTAATCCTTTCAATGATACTTTTCTTTAAGCAATCAGCTTTATGTGGCCTACAAAATTCTTGTGCGTGGAGGAGAAAGAGCTCTATTCTAGGACTTGCAATAGGTGGTAAGAAGATATCCCCTAGCTGCTCTCTCCTACAGATTTCACTTCCTCAGCACTTGGGTATACACATTGTCACGTTGGCATTTAGCATAATGGCTGGCAGAAACCTCTGTCAGGACAGGGAAGAGGGCAATGTGTATGTAGGTGTAGGCAAAAGACTTATCTAAGTATAGAAATGAAAGAGGAAGGGGGGGGGAAAGTCATGATGAGAGTGGTTAAGCACTGGACCAGACTGACCAGAGAGCTGGTGCAACTTCTGCCCTTGGAGGTTTTCAAGACCCAGCAGGGCAAGGTTCTGCCAACCTGACTTTGCCCAAGAGGTAGGCCTGCTTGGTGCGGTGGGCTGGACTGGATGAGCTCTGGAGGTCGCTTCCAGCCTAAGTCTTTCCGTGATTTTTCTGAATCAGCACTAACTGGAGAGTAACCTTCTACAGAAGTAAACTATCTACTTCAGGAGACTCTCTAGCTGCTAGTTTTATCCCACTAGCTTTTAATGTGCTTCCTCAGTTATGCCAAATTAGAAAAATTAACATTCCTTTGCACACAAAATCAGCCTTGTTCATATACCATAATTACTTTCATTTCCCACCTTGCAAATTTAGGCAGACATCTCGATGATTAGATGTTATTGCTCCGTTGACAATGTCTGACTGCTTTTGAACACCTTTGTGGCAAGGATGAGATACTGACTTCTTGTTTGTGGAACACTGCTTATGCAGGTGGCTTAGTCTAGGGGCCCTTCCAATGAGTAAGATTCATGGGGGACAGAAAAGAAAGCAGGTTCCTCTTGCTCCTTGGCTCTTCTCCATTTTTCTTTATCTCCTCCCCCTCTATGCTTTGAGTCAACTGCAGGCTTCAAATCAGCCCCTAATCTGGTTGTTCTCTGTTTTCCTGGAAGTTTTTAACCCTTTTTTTCATTGCTAGGTCTCACTGTTCTGCTTTCTAGAGGTGCCAGGAAAAATGCAAAAATTTCACAATGATGATGAAATTAGTTATGAAGGAATAGATCTTACCTAATTCAGCTAGGGATTTCCTTGGGAAACAGTAATGTCAACCATCATGTGCAGCAATCCCCCAACCTCTTGCACTTTCGTTTTGCTGGTGATTGTTTTTTACCAAGAGACTCTGGATGTTCTTCTTCCGCAATGAATTTTTGGGTGCTTACTCTGTCTCCAGCAATCTATGCAATTTCTGAAACTACCCACATTCTATAGCTAATTGGGCTAATCAGAGAATTCAGATGAAAGGACTAAATCTTGACAGTATGAATAATGTTTCCTCCAACTATTAGACTCAAATGCCAATTCATGGGAGTCACAAGCCCAAAGTCAGAGTGTTTTCCTAACTGAGGGTGTATTTTTCACTGGTTTCTCATGCTGATGATCTCTACCAAAGTCTTTCTGTAGTGTACAGTTATATATGACAACTGCACCATTGACATAAGTTATGTTTTTAAACTGTACAGGTTGCACAGCCTGATGATCTGCTCTTGAAATATATCCTGTGGGAATCAATACAAATGTTCTCTTGTAAGTGACTGCTGGATGGAATCACTCTTAAAGTGCTTAACAACTCACATCCATAAAACACTTTACAGGCTTGCAAAGCCTACACTTCTATTGAAAATTTCAGCATTGTTAGCCCTACATTTTCAGCTTCAGTTCACACTTGATATGGTCTGTTGTTCAGTGAAAATTCAGGCACTACATGAATGCTGGCTGCCCCTTAGCTCCCAAATATGGAGTCTTATCCTTCCTTAGATTGACATTGCTGTGCTGTATAAATTGGAGTGTCCTTTAGATCTGCCTATAAAAATGTCTCCATTTGCAATTAATAGTGTCAGGGCCCCGAGCATGCTCCCCTGTTCTGGGAGTTTAGCTGACTGCATTTGTGCCCATCTCACCGATGGGAGCTGTACTGAAGAAAGAGACAACAAGACTCAACAGAGGTCCCCTCTCCTTGCCTTGGGGGCTGGCTTTGTGCTGAAGCTCTCTCCCTTGGCCCCCACCTGAACTGTATTTCAGCCATGCCCACGCCTGCCCACCTACTCCACTGCTCTGGATCCTGACCCTGGCCCAGACACTGGACTTTGTCTTGACCGCAGACTTGTCTGTCACTGTGTACTTGGCTGGAGCTCACTGGACTTTGGCTTACCTGCTCACTGTCTCCAGACCTGGTCTACATCCTGACATCCTGACATGACTTCCCGGTGTGATTCCGGACGTGCCTCATGGCTGTGCACTCATCCATAGCGATTGCCATGAGACAATCTGAACTCTTGGCTGAACCTGGAGTCTCACTTTCCCATAGGGAGCAGCCTGCCCTTGCTGCACCCTGACAAATAGGCAGCAGCTGAGTTGTCCTATGGTAATAGCTGACATTCCTAGGTTTTTTTTGGTATGCAAAAATTAGTAATAGGGAGTTCAGAGCCCTGTGTGAACTAAGAGTAAGAAGCTTTAGGTCCCAGAATTATTAGGACTGATTGGTGCTTAGCATGAAGAGTCAAGGAAAACTATTCCTTGTTACCTGATCCAAAAAAATGAAATGGGGAATTGCATTCAGTGTGTTCTCTAAGACTCACCCCTTTCAGAGACATGAGCTTTTAAAAGTCATGCAGACAACAATGACACCAACATGAGCTTTTAAGCAAAAGAAGAGCATTTTAGTGTTATGTAATTTGGATTGTATGAAAATCAGTCCTTTGCACTAGTCACAATTTGTATGTTTGACCTCATGTCCCAGTGGTATCACTGGGTTTGTTTTTTCTAGTCACTGTGAGGTGTAATTCTTGTGCAGCCACTGGAAAATTCAGTGGTTATATAAGACATTAAAAAAATTGCTGTTTGAACTCTTCCTATCTGTCTTATTTTATCTGTTTGTAACTGGTAATTATGAGTTCACACTGATCTACAATTTCAGTTTCTACAGCAGCGCTTTTAAAAAGTCATTTGGTTTTAGTCTGTCTTATTCTTCTCCGGTAATACATTTCAAGGTTTGGGTGTAACACCAGAATATTCATAAAGTTCCAAACCAGTTGCAATATTTTGTGCTGTATTATATTAATGGGAGCTGCCCTTACTGACAAATGGGGCACAACAGAGCAGAAAGAAGGGTGAAGGGAGAGCAAGAGAAAAGTAGGAAAAAAAACCCAACCAAAACTGAGCACGAAGAAACAAGAGAAATGCAGACTATAATAAAAGAAAACCAGAATAAGGAAAAGTAAAAACAGTGGGAAGAGATAGGTAGAAAATCATTAAAAATAGGATATAAATGTTTGGTCACCGTGCAACAAGTAAGTTAGCAAAATGTCAATTTTTATCCAGTCTTATACCCATGCACTTGACACACTACGGTAGCTGAAAGACTAACAAGCCAGTGTGACACTTAAGTTTCTAGGAGAAAACAAAAGAGGTCAAATGCAGGATAATAAAATGAAGAAAAATTGCTGCTGAGAAGCTGCGTTTAAAACAATTAAAGGGGTTATCTGAATGCGAGTTCTTAGAGCCTAGAGACCAGACTAGCTGAATTTTAAGAAATGGTGGAGCCATTAATTTCTTGGAGATCTGTTTCTTTGTATAACCACCCCAAACTGGATGGCCCAATGTGTTTGTAAATCAGACTTTTTATAGATTATCAGTTGTGTGTGTTGTGTCAAAGAATAAATCAGATGTGTCTGATAAGATCTGCCTTCCTTCACAGCCTGTTTATCAGCATTAATTCTATTTCTGTTCTTTAATTCCTCTGTTGTTGTATTCCATGGGTTGGTTGGTTTGTTGGAGCTCCTTAGCCATGGTGTAAATTATGATCAGATGTAGTCTTCTGGCCTCAGCATAATGAGTGAAAAGTTTTGTGTTAGCAGATTAACACTTCCCTTCACCCAAAGTTCTCACCTCCTTGGGTCTGTCAGCATAAACTCACATGGAATATCCCTCTCTACCCTAGATTTACTGAAATGATCCTAGGGATTTTTGACCCATTGAAAACAATAATAATTAAAGTATTCAAGCTAAGGAAAAAGAGCTGATCACTCTTACTTCTTAAACAGCTCCACTGGAGCCAGAATATCACATCTTGGCATGTTTCCAGGCTCCCCTCTTGGTTAGCATTCCCTTTTTAAGATGCTGGGAGATGGATGAAGGATTTCTGCCTTTGGCATCTTAGTAAGCATTTAACAGAGTCATTAGGAATAGGCTGCTTGTTGTAAATTGCATCTGACTGTTAAACCTAACTCCAAGTGGCACATTTGTGATGTTCAGCCCCAAGATGACTTGATTATAATCAACAGTGCACTGCAAAGTGCTGCTAACTACAGGGCTGTTAGCCTAACTGTCCCTGCCTAATAGCCTTTTGGTCCACACAGCTATGAGTACTGAACTTCTGGGGAAACATAGCACATTATACTCATATGCCTCTTTAAAAATGTGATGTAGAACAACTTTGCCACACAATTTTGATCTTTGTGCCAAATCAGAATTTTGTCTACTAGTGATCATAAATAAGATGGGAGGTATATCCCAGATGGCAGACACATGCGCTCATAGAGACAGAATTGTATATTGTTGTCACTTGAGAATCTTCCTCATATTTAGATTAACATCACTGTAATCTAGGACTTCCCCCAACAGCACGAAACTTTGTGCACCTCCAGAGAACACCAACATTCTTACACTGCCTGTAACCCAGAGGTTTAGGTTATCTGTCAGAGTTCTGAAACAATTGCTAAGTGAAATTACTGGTCTGCTTGTAAACTGTGTGTATGGATTTGTTTTTAAATCTCTAAGTCTAGGAATGGTAATGAAGGAACGACAAAACATTTTGAATTTGCCTCCCCCCCCCCCCATTCACTGATGTCATGTTCTTCTCCAGCACAATATGAATATCAGTGAACAGGACTGCTCTCCTGATTAAAATTTAAAGACTAGATTCAAAATAGGGGCGTAGCTGCTATTACGGACATCATTGCAACATCTACTTTTTAGCTGGCAGCGTAGCAGTACTCGCAACCAAATGCTCCCTAAGCAGTGCGTGGGAGAGCTGGCCATCCCAGGGAGGGCTCCAGTCTCAGAGATTGCACCCCAGTAGTAGTCAGCTGGAAAATACTAAAAAATACAACTATGTCTTGAATTCCACTCTGTGTCCTTGATGCCTTACTCAAGGTCGCATAAAGGTCTTGACCACTATACCATGTCTCCTTCTCCTTAAAATAGTCCATACAAGCTTGAAATAAGCAGGGATCATTCTTTTATTTTAAACCGAGTTTGTGGGAGATGAGAAGCTATTACAGTCCTTCCCCCTCTTCCCTACCCTGTTTCCTCTATAAGCAAGTTCAGTAGTTCATCTACGGGAAAGCCAAGCTGGTTTCCTTCCTCCCTGCCATCTCACACTCGTATTTCTGTCTAGGGTTTATTGTATGGGTGCTGTCTGAAGGACGGCTAGGGCTGGTCAGGAGGGTTGTATTCCCCTTCTGTTGGCACTAGTCCACACTGAACTCTTACTGATCCAGAGAGGATAGGAACCTCTTGTGTTAAGTATTTAGGAAACTCTCTGGAAAAAGAAAGGACTTGGATGCAGTCCTTTCAATAAAGATAACATGCAAACCTTTCACGGAATAAAATACTGCCATGGGAACATAGACTAGAGAGCAGGTTTTCTTCTCCCATGAGTACTGAACAACTACCATAGAGGATTAATTTCTTAGCCAAGAAATTCTGAATGTTTCTGCAAAAATGGGATGGTTTCAGCAAGGGTTGTTTTCCACTTTGCTCTGGCTAATACTTCAGGCATCTTTCGGGGGCATGCAATGAGCAGTAGAATCCCTTCAACACCATGCTATTTACAGGAAAGAAATGAACCTAGGTCTCCCACACCCTAATAACTGCCCTAAAAACTAAAAAAAACAACCAAACAAAAAAACAAAATCAAAACAGCAAAAAAATGAGGCAGGGATATCTGCTCCTGTGCCTGTAATTTAAAAAAAAAAAAAATCCACTGTGAGAAACCCTCTCTTGCATGTGTACATTAACGGATCTCAGACTGCATCTACTTCAGCAAGCCCTCAGATGTTTAGAGGAACACTAATTTGTTTTTTGTGTTAGCTATGTTCTGAACTGCTCAGATCTGTTAATGCTAAGGCATTTCTAGACATGCTAAGAAGAAGAAATGTAGAGAACTGGGAAATACTAAAGGAAAAACAAACAAACAGCTACAGAATTTGTCTATTTTCAAGAGCAGAAAGCAAATAAAAATTTTCAGGTTGCAATTTTGGCCATAGATAGATGCTACTTATGTCTTATTTCAAATATGCCTTGCATTTAACCAACCTGTTTGCTTGAGTTTAAATCTGATGCTTTATCTTTCTAAGATTTGGTCCTTCATTTGCTGATTCTTCTTATAAATCTTTCTATAATAGATTTTTAAAAATAATTTAACATGTCTACTGTAAAGACTCTGGACTACAGTTTCTGAGACTTAAATGAATCTTTCAATATGCTCAGCATGTTTCTTAGCCTATTCTGAAAGGTGAATTATTATACATAAGTTTTCCATGAAACAAAAAGACACTATTTGTTTCCATGGCAAAATCATGGTTTCTTTTCCAGTAATCAGTTTGCATCTTTGTACTTGTGACATAAACAATCTGTTTAAAAGCATAAGAAATAAAGCATGTAGGCCAAAATAAAAGTGAAGGGCAGTCAAACTACAGGAGACAGGTTACATAAGATACAGAGGAGAAGGTACAAAGTAGGCTTTAAGTTTTAAAAATGTTATAAGATGGATTTTTTTTTCTGCTGATCAGGTATTCTCAGATGGAGTCCAAGAATGCTTGCAAATAAATATAGAATTGATCTCATCATTTGTGTGGTTCTATGATTTGAATTTGTGCCACACTTTAAAACTTCAGAGCAATCACAGTCAAAAAATTATAAGGGACCTCCCTGCCTCATGCATGGAAGTTAACAAACTAGTACAGACACTATTTTCAAAGTGAATGTTCCTTCGGGTACCTCTCCATTTGCCTTAACTGTTGAAGGTCTCTTTCAAGATTCATAAATTCTGAAAGCAGTTATGAGAAAATAATGGAAGTTATGGTCACCTAGCCCTCCAAGCTGCTCAGCAGAGCACTGGCTGGCCAGCCACCACGACGAGGCACCCGTCACCAGCTCCTGACGAGCTGCCCCGACAGCTCCAAACAGAGATCTGAGGTTACAGGTAGCCTGTGACAGATGATAGCGTGATTCACTCCAGTTGCAGAAAAAGCAAATTTTGAATTGTGATGCCAGCTGGAATTTGCTGTTTGCCTTTACAAGACAAAAAGCTGAAAAGAATGCAGCGTGCAAGGATGTAGATAACACTCGCGCAGTACAGCCTCAGTGCTTACAGCAGAGGGTAATACAGGCAACCTGCTACAGCTTTTGCAGCCAGCAGGCTAACTTCAGGCCTGGGTTAAATTTACTGCAAGGCTGATTTAGGTCTGGTTTGGGGAGACCACCTGCCTTTTAGTTAGGAGATAAAGCACACAGTCAAACTATGTGCTCAATCCTTTCTTTTGAATGGTACAGTAGCACACTAAGGTGGTGACTGAGGTGAGACTTCTGATTTAGAGGATGAGAGTAATGGATTTTTATAGAACACATTACACCACATCAAAATAAAAAGCTTAGGAGGGCAGGAGAGGGGGCTGGAGTCTCAGCCAGACTGCTGACATCCACTTGCTCAAGCTACAATCACCCTGCCCTTCAGGCTCTTACAGGTACAATTACTCCTATAATTGCTACACACGTGTGTGACCAGATGGTGCTTGAATAAGCAGCTGTGGGAGGAGGCCTCTAAGGCCAAGTAAGCAATAATAATGATTTTATTAATGACTAAATTCTGGGAAATGAGGGATTATAGGATCACAGGGCTGGAAGGAATCTCAAGAGGTCTTGTAGTCCATACTGTTCCTCACAGCAGCTAGACCGCTAAAGCTAGGTCACTCCCAAAGAGTGTTTCCCTAACCTTCAAATGATGGAGATGTCCCTGTGCTATCTATCCCAGTTGCTTCACTATCATCATCATCATCACAGGATGTTTCTCCATCCTGAATCCTTGTTGCAGTTTAATTCAGCAGCTGTTTCCCATGCTGTATTTATGCAATTAATTATTCCTGCCTCAAAAGCCTAATCCATATTCACTTGTACTTTGTAGTCCTGACAATTAGGCTGTTGATGGATTTGGGCAAAAATATAAGAAGTGTATCTGGTTTCCTTAATGCTGAGAACTTGTATTGCACTGCTACCATTTACACAGGAGTCACTAGAAGTAATATGTGTCTCCCCCATCTTCCCATATCTGTGCTTTTACAGTAGAAAAGACTTGCATTTGATTTTTGCAGCTGCAGAAACAAGCAAGCAAACAAGACTCAGCTGCATGAGTGAGGAAGTGGATCAGAGGAAATAATTTCAGGCAGATTAGAAAGTAGCAACATGCTGAATAGAGAAGAGGAAAATAAAATATTTTTTTTTCTCCAAAAGATTCAAAGATGATACCATAAAAAAATGCAAAATGTGAGAGAAAAATATAACACATTCAAATTCATGCAGGAGAACATTCCATCAAGGAAGGGATTGCTTGCATATATCATCACATGACAATGGCAGTCCTGTCCTATGACTTGACATAAGCCTTCACATGATTAATATGCAGTTTCTTGTCATGTGGGCAGGCGGGATGGGGACTGCTGGAACTCTGTTCCCATAACTGATTTTATATATCACTAAATCATATTCTCATAATTTTTCCCCATCTGGTACAAAACAATTGGCATCTGAAAGCACTTACTTTTCTTTAAAAGTTCTCAAGGAGTTTTAAATTATAGTTTTAAAGAAATTCTCCTATTTCACGAAGGCTCAACATTGCTCCTTTTTGAAAATGCAGGTTTTCATAAATCTTAAGTTTGTAAGAGACCTTAAAACCTGGCCTTTTTCTTTGTAGTCTTCACAGGCTCTGCAGCAATATGGTTAGGGACTGCTGTATTTAAGGATTCAGTCGAGTGGTTTCAGTCATGTCTTCCTAGAAGTTTTGGAAGACTAAGAAATGAATAATCCAGCATTCTTTAGTGGTTATTCAGCTATTAATAACCCTCACTTTTAAAATGTGGACATTTTTTCTCACATTTGGCATACCATGAGCCAATGGCTCTCCTGTGTGTGCCATAAATTAAAAAAAAAAAAAAAAAAAGAATCATTTGGGAAATAATAATTTTTAGGCTTCCTGCAGCTCTTTTTGTGGAGGAACTGATTTTCATGCGTGTGTTTTATACAGGCATGTATAAAACCCTCTCCTTCAGGAAGGAGGCATGCAGAGGTGTACAGTAACATAAAAGAAATGGTAAAATGGTCTACCTGCCATTTTAGGTTCTCAACTTCAAGAAAACCTTCTCAAACACACACCTCCTGCTCTGGAGATACTGACAGTCCACTAGTGAAAATCAACAGACGTGTGTTTTTCTGCCAATGGATGGATTCAGTATCAGTAAGTCCTGGAAGCAGTCTTGCACTGTTTAGCACCTAAAGTTGCCAGGAGGTCCCTGGCATCCTTCTCTGGATGACCTGATCCAGGAGGGATCAGGTCCTTTGCCCCCAGCACTTGTCTTCATATTCAGTTCTTGTAGATGGAAGAAGAACTTATACCCCCCATCTCTGCTGCATTTCCTAACAGCTTGTTTGTTAGAGCAATTGCCTGGTATGTGAGACCCAAACTCATAAACTACGTGGGTCTGTTTGGAAGCCAGGATTTGGTTCTCTCTCCATCACTTCCTAGGGTAATTCTTTAGCAATAAGCATGCTGAGAGGGAGGTCTCAGAGGTCCCTCTCTCTCTCCCCCTGAAATTGTTCCAGTTGTAGAAGTCAGAAAAAGATAGACAAAACCTAATGTTTGCTGCACAGTCTGTATATTGGATAAATGTTCATATGAGTCAGAGGAGGGATTTTACTCTTGGCTATAAGGTATGGCAGCACAAGGGCTTCGTTCAGTGCAGGATGGTACTGCCTTGGCTGGGACCCCTTCAGACCTCCTCACTGGACTTCTGAACCCCACACTGTGGCAAGTCTTACCCCAAACTTTCTGTTCAGTTTTTTCCTAGCATATAGTCCAGCCGACCTCTTGCTCTGCTTCCATAAGCACCAAATTCTTCTCATTCTTTCCTCTTCAAGTACATACATGTCCAGTTCTGGTTAAAATCAGTGGAATTTAGAAATAGGGGTTTAGGCAGTGTAAATACTTTGGAAGAGGGGGCATGGAGGATACAATTAGAGAGGAAGAAATAAAGCAGTTACCAGCTGAGACACAGAACTTTGGCAGTGTCTAGATTTGTAAACTAAACAAGCCAGAGCATGTGTTTGGGCCTGGAAGCCTTTACAGCACAAGCTGCCCTATGCTGGTAAACCTTCTGTCTTCCCAAACAGGGTGCCCATACTCTGGTTACTCTCATTTGCTTTTACATGGATGCTTTATAACACTCTCTAGTGCTAAAAAAGTCCTGAGCTCTATCCGCCTATGCTGGCAGTCTCTGGTGCAGCATTGTGCCATGGTATGTTGCCTGTGACTCCTGGCTCTCCTTGGGATGTTTCTTCTCCTGTTTTTGTTCCTTATGTTCCTGCCAGACAAGATTTGATGCCTTCTCAGGTTCATGGCCACCCTTTTCTTTCAGACTGAGATCTGGATTTCTGGTTCAGTTCTCATTTGCTGTAATAAGATGTTGATCTGAGTCCATTTCAGGAGATTCTGACAGTGAGAAATGATCATCTTTCTTGTTAGTTAAAGTAAAGTAAACAGTTGAAGTAAACTTTTTTGATCCCTAGGAAATAACATGCACTCTTACAACAGATTAAATGAAACTCTCAACAGGAACCATTTAACTTCAGATTTGTGTGTGTATGTAAATTATCTTTGCAGCTCTTATTATGCTATCTTTCGTATATATTCTAGCAATAAGACTGGATTGCAAGTGCTCTCTGTCTGTCGTCAGGGCTATTTTCCATGTGTTCCATACCAGCCAAACTGCAAGGTTATTTCATTTCTGCAAAGCTGTTGATGGACTAACCCTGTCTGTTTTCCAACCTGACACAGCAGGAGCTTCAATACTCACATAAACACATTCCTGTAAGCTGTTTTGTGGTGCTGTTGCCAAACAGCACAGTGTGTAAGTAATCAGGCAGCCATAGTATCATTAAGACTGAACTCCATGAACCTAACAATGTACAATTAATACAGGACTCTGTAACATCTCCTCTCTGCTGACTTGACCCTCTTTTTTAATGTCTGTCAGAGGTCTTTGGTCCAAAACATACAAAACTCAATATGTGTTTATTTTTCCAGACAGTCACACTGAAGCAGAAACACTCAGAGGTCAAATGCAGCTTCCTGGTAGCAGAACAGTAGATATGAAAATATTCTGCTGATGTAGTAATTGTTTGACAGGGTCCTTTCAGAACAGAGTGACTCTGCAAATATCACAGACCTAAAGGATGTGTGTTACCTCTCTCAGCCCAATCCTGGGCAAGAAACTGATAGCAGGAAGAAGTTACATGTAATGCAATTTCTTCATTCAGGGAAAATTGAAGTCGTCTTGGATTTTATTAAGGTAAAATGAGAAGAACAGAGATTAAATTTTCTGTTAGTTATGAATAACCTTTAAGTAAAGTTATTCACAGCCTAAAACGTTTGCATCTCTCAACCTTTTGAAGAATACAATATTCTGTTTCAAGGCTAGCAACCTGTTTTCCAACACTGATGTGCTACAGATCCTTCACGTATCTACCAGACAACCAGTTTTCTTCTAAAATTTGTTTATATACACTTGACAAGCAGCACCATCTATGCCCCTCTATCACCTAAACCAGATTTCTGCTCTGAAACAGCTGTCAACATCACTAACAATCCTTAGTTATTGCTAACATCCAGGCTGTTGCTGTCATGGCTTTAAAGAAGTATTAGTGCTGAGCTCAAACACAACCAATGTCAGCAATCAGTGCTGCAGCCATGACTTTCTCGATGGTAGTTAATCAATGAGAAGCTTACTGGCAGCAGGTGGTTAATTTTCCATTAAATAATCTCCATGTGAAATGACATCCTTTACTTGCAGGTTTTTTTGATAGTTGGAGAGATTGACTTAGCTGACTTGGCCATGTGTTAGCCAAGTTATCTGATCACAAAAATATATCATAGAAGTGTCATGGCTTAAAAACCAAATCAAAGAGAATTAATGCTCAGACAAATGAGTTTCCTGACCACTCCCCACTCACTTCTATGAGCACCGAGGCAGCTGCCAGGGAGCACCCAGAAAGGTGTGCTGCCAGCAGAGGTGGGGGCAGGACAGTCCGATAGCAACGTGGGCTTTGATGACTTTAAGGCACCCTGGAATTTCATCTTGCTATATTTAATTTAGGTGATTAGTGACATATACTATGAAAAAATCATTTATTTACCAGGGAAACCACTTGTGAAATGAGAAATTTCTTAATGTGCCTATGTGAGCAAGTTACTAAATAGGTGGGAAAAGGAAGCAAAACAATATCCTCATTGCAGAGGTAAGCAAAAAGATGCTAATATGATGTAGAGCTTGACAGAGAGTTCCGTGCAGACCAGTTAATGAGACCTAGTTTGGTTGTCTTTGCAGGATTTTGTTTTGTGACCTCGAGTAATAATATGAGACCAAGTTGCTCATGCAGGGACACGAGAGGCTGAGGCCATATCTCAGAACCCCAAGACCCCAAGCAGACAATTCCTACTCTCTATTTAGGAGAGTTATCATACAGCCGAGATCCATAACTCTGCTATGAAGTCTGTGATCTTGCAAGAATATTTGTTGAGTATGAAGCAGCCAAGTCTCTGTATCAGTTTAAAGGCTGGACCATAGCATTTCTATTTTAGTGTCTGTGCCTAAAGCAGTTTACACTGATTAATAGTTCTAACAGAAAACAGATCCACTTTTAGAGACCCGTGATGTGACAGGTGCTAATAACTGTATCCAAGGTCTCTTACTTATGCTTCTTGATATAAGCGATCATGTATCGCATTCTGTGCCACTTGCTCTTTCCCTTTCTTACAGGGTCAAATTTCAAAATAGACAGGATATCTACTAGTGTTGCACACCAACATTTGCAAGACTTCCAGCTGGGTACAGTGTGAAAATGTAGGCTTGCAAAATCTAACACACGTGGACTTTGCTTACTGATGATTTAGCTCCTGTTTCCCAGAGCTAGTGAGTAAAAAAGGAATAAAATACGATTCATGAAACTCCAGGTGCTGAAATATGTTTATATTAGCAGCTTTGTCTAATTAGTTTAATTTTAAAAGTCTCTATGTATGAGAGAGAATTAGGGAATACTAAAGCAGTGTTTCATTAAATTTTTTTTTTTATTTACTCTCATATTAATTCTTTGAAGCAGGGATGAGTATCTAATTCTATTTAGCATTACACTGAAAGTTAAACCTCAAGGAAATTGCATGTAAAATACAATTATAAATAGGTGTTAATAGCTCTCAGTCAAGTTCAGAGAGGCTTTGCCATAGATTTTCTTAGTTAAATTTTGTAAATAGTATTGAGAGATGGGAATACATTATAAATTGTATAAAGCATAACAATGGAATCTGAATACTATGAATAACTCTTAGAAAACCTAACATTCTTTAACAAAAATCTGTATGTTAGAGATTTCAGTAGCAGGTTTCAACATAACATTTACACTGTGGCTTAGGATGGAACAATGTATATTCTTTAAAACTCAGCAAAATATATTGCCTATTTTACTTTATTTTCCTTCTTGTTAGTAACGAACTACATATGTTTATGCATGACTGTATGTCCAATGGCAAACACTGCAAGTATTTTGCAGACCCAAGAATACTGGAGTTGACATTATGTTATTGTATTTTGGGGCACTGCTCTCCCACAGGGCAAATAAAATCTCTGAGAATCATCCTGGCTTCTTCCCAGCCTCCTGAGGGAAGGGGAGAAGAATCACGTCTGGACAGTCCCACTGGGAATGCGGAGTTTTAAGTTAGAAATACAGAAGGAGATAGGGCAATCTCTGGACTCTGGACACTGTTTGGACTGCACAGCCTTTGTGCATCTTGCTCCTCCTGAAGGCCTACAGGGATGCAGAAGAGAGATAGGGAGAGTGCTGCTTATCCTCAGTTCCCAGGTCAGGAAGATGTTGAGGGATCTCTCAGCACAAACTGAAGTCTCGCAGCTGGAACTGCATCAGCAGTAAACAAAACTAACACCTTCAGAAGATGCCACATGCCCTCTTCGTAAGACTTTCCAGTTGTGAGCACTTTTCTAGGACCTACAACCTCACTCCTGTGCTTAATGACCAGGTGGCACATCACTGAGAAACCAGCTGCCCTGCAGTAAGGTCAGGGAACGAAGGACTGTCTTGGAGTGTGTGTGCAGGTGTACTGGCAAGTTAGGCTGGAGAAGTGTTTAGTGATGCCAACTTTTCTCATTAGCTGTTTGGGCCGCCGGTTAGGTCCCTTTCATTGAGTGTCATGTCCTCTGTTGAATAATAATGAACCATTAGAGTTTGCATGGGCTTCGTATTGCATCTCTGTAATTTATATATAACTTTTACCTTGCAAGTGGGATTGCTGACATCAGGCTGCTCTAGTTTTTAAGCTTCAGGGGAGCTACAGAGCTTGTGAATTAATTCATGCTATACTAATTATTTTCATGCCCCTGATTCTCCATTAGCTTTAATTAATCTCCAAGGCTGATGGCTGATAAGTATGTGTGAATGCATACACACATATAAATATATTATATTTACATACACAAATGCACATTGCTCCTTATCAAATTATTTTTTCCAGCATCAAGTCTCATAGTTATTTTTTTAAATTACTTCACCTGTACTAATACGCTTATCTTTTAAATACCCAAGAAATGAAACCAGACTATTCAGTCTCTAACTAAACCTTATTTAAAATTGCCTACATGTTTGCATTTTCATTTGTTCCTCCCAGCGCGTGTCTCTCCCCTCCCAGGGAAGTTTAGCTAAACATATTTGGAATATTAAATGCGCTACAAAAATGGCATTGTTTTTCATTGCACCAAGCATCCTGCTGCAATCAAGTTTAATCTTGTCATTTTAATTGCAAGCTCCAGTGATGCTGACTAACTTTCTGACACTGTATATGGAGCTATTGATATGTAGTATTTTAAAAGCTTGTTTTGTTTAGTCAGTGTTTTTTGCTCTTGGTATACAGAAGCCTGGAGATAGCTGTGTGTCTGCAAACCTTCTAGAGTCCATTTTAACTGCAGATTTGGAGATGAACATTTTTTAAAGTCTTTTCTAACTTCTCCCAGAGTTCATAGGGCAGTATCATGTTATTTTTACTCAAGGGCATTTTTAACTTACCACTACTTTCAAGACTTTAGCTCACTCCTTCAAATCTGAATGTCCCATCACTGAAATATAAAAAAAATTGTGGCAAAATTTTTAAGAAGTGCGTGTGCTGAGGTTAGAATTTCTTTGAATTGCAGTTTTGACTTCAGTTCCTTCTTAGACTTTCCTTTCATCTTTGTTCAAACCTATGTCCTCATGATGCATATGTCTCCATTATTGTTTGAGCATTCTTATAATAGCATTTTGGCCCATTTTCTGAATGTGGGAAGAAGAACAGTCACCACAGTACAAGTCCCATCTCTTCCTTTCCTTTCAGTGGATCTGTGCTGGAGCAGCATTAGTTTACTCCAGCATTTATCTAAGAGGTTCAGATATATGTAGTATTTAAGGCGTGTGGGCTAGGCCTGCCCATTTCGAATTAATCTCCTTTCACTCATTGGCTAAAATACTTACAGGAAAAAAAGCTGCCAGTTTCTTTCTGAACTGTGTTTGGACAGGGGCACTCTGTGCCTCTTTGACGGGATAAAGTTTCTGTGTGTGATGGCTAAGGTTTTTTTATATGATGTTTGTTTTCCACCGTTGTTTTCATGTGCCTCAGGGCTGGCTGAATTATCTTACAGCCTATAACATAGGCGCATTACATAGGCACACTTCACAATTCTTCATGTCCCACTTTTCCGACGGTGCTTAACTCTTCTGTTCTGGCTAAACATACATATGTGCATTATGTATGCAATAGAATTTACTGATTTTCACATACATATTGACCCTTTAGGAAAATACATCATATCCTACATTTCAACAAAATGGCTTCTCCTATGCTCATATGTTTGTCTTCACTTAGTCATCAATCAGCTCTTAGTTTTAAGGAACACATTCAAAGTGGTTTTCTCTAATGTTTTCTTGGGCAAAAGAAGGATTTTGCACCAGTTTAAGTGTGACTCAGTGTTTGGTAAAGATTTTTATAGCTGTAGCTTCTGGCAGTATTAATTAGAGACAATTATAATGTGATAGACAGGTTTTGCCAGTTTAAAATGCTTAACAGAACTCCCTCTGTCTCCCTTAAAAACCAAATGGAGATTTTGATTGCACTTGCATGCCTGAATTGTTAGACACCTTGAATATTAGAGTCCATGAATATAATAGGCTATATGCAAATTAAATAATTAGAAGTTTACTTAAATAGATAACCAGATGTCCAAGTGTGTGTATATAGCATTAGGAACGGTACACTATTAAGCATAATAAATATTTTGGGGCTGTTCTTCATGACATTGTTGCTAACCATGATTTTCAATCTCAGCTTAAAGTTTTCTGGTCAGACTTTCTATTATTGATACTTCAGTCATTTTCCAATTATCTTAGTTGGTAATTTCAGGTTTCTATTTGACTGGAGTTGGTGCTAAGTTATTAATTGCAAAAATGAGTATATTTTTAATGAAGTATTTTCTGTCATTATCTGCTCCAGTGGCTTCCTAGATCCCAAACAAAGACGCTTAATTAGTGGTTCCGTCTCTCTCTGGTCCAGTAAATGTTTTAATCAAATACAAAGAATAAGAGCCAGCAAGAAAAAAATCCAAAAATCAGTCAGTGTACATCCTTAAAGAACATCATTACTTTGGTTTCTTTCTCCACCCACAGCTTCTTCATGAAAACCTAGTGTTGTAGTTTTTTGTGAAACAGATGTCAAGAACTGTTTTTTTGTGTAAAATCAAGTAATTGTTTCCTGGCCAACCCTGCTACCAAATTACAGCTTCCAAAATTCACTTTCTTAAGATAAAGTAATCTTCAACAGTGTCTTATCCCAATGGTAGCAAGAAGAAATGTGAGTTAATTATCCAGTGAATATTAGTATATTTTTCTAGAAAATGCATTTTTTAATATGCAAAGACATGTTCTTTAACCAGATATGGCATGCTACCAGGGCCACAAAGTGACTCACATGCAGGTTAAGGTTAAGTATGCTTTCCTCCTGTCCTAAATGAAACTGTTAGAGCAGTGAAGACAAACCTCTGTTAGACTGCATATCTGGACATAACATGCATAACTCTAAATCAATTTTCTATGCAAAGACAGTAGAACTCAGATGACCAAAAATAGACTTATCAACTCTCCTTAATTAAGCATTCAATTAAAAATATTATTAGTAGTTAATATCACCTTTTGTTAATTATTACATCTTCTTAACCATGGCTGATCTGTTAATTTGACTTTGCAGTTTCTGTATCCTGACCTTCTTTGCAATTTCTGGGTTGCCAAATTATCATGTTATTTGAGTGCAGACTTTGGCTATTGTTCCCACTTCACTGCGTGCTGTGCTTTCTCACCACAATACAGTACATTTCATCCTCCTTGAATGCCATCTCCAGAAGCCTCAGCATGCAGAGACCGAAGCTGGAATCACTAGCCCTGTGCTTGTTCCACACTTTTCAATCTCCCAGGGCACATTTATTTCTCCACTTCTGATAACTGCAGATGCAAAGAATAGTTAAGCTTTTGCATGTCAGTTCTTGCTGCTGCAAGTCACTCATTTCCTCCGCTGTACTATTGGTTTTAAACATGTGAGCCATTAACTAACTCGGCTATAGAAACTGATGTCAGTACTGATTTTTCATGGTCTCAGACCAAAAAAAGTGTTGTTTTTCATAGTCAGATTTTATTCTTTGTGACATTAAGAAACATGGGCATTTGCTCTCTGAGATCTTAACTAGTAGGCCCGACCAAAACATTCAATCTACTTTTAATTCTGTTCTTGTTTTATATTCCTGAGACTTTTGTTTGTTTGTTTGCTTTGAGGAAGAGAGAGAAATTATCTCCAGGATTTCTAGTAAGCTCCTTCCTCTGGTGACACACATCAAGTGAATGTATTCAAGGAAAACAGATCCTTGGTCTGACCCTTTTGGAGGCAGACTGTGGAGGTCACTAAGACACCCAACTGGTTTCTGTGAATACATTCAGAAGGACATCCTGTACCATTGGTCCACTTGTTGCTGTATGCTTAATGCATATCATGGTGGAAAGCACAATTACAAGCTGCTTCAATGCAGGAAAGAAGAGCTGGTGTTTATCTTGTAGCAGGGAATTTTCTTGAAGATACTTGCTAGAGCTCATATACAGTATCATCTAGTCTACCCTTCTAACCTGCTCATCATCACAGTCCAGCAGTGCCCATGATCTCCTGCAGTGAGATCACTCACTAAAACATCTCCTGGGAACAGGACAACACATGTTAGACAAGACAGTGGAGAACCAAGGTAGCCACATGTGCAGTCTGGCTGAGGTGCTGGAGGCAGTATGGGTGCAGTGACATTTACTGCAGGAGAAAAGTCAAGATAACACAGATCTACTGACTACTTCTGATACATAACATGGCTTCTGTTAGGTACCCGTAACTTTAGGAGTCACCATGATTTAACAGATGTTCCAGTTAATCTGGACAATATCAGTACCTGTTCTAACTAGTAGAAATGAGCTCGGAGAAGGTCAAATGTATCTGTACTTCTTTGAGGTATGTGAAGTTCTTAGTTAATGCTTATACCAAGAAGAAAGAAGCATTCAGGGAAAAATTAAGATGGTGAAAAAGGTAGATAGCTGGAAAAGGGAACAAAGACGTCAGATTATACAATATGCCATTTGAAATGACTATTTGTCTAGGGGTCTCAAACGGCACATGGGCCAGGCTGGCGGTCTAACTGGCCCTCTGGTTAGAGACCTACAAGGAATGGGGCAGGATTCAGGGCAGGTGATTAAGGTCAAGGTGAGTAATAGTCAAGATCCAGGACACCTATGGAGAAATTAGCTGTATTGGCTACAGTTGTATCAGCTGCACAGGGAAAGGGTCCCTGTGTATAAAGGTCCAGTGAATAAATCAAAGTTCAGCATCAAGTAACTATCAGAATGCTGTAGTTCCAAAAAGGAGGACAGAGTCCTCTGCAAAGAAGAGACAAAGGCTAACACAGGGCCAGGAAAAGACAAGTAACTGGATCAGCTGAAAAAACTCCACTATAAAGCTAGTGCTTTTGGACAAGTTTGTGCCAGTTGGCTTTTACAGTAGCCACTCCTGAATCACTATCATCTGTGAAGCTCGCAGGAATGCCCCAAAGGAGCAGTACAAACACAAGGACAATAATCCTGTCCCATTAGAGTCTGGGACCTGCTTAATCACTGGTGTTTCTCCCACCCCTTTGACTGCCTTTATTTCGGGTGCTTTTGTGCAGTATTTGACTATAAATCCTAGATCCAAACCCTTTCAGACCTATGAGGTTCAGGTCTGTAGCTTGGCTGTTGGTGTGAATTACAAAGTCTTTCTACCCAGATCCACGCCCTAGATTTGAGCCTGACTGAAAAAGGCCATGCAGAGCTGAGGGAGCAGATTGCCACCCTAATGGAGCGTTGTCTCACATTCTGTGGTTTTGCTCCAGAGATTTTTTTAATGCTTTCCCTGAAGTAAGATTCTGTTAATTTACTGCCTGTATTACTTCAATGGCTAAGAATAAATCAGACTCTCCTGGTTGGGCTGCTATCTGAAATTCAGTATGAAAGAGCCACAGCTGAGTATTTTTACCCTTCACAATGATGTTTTCACTCTTCCTTCATCCCTCTACTTCATTTTATTTTGCAGACAAATACCTTTAAGTAGTACAAAGGTACTGCTTGCAAACACATTCCCTTCCCCAAATATAAGGGGCTTTCCTCATCTTCCCTCAATGTTTCATCATCTTCCCTCAATGTTTCATCATCTTCCCTCAATGTTTCGAGCAGGGTCCCCTAAGACAACACTCAGCAGCAACAGCATGCCACGCTGTATGAGAAGTACCACTCGGAGTTGCAGGAGCAGTGCCAGAGTGACCTGTATGTCATCCCCAATGGGCTTTGCTTCCTTACCTCAGTGAGTCAGGAATTCACCAGGTAGTTCAGTAAATCTATCATGCTATTCACTACTCTTAAGTAGTCTTCTGAGGTGTGTCTGGCAGGACTACAAAGAGCGGTGAGATCTGAAGCCTGTTTCATGAATTATTGGGTGATAAGTTGAAAGAACTCCATACTTCTAAAACTAGGTTGGCTTCTTAAGAAAATCTGTCATAACTGTGCTGCAACTGCAGCTGTTATGTCCCCTGAGCAAAAAACCATATTTTTTGATGCATTTCTTGGTGCCTCTTTCCTCTTGCAATACATGTTTTCCCTACTGTTTTCCATGCAGATCACTGAGATCTCTAGGAGTTTGCTCTAGCCAGGGCAGGCCATTCTTCCTCCCAGAGTTAGTTCCCCTCAGTGAATTTGGACCTCCATGGATTTTTCCTCACCACTTTAAGGGAAAGAGCTGTACCGGTTTCTACTAAAAATACCAGGATTCTCTTGCCACCATCTCAGCTCAGCAGTTGAGGCCTGATGTATGGGAATGAACCAATGCTTTTATCTCGCCATGGTTGCATCCCATGCAGTTCCACCCATTCCTGTTCTTCCCTGAGTCCTTAAGATATTGTCTTGGTCTCAGTATTTTATGCTTCAAGGCTCAGTTGACTTCCTGCATTAGACATAGCCTGCTCGAGGGCATTTCAGGAAAGGGAAAAGCAGCACTGCAGAAGCTTAAGATACCTGGCTTTTGGGATGCCATGCAGCTTGCCATGTTCTGACCAGATGAGAAAGTTTTCTATAAGGCTGTGAGAATTTGAGAGAAAAGAGGTAAACAGGTGTGAGGAACTCTTTCTTTAGATTTTTACTCTTTTTTAGGCCTTTCCTTTTACATGCCTGCAGCATTGAGCCCATTGGAGGCTGATATTATCTGGAAAAATTCAGAAGCTGTAATAATTTAGTAATCAAATATTAATAATAATTGAAAACTGGAGAGAAATAGGGCACAGAAGAAGTGGGTACAAGTTTCCCAGTAAAAGAAACATGGTGCTGATGTTTTTTGCTGATCTCCCTCCCATGTTGTTCTTAGAAAGAATTCATTTGTTCCATTTACACAACTGTTCATCACAAGGAATTGCTGTGATAATAAATCCCTACCTCTCAAAGAAGATAAGATACATCTGTCATGCACATAGTACTTAAAGTGAGTTAAAGCAACAGGAGGTTAAAAAAGGAAATTAAACCGAGGCAAAACTTTAAAAATGCCAGTAAGAATAGCAAATCAGCATTGGAAGACCCATGATATGTCAGGGTAAAAATTGATAAAATGGAAAAGAATCTGTGCATTTGGGTCTTTCCTGTCAGATTTACCTCAAGCAAACTTTCAAAAATGTACCACTACTGGCGACAATAGCAATCTATGTTTTGTTTTGTTGTTAAAGCTGCTGTGTTGTAGTCAGCGCAATAAGCATTATTTTAAGCTTCATTTCAGTGCATGATGTTTTTAACTCTGCAGTGTGTGATTACAGGAGCAGGGATTGCATGTGTGCGTGTGTGTATGAAAGCGGGTGAGCATGTTGCCAGGAGTACGGTAGGCCCAAATGACTGCTCTAACAAACGGAGATTAAGTCACAAAGCTACCATGGTCTCAACTGTAAAAGAGAGGTGGCAAATTTAGCTCCTGTGCCCTTCAGTGTTGTGTGATGGAAGTGGACAGTTACCTGAGCTCACCTGTCCCCCAAACAGAAATGGGAATAACATGCTTTAATTCTCGTCTTCCTCTGCCAGAATCCGTGGTTCTGAAGTTTCCACTGCCTGAGCTCCAGGTTACTCTTTAGAGCACAGACCCTCAAGCGTTCCATTCTGTAAGCTCCCCAAATTTGAACTCCCATACCATAGAAGGTCTGAGGTTGGCAGGGGCCTCTGGAGGTGATCTGGTCCAACCCCTACCCAAGCTGGGCCACCTGGAGCCGGTTGCCCAGATGACAGTTGAATATCTCCAAGGTTGGAAACTCCCCAACCTCTCTGGGCAACCTGTGCCAGTCCTCGGTCACCCTCACAGGGAATAAGTGTTTCCTGACGTTCAGAGGGAACCTCCTGTGTTTCAGTTTGTGCCCATCATCTCTTGTCCTGTCACTGAGCCACTGAAACGAGACTGGCACCCTCGTCTTTGCACCCTCCTTCCAGGTATCAATACACATTGATGATCCTCTTCTCCAGCCTGAAAAGTCCCAGCTCTCTCTGCCTCTCCTCTTATAAGCAATGCTCCTGTCACATAATCATCTCCATGCTCCTTCTCCGGACTCTCTCCAGTAGCTCAGTATCTCTCTTGTACTGGGGAGCCCAGAAACGGACACAGGACTCCACGCATGGCCTCACCAGCGCTGAGGGGAGGGAAAGGATCAGCTTCCTCGACCTGCTGGCAACACTCCTCCTCCTAATGCCCAGGATACTCTTAGCCACCTTTGCCTCAAGGACACGTTACTGGCTCGCGCTCTACCTGGTGTCCACCAGGACCCCCAGGCCCTTTTCTGCAAAGCCAGCTGGTCAGCGCCCAGCATGTACTGGTGCATGCCCTTCTGACCACAGGACTACACCCTCTTCCTCACCACAGTCCCCCAGTTCATCCCGTTACCATCTCCCACCCCTCAGCTTCTGCTCCCAGCTAGACCTCCCTCCGCCCCGTTGCTCTCAGCCCACGTGTCTGCTGTCTGCAGTTGCTCTGCAGCTCCCTCTCTTTCTATTTTAAAACTGCTGATAATTCTTCCTTCCTCCCCCACCCCTGGACTCAGATTACTCTCCAGCATCCATTTGTCATTGATCCCACCTCCTTTCCTGACTTTCCCCACAGGAAAAACAAAAGCTGGCTCCAGGCTGCAGCTATCAAAAATCTGCCTGGATGTATTCAGAGGAAAGAAAAAGAGCAGCTGTCTGGGAAAAAAAGATGATGTATGATAGCCTGTATTATACAAGTAGGCATTTTCTTGCGAGCTAATAATTATTGTCGTCAAGGCAGAATCTGTACAAAACTGACTGGAACTCTTTCAATTAGGAATGAATGCCAATGCAAAGTTTGAAACACTCAGAGATTTAATATGATTTTATTTCTTTTGTCCTGTATCTATTCCTACAAATAAGAATTAATGCACCTGGACAAAAGCAGGGCACATATTGCAGTGTTTTTAACTAGCTTTTCTTTCAGTACGCAGCAAATCACGTCAGTCTGTTAAGTGGGGTGAGCAGATGTACCGTGTTACCTGCCACTTTGCCAAATGAGCCTTTCTCTCTCATCCTTGCAATTCACTTCTTCTCCAGCAGTCTACCCAAGAACACAACATTTAACATGAAATCAAAGCATTCATAAAGGAAAGCCAAACTCCCCTAAAATTTAGGATTCTTCAGTTGCATTACATACTCCAAAAAATACAGATGCTTTTCATTCAGCTGGTATGTTACTTCCATTTCAGTTTGAAAACAGGATGATTTTCCAGAGAAAAATAATCTCTTTGGAGCCAATTGGCTCAGAAGTTTAAAATACAGAATCCAGAAAAAGTACATTGCATATGGTTTTGATTAGAAAAGAGCTTTTTTATCAAATTCTGTTAAAACATGAAATGGTGGGCACAGGACTGTTGAGGATAAAACAGCAAAGGAAATCCCCCAGAAAACCAGCAAGTTTCTCAGATCAGTGCTGTCAGATCACAAGACTATGAGTGAATTACACTATATAATGAAAGGGTTGTTTGAGTCTTTCTCTTTTTGCGCTTTTCTCTTCTTGCACAGGCCTAGGGAATGCAGAAGACAAAATGGAGGATAGAGGAGCGGAACAGGCAGGAATGGTTATGATAATTTTGTAAACATGTGCAGATTGAGCTCATAGCAAACCTTCAGCGTAGGGTGAGAAAGAGGCAATGACAGGGAAAAAGCTGAAGTACAAGATATGCTTTTAGTTGACAAATGTATATGACTTGTTAGGCATACGTGGTGACTGAAACCCAGAAAGTAGATAAAATCAACAATGGATGATATGCCAATGAGGAAGAGGTAACAGAACTTGGGAAGATTTGCCAGAGTAGAGAAAATAACACAAAGGTTGAGGTCTGGCTGCAGAGGCACAAAAGCTTATTTCCAGAAGAAAGAGACCAAACAGAAATTAATACATATAGCTTTCCCTGTGTAGTCACTGAACCCCCCCCAGACTGACATTTATAGGATGCTAAAGCTCCTTCATTTGATGTTGAAAATACATAATGTGTTTTTTCAACATTTCACTTAATTTATGCTGTTCTATCTTTATTTTTAGATTGTCATAAAAAATGGTTACAAAGTGTTTCTTTGTATTCCATATTTTCATGTTGTCTTCTTTCTTAATGTGAACTCTGCTGAGATGAGATCTTTTAACAATGAAAATAGTGTTGCCTATTTGACATAAGGAAAATAGTTATGGAAGCAACTTGGTTAGAGTATTTGAATCATACCTAAAACAATAGGTCAATGAGGTGTTTTTTTTTTTTAATCACTTTTGATTTCTAGACACTCCCCATGTTCCTGGGGTTTATTTTACTTAATATCATGGATGCGGACGGAGCTTTCCAGTAGGAATGCCTGTCATCTCGCTAGATGATGCTCTCTTCTTCACCTACACTCTGTTTTTAAAATAGAAAGTGTGGTGACTGGGGAGAAGTAAACAATTCCAGTAATTGTAGCCTCATGCAATGTTGTGTGAAAAAATCAGTGCCAGTAACACCAACAAATCAGTACAATCAGCACAATGACTGTACACAGGACCACTTTAAAATTTGAAGGTTGGTTTGTGTTTAGTGCTTGTGAAAAGGAGCACACGGACAGTGCCCAGATCTCACATCTTCCGCTTCTCCGCAGAAGGGTTACATGTCAGGAGCCAGAGCACAGGAGCCTTAGCAGTGACATACCCATTTCTCGGCACTGAACACCTGTTATTCCCATCTTGTGCATGAGATCACCTTCAAACTGAGGATATAAAGACAAAGGGTCTTTCATTTTCACCAGTCTTGGACTTCTGGGCCTCCTCAGCATAACATGGACATTCCCAGAGCCGCAGACCTTCTGCTGCGGTGATCAGAGCCACACGCTGTAAGGCAGCCGTCCAGAATGTCTCAGGAGTAATAGCAGCATAACTCTGGAATCTAAAGCACCCGTTGTGTATTTCCTTCACCGCCATAATAGTGTGCTTTGCTAGTGTGGTACTGGTTGAGGCTAAATCCTGCGTACTTGATGCCTGGGGGGGTCCTGCGGCGGGATGCAGACTTCTATACCTCTTGGGTTACAATTTCAGCATGGTCCTGTGGGCAAGGGAGGGATGAAGCCTCAGCCCCTTGAACATCTCTGTTCTCTGCCCTCGTGCCTTGTGAGGAGGCGTATTCTGACGCTTCAGAGAGAAGTGCCATGCTTGCTGCAGGAACAGTCCCGCTGGCTGCTGGTTGGAGGCTGCCACTCCTTGTGGGTGGCACACAGCCCAGAGGCTGAACTGCAGGAATTAATCCTAAACACACCTACAGCCTCTACAGGCTTTGAAAATTAATCTGTTGCTTCCTCCTCAGAGAAAGGTATAAAGGAAAGGTAATAAATTACAAAAAGAAATAACAAATGAGGACAACATAACCTTTTTTAAAGATGCTGCTTTTCTCAGCACATCTATTTTGATACCTAGGTTCAGGAGCAACACTCAGCACATCTCTTTGCTGCCCACTGCATCATTTTTTCACAATTAGAGTGTTCTACTTGAGCACTGCTGACTTATGTTGCATTTTTCCCATTATTTCACTTCTATGAGGAGAAATTTGAAATATTCATTTGAACATGAAGAGGTTAACAAGAGAGTAAATTTTCTATCAAGCAGAATTGAGGGAAGCAGTCCCATGCCCTTTCCTTCATCTGCTTCAACTCGGTCAGCTGTGATCCAAGATGTCATAACTAGTAACAGAGGAAACATTTAATTCTGAATTTAAACAGTCAGAGAGCCAAAAATATGAAATAATGTGTCATAATATAGTGGATCAGAAAAAATATATGTGGATCTACCTGGAAAGCTAATGGTTAAAACCGTTTGACAAAATACTGAAGAAATACTTAAAGCCTAGTGATGAAGTTTGGCACTCGAGGGCCAAACTTGTTTAGTGTCCAGAAACTCTCGTTTCACAGTTTCAGATCCTTTCTTGTTTCATAATAAGGTTTTTCTAACGCCTGTTCAGTGGTCCGTATTACCGTGAAGGATGCTAGAACAGTTCTACTGGTTTGCTCATCATTTAATTTATGCGCACTGTGTGGTATGTCCTACTATAAAAAGAGTGGCTGTGCTTCAAGGCAAGAGGGTGTCTCTTTGATTTTTGGCAATTGCTGTGCTCCGGATTGAGTGGGGGCCTCCGGGGAGGAGGAGACCCTGCTTCCCTCAGAGTACCCAGCACACAGAGCTCGGGAAGGCTCCTGGCGTGCTGGGAAGGACGAAACCTGCAACACCACGGAGGTGTTGGGAGGCTGGAGAAAAGGGAGAGGGGAGGAGGGGGAAGGTGTCTTCTCGCCCCACAGGGCAGCCCCAGGCCAAGCCCTAGAGCTGACTGCAAAGAAGAGACATTCCTAGAAACGCAGAGGTGGTTGTGCACGGTGCGCTCAATCCAGGAAGCTACTGGAGAGGAGCTGGACCGCAAAACACAACGGGAAAGGCTGCCTCACCCCACAGAGCGCCAGAGAAGGAACCGGGTTCTGCGCCAAGCGACGAGGCAGGGTGGTGTTCAATATTTTTGTCCACTAATGAAATCTGACTTAAGAGTTCAGAGGAATTTGACTTTTAGGTAACTCCTTTATGGGAATGCTTCTGCCTCAAATTGATGCTCCATCATGGCTAATTTACTTTCTGCTCCTGGCAAGCATACTCATGAAACTGCACCCACATTATCAAAAGTGCGATAATAGGAACATTTACTTGTCAGTTGAACAAAGCCAAAGGATTCAATGGATGTGAAGACTGGGCATGTTGTAAATGTAAATAAGGCCAGGGCTGGAGAGGTTTGATGTACTGCTGGCATTTGTGCCTGGCCAGCTGTAACCATCAAGGGAATATTTGTGCAGAAGTAGTATATTCGCAATACAAAATTAAATCTGAATGCATTTGTTCCAAAAAATAAAATAGACTCCTCATATTTTCTTTGCCAGAAAAATCATGACAGACAATTCTGTCTCTGAGGAGCTGAGCTCCTCTGAATGGCAGGAAGGGAAGGCAGCCTAAATGTGGTCAGAAAACATGAGCTATTGCACCAACAGAGAGGGTGGAGGGAAGGCAGCAACGGTGTGCAGCAGGAAAAGATGGGGCTGTGAAAGAAGGGGCAGATTTTATGCGTGTACATACTTGTGGATAGGAAGAGGCTTGTATACATGCCCATTCGTACCTGCTGGCCTGTCAAAAGGTATGTGAGTAGTGGAGGGGTGACAGCAGCATAGTTATGCCTATATGCTTGGAGGATGGTGAGCTATTGCTCATTGCCATTGGTGATAGTTCCAATTAAGCTTTCCTTTCAGGGCAGGACAACTTAAAAAAAAGACAACCCACATTTATGGAGTTCGGCACAAGGGATCCTTGAACGGGGTGCTCCTGGAGACTGTCAGAAAGCAAATTACTGCAATAGCTCATCAAGACTGAAGCAACATAATGAAAAGAGTATCTTTGCAAGTATTTTCCCCAGTACAGTACAGACAAAGATGTGTTTCACTATATCTTCTGACAGCAAAAAGAGATATTTTTCATTATTATTCAGATTCTCAGCATTATTGTCTCTGCCACAGAATTATTAGGGGACAATGAACCTAGGTACAAAATGAACTAAGAGGGTCAGCTGTGTATTACAGTACCTCCGCCTTTAAGAACATGAAATAAATTGTGATCTGACAGGACATTAGGAAATCATCTGCAGTAACCACTAATAATTGTATTCCTACCTAAAGGGACTCAAGGCTTAAATTTTTTATGCCACAATAATATTTTCTCTCCTTTAACTAATTACTTCTCTATAAGGTCAAGAACATCTTTTTTCTGTCTGTACTCATGCTAAGGACACCAACAAGACAGCTGCATATTCCGGGTTCCTTTTTTTTTTTTCTTTATGATGATAGCAAGTGACTGAAACATTCTGATTGAATATTTGGCATCAGAGGACCAGTTAGGGAAAAATGGGAACTTTTGACAGACAAGGCTCAATCTCTCCACAGGGATAATCAATTTTTTGGTCAGAACAGCACAATTTTTCTCATTTCTTTCTTTCTCCTGTAGTTCATAAATAGAGCCACAGAGTCATAGCAAGATTTTGTTTGGGAGAGACTCTGGTGGTCTCTAGTCTCACCCTACCTTTGAGCAGAGCCAAATTCAAAGCTATATGAGGTTGCTTAAAGCCTTGTTCAGGTGACTTGTGAAACCTTTTAAGGATGGTGACTGCAAAGCCTTTCTGGACAACCTGACATTTACAAAGATACAAAAATGCTTCTTTCTTTCCATGAAGTGGAGTAAATAATTGCACACTAATGCCACCCCCCATTTTTTTCTTTTTCTGAGTCTTATTTTTTACTGAACTAAGCATACTACTATGATGATGTCTGAAAAACTTAGCAGATTGAAACTGAAGAAATGGTTTCTCTTATAAATAAAAAGAGGAGTATCTGTGCTTTAGCTTTTAGAAGTGTCCAGCTCTGCTTGGAAGAGAATTTTCCTCATAGCAGCATAGGTCCCAGTGACAGATGGGCACTTTTTGAACAGTTCCAGCTTTTCCAGATTTTTAGCAAAGTGACCAGCTCTTTTTCTTGCTGACAGTCCTGATATGCTGTCATTTGCCCTTGTGCATCCTTCTCATCTTAATTTTTTTCCGGACAAGGGGCAGTCTCCAGTCAGTTCCTCCCACCCCAGCCTAAAAATAAAATACTTGCCCAGTTCTCTGGTAAGATTTGATATTACAAAAATTTTTTTTTTTTCAATAACATGTCTGTCGCTACTGCTTATTCTTCTGCACTTATTTTATAGGTATGATATTTGTCAGTGCCAAACACACCAAAGAGAGGATACCACACACACTAGATAGGAAGTTTCTCACCTGTGTATTTATAGGGATTCAAATGCAGCACTTGAACAGAGCTTTAATTTGCTGAAGGATCAAGACAGGTTTTTCTCCTGTCAGAAAATTCTTTGCAGCTGGAGCTCTCAAGTAGATGAAATTTTCCTTCCTGCCAGAAAGAGTGGTGCCTGCAATGACAAACACTCCTTCAGAGTCTGTCAAAGATCCCGAAGGAAAGTTATCAGGCGTGCGCTGCCCTGGATGTGCAACGATCTGAGCAGGGAGGGTTTGCATGGCACCTGGCTGCTTCCACATCTTAAAAAACGTCAGGCCTCAGCTGGGCATACCCTGTCGAGTTACAGATAATCAACCTCATTTTCGTTACAAACAGGGTTACCACACAGTGTCACCTGCTGCTGTGATTTCTTTCAGGTAGGTCACTTTGAAAGTACTCAATGATTCTGACACAGAGAGTGAATTGTAGATTGACACTAGATGTTACCAGACGTAATTGGGTACAAGGTGGCTCCTGAGACTGGAAGCCTGCAGGTCATTAGGCTGGAAATTCCAGGCACTTTTTATGACATCCATCATGTGCTAAATATCATGTTCTACATGGGGTGCGTGTTGTCTGTTGAGAGGTGTTAAAAGGGCCTCAGAGCTGGCAGTTGCAGGCATCGTAGGTAACAGGGAAAATCAAGTCAATAAAGCTGACAATGTTTTATACCTATCAAAAATCAGGCTACTAATGAAAAAGCTATGTGAAGATGCATGTTGTCGAAGTTAGTATTTTTTTACTGTGTTTAATCTGACTCCAAAAAGGATTGCTAATTCATTGAAGACTGTGGCTTTTTGTCACCTATTATCTCTATGCCATGTAAAAACATATTTGTTCACGAAGATCACTATGTTCTCTTTTCTTGGAATTAAGAACAAATTATTCTATTTATGGATGTTTGCACCCCTTTTAGTTAACAATTGCTACCGATGCGTATTCTTTAACTTCAGACACTTAATTGATCTTCATGTGGTATCTCTGTCTCGTCCATTTATCACTCCATTCTCCATTCTTGTGAGAGATGTGTTTCCTTTCTCAGACCTTGTCAACATTTAGATTGTGAACATGCAGATTCTGTTAGCACATCAGGTTAGAAAACTACATAAAGTTTTTGTTTTTATTTTGACAGTACAATCAAGTTGTATAAATTTAGAAGAAGACGACATGAATGCTGTCCCAACCACCTACGTTTTGGCAGAAATCCTGATGTCAAACTGGCACTCTGATCTGTGTCAAGATTGTTGTTTGCTTTGCACCATATGGAGAAAATTCAAATAATTTAGCTTTGTAATCATTCGATAGTTCTTGCATATTTTGCAATACAGATTCAGTGTTGAAGCAAATGCCTAAATTACACTTTAAGGGGAAAAGGTACAAAATTATTTGAGTTCTATTATCTGTTATTAACTTAGTCCCATCTTTCCTTTCCTCTTTTAAAATGCGGTTAAAAATACTGTCCACTTAAAAATAAAAATGTTCTTTTTATGTTCTGGAAGTTAGTAGACAGACTGTGAAAAACCATTGATGAGACCTGTTGAGATTACATTTTCCATGACATATTTTACAAATATGCATTTTAACAATTACCATCAATTTTCAACTAGATTAGGAGAAACAAATCAAAAGGAACTGACTGAAAGAGGTCTGCAGTACTCCATTTCACAAAATTTTGATGACAATTTTCATTTCCAATTCATGCCTTATTAGAATGCTTTTAAAATCCTAATCCTTCACAAGGAAGAAAAAAAATGCATAAGCTAGAAATATTAATATGATAGAGTTCTTTTTTCCTTGAAAAAAAATCCCAATTCACAGTGAAATTAAGCAATGAAGATAGCTCTGAATAATAATATTAATCTTTTAGGCAAAAGCTTAAAATCAACTTGGTTGGATGGTGCATAACTGAAAACGTGTGTGCATGCTTGTATGTATCAAAATTGTAGAGTTCTCAGGACAAATACTTGATCTCAAACTCTGGTATTTGCTTTTTCTTATTCTAATAATCTATGAAAACCTTCCTTCTGTAATACAATAATTTCAGACAAGGGTTCTGCAGAATCAGGACAAATGACCAGTTATGAGACCATGCAGCTTGATTTTGTTCAGCCACCTTTTCATGCTGGGGGAGTCATGCTCTGCTCTGACACAATAAATGTGCTAAACTAGCCTCAGCGCTCTATTTTCCAGTGGCAATACTGGTTCACAGGGACTGTTCTGGCTGTCAGGACCACTGAAGCACAGTGCATGTCAGTCATAATTTATCCCCCCCCCCCCCCCCCCCCCCCGCACATTCTCTGAAGTGTTTGTTGAGCAAAATGAGGTCAAAAGCTGATGATACAGAGCCATCAGTCTCGTCATATACAGCGTCTGGAGGTGTTGCTTCTGGAGAGGAGTCAGTTGTTGACTGTTTGGGACAATTTTACATTTTTGTCTGCTGCTGAGCATACAAGGTACAACTGAGGCAGAACAGAGCCTGGTTTGTGGTTGGTTGTTAATGTCACTCTTTGAAAGTTTCTTGCTTTGCATTACACAATACAGCTATAAAAAGCAGACCTTGAGAAAACATATTTCATAAAATGGTTGTTACTAGTATAAGCTGAAGGATGGTAAAAATCACAAAGCTGTTCTTCCAGCAAGCGGTCAGCCAAATACAAACCTTCCTTTTCCTGGCTTTGTGTTCTTCTCCATTCCCCCTTCCACCTCCCTCCTTTTTTCTGCTGAGGTAACTAATATGATGCTTTACAGCATGTCAGGTAGCTCTTCTCATGGTTCTCGCTGCACAGAAACTTCCTAAATCTGGTTTCTCAGCTCTTCCCATTGACGTCTGAAGTGCTGTAGACCTAATTGGCTCAAGTCTACAAGACAGTCCTGGAGTTTAGATGACACATAATCATTATTGCTAGTGTTATTAATTTCAGACAGCTGAATCGCATCACACTTCCCAGAAAGTCATGCAGTCATCTTCCCTTGACAGGAACTCATCTTCATTCCCTCACTGGGAAGCCTTGAGCAACCTGCTGCAGCTATGAGGTCAGTCCTGTTCAGAGTAAATTTAGTCTAGAGGACCTCCAGAGGTCCTCTTCCACCTGAATTGGTCTGTAGTTCTTACAGCACAACTTTAACCTGGAAGACTGGTACTGAGTGTATGTAATATTAACAACATTACGCAAAACAGCAATGTGGAGGGGGAGGACTGTTAAAAGGCTTTGACAGCTGCATAGGAATTGTACCAATTGTGCAGTCCTCTCTTTTTCAGTGTGTTCAAATGCAGTTTAAAGTTAATTTTCCTAATACTATTGTGTTCCTAGTATAGACATAACAATATGCAGGCTTGTAGTTAGGAAACTGCAAGAGACTAATGCAAATCTTTGCAGCCGTGGCATTCAGAAACATTTATTAATTTATAATTACTGAAGTAATATGCTTTTTGTCAAATTCTTTTCAGCAACCATGAAAAATGCATAACCAAAAGAAAGGAGTTTATGTTTTGAAGCCAGCCAGCCCCTATGTACAGCAGATGTTTAATGCAAGGAAACATACTGCTTCTTTAAAGCAGATGCTATTAAAAAAAACAACAACAAAAAAAGAGGATAAAAATCTTCTCAGATAAGCGATAGGAGGGTACTAGAACTCTGTGTGTTTGAGGCAAAAATTGCCCCCGCAGACAGCAATATGCCCTTAACATTGTGATCTTGTATAATTCATTACAAATGTGTCTAGAACCTGCTTTTCTCTTTCACGGAAACATAGGAACAACTAAGGTTCACTCCTAGCTTAGTGGCACTAATAATTAATAGGCAATCTTGTTGCCACTTTAATGCTCATTGTACAACATGTATTGGGTAGTAGCTGCTTATCTGGAGTTTACGGATGCTATACATTACCTTCCCTTAAAAGGGCAGTGGGAGGACAGCAGGGAGAAGTGTGGTTTCTTCCTCTGGATTGGGATGGGATGGAGGGAGCTGGGAGTCTGCAGCATAGTGTACACTAAGAAACTCCTGGGAAAAATCAGGCTTGGCACCAGAATAGTTTCTTACAGACCCAGAAGGTTAACACGGTGTTTGCTGTAGCTGGAAATCTGATGAAGCCCGTTAGAGCAGGACTGCAAGGGACTGTGAAAGGAGACAGTAGGTAGAGGGAGGCATGTTTACAGACCTTTCTGTTTAAAAGATCTTTTGCTCTAGTTGCTGCTGTACTAGCCTAGCACCCACAAGTACTTTAGGTATTCAGCTTAAGGAAACGGTGCAGGCAGAATCATCTCAGAAGTCTGGCCAGTTCACAAGGAGTTAAGAAACAGTGTCAGTCCCTAATAGAACTTGGGTATCTCTGGAGTGCCGTGTAGTGTCCTGCTAGCAGGGAAATCCTGGCTGTATTGCACTCCACCACACCCACAGAAACATTTCAGCCTGTCGCTTTTGCCACAAGTAGGGGAGTAACCAAATGCATGAGTGGGAATGCTGTCTTTGTGTGACCTTGACAATGTCCTCAGAGAAGCGTGTTCAACCCAGCCTGCAGGACAGAATTTATCCCCTTTTCTGACTGAGTAAAGACCTTACCTTTGAATCACCCTACAGTTTTTAAGTGAATAAAAGCACCTGTTGCCCACATCAGTTAACCCTAGGCAGTACCGAACAAAGTGAGCATGCAACAGTTGTTCTTTCTCCAAACTCCTCTCTCCAACATACATGTTAGTGAAATTATTGTGTTTGTATTATTACTTGGTAAATAGCACATTTATCTATGCAGGTAAGTGGAAAGAACAAAGAAACAGATTAGATCACAGTTCCATTACAAAGATACATTATTAAACCTAGCTTTTTTCCTCACCTGTTCCTCAGAAGCAGGAAAAAAACCTGAGGACCTCACTAATGCTAGAGCTATTAGAAGACTGCATTCTCTGAGCAACCCTTTGAGTATGGAGTATGCAACAACAGATCTCAGAGTGCATGATAAAAACATTTTCTTCATCATAATCTCTCAACTCCACTTAGATTTCTGAAGAAGACTTCTCTGAGGTCTGACAATATAATTGACACACAAATTCACAATCTGTAGCAGTCTAGGTATCACAGAATAGCTGACTATAAGTGAGCATTGGCCTGCTTCACATGACAGTCCAACGTGACCCTTGACTGTCCTTCATTCCAGAGCACAACACCCTCTGGGCACACAGCAGGCTTTGAATGTCATGCCAATATAGTGAACTACCACTGAGTGGATTGCTTTGCACTATCTTAAAATGTTCAGAAATGTAAAAAGTTGACAGTTTTATTATGAAGATATAATTTTGCAGAGGTAAGCATGTGTAGGTGCTCTCCTCAAAAAAGTTTAGTGGACTATAACAAAGACATGCATTCAAATTAGTGTTCCTTGAATCTAAAAAGAATTTGTTACACTGGCTGGATTGTGGAAAGGGCTCTTTTGTGGGTGGTTGTGCTGCACCAAAAGAGTTACAAATGTGAAAAAGGAACCTCCAACTTTAAAAAACCCCAATGAGCCTGTGGCATAGATATAGTAGAGAAAAAAACCATACAGCTAAAGAGAATGACACTTTAAAGAGTGAAATCCCAATACTTGTCATCTCAGTTGGTTTACTGATACAGAAAAGAAGGATTGTTGATCAGAAATCAGTGAAAGCCATGAGCAAACTGAGTTGAGATAATTTCATTCTCTCCTAGGATTTTATTTTCTCCTACAGCCTCGGGAGCAGCTATGTTTTTTCATCTTCATATGCATCTTGCAGATGTAAATATGTGGTGGGTTAGCCTTGGCTAACAAGCAAACTCCCACCCAGCTGCTCACTCACTCCACCCCCACCCCCACAGTGGGACAGAGAGAGAAAATGAGAAAAAACAGGAATGAGAAAACTTGTGGGTGAAGATAGAGGCAGGGACATTGCTTACCGATTACTGTCACGGGCAAAACAGACTTGACTTGCCAAAAATTTAATTTATTGCCAATCTACTTTATAGATTTGGGGAGTGGCAAACAAAACCACAAACATTAAACCAACTCCTTTCCTCCCCGCTTTCCCAAGCTCGACTTCAGTCCTTTAGACTCCTCTAGCGCACCCAGCGGCACAGGGGGACGGGGAATGGGGGGTTATGGTCAGTGCATAGCAAGCCACATAGCATCTCCTTCCTCCTCACTCTTGTCCCCTGCTCTGGTGCGGGATCCTCCGCAGGCTGCTGTGTGGATGGATATCTGCTCCACTCTGGTCCTCCTTCTCCCCTTCCCTGCCTCTTTTGCAGCCCCCCATTACCAACACCTTGACACCTACACACAATACAAAATGTCAAGGACATGGAGAATGGTTTTTAAAGAAACCAAGACAAAATGGAGGGTAATTGAGGGGTGAACAGAAGGGTAACTCTTTGGTGAAGAGAAGTTGTCTGAAAATTGTTCTGGACATTTGTAAAAGCAGCCCCCTGACTGCCTCCAGCTGTGACTAGTACCTTGCCAACCAGCCCTGCATTTTCCAGAAGCTGACCACATTGATCATGGCTCTGCTTCACGTTGTCGGGGAGGAAAAAAGAGGTTTGGGTGCTTTGGTACCCATTTAGCTATATTAATCAGGCAAAACTTAATACTGGAGAGGGGTCTGCTTCCATCACTGGTGTAAACATTGCTGCAGATATGAACAATGAAAAGTCACCGCATCTGTGGTGATGCCATAGCTGGCAGTGCTGAGCTGTGTGGCTCTGAAATACTGGAGGCATCTACCTCTACTGCTGTTGGACAATTATACCACTGTTTATATCAATTGTCTTCTATTCTATTGCTTTTCTGATGAAAAACTGCATAGACGGGATGTGCCTTGTGACTACGGGTTGTGCTGGGGTCAATGGCTGCAGGCCACCACGTGGTTCTGGAGACTTCAGTGTCACCCAGCTGAGTGTTACTTTTAGTTATCTTGCTCTTGGAGCGGGAGCTACAGCCCCAAGTCAGTTGCCTAACACCAAGTCAGAGGCCATAAATAGGAGATCCACAAAGTTAGCATGTCAGGGGATCAGTCTATTACCTGTGCTCTGGGATAGGCACAGGCTGTCTCTTCAAATTCCTTCTGTATACCTGGAAACAAGATGGAAAAAAAATAATTTATAGGTTATGACAGAGAATAAAGGAGATGCAGTGGCTGAGCTGCTTAACAGCAAGGGGGTTTGGGTGCTGTTAGACCCTGGAGGACTTTGCTGGTGACAATTTAGTTATCAGTGGACTTGAATTTGCAAGCAGTAAAAGCAGATAAAGGGAGTTCTTAAAAAGTCTAAGCATTAAATGTTTTTTTCCTAGCAAGGGAGTCAGCTGCCCAATATCTAGCTTCCACAGCTCAGAACAAATGCTGACTTCTCTATGCAGTTAGAAAAGAGAAGTTTGGAGGTTGACCTTTATGTCCATACTTCATAACAGTGACATGAGGTGTACCTCATTGTATTTAGTATGATGTCAAATAATCATTGTTGGCTAATATAGTATTATGGTAAATGCTGTGTAGCAAACATAGTATTTCTTTATTGGAACGAAAACTTTTTCAATACAGGTATAAGCGTTAACGCAATATGCTTACATTTCTGCAAGACATTTAATGTAAGCTCACCTGTTGCTCTGCTAAAACAATACTGTATGCAGTCAGCATATGCAGTAAAAATAGTTAAATAATGGTCTGCAAAACTAATTGTGAATGAGAAACAGCTATTTGACAATAATGCTTCTAGTGAAATCTTGCAGAGGTAGGCTTACTAGGGCTTGTTGTGTCCTGGCCTCTCCTTGTACAAGCACAAAATCTGATAATCCTCCTCCCAGGCACTTAAAATTCCATTTGTAAAAGCAATAAAGCTCGGGAACAGCCAGATCTCCTTTTGTAAACGTGGTCCAGAATTTCACTGCTCTGATATTTGCTGTGGACCTTCTTTTTCACCCAGCTACACTTACATATAAGCTGCTTTTATCCATTTGCTTTTATGATAGTTTTATCTTCTTTGATCTTCTCTTTTCCTGGTATTGTTCCTCTCCATTTATAGATAGCAATTGCTCCAGCTAAGACTTAATTTTGCAACATTAGGAAAAACCAAGCTCTTCTAGACTCCTTTAAAATATAAATGGAAAGACAGTTTTTTATTGACTTGGTCATTAAGAATATGCCTGTCCCCTGGAAGCCAGGGATACTTCCCAGGTTCAGGTGTGTTTGTTACCCAGTAGGATTCTTGTTCTGTGCTGGGGTGAAATCTGGATGTACAGCACTCTGTTTTCTTCCATTTACATGGGAAGGAAATCAAGGCACACAAGTGAAATGGAGCAGCAATAACCTCCAGCTGATTACCCTTTCAGCAAGATGTAGGGAGAAAATGCTGTGGGGTGCCCGTATCCACAGCATAGACAGTTTTATAGTTCTCTGTGCCTGATCTGTTTTGTACTCTTATTTTTAAGCACTGATAGTCAGGAGTTTATCTTGTATTCCTGATAGGGTCCCACCACTATCTATTATAATGATACTCATATTTCTCTCTCTTTCTTTGAAATACTTTCCTCATACATAATAGAATTGCATTTGCTTTCCTTGGTGCTTAATCTTGATAGTTTGTAGTGAACCTGTAGCTAATTACTTGAGATTGCAGGTCCTGTGGCTTATCAGTTATTTCCAAAGAGAAACTCCCAATTTATGCTGAGATCCACAGTGTTTTTCAAGTGCATCTCCTTGCATACAGCAATACTGATTTTTATTCTCATTTTCATTATTTCAGTCCTTGTGGTCATTCAGTTATTTCAGTCCTCTTTTATGGTAATACATCCCAGCCTAGCATATACAGTATACTTTATTGGCATGCACTTATTTTATACCTACATAATTAATGAAAATATTGGAAAAGATCAGTTTCAGGGACAGTACTTAAGAAACTCCACTAATCACCTTCTGCTGGCATGATATTTATTCTTTCTTATTCTACAGTACCTGCTGTACTCTCCCCTTCGGCGAGCACCTTAACTGTCCTGCAGCTCCTGTACGGACCAGCTAATTCTGTTGCTCATTCAGACCTTTTTGAAACAGAGTCCCTCAAGTGAGACACACAACCATCTTGTATTTGGTACTTCTGAAAAAAGAGGGGGAAAAGCATGCCAATGAACATGAAAGGTAGACAGACATTTGCCAGCCATTAAGTTGAAATCAGTTGTATAACTGAGTAATCTTTGAAATCCTGTAAACTTTTGTCTAAATTGCTTCTGTTTTTCTGACAGTGGATTCATTCCATAGCTTAAATTCTACATGGTATTTTAAGATCTTTTTTTTTTTTTTCTTAGTTTTAACTGTGATACAATAATTATCATATAATTATACAATTATGTATTATTTAATACAATAATTTCATATTCAGCATATAATGAGCACTTTTCTCTACATCATTGTTCATATAACAGATTGTTTATGTTACATCTAAACTGTCATCCACTTTTGTAAAATTCTCTATCCAGAGACTCTCAGATAATTCTAGGAGTCCTTCACAAATAAAAGGCATACAGAAAAGATAGATGCTAACAGCAACTATTGTCAATATTTCTTTAAAAAATAATCTGTAATTTGGGGTTTTTTTGGTCTGAATTACGGTCGTCTTAACCTGCATATAGTTGGTGGCCCTTTTAAAACAGAAGCTGCTTATGTCAACTTAAAATTTAAGGAAGAAAAATATTTTGGGATACTCGCACTTTTTTTTTTTCCCCTCAGAGAGGTGTAAACTGATGAAAGGAAATATTTCAAAACAGAGTTCATAATCAACCTGTGGAACCTTCTGCCCCTCTGCCAAAAAAAAAAATCCTTTACTGAGATGAAGAGCTTGGTTGAATTCCAAGGCTGGCACATATCTGTGAATTCATCTCAGCCCTCCTCTGATTGTCACTTCATGAAGTCAAAGTATCTTACTCCACTAAAGTTTGACAAGCACTCTGAGCTGCTCAACCGAATAGAAATAATCCCCTGAGGGTTTTCCTGACTGCCCTCTCTATCTCCCAACCATCTCTGACAGCCTTTAGAAGGCTTTAAATTTTGAAATTACCTCTTAAACAATGAACGAAGCAGGGATTTGAATGCTCAGCTCTCTCTCACCTCTTTCTCTAGTGGTAATCTATTCCTAAAGCAATTAACATCATCTGCAGAAGATAAAATATCTCAAAACTGTGTCAGGATTTGCAAAAATGACTGGAAAAAATGAGTGCACAGAGAAATGGGGATATATTCCTTAACATGTCATGAGGCAGCACATCTCACCACCATCTCAGAACTGTAATATATCCAATAATCTTTGCCTTAGGGAATAGGGGGGAGATCAGAAAAGATTTGCATATTATGAAAATGGGTCTGGAAATGCTTTCTAACTGGTTTCAGTAGGTACAGGATTTTTTAGCCTGCAGAGGAGGCACTAAACAACTGAATCTTCTATGGAAGTTATTTTACCTGCCTTCAGCATTGGTTGGATTAGTAAGAATTGTATTTGTGGCTGACAGATGATCATATCCAAACTCATCAGAGAGATGTCCCAGAGTTCTGTCTACTGAAGTAAATTGCTTATTTGGTAGTGTCAGCTGAACACGTTCTCATTTAAATAGATTGAAATGCATTTAACTTCTATAAGTGCTGGCCTTATTTGTTCTAGCAGCATGGCTAAAGCCAATCTGAGATAATGTTCCTTCCAAAATGTAGCCATTACATCTAGCATATTAAAGTTAATCTATTGTCATTGATCTTGGTTCTGTGCCACACTAGTGAACACTTTAGTCCCCATTTCAGAAATTCTGAGACAACTCTTTGGTATCATTTAAAGAGCTTCTCTGAATAAAGATTTTTAACAGGGCATTTACCAATATTATTTTTCTTTCCTTAGCTCACAACTGCTATACTTAAGACTCAGTTAAATGTATAAGAAAACATACACTTTTTTGTCAGACTCATACAGATAAAGGAGACAGGCAGCTGTTTCTTAACAAAGAAGGGAAGAAAAGGAGATATTTTATTTTCTTGCAACTGCATGTCAATACAAAGTAAAATATGAATTCAACAGGTAGTGAAGTGTACCTGCTTCATCTTTCTTGTACTCCTTCCACAATGCCCATGGCTTTGGTCTTCTCATTCTATCTCCTCTTGATCTCAGCTGCACTGTGTCGGCCAAGTAAGACAGATACCAATAAAACAGAAAAGAAAGTTTCTTGTTCTGAGAAACCATGAGCCTCTGTAGCAGGTAGAACTTTAGAAAATGGTTTAGTGCTTACAAAATGTTAGCAATTGCGTACTAAGCCTACAGTGCCTTCATTATACTGCTAACAAACAGCACTGCAGAACTTGGGGGAGAAAAAAAGGAAAATGGATAGTGCTTTTCCTACTGCATTTTAGAAGCCTGTATTAACAGGTCTTTTACGTGTTTCTGAGTATGGAAGGAGCTTGGTAATATAGCTGAGCACTGAGGAGAAAAGTGTTGCTACTCAAAACCCAAACTAGAGTTCTTGATACTGCATGTAGCTTCCTTGAGGAGCAGGCAGCTGCTTCTGTTTCAGAAGGCCAGACGGGATGGCTACATTTTTTAGGGAATTAAAAGAGTCATCTCGCATTGATTTTTTTTTTGAGCATTCTGGTCAAAAATATGTTGAAAAACCCAGTTGTGTTCTCTGCTTACTACAAATGACATTCGTTCATTACCACACCCAGCAGCAGGAAAAATCCATCCTCTAAGCTCTCCACTGCAGGTGGCTCCAGGAAGGTCATCAGTATTCAACACCAGTCTGAGTTCCTTCATCCACAGCTGCCCTGTGTGCACTTCCTTATCAGATAATCTGAAAAAGGGAGGACCACAGGCATGTAATTACTATAATCCCTTATCAGTATATTCCAGAGATGGGGAAAAGACATTTGCAAGTGCAAGGCGAGAAATTCCAGATGTTGTGGTCAGAACTGACTGGTGACTCTCACATGGTAGATTCCTTACTGGCCGGAGTATTGATTTGCATGCTTGGGATGCTGAGTACTGGGAAACGTCCTGCCAGATGAAGAACCTCCTCTGCCCCAAGTTATGGGAGAGAACAACATCTTGTCCAAGGGCTCATATCAGTAATTTAGAGCAATAAAAACATGTCTGCAGTACAGAAGTATACACTGAGAGGAACAAGAGGTGGCCAAGTGTGGGGATGAAGTGTGAGAGACAGAGATCTGTAGGTACCTGTCCATGAAGTGGGGCTATGACTGTTTTACTACAGGACTAGGAAGAATTAAATTGAATGTTGTTACCTAAATGAGGCATAGATTTTACCTTTGCTCATTTTTATATTTGTGTAGAAATGCTTTAACCTCTTCCAGTGTGCAACTAGGATGCCACCTATTTCCCAAAAAGCCCATCCTTAAGTGACCTGACTGACCAGATGGGCAATATGGTCCTCTGCCCTAGAAAATAGGCTGCCCCTTCCCTATCTGTATCTTGGCTGGATTTACAAATGGCCCATAGAGTGCTAGTCTGTAAATACATGGCCAGCTCTTGGCAGTCATCTAGGTAATTTTTGAGGTGTCCGGTGACATTAACTGGCAAAGTTTCTGCCCTTTTCCTGCCAGTACCACCTTCAGTCCTGTCCTGTGCCTGTTCCTGCCCTGTGTGCGGTTGTATATCCTTTCAGTGATATGCTAACGCTGCGTGGCACACTATTCAGCTGAGCATGGTTATCTCCTTTAGTATTGGAGTGTCAGTAGTAGTGCTGACCTGTCCCTGTAATGCTAGCTCTGACGTGGGGATCCTCCAGGTATTATGGGATCGGTTTGGCCTTTAGTGGGATAGGAAGCTTTTCAGCAGTTTTGGATAAGGGAAATTCCTAAATGTCTGCACTGGCTGCATTTGCTGTTTGCTGGAGCTCATGGTACGTGCTATCTTCAGAAGCAGGGGGTGGGAATGCTTTCAATGTCTTTTGGAGACTCCAAAAGGTGAAGAGAGAATGGCTGAACAGAGAGTGTCATGGTGTGATGAATCATGCATGACCTCCAACTACAGCACAGATGCCTAAGTATTCAAATGAGATTGAACGGTCTTTTTCACTTGGAGAGAGGCCCTGGAGGTTTAGGCTAGAGTTTGTTGGCTATCTGGGGGAATTTGCCACCTCTCTCAGGGCAGCATCCCTGCATTGAGCTACAGGAATCCCTTTGCTCTGTGAGTAACTCTATAGGGAATTTATGTGATAAGAATCAAATAGAAAGAGCAAGAGGGATGTATCTTGGGAGCTAGGTGGATCACTATGAATGTGAAGAGTTCTGTACAATCAGTTCATGTATTGTTATTAAAATTAATATTATGCTTTAAGCAGCAGAAAGAAGACATTTTTATGCAGAAATACTAAATACATTCAGTATATTTACTACCTTCTGTGCTTCCCTGCTATCTATACTAGAATCTCATTTTTGTCTTCTGGATACCTTTTAGGGAATAAGAATTTGGTGGTAGCTACAAAACTAATAAGCAAGTAAACTGAGACAGGAAAAAATCCTGTGTGCTTCCACTAATAAAGATTCACTTTCATCCTATTTTAGATGTTCAGAACTTCAAAGTGCGAATGTACTGGCATCTGCAGTTCTAGTGTAAGAATTCTTGTCCCACCTCTAGCCTTTTAAGGGAGCTATTAGTTTTTCAGCATTTGAACACACCTTCAATGTCTAAAATCCAAGAACAGGTTTGTTCAAAGGGACCCAGATATGGTCCTAGCAAGGCAAAACAATGATTACACTGAAAATCATACACATTGGAAATACCAGCTGGCAAAGTTGGGGCTAATTTAAAAATAGATAAACAATGCTCCAGAAATGGCTACTTGGTGACTTAAAATTTTCCTTTGCTCCTATGCTTGTGCCTGGTATATGAAAGCTCTATTTATGTACCTTTCATTCCCAATTTACTTTCAGTCGACCCCTCTTTGAACTCTTTTGCTATACTTTCAAATTCCAATAAAAAGTTTCATTTTGAAGACATTCACTGAGATAGGAAATTCCAGGTGAGCTGCAGGACTAGGTTACTGTAGTTCTGGCATTCTGTTTCTAAGCCTAGGCCATTCTTAATGGTGACATAGTCACACGGATGCTGCCAGCAGGAGCTCCCTAATATGTAAAATTGTATTTATCAAGAAAAAGACCTTTCCAGTGAAAAATACTAATTCATCAGTGCCAAAAAAATTACTATGAAAATACTGTAGGTTTGATAAATTCATTAAATTATGAGATTTCCTTGGATTTCCTACATGGTGTGGTTTCCCAGCTGAGTTTTAAGGAAACAGGGCTATATGATTCTATAGGAAGATGTACACATCAAGTTTTGATTTTGGCAATCCTGAAGGTGTGGGAGGCCTTCTTCTAGCCAAGATTCCCACATTCTGCATTCCCAAGTCTTTGCTTGGGTGGCTAGATGTCTGGGAATCTCCATTCAAGCTGAGGATACATTCTAGGTTCCCCAAAATGTTGTTTGAGGCTGGGACTCTCTACAGATTCCCAAGACCTTCCTTCTTCAGATCCGAGAAGCTGACTGTCTCAAGCGATAAGCCTGTGCTGCCAAATAATTTAGGTTCACAGTTCCCTCTGGGGTTTTGCTCCTCTGCTTGTTCACATATTTTAATTCAGCCTCGGGGTCTCTTTTGGGGTGAATCCATTTCTTGCATCCAGAACAAAACCCAGCTCTGGCTATGGCCCACCCTGCAGTAAGGAGGAGCAGTTTTGACTCTTTTACCTGCCACATGCAATACCTCAGCCGTACCTCAGAACAGATTGTGTCTCAGTGTGCCACCCTGCAGGGTATGCCCTCCGTTTCGTGTTAGAGAATCACCGTCCTGGTGGGCTGCAGCACAGCCATTGCGTTGTTACTACTAATAAAGTCACAATACCATGGCACAACAAAAGAGACAAGTGCCACATCAGAGAGACACAGCCAGCCTCCTCTAGAAGAAGATAAGGCTAGCGGACCCACTTGGCCAAGGTTCGTAGTCCATCCATCCCCGAAACAGATGCATTTAGCACTTGAAATGGAGGCCTGTATCCTGAAGCTCTGGGGTAATCCCATCACCTGGGTCACTCCTAACTATGGATTTCTTGATGTCAGTCCTTTTGAAATGGCTAGGACTCCAAGCTTCTGAGCTGTTTGCCCTGGGAAACATTATCGGTGACATCTGAAAGCCCTGCAAGAACTCTGGTTGAATCATACTAACGAGCTCACAAGCTATGGATCCTGCCAGCAGGAAAACATATGGGCTTTTACACATGACCCAACACTCTTTTAACAGAAATAATATTTCAGGCAAGTAGCTACTGAGGTTCTCAGTGTTTAATGTTACTGCAGGAACTATAAAGCTATTCTTGAACCAGGGTTCAGAAAATATTTCTTACTGACAAAAATTAAGATCTAAAATATTCCAGAGTATTTTTATGTGCCATGAAGGTTCCGTTATATAAGAGTTACTGTTGTTGCTGTCATCACTGCTTCAGGGCTGGAGGAGGTAGGAGGTGAGCAGTTGTTACCCAGACGACTCTAAGATACATGTGCAATAACCATCTTTTAATGAACGTTCCACCTTGCCAATTAATAAATAAGCTAGTATGTTGCTGTTGTTAACATACCTTTGTCTTGCATGTATCCTTGATATCAAAGGCCACACTATGATGTTCAAAAGCGTATGACAATAGCAAAGTTTAAAAGAATTAGCCAGTAAATCATACCTCGTCATGTGTGTTCCTTGGAGTGTCCTCGAAATGCTTTTTTACCTAATCACACTTCCTCTTTGTTTATTCCATTTCATCATGCAGAAGTTGCTTGGGCATTGCTCAGCCAATCCTTTGGTCCAGATCATGACAGATGGGGTTTATTAAACAAAGCTTTCTCTGATATTACAAAAAAAATTTCTGAAAGAGTTTCAAAACTTTGTGTCAGGATTTATCAACTTGGCCTCATAATAGTTCTTTGAGATACAGCAAGAAAGGATAATGTTTATTTTACTGATATGGGAACTATATTAAGTTTTTATATATATATTTATATATATGTATGTGTATGTAAATACATACTACATAAAGCTAGGATGTTCAAGCATTAATGACAAAAGCCAGGTATTTAAAAAACAAGTGATCTTTTTTTTTTTAAGCTACTAAACATTCACTGTTTTCCTGGACTTCACTAATACCTACTTTAATCAAAAAGAGATCTCATGGTATAACTTTGGTCATCCATCCTTAATGTATTTTGACAATTCCATTTGCACAAGTCTTAGCAGAGTCCATGAGAGCACTAGGAATAAGGCAGAGAAATTTCATAACTAATGAAGCTCCTAAATACAGTTGCAGATACCTAATTTAGCAGTCACAGTGAAAGCTGGTAGAGGTTTAGCACTTTTGAAAATCAAGTCAGGTAAGTGTCTAATTCCTGTATGCAGCAGTGATTTTCTTGCCAGGATAGTTTCACTGGCTTAAGCGAAGTTACGTTACCTTGAAATGTGTTTGCTACAAATTGAACTCTCTTAGTTAGAAGTGCTGTTCATTCTCACGCACATAAGAAAAACTTTAGTGTTGATGAGAATATCTAGTCAAAGCAGCATTTCTCATTGGTAGCATGACTTTTACATAGAAATTGCAATGCAGTATAAGCAAATCATTCATCATATAAGGGTGACTGCTTCATTGCAATATTTTTTATTCATTGAACTTTGAGTTACACGTCAGTGTGCTAAATTAAACCCTCGGTAGATTTTACCTACCACCACTGACAAAGCAAACATTTTTTCCTCCTTCTTTGATTCCTCATTGTCTCTGTTTCCTGAAGTCACATCTAGTCAAGTCAGGAATAGTAAATACTCACTGATGTAAAAGTGACATAAAAATTATGTTAGTTTATGGTATAGAATCTCCTGGTCCCCAAATAGGAGCTTGCTAACATGGGAGGGAAGAGAATCTCTCTTCCTAGAAAGTTCAGTCTTAAATGTATTGGGTCTTAAACCTGTGACTACTCCAAAATTTTAAAAATAAACAGTTAAAAAAAATCACTTTAATTTGTCTTGGAAGGTTTCCATAAGCTCTTTGGATAACTGTATCCAGTGACTCTGGCAACTTGCTTTGCAGGAAGGACACTCAAAAAAATCCTAGCAAAATAATTTTGAAATCTCAGGAAAAAAATCAGACAGATTATCTGTAACTTGTTAACAGACAGATACACCCAAATAAGCACTCAAAATCCCTGAATGCTGCTTCAATACTATTACTATTAGTTGTATCAGAAACTAGTAATTGGAGTCAGTGTGGTGGGTTGACCCTGGCTGGAGGCCAGGTGCCCACCAAAGCTGCTCTCTCACTGCCCTCCTCAGCTGGAGAGGGGAGAGAAAATATAACGAAAGGCTTGTGGGTCAAGAAAAGGACAGGGAGAGATCACTAAGTTATTACCATCACGGGCAAAACAGACTCGACTTGGGGAAATCAGTTTAATTTATTACCAGTCAAATCAGAGTAGGGTAATGAGAAATAAAACCAAATCTTAAAACACCTTTCCCCCACCCCTCCCTCCTTCCTGGCTCAACTCCACTCCCGGTTTTCTCCACCTACAGGTGCAGGGGGATGGGGAATGGGGGTTGGGGTCAGTTCATCACGTCATGTCTCTGCCGCTCCTTCCTCCTCAGGGGGAGGACTCCTCACTCATCCGCTGCTCCACCGTGGGGTCCCTCCCACGGGACATGGCTCTCCATGAACTTCTCCAACGTGGGTCCTTCCCATGGGCTGCAGTTCTTCACGAACTGCTCCAGTGTGGGTCCCTTCCCCGGGCTGCAGTCCTTCAGGCACAGCCTGCTCCGGCGTGGGTCCCCCACGGGGTCACAAGTCCTGCCAGCAAACCTGCTCCAGCCTGGGCTCCTCTCTCCACGGGGCCACAGGTCCTGCCAGGAGCCTGCTCCAAGTGTGGGCTTCCCGTGGGGTCACAGCGTCCTTTGGGCACCCACCTGCTCCAGCATGGGGTCCTCCCCGGGCTGCAGGTGGAGATCTGCTCCACCGTGGACCTCCCTGGGCTGCAGGGGGACAGCCTGCCTCACCATGGTTTTCCCCACGGGCTGCAGGGGAATCTCTGCTCCGGCGCCTGGAGCACCTCCTCCCCTCCTTCTGCACTGACCTGGGGGTCTGCAGGGCTGGGGCTCTCACATGTTCTCAGTCCTCTCTCCGGCTGCAGTTTCTGTGTCACAGCAACTTTTTTTTTTCCCTTCTTAAATTTGTTCTCCCAGAGGTGCTGCTGCCGTCACTGATGGGCTCAGCCTTGGCCAGCAGTGGGTCTGTCTTGGAGCCGGCTGGCATTGGCTCCATGGGACATGGGGAACCTTCTAGCAGCTTCTCACAGAATCATAGAATCATTTAGATTGGAAAAGACCCTTAAGATCATCAAGTCCAACCATTAACCTAGCACTGCTAAATCCACCACTAAACCATGTCCCTAAGTGCCACATCTACACGTCTTTTAAACACCTCCAGGGATGGTGACTCAACCACTTCCCTGGGCAGCCTGTTCCAGTGCTTGATAAACCTTTTAGTGAAGAAATTTTTCCTAATATCCAATCTAAACCTCCCCTGGTGCCACTTAAGGCCGTTTCCTCTCATCCTATCGCTTCTTACTTGGGAAAAGAGACCGACCCCCACCTCACTACAACCTCCTTTCAGGTGGTTGTAGAGAGCAACAATGTCTCCCCTCAGCCTCCTTTTCTCCAGGTTAAACAACCCCTGCAGCCCCCCCACTACCAAAACCTTGCCACATAAACCCAGTACAGTCAGGAAACAGTCTGTTGTGCTGCACACAAACACGTACTTAGTATTGCTGAAAATCATCTTTGCCGTACTATTTTTATTTTACTAGTTGAACATTTAAAATCAGATTACAAAAATACTTGCATGCTCTAAAGCTATATCAAACCTTGTTGATACATGTTAGGAATCATAGCTTCATTTACCTTTTTAGAAATGCCAATTTGTTGATTCAAGTGTAATATAGCATATGCTGCACTTCCAGAGGGATGAATTCCATCATCTTGGGATTTTTACATTTCTAGCTCAGAATGTTCTGTGTATCTTTACTAGATGCACAGGAGTGGCAGATACATTTTTAAAAATCATCAAGGATTTCTGTGATAGTTCCTCCATATTTATTCTGTATATATTTACTTAATAAGAAGTAAGCTTTGTTTGTGATATGTTTCTGTAAAATATTAGTAATGTAAGTGATTCAGCACCCCAAAATTATTTGTCATGTAACTTAGGAAATTTAACACGAGACCACAGCTTTTGAAAAATATCTGTCAATGTCAAAATGCTTTTATTTCAAAGCCCCTAAAGGATATAAAACTGTATTTACCTCTACTGAATTAAGATTATTCTCTGATGCATTGTAATTCTGCTTAGGAGCAAGTTACACGGCAAACTAGTACAAACTAAAACTCCTGTATTTGTGAAATTTTACAACTTTAGAGGCAGCAGCTAGGAAATCATTACCAGGGTGAAAAGTATAGGACTGCTCTTTTTTATCTACAAAAGATCAAAGGAAGACACATAAACAAAGACTGATTCTGAAAATGTGGCATGATGCTTTTATTTTAACTATAATCATCCATTGACCACCATAGAAAGATTACAGATGGATATCTGCATTCATCTGTTGTTTCAGATTCTCAGTATTTTGTCCAGCCAAATCTGACAGAAAACTTCAGGATACATAGGCAAGTGTACTGCATTAGGTTGCTAGACATGAAGCAATCAATGATCATTTTTTAGTTTCGATGGGGAAAGAGAAGCAAAATGCATTTAGTTGATACCATTTGTTCAAACTATGTGCTGAAAAAATGCTTAGGAGTTCCCCAGCCCAGACAGTGTAAATGGGAGCAAGGGTGCAGGTGGGAAAGAAAAGCTGCCAAGGATCTTTCATTCTTCCCCCCCAAATTCTGCACGGCATGCTGTCTTTGTGAAAGAGACATTAATAATTTCTTTAATTGCCTTAAATAATTAAATAAGTAGTCTTTACTCGTTAAGACAAGGTCTACCTCTGTTTACTCTAAGTTGCCCTAATAGTTAGTAATTCATTTTATTACTGCTATATTGCTTATTTTTATGGGAAAGATGAAAAAAGGGAAAGAGTGGATTCAATGTCTTTCATTAACAGTTGTGGATATTTACTGTGTCTCTCTATCACAGAGATCAGGTGGAACTAAACAGTACAGTACACATGCATATTTGTTGCACCAAAATATGTATCTTTCCTTCAAAAATCTCTGAATCAACTAGTTTTTGTCCTTGCCTTTTTGCTAGCAAAATCAGTGGAGTTTTTTCATGCCATTTCTTACTTAAAATGTAAGTAATCCACCATGTTTTATCCAGCCTTGCGTAACCAGACATGTCCTTATAAGTGATTTTAGAATGGGAGGAAAAATACAGAGAATGGTTGGACTAGATGCATTTTATGTTTCAGTATTGTACAAAGAAGATATTAAATGACCGTTCTATTCAGAGGTGTATCAGGCCTATACATGTGAATAATTGTTCAGTTTTTGACATCGCACCCGGGTTCATATTGTCCCTGAACAAATTTGTTTCATGAGAGGAAAAGAATTTTTTAAATAATACTTTTGGAGTGATCTTATAAATCTTCCTTCTTCCCCTGTTTTAGTGGTGGTTGTTTTTCTTGGCCTGTGTATGCCTGTGAAAAAATCTGTCATTTCCTGATAAGCGTGGGATACAAAGTGACAGAACAGAGTTAGACAAGTCAGGTAGCAGCAAAAAACCAGAATTTTGCCATAGCTCTCCTAGATGTGCCTAGAGTCGGGAGGAAAAGTTATTTAAAAAATAATCAAGTTCCTGCAACTTTATTCTGTTTGGGAACTGGCTTTATCTGCAATGTTTAACAATGACGTGATTCAATGCTTGCAATTATTTAGCTTTCATTGATTTGGACTATTATGACTTTCGAGTAACCCTTTGTTCACTGTAGTATCTTCTAGCATTTTTATGACCTTTTTAAACGTTAATCCATAAAACGCCATAGGAGCGACTCGTGAGAACATCTCGCCCACAGCTCAGGCGTGGGCAGGACCCGGTGCTCCCAGCGGTTGTTTTCGGGCAGCTCTCAGAGCCGGAGCTGACACCCCCGCCTCTCGCCCCCGCACCGCTGTGCCTGCACACCAGCGGGTCGCGGTTGGCTCTCACTAGCTGCGGTTGGCTCTCACTAGCTGCCGCTGGCTCACGCCCGCCCCTCCACTTGCCGCGCGCAGCACCCCGGACCCGTGGGCTCTCCCACCCGTGGTCCGAGCCCCGCGGCTGCGCTCACGGCCAGGCGTGCGCGCACGCAGCATGGACACTTCTCACCGGGAAGGGGTTAGGACGGTGCGTAGTAGGGCAGGACGGACCGTGCAGGGCACGGCCAGGGAAGCACACTGGCCAGCAAACTATTTATGCATGACTGGCCCTTTTTACCCTCCTTACCCTTCCATTTTCCCACGCTTGTTCTTTCCCAAATCACCTAAACGCCTCCTTTGTCCCGCTTTTTGTTCCTCCCCTAAACTTTCCATCATAGTTCGTGTGCAATCCCAAAATGTTTTTCCCCTGCATCCCATAGCGTTTCCCGCAGCTCTGGGCAGTGACTGCCCTTCATCCAAAAGGTGAGCTGTGGAGCTGCCCCCCGTGGCTCATGGGGATGGGTGTCACGCCTGGAGAGTGGGGCTGAGGCCCCCCCGGGAGAGCCCGGGGAGGAGCCCGGACAGGGTGTTCATTCCTCCGGGTCCTTAATTTTGATTCCCAGCTGCCCCCGTGCTCCTCAGGGTTTGTGGAGATGGGTCTCTGGTGGGCGTCTGATGGGCTGAGGGCTCCTGTGGTGGGCCCGGCAGTACCCAGGGCAGGGCTTCACCACTGCCGTCCCGCTGTGCTCCTCCAGGGCAGCGCAGACGAGCTTTTATCGCATAACCTAACGGTCTAAGTTTGCCTCGTTGTACATCGTTCCTTTTCTTTTGCTCCAGAATACAAGAAAAACAGTAGCCTTAACTTATACCTAAAAGAAAGTATCCCTACCAAATTGTATTGGGCCCTTTGCAAAATGAGGTGACATACTATGTTTCAAAACAGCAGGCATCATCAAGTTGCCATGCTGAATTTTATAATAATCCTTTTTTAATATTTGAAAAATGGAGCAAAAGGACAAAAAACATTTAAGCTTGTGAAACTCTGTAAGGTTCATTTAAAATAACACCCCCTCAACTGTATTACCTTTTCTTCTTGACTTTACCAGCCCATCTTGTCTTTTTCTACTTGAATGAACTTCGCAGCTTTTAAACAAACCCCTCTTTTTTTTTAAGAGCTCTCTCTTTTTGTTTATGTTATGTTTCAAATCTACTTGCTATTTCCAAATGAATTCTGTAGTGACTGCAAAGAACCCCAGGCCCATACACAGGCACCTGAGCTCCTGGAGGAGAGGAGGCTGAGGTGGGGCATGGGAGACAGGAAGGGAATGAGAAAAAGAATAGGTAGGTCTGGCACTCTCAGACTAAAATCACACCTTATCAGATTGGGATATGAACCTAAACAAGCAAAAAATGAAGACTTGTTTTAAGAGTGATGTTAATATTTTCATTCCTACTGCTTTGTAGGTCTGCTTTCCATCTATTTGTTCTTTTACCTGTTGGTTGGTGTTGGTTTTTTTTTTTTTTTTTTTTTTTTTTCCACAAATTTGAGTTTCATTGCAGTTCAAGCTGCGGTGAATGACAGGATCCACAAATTTACTGCTCACTAACATCTTGGAAATCAAGATGGCTGCGGATCATATGAATTGTAACAATTAAAAACCAGCTATTGTGTATATTGTAGTATAACGATTGTGGCACAATCATGCCATAATAACTAATTTGATTAATAAAATGTCCAAAGCTAATAATAATTTGAGTCAACAAAGTACTGGAATTAGCACCTAGTGAAATTACTGCACAACTGCACCATGATGCTCCAATCAGACCCCCAAAGGAGTGTAAGTAAGTAAAGATATATACTTTGTGTACAAGAAGTGTCATCAGAGTACTGTTAACAGTCACAAGCAAAGCTTTGTCTCTCATTTTTTTAAGATTAGACCTCATGACACCTCAAAGTGCAAAGGCACTTCCCCTGAAAACCTTATAAGGCTCAGAGCAGATTTTGAGATTGGTGCCTTGTGAAGAAAACTTGGAAGAGAGTGAACATGCCAAATTTATGTTTGTTAAAATAACAGGCATTGAGATTCTTTGATTGGTACAGTAGAGGAATGGTATTTTAACCCTAAGCAGCAGTTGAATCAAGTGAAAATGTAAGCTGAAACATTTTTAAATGTAGTTGCAAGTGAAAAATACCCTTTTTTCTGCTGTATTTCAGCTCAGTTTCTGTTTAAAACTCACTGCTGTCTATGAAAGTAAACAACTCATGTAAGTGTTGTCTTAGTGGGCTAGAATAACCTACATCACTTCTCTGAAAAAATACAGAGGCGATTTCATCATCTAAAACATTAGTTTTGCTCCAAATGTTTTTTAGTATTTCTGTTAGTTCAACTTACAGTACCTGGATAGAAATCTGAACAGTGAATATTCTGCAGTTATGTTGGTTTACACCTAAATTTTAAAAGATTTTAGTACTCATCCTGCCTGTTACAAGGTAATTAGAAGGCCGTTGGAGAGATTTCTATAGTAACTAGATTTAAGTTTGTTCTTTTTTTTTTGTGAGATAATTACATTTTTTTCTGTGAGATATTTACATTTTTTTTACTCTCTTTCCATCTTTTCACACTTTTCTTTCAATTTCAAGCTTCTCCAGGAACATTATCACCATTTAAATGATAGGAGAAATCATTTTAGTAAGTATCCAAGTCTAGATCCAGTTCACCTAATCTATCTCAAATCTGAAATCCAAAGAGAAGCTTTTTTCTGACAGAATTGGAATATGTTGGCAGGCCCACCAAAGCATGCAGAGCATCCAGGAGTAATACAAAACTTGCACAAAGACGAGCTGCAGACATTCTGGTTTGTTGTTCCAGCTGACACAAATTAAGAAGGTGTAACATGATACAGTGAATATTTTCCCTCTTAGAACTTGCAACTTATTTTGTCCTCATACTGGCAGTGAAAGCATACCCATATGTTACTGGATGTGTTCTTGATAAAGTTTTTAACATGCAAGAAAACCCAAGTTCCAACCTACAAAGAGATGTTTTGGCACAGGAAGAATAAAAGGTGGATTTGGTTAAGGCACTGAGGAATTACAGTTGGCTTTTTTATTCAATTTGTTACAAACCAAACCACACTTCCCCATGGGCAATAATATTGCCCTAGACATTATATGGAGAATAAAAAAACTATTTTTTTTTTTTTAATTTGGCAAACTCGTTATATAAATATATTTTGATTGTTAACATACCCCACAATACCTGAAGACTAGAGCAATAAATATAAGAAGGGCAATTCTAAGCATGCTTGCCTTTGGATGCCATGGTTTGCCCAAGGAACTTAATAGCACAAGCCATGTAGTAGTCTACTACATGCAGCACAGCTGTGCAAGTGTTACACATCACACAGTCACACTGGCAGGTATATAGCCCTCATCTAAACAGCCTACCGTGATGCCATACAAACGCCAAAAGCAACCCAGGAGCTCATTCTCCCTCCTCCTGTCAGTTGACACTGCTGAGTTCAGAGAATGCCATCTGATTTACTCTCACGGAGAGGTCTAGCAGCAGAGGTGGCAAAACATTTTAGTGCAAAGCTTGCACCTTCATCACGGCTTGTGGACCAAGCCCAAAACCCTGGTAGAGCAAGCTAATATCCTCAGTCCACATCAGTAAGAACTGGAGGGCTGCACAAAACTGCAGTGAAAGATAACTTGTTTGGCACACCACTTAGCCAGTAATAACAAAGCTTCAAATTAGGAGAGGTTGGAATAAATGATGATGGACACTTTCAGGAAATCAGTATTCCTTTACTATACTCCATTTGAGACCAGTATTTAGATGCAATAATTATGTCAATTATTGTGGAAGTGGACCTGCATGTTTAATTATTTAAAAAGCTGGCTCAAACTGTTAATTCTTGACTTTTCTAACAGGCTCTGACAGGGATGAAGAGGGATAGTTCATATCTCCATTTTTTTCCTTTTTTGGAATCAATTAGATAACTATATTGATAAAATTTCATTTATACTTCGAAATTTTTCTTTATTACTGTGAGAGAAAAAAATAAAGCTGCAGCTTTTTATAATCAAAATGGGCATTCTCCTTAAATTAAATCTGATTTAGGGAGCTAGATAAATGTTTTAAAAATATTGCATATACAAAAGAAACACTCCCAAGATCTGAACCCATGAAAGAAGGAGGAATAAAAGGAAATATATCTTGTTACCATAAAACAAATGTGTAAAGAGAAAAGGTTTCATGTCGCACCATGCATTCACATTATGCTTATACAAGCTGTAACTCTTCTAAGTGTCATCCTCCACATTCCCCAGGGAAGATGCCTGGGTGTAGCTGCAATTCACCTCCTCTGGGACAGAGATCTTCTTCCCTTTTTACACCACAGGAGGCTTTAAAGGCTTCTAGGCTTATTGAGAGAGTGATTAAGCTCACTGACTTCCTGCAAGGAATACAGAAGTCACTATATCCAAAGTAAACTCACCACACCCCTTTTGTCCTTCTGTAAATGGCATTCGTAATGCTCACAAAAAAACCTTGTTATCAGGAAAAGACGCTGAATTAGAAAACACCCCTGTAACAAGAGGACTCATGGGACAGCAGGGTCACAACTTTCCATCCTGAAGAATACCCTGCTGAGGACAGTATGCCTGACACACCACTTTTGTCCCTGGCACAAGCCAAGAGGGTAACAAATAACAGAAGCCATCAACTTGGCACATGGTCTTGAACTAGTCAGAGCACCAAGAATCACATCTTGCTTGGTGTATTTTAGGTGAATCACAGCCTGCAACTACTATGTTATACACTACACTTAATCAAATGAATTATTCCTGAAAAGTATCAACCCCAAATGAAGTTGAACTATCCCTTTTAGCTATTTATACATTGTTCATAAAAATAATTAAAAAAAGAAGGATGTTTTACTTATTAATCAAAAAAGGCTGCTCCATGTAACTGGTGGTCCTCTGTAGCTAACTGTATTTCATTCTTCCTTGGACAAGCCTCCATTAATGAAGTATTAAATAAAGCCTTCAGTATAGGCTCAGTAACACCACTGTGAATAACGTACATAATGCATGTAACAGTTTTGATATAAAGCTACATGGTATGACAATTCCCTCTCCCATTATCTTTCTTTTCAGCTAGGGACTAATTTTTGAACAGCATGAGGATCACTGACTTCATATGGATTCTCCTGAAGCTGATGTTCACTTGAACAAGCAAAGATCACTCACTTGGCTAGAGGCTTCAGGATAATCCATATAACAATGACAGAGTAAACCTCCATGTATAAAAAAGATTGCAAAATTGACACTTCAGATGTAAAATGGAAATTAAGCTCTTTCCTGGGGTTTTGCTAGCTTAAAAATCTTGCCACTCCAGTTTTCTTTAACTATGTTGCACAGAACATTTAGTTTGTTTTTTATTTCACTGCTCTTATTTTTTTCTAGGTCATGCATTTCATTACATCCCAGCATTTTAGCTCATTTCTGTCTGCTCTGCTTATGTAAGGAAGTAAGACTGGTACCACGCATCAAGGGCAGAACTGAAAGCATCCCTTCTCTGGTTAGAGATTCCCATTATCAAAATGCTTGTGGCTACTGTAGTGTCTGCTTCTGGTCCAGCTCCTAGACGAGGGTGAAGTAAATCATATTATACAAGAGCAACAAAATAAATTCTTTGAGTTAAGGGTATGTGACTTTTACCAGAGGCATAGCCTGAAGCATAATAAAGTTCACAAGTTCCTGGAACACACTGGATCTAAAAGAGACAAAGTAGGCAAGAAGAAAAACAACAGTGTCATCCAAATTAATACCTTTGGGGAAAATAGAAGAAGTGTTTGTGTGTATCTTCCAGTTTCTGAATGTGTTTAAGCATGTGGACCAGGAGCATTAGCTGTCATGAGACCAGAGGGAGAAATCATGACTGTGTCAAACTTGGTCTTCATCACTGCTGGTAAAACAGTATTCCTGTGAGAAAAGACTGAGACATATCACAGCAGATTCTCTTCAATATTCAGTAACATTAAAGGTTATCATCTGGCCTGTTCATATCACGCTGTGCGCACGTGTTCTTCCGTTGTATTATGATGGCTGTGTGCCATGGTTCTGGGCAGGTAAAGGACAGGCACTGGTTTACATGCAGCGGTAGCAGTGATGAGGCAGATTTATGACTCCAGCTGTGGAGCAGGAACTTGCCAGGCTGCATCACGACACCTTCAGTCAGCCGTGGTGTAAACAGGAATGGGACTTTTGCATGCAGAAAGGATTTACCAGGCATCCTGCTGACTGCTGTGGGCACTGCAGTTATTGTTCTGGTTGGGTTGGGAGATAACAGCTGTAAAGAAAGGGACTCACGATTCCCTTCATCTCGAGCAAAATCTTTACACAGCAAAAGCTGGTCACAAGCATCAACCTGCATACCGGGCAACCTTTATGCAGCTACTGTTGGTTATTTGGCATGTCAGATAATTAGAACTCCATGTATGCTACTACTCTGCAGTATGTGGGATACAGCTTTCCTGAGGGATATAGGGAATAGCTGGAAAAAGCATTTACTAAGACTGGGCTTATGTGTGCAAACAGAACAAGTTATGCTTAGAAAATAATTGGACTTCGGATTACTAGTTTCTCCACCATGAAGAAGCAGACTTACTGACTTTGACTGCTGTTTATTAGTTAGTTGAAAAGCAGCCTTAAATTAAGTCCCAAGATGTGAGTGCACGTATAAAACGTTACAGCTGCACTCTCCATCTTTCTCCTTCAAAACACCACAAGTTCTGTAACATCTAAAATATAGTCAGGAAACTCAGCTGGTCACAGTCTGGATGGGTATTACTGCTACTGTTATATTTTGGGCAAGGTGAAGGAATTTCAGCCCTCGGGCAACTCTTACGTGCTTTCAGTTCTGCTAGCTGGCAAAGCTGTCAGCAGCCCAAAGAGGGAAAACAGCATGAAAAATTGAACTACATTTTACTTTGAGAAGTGGCCTTTCCTGTTAAGTACTGAATTATAATGCAGAACAGCGTGTGGAACTTTGCACTGCTGTGTCCTGTAAAATGCTCTTTCTACAGAGGAGGCTAGTTCCCACTGTTTTCAAGTTGACATTGACGCAAGCAATAAATCTGATACATGCAAACAGAAGTTAGAAAATGATGATATACCATTATTTTAAAACAGAGATCTAGCTAAAATGCTTTAAGAGCAAAGACATCTTGAAGATCTTGTAAAAACGGGTTACTAAATTACATGGTTGTATGTATGGAAAAAAGTATTCTTTCTCTTAGCATATCTCCACTGCCTGTGAAGAATAATCATTAGTCTTGTGTGGCATGAACTACTACAGTGCTAATGATTTCAAAAATTATTTAGAGACTGTTTCTTTTTTCTGTAGAGCCATTTTAGGGAGCCCTGTCCTTCCTCCAGCCTTCCACAGTGCTGCTCATTTTTGCTTCCTATCTCACTTTACATTGCTGCAACTCAGGGCTAATGGTATGTTTTCATTATCATCCTTCATGAAATGTTTATCACATGGTGGCCTTAACAAAAGAGTAAAACAAACAGCAGAACAAAACCCAGGTTTTAAGTAAGATTGCAGCAAACTGAGAGAAAAAAACTAATTGGTAAGCAAAGATGTTATAGGATTTGCATGACATTGCATAAGTTGTTAAACCAAACCACATTTTTGTTTCAGGGTTAGCTTTTTTTAAAAATACAGGATAAAAATACAGTAAGCCAATTCTAAAATGAGTTGTTCTATAAAGCTAGAGGGTTCTTTGTTGCTAAAATTGGAGTAGAACCCCGAAGACATAAACAGCAAGCATTTTAAGAAACAGGTAAGAGATGGAGACTTTAATGTAAGCGCATCAAGCTGCCCTGCAGGAAGGCAGGGTAATGAAATTGTAGTGATTTTCTGCAGTGGTGAAGAATGTCACCATACGTTACTGCTCTGACCAAGATAGTCCCTGTAATGCTTTTCTGCAGTAATTTGCTTTGGAAAAGACAGAGCTTTGATCTTATCTTTGGACAAAGTGGCGCATGCAGTTCAAATCTTTTTGAATTATTTGATTATATGCCACATGCCACACTGCAATGACATATTCTAATAAAAAAAATGATATAGTTAATTATTTGTTTATGTATCTAATAGTATGGGTACAACTATCTAGCATTTTATTAGACTTCTTTTTGCTTATCATCCAAATACTAAGTTAAGTTTAAAATATATCATCTCAGATGATACACAGCATTGCCCTTAGTTTCCATAATGTTTGTCCACTCATGGTACACATGATTTTGTGCCATTCATTTAAAGGAAAATTTTGCTTTCACTCAATTTTAAAATTAGGAAAAGAAAAGAATAGTTTTCTTCTGAATGCTTTAAATTTCCTGAGCCATGAATTGAGGGTGATACCCACAAGAGATTTCTAAGCCATAATTTCTGATTGCAAAAGCCTTTTAAAATAACTTGAAGAAGCAGGCGGTAGAAATAGTATCATTATTAGACATGTTATCGTATGTCAAATGCGTGTTTTATATATATATGTAATATTAGCCATTACGGAAGGAGCACAAGGGTGTTTCTTGCTAATTTGACAATGTTCCTCCGTTTAAATGTGTGTCTGGACATGACGTAAGTCACCTCGTAAGTTTAGTGCCCCAGAGCTGCAGGGCTCTTCACAATGGTTCGTAGCTCGGGTCCTGGTTCCAGGGACCCCGCGACACTCTCCAGCTCAGCTGCAGCCTCAGCTCCATGCCCAGGTCCAAAAAGAAAGGGGAGGCGAGGAAAAGAGAGAAAAGCACCTGCTGAAGCAAACGCACCCTTGGCGTGGGGCACAAAGGGGAGATGCCGGCTAGCTCAGGAGAGGAACGCGGCGTCCCAAACCTTCCCGGCACGGGGGGCAAGGGCGGAGGGAAGAGCAAGAAGTCGCTGCAGCTAAGGAGGGAGGGAGCGTATGGGGGAGGCTGGTGGGATGGAAGAAAGTCCGGGACCCAGCGGGGGCTGCGGGACCCCTTGGTCAATCTGCTCGTGTCTCTGGCTGGGCGGAGGAGGGAGCCGCGGCGAACCCCGGGCTGGGGGCTGCTCGGGGGGCTGCGGCGCTGGAGCAGGTCGCCCTCGAGCCCGCTGCTCGCCCTGCGCCTCCGTGTGCGGCTGCGGGCGTGCGGCAGCTCCGCTGGGTCCCCGTGGGCTCGGGGGGTCAGATGGAAATGGGCAGCAATGGACAGCAAGTTAATTCTCAAGCTGCTGTAAACTGAGAGCTATTCTCAGCATTTTCACTAATGCCTGAATCTGTGTAATCAGACTCGCAAACCGTGAATGAGACTAAACTTTGGCCTAGGATGAAAACCTAGTTTCACAGGCACGGTCTGTGGATAATTAACGACTGACTAATCTGTCAAGCACTGTGAACAGCTTCCTTCCCGTGTCTAAGGTTCCCACTGAAGTTCATTGGATTTTAATGCTAAACCGAGTCTAAAATGTGAAGCTAATTACTTGCATTCGTTTTGACATGAAATCCCATACAGGTTTCAAAATTCTTATTAGTGTAGGACTTGTAAGAACCTAATTTTTTTAGTATAATAATTTGATGTTATGCTTATTAATACAGCTGCAAGTAAAAAGAGGGAGCATTCTAATTATAGATTTACATACTGTATGTTGGTACATATTTGTACTAAGGGCTGTAGAAATTACTGTAAGAAACTATATGCCATACAGTGAGGAGAAAGTCACCTCATCGAATGTTGGTCAGTTCTTCTATGTGAGCATCTAAAACTTACTAAAAAAACAGCTGTGCAAAAAACTTACTCACTGTGTAAGTAATATACATGAAAAATCTTTTTGGAAGATCAGGCCTTCCATTAATGACCATAGGATTTTGCCTAAGTAATCCTCAAATTAAGAAGTAAAAGGAAGTTACTTAACTGAGTAATTTATAATGAATTAAAGGAAAAAGTAATCCAAGATTATTGGAAAGATAGAGAGAAGATAAGTATTGAAGGAAATGCAGTTAAACTATTTTGAAGTTCTATTAAGAGACTAGTTATAATGCTTACGTTAAAAAATTAATGAGATATTTGAATTATGTTTTCACCTTAAAGGCAAGTACTAAAATTGGAAGGCATGAAAATAGACATAGTGATATTGTTGGTACTATGGGTCACTAAGCAGAAAAAGAAAAAAAAAATCTTAAAGAAATTCAATGAGTTCAACTTGAAATTTGTGAAAATTTCTCACAAAATGTATTAAAGGAATACCTGAAGTCCTGTTCTTTACAGGAGATTTTTAGCATGTGCTACATATTAGTATAGTCCACATTCTCTCTGTACTGTATTCTGCATACTTCTCCAAGACTTGGACAAAGAACTGAGGAATAACATTTCCTTAAATGTTCATGATTTTCATTATTATTGGTTCCTTTTACAAAAGTAAACCCAAGAAATCTGAATCTGGACTGTTGCCAATGTGTTGGTTTTGCTTAGAAGTTAAAAGGTAGGTTTCATAACCTTCCAAAAAAACCGTGGCCCAAGTATTCATAGCTCTCCATCATTTTCTGTCTACTTTATGTCTTTTATGCGGACCTCCGCATTAGTTTATAAGGGCTCTTCGTCTGTTTTTCAGAAACAGACAGTTTAACAGCAATTGTTAAAATGCCTCACAGATGCTGAGATTTTCCAGTACTTACTTTTTTTTTTTTTTTTAAACTAAAATAATGAAGGCGAAAAGTGTGTATTTGACATTGGTCTGTGGCAAAGCTAACATCAGTTAATACCCCCCGCCATGTCTCTCCATAGTGCCCTGCAGCATAACAGATGTATGTTGCATATCATAACAAATCTTTGTTCTTCCTGCAAATTAAGCATGCCAAAAAGCTTCACTGTAAAATCAGCCTAAGCATTTCTAAGTCGGAAAAGAAACAATTAAGAAAAACCAGATACATGCTAAAAAAACCACTCCCTTTTTGTATAGTCTCTGAAACAAATGTGGTTAGGCAAACAACCTTAAGGTGATATGTCCTTATTTTTATGTCCATTTAAAATATATTCTACTTGAGCATCATCAGCCAGAAATGTGCTCTATTCATTTCAAGCTTTTTGGATACCGCTCTGATTGATACTGCTGACACAGCCTAAAAAAAGCTCATTTTTCATTTTTTTGGCTATTTACCACTGGCAATTGACAGCACTTTGGGCCAGCTCCAAAATCTGTCAGCGCCATGAATAATCCATCTCCCTCCTCAGTTAATAGCTGGTTCCTTTTCTCCTTTTTTGCACCAATTCATATGCAGACCGCTCTCCAAGCCTGACAAGTGAGGTAACTTCAGCAGCAGCAGCAACAGCACCAAGAGGTGGCCCATTTGAGGTCTAGGCATCCCCAGATAACACTTGGAAAAAGCATCTTCTAAGCCCACTCCCCAGTCTGTAAGGCCTTAAAGCGTCCCTAACATCAGGCCCAGAAGCAGAGACAAAGGGAGAAAGCACCCGGCTTCTCTCTACCCAACCTGTTCATGGAAGCTGAAGAAAAGGCAAAGGGCAAGGAGATGCGAAGACGTAAGGTTCTCTCAGCAGAGCGACCTGGCCATGGAAAGCCGAGAGCAGCGTTGCTCCCGACAGCCCCAGGAAAAGCTGTGAGCAGGAGTTCTGATATCTGAGCTGGCAAGACTTTTTTTTATAGCTGAAGACTTTAGGTTGCTTTTCAACAGTTTATCTGAAATCTTAGCCTACAGCATTTGTAGCGACTGAAATCCTGTTCCCATGTTGTGAGCTTTTCTTTAAGATCCTTTGGAATGCAGTATTACCATCTGTTTTCTGTTGTTAACAGAGCTACCGAGTTTTGTGTGGTTCCACATGGGCTACTTTCTCAAACTCATTGAGGCAAGTTGCAGATAGATTGATACACTTACATGCCAAGTGTCAGCCTTTAATTAACTCAACCTGCAAGTGCAGTGTTAGGGTAGGATTCGGAGCATGCCCGTACGTGTGGAACAGGAAAGCTGGTAGCTGCCTTCCTTGGAAAACTGAGCAGACATATGGGGACTAGATCAGTAGGTGGTTGGTATCATGAATTGCTACAGGTGTGGGATGTATATGTGTGTGGGAGGGAATCTTTGCTAGGCTTGCTTGGTAGCTGTAGGATGAAGAGAACTTGGAGTAACTGAGTACTCTGGGAACTGGAAAAATCTGCTGGAGGGACTGGGTGCTGCATTTGTTCTGTTTGGCTTCTGGAGAACTTGGAAGTGGTGAGAGGGAGCATTGGTTTTGCATCCCATGTAATGTTGCTACCACCCTCACAGACTGCTGTTGCTTCATATTGCCCCTTCACAGCTGGGATTCACAAAAGAAACATCAATTTTGAAAAAAACCAGCAGTTAGAAAGCAATTCTGCAGCCCAGCGTATGAGCTAAGATGTATGGCAGGCCATGTCTGTCACTTGTGCATCACAGCAGTAATAGAGCATTGCTGCCAGTTCCTTTGCTGCAAAAAGCAAAGAGATTGGGAGTCTTGCTGGCACCAGTTCCTCTCTACAGTCATAGGAGGTTGCTTCTGTTGCTGCACAGAGGCAAATGCACAAGGTGCCAGATCACAATTTTTGGCCCTTTTCCTGAATCTTTATAAACCATATCTGAATGTGAATTTTTATTTTGCTTCAGGAAAAAAGAGCGGTGTTCTTTCATTTTGAAGCCAAGACACAAATTTTCTTATTGTGTGTCAGTTTTTGTTTCTGGATGAATCAAGATTGTGGTTTGGTATATTACACAACTATCTTCCCCCCCCCCCCCCCCCCATCCTTGAGGGCTCCAAACCAGAGCAAAATTCTTGACAGCCAGTTCTCTGCACCCACTTAGCTCCATCGAGAGTCTTCCTAACATGAGTAGTTTGCAAGTTTAGGTCCAGCCTTTGAATTTCGAACACTGACATTTGATTGACCTGGGATAAGGTGGCAAGTAGTAATGAACGGTGTATGCCTTTAGCCCTTAAATTAGATCTGTGGCATAGAAACAGCTTTGACCAGTGCATATATCTCCAGGGTCCCTCCAGGGCTGCAAGGGCTATCCGTCCAAAAGCCTTCCTCTACCCAGCTCCCTATGTGGTGCTGGAGGAACTTTAAGAAAATTATTCCAAATCCCTGGAATATGATCTGAAATGGTGCTGGCGGATCTACAGAGGTGCTATCCTTACAGTAACAATGGTGACTTTTTTGCATGACATTGGAGTTCATGTGCATTTTGCAAAGATAATGCAAATAACTTAAATAAAACCTCTCTTTTACCTTTTTTTCCCCAAACAGTAATGCCTTTATTAAATAGGGGTAAGAAAATATCTTTTTTTTATATATACTGGAGGCACTTTTAATGATCAGACAAATGTTCAGATTTGTAAATCAAACCAGTCATTGATGTTTGAACAATGTGAAACTGTAGTCAGTACTGTTGCAAGTGAACACTTACTAAAATAATACAGTCTTGATTTCTGATTTATCTCTCATATTGGGTAGAAATGTTTTTATAGAAAAATATTTCCTAGAACTTCAAATACTGAAATATAGCCATTGTTGCTGATTACAAATCATTATGCTGTAATTAGAATTTCTTTTTTTTTTTGGCTAGGCACTTGGGTCACAAAGTGTAAAAGTTAGCCTGTGAGGTAAGGTCTCTTACTGTCTTTGGGGTCTTAGTGTACCTGCTGTATTCTGATCTTAGATCAATCTATTAGTCCACTCACTTTATGAAATGCGTATTTAAATCTGCTTTTCCAGCAGAATAAGGGACTATATTACATAATTTCCTATTACATTTTCTGTTGTGCCAGTTTAAACACGATTTATCTGTAGGTGTTATCTCCAGATGGGATGGCTCAGCCCTACAGATCAGGTGTAAAATGTAAAAACAAAAGTTAAAAAAAGAACAAAAACCCCCTCAACCAGTCCTCCAGAAATTGTAAGATTTGCCTGAAATTGGAAAAAAAATAACAAAAATCAAATAGATTATGGATTTGTAATCCTTTTTATATGCAGGAAATGTTTTCCTTTTGGAAAGCCTAACCAAGTTCCTCAAGCATCAAATTACTTTGATCCCATTGGAAGAGTTCTGTTTATGTAGGCAGCTATTGCATCTTCCCAGTTCCCCAAATTCTGCACAAATTATTTTCTGTTGTCCTCACCTTCTGCAGTTAAGAACCCTCACAGGTGCTTATATCTGCTTTGCCAGCATTTGCCAAGTTTCACCTCACTCTTCCTCCTCCCAGACCTGATGCTAGAGGTGGATTGAATGAGAGCGTTATTCCCAGGGGATGGTCAGCTCTACCTTCTCCTCCACCGCTGAGATATTTCTGTATTCCTGAAGGGATGACGTGCTGCTCTCTACAGTAGCACTAGTAAAGTGTTCTAGGAAGCAAAAAAGTTTGGAAGACAACCTTTCAGATTGGATTCTCCTTCTACAGATATGATCAATTTCTGGGGGTAAGTCTAAAGAACTTGATATGTATTTACTCTCCTTTCTAAAATGGGAACTTCTGAAAAGTGTAAGGCAAGAAATGTCAGCAATTTCATTTCAAAGCTCTTCAAAAATCCTTCAGATTGAACTACTTCCTCTTGGCTTGGTGAAATGACCTGAAGTGCTTAATTTCCAGCTATTTTAATGTTAATCCGTATCTTCCCTGGTGCAATGTTACCCTTGAGGAGGAGGGTGATAACTGGATTGCAATAGAGATTCCCAATGTGTCAGACATTGTGGCCAGACAACAGTGCTCGCTATGCACCAAGAATCCCACCAGTCCTGCGATGCTCTTGAAATCTTCACAGTCTTGTGCGGGAGTTGTAGCCTGATCCCAGGGAGAGACCAGAAGGTAGAAATACAGGACTCATAAGGTGACACAGAAAACATTCTGGTTAGGATCAAATCGAGCTTAAAGGAAGTATTTTGCTGTGAGCTTTCTGATGGAAAATGAGGACTTCCAAAATTTACCAGGATGAACTGCACTTGGTACGAAGAGCTTGTTGCACCAGTAAATCATTTCAGCAGAAAAATCTCAGCTGGCTCTAATCACATCTGGTACACACATTCTCTTTGTTTTCCTGAAACACAGACTCAACTGTTTGTAAGGAGATGGACTGCTCCCTCTGCAGAGGTATTCTGGAGGACAACTGAAAGACCGATGGCAACATTTCTGCCATTGGTAATGGCAAAAATTGTCAAAAAATGGTGATTAAACATTGAGTCCTTGGGTTTATGTTTGGTCTATATTTAGGTACATTAGTGCAGAATCCAATTTTCTGTATATGCTAGATGAACATTAAGTAGCTTTTACTAAGGCCCCAGGCATGGATTTCATTAAAATGTTTATCAATTTTTTTCTTTTCTGTAGGTCACAAAGAGTCTCTGCTTAAAAAACCACTTTATTTTTCTCATCACTGTGAGCAATTGTTTATTACCATCCATTCCAGACAGTTACATTTCCATAATTGATAAAATGAGTCATAACACACAATATAAAATTTATTAAACACAATGTGTTACTTGCTTCATTGTCCTAACTCTTCTTGAAAATGGAGTAGAAATAAGAGGTATTTTTACTAAACTGCAGGGTTTTTTAAATTGTATCAGCTTATTTTAATGAACAAAATACATTTTTTTAGTAGAGTTAACATTTGTTAGCCTTGGTGATCTAACACAGCTGTGTGAGAATTAACTGGATGTTACCAACAGATGTGCTAAACAGTAGAATTATCAGAATGTCAGATACAAAAGTATTCGTATTGTCCAGAAGCAAAAGAGTTCAAGTTTCATGGTAGACTGTTCAGATTTACAAGTAGCACAACCACAGCTATTTGCATGAAAACTAGAGAGAAAGAAAGAGTTTGTAAATTTGCCACATTATTTTGTAAGGGTTTTTTAGAGAATGGTTCTCAATATAGCAAAAGTAATTGTATCCAATTTACTTTAAGTGGACTGAGATAAAACAGCTTCAGAAATAATAACTAAATGTATCAAATGTAGGATTTAACACTCTCACAAGGCCTTCTTTCCTGTCTAACTGAGGCTATATTTATGTCTTCTGCTCTTTTTCAAGTAAAAAATACATCAGATTTGAACTGTATGTTTTCTTATTCAGCTCTAACAGAAGCAAAGCACAGACGTGGCTCTGTGTAGAGCCTCTCTCCAGTGCCAGGTCGTTAGTATTCAGCAGAGGAGAATTAGTTTTTAGAAAGAGTTTATGTCTTCTGACAGGGCAAGCTGATAAGAAACATTCCAGTAAAGGAAAGACAAAAATAAATGAAGGAGAAAAGATTAGATGGTGACATTTCATCCTTGAAAGCAGCATATTTTTACAGGGTAGCTATTATCATTAAGTTATACCCAAATAAGAATGGCTATTAACAAGAGCACTGAAAGTTTAATTAAAGGCTACAGAGAGTTTAATTCAGCAAAAGTAGCATGCAGTTTTTCTAAAGGCAGAGGAGCAGTGATCTGGGAGGGAGACGATGGGAGGACGGGAGAGCTGTGCAGAAGCACCTCTCTCATCTCCTGCGCTGTAAAAATCACTGCATCAGCTTCTAAAACGGGGCCTTGCAATGACAGAAATGGATATAAATAGCAGAAGAGAGAATAAGCTGAGCATTTATTGAGCAGGAATGAGTGCTTTCGTTGCATTTGGTTTGAGTGTTAGAATACCGGCTAGAAAGGAGGAGAGACTGGCATTTCAGCAGACCCGAACTTTCCATGACATGGCTGTTTACTACATCACTTTTGTTGCCAGTAAAATACGCAGATGCTGACAGGAACTAATGTTTCCTGAGCAAATACACACTGTTGACACAAAGAATGCATCATTGGCTAGTGAGAGTGTTAAACACACTGGCAGTCATAAGCTTCTTTATTACAGCATATGCGTATTTATGTCTCCAAAACAAATATATATTAATATTTTACTTTGTTGTGGTTTTCTTTTTTTTTTCCCAGTTAGCAATGTGTATTTCCCGATAAAACGCAAATTTCATTTAGACTAATGACCAGGGCTCACCTGGTCTGTAAATACTGTTTTACACTTTAGATGTGGTTTTACTAACATAAAATCACACCTTAAAATCAGAATAGCCAAGGTAGTTTTCAGACAAAGTTTTCCTCTTACTGGAAAAAAGAGTAACTCCAAAGAAAATAATACACAAGGATTGCTGTCCCTTGTGTGTTATGCTCCATATGGTGTTAGCTTTAAAAATGCAAATATTGTAATTAATTTACTATACAAATCTGTACATTGACGCTGCCTCGCTTCATCACTGAGAGGAAGGATTTTAAATGTTTTCATGTGTTTACTGCCAACTTTATAACATCTGGTATTTTTCTTAATATCTGAGTTACATGATTGCCTGAGAATATCAGCTTTTGCAGGGGATGACTTTTTAACATGGAATTCCTATTCCCCAGGTTTTGGAGGATGAGCCTGCAAATAAAACCTTTGAAAAAAAGAATATTAGCAGGTAAACAAGAAGATCTTTTTTTGTTGTTGTTAAAAAATGTATAATTTTAAGTATATTTGGGAAAGAATAATTATAATTCAAAATCTTACAGTTCTGGAAATACTATGGGGATGGGTGCTCGGGACTGAGAGAAAAGAACAAACTCAAAATTATCTTTGGGCCAGGCTATCTCCAGGTCACTCCCAGTTCAGGATTTGTTCAAAGGTGACTAAAGGCAAATAGAAAACTTGACTGTTTAAAATTTTTGTCTTCTATCTGTATTATAAATAGAAGTGGTGAATTTGCAGCACCAGCTAAGAAACATTTTGGTTTATCATTCTCTGAAAGATGTTCTAGCAAAATTGATAGTACCAGTCAGATTCAATCAACTTAATGGTTTTTTTGTGTACCACGGGGATGGCACAATCCTTCAGTTTATCTTATTTTCGATGTATTCAATTTTTTTGAAGGAAGATGTTATCTAAAAGAGAACAAAACCTATCCAGTTTTGCACCCTGGCCTTAGCCATTCCTTGGAATTTTTGTTGCTACCAGTGGTGAGTCATTTCCTGAAGCCGTACCTGTAGCAGGTAAGTCGCATTGTTGTACAGTCCTTCAGCAGTTTTGATCGCTTGGCATCCTTTTTCATTTATTCCAACTACTGTTACCTCAAAAGCGTCGCAAACAGAAAAATTGCTTTCTGTAGCTCTTTCTACTACCCGAGGATAACAACCTCTTTCATGGCCTGAGGATAACTTTGCACAAAGTTCTTGCTTTGGCAACCAATGCTAAGTGACATTAGCTGTGACTCACGAAGAAGTGGAGGTAAGTGTCAGATCTGACCCGCAGCAGCACTATTGTATAAGTAGGATTTTGAGGCAAGCCTAATTTCCTTTTTAAGATGACCTGATGGATCAAGGTGAAAGATCTAAACTGAGTTCAGAAAGGCCATGAATATTTATATACCCACACAGATGTAGAGGCATCCAGGGTCTTGGTTACCTCAAACAAACAACATACACAAGCTGACAAGGGGCTCCAGAAGTACTGTCTTCCTTGATTTGTATAGCTGTGGTATTCTTCTGGGTTAAATTCTAACTCTTAATGAAGTTAACCGGATTTTGCCCCTCACTTTGAGGGAATAATGATCTAAATGTCTGAAAAGAGTATTTGCGTTGCTTCACTTCTTTATTTTTAAGAAATAGTACATGCTTTCCTCACGTCTACTTCAAACAGGTTTTCCCAATTTTGAAGCTGTTAGATGGTCTGTTACATTCTGCGGTTCCAGATATTATATTATCTTTTCCTGTGTATGTTTAAACCAGAGTAGCATGAATCACAGCCTGGAGTGCAAATGTGTTTTGATTTGGGAAGCAACAGAGAAGAAAGGATATTCCAAATAGACAAACAAGGAAAACCATGAAATAAAGGGAGCCAAATCTTTCCACTTCATTTGGAGAACGTACAGAAGATTTCAAACATTTCAAAAAAATGAACCGACAACAATTATTACATTTGTTGGGATAGAAAGGTAAAACTGCATCTAGCAGTTAAAAGACACATAATGGCTTCATGACAACAGCTGCCTGAGGTTTTTCTCCACTTCTTTGCTCAAAACAACCCATTTTTTGCTTCCAGCTTCTCATTGCTATGTCGTGGCTGCCGGGGCCCTGCACGAGAGGCAGAAGCTCTGCCACCTCTTCGGGGCGGCTGACGGGGGCTCTGGCGGGATGCTGCTGTGGCAGCCCAGGCGACAGCGCCGCGCCAAGGAGCTCTGTCGGGGGTCCCCGTCCCTCGGGCGGGGAGCTGCAGGTAAGCTCAGGCCCTGAGCCCCGTGGCCGCCGTGCCTCTGCCCGTCCTTGCAGTCCCTGACTTGGCGACGTGCCTTGCTGGCTCCACCGCGGGGCTGCCTCGTCGCCACGGGCTCGCGTGGCAGCCGCGGGTCCGCCGGCTGAACCTGGTCGCCACTTCTGTGCGAGCTCTTGGGTTTTGGCTGGTGTGGGACCGCACCTCTCGTGAGTGAGTGTCCCGGTTTCAGCTGGGGTAGAGTTAACTGTCTTCCCAGTAGCTGGTACGGTGCTATGTTTTGGGTTCAGGATGCGAAGAATGTTGATAACGCTGATGTTTTCAGTTGTTGCTAAGTAGTGCTTAGACTAAAGTCAAGGATTTTTCAGCTTCTCATGCCCAGCCAGCGAGAAAGCTGGAGGGGCACAAGGAGTTGGCACAGGACACAGCCAGGGCAGCTGACCCAAACTGGCCAACGGGGTATTCCATACCATGTGACGTCATGCCCAGTATATAAACTGGGGGGAGTGGGGGCAGGGGATCGCTGCTCAGGGACTAACCGGGTGTCAATCGGCGGGCGGTGAGCAATTGCACTGCGCATCATTTGTACATTCCAATCCTTTTATTATTGTTGTTGTCATTTTATTAGTGTTATCATTATCATTATTAGTTTCTTCTTTTCTGTTCTATTCTATCCAACCATTGTGATCTCAACCCATGAGCTTTACTTGTTTTTCCCGATTTTCTCCTCCATCCCACTGGGTGTGGGGGGAGTGAGTGAGCAGCTGCGTGGTGCTTAGTTGCTGGCTGGGGTTAAACCAGGACAGTGAGGTGGCGACAGCCCTCCGCCTTGCCGTCACCCTCAGCTTCTGGCTCACCTTCCCCTGCGGAGCAGCCCCGCTCCTGCCGCTCCTCACGGATGAGAGCGCATCGTTTGACCTACAAAGTCAGGACTCGGGTTTGCATTCGCGTTGGTACATTTGTGCATTAGTCTACATTTCTCGGTGGTGGAAGACGAGAGTCAGTGAAATCAGTTCTGCTCCTCATCTCAAAAAAATAAAGTAGAACTGGCAAAGGATTATACAGGCGATCAAAGGTACGGGGTAGCTTCTGTACAAGAAGCAACTAAAAATGCTAGGAATCTTCCGCGTGGAAAGGAGATGACTGATGTGAAACAAGACTCCAAGTTGTGAGTGACCTAGAGACCTTCAAATAAACGTAGTGCTGACAGATTCAAAAGAAATAGAAGGACGTGGTTGACGACACAACGTGTCACTGGGTTGTAGAAATACTTGCCAGTAGGCTGTGGAGTCTGAAAGCTTGTAAGTATTGAAAAAAAAGGGGGGAAAACCTCTACCGACACCTAACTTCCTTCCTTCCTTCCAAGACACTTTTCTTTGATGATAAAAATCTCTGAGCTACAAATCACCAGATGTTTGAAGCACCATTTTATGCTTGCTCTGTTCTCGTACACTTTCCTAGGCATCCGCTAAGGCCCCACCAGACAGGATGCTGGGCTAGACGGATGTCTGCTCTGACCCGATACAATTGTTCTAAATGTTCTTAGCATCCCCGGTTGACACTAAGGAGTCATTTGTGCTGTCAGGATTTGTCTGTGGAACAAGGACTTACAGTTTTGAATCTCAGGGGGGCAAAATAGGAAGTGTTATTTCCTATAAAGGATTCTGCCCAGCTTCTTTCAGTTTTGTAGTACCTGGAGGATGAATGCAGAGGACTCTTTTTTTAAACTCTTACCTACAAATTTGGGGTTTTAATATCAGTATTAAGATGGATATTTCCAACACTATCGTTTTTGAAAATAAATAATGCTGTAGAGATAATTATACATGTCTAAAGACATTTACAAAGTTCCCCATCAATAATCTCAATTCTATCCAGGGTGCACGCTATTTGGAGTATCTGAGGACTGGAAAAGAATATCAGCCTGTATTTTGTACTGAGAGGTAACACTTGCTCTTGGCCCCTTCTCTTGGGTTCCTGTACTTCACTGGGCAGACTAGATAAACACACAAAATGGGGGCTGAACTGGTTCAGCATGTTTGTTACTTGATCCCTTCAACTGTCTGTGCCCACAGAGGAAACAGAAGAGAGAGTATCTGTAGAGAGGCGAGGACAAGAACCACCAGCCTTGTCATCACAACTCCATTTTCCATTCTCTGAGTGGAATGCAAACTCCCATCTTCCATCTTTTTCAGCTGAGTCATCCATCCCTTGTGGGAGATCAAATGAGTATTTAAAGGGGGGAGGGGGGGGAAGCTCATTTGAGGAGATTTATTAGAGACCAGGTACCAGAAACATATTGGGGGGGGGGGAATAAAGATAGAGCAAGCTATTCAGACAGCAGTGATGAATATAATGTATGGAAAGAAGCAGAGAAGAGGGAGAAGGCAAAAGAGCAATTTGGAATTTAGAATGAGCTCTTTAGATAACTGAATCAAGTGATCCAATGCACTGGTACATTTAAAATTAATAAATTTTAAACAATTACATTTAATTAAATAATTAGTAATAAATCTATTCACATAAATTTACACAAATTATCTTGCACTTTGCTGTAAAGGTAAGTGATTAAGAGTGTATATGATGCCTTTCTCTCACTATCGCAAGGACACAGCCTTTTATTTTTATTACCCAGTCTAAGAGAAAAAAAAAAAAAAGTTTCTGATAAGGCAAATTAAGGAAGAAGGTTTCAAAGCATCTCAAGCCAATGGCAAAGTAGACTCACACACCAGTGTAGACTCTGAAAAGCGCCCACATTGTGGAGTGGTCATGGAGGAGTTAGACAAATGCCTTTTCATATAGGTCTGAAAGGCTGCTGGAAGGACACTGGATGGGGAGAGGAACTGCTAAGTTTTGAATTTTCTGTTTGCAACTTATGCCCGTTGCCCCCTGTGTTTCCAGCCTGCACTTCTAAGGAGAGTCTGGCTACATACCCCTCTGTTACATGGTTCAAACACCAGTAAGATATTTCCTTAACCTTTTCAGAGACAAATAAACCCAGTTCTTAGCCTCTCCTTGTACGTCATGAGCTCCAGCTCCATAATGAGGTGGTGGCCCTCCACTAGACTTGCGTCAGCATAGCAGCATCTTTCTTGTACTTGGGAGCTTCAAACTGGAAATGACTCCACTGTAAAGACAGTGAGTAGTTCTTCATTAGGATTTTCATCTGTGGTAGTAGTGAGGCTGGAGGTGATTCTAAGCCATTCTTCAATACAATGTTCTATGTTTTCTGAGTGAAAGTGGTTACTATTATATGTTATCTAAAACACAGATGGTGTACAAAAGGAAAAATACTGTTAGCATGTGTATTGTGTGGATGTTGAAGCAAAATATTAGCAATGCAATCTGCATTAGCACATTGGGAAGAATCAGTTCTCTCTGAATTTGCAGAAAACCCACCGTTTTCCACTCTAATGCGTGTACATGTTTGAATCAGTTCTTGCAACATGACATCAACCAGATAAATACAATGGTACTCGAATCCAGGATAACGTTCCTATATTTAATGTACAACTTTTCTGTAACTTTTCTATATTTGCACTCTGTGTAGCCCAGCAAGGTCAGGTTTTCTCATTACAATGTTTTATAATCACCTTGAGGCTTCTGCATTCTGCCATTTAGATTTACACCATTACAGTCCACAGTCTCCCTTCACCAGTCCACTAATAAAGACCACAGATTGACTCTAGAACAGAGAATTTTGGGTTTCAGTGACAAGTAATATGAAAATATATCGCTTAACCCTCCAGAAAACCAAGGAGCACCCAGAAGAATGATCCTTATCTTGATTTTAGGACACTTTTAGGAGATGATTAATGATCAAAAAGCAGCTGTGTGGCTTTACGCTAGCAGAGTGTCCAGCTCAGAATGGTTTAAATACATTGGTTTATGTGCATTCACAGCATAGGAGCTCGATCAGCTACCCTTTCCATCTACAAATGGAGCTTGCCTACCTGAATGCAGAAGCAACAGGTAACCTGAACTTGGGGTTGGAGACCAAAGCCCTGTACTCCTTTCTGTGCTAATAAGCTATCCTCAGGTAGTACACACACACACATGCTGTTTAATCAAAAAAACCCACCCTGATATAAATTCTGTAGCAGCACAGTTCCGCTGAGTACATTTGCAGCTGGAAATTTCCTCAGCCAGCGTCTGCCATCTCCGTGTTATGTAGTGATGTTACATTAGTCATTCTGGTTAAAAAGAAACTGACAATAAAAGCACTTTACAAGCAGAGAAGTATAAAATACCTTATTGGATACTGTGGCAAGGAGATTGTTTTAGAAGAGCTGTGTGAATCTCCAGTAAGTAAATAAGAGGAGTAAGAAAAACTCTGAGTAAGAAAAAGGATGCAAGTAAAAAGATTTTTGATGATGATGAAGAATATGGGGAATGGAGAAAAGAAGCCTTAAACAACCAAATGCTGAGAAAATGTGCGTTACAGCATCAATCTGAAACCCAGTGGGGCACAGCACAGTAATTCTGCCATGTTTAAGAGTGTCAGTTTAATACCTGAAAATTAAGCATAATCTGAGCATGAGTCAGTTCAGTACAGCTGCCTCATCCAAGTGCTGCACCTCAGTCCTTAGAGAAAGACTAAGCAGGAGATTGTTCATTTTAAGACCCATTAAACAAACACATAGGGAGGAAAGCAGGGTTCAGAAAGTCCGGGCTTATGTGTTGGTTTAGACCCTGAATCCCAGTGTGGGAACGGCATCCCCAGCTTTGCACAGATCCATGCTGACACCAGACGGAGCAGCGTGTGTCAATGGAAGAGCGGCGCGCGCAGCTGCCGGCAGCCACATCACCGACGCGCATGACCCGTGCTGGGTATGAGAAGCCGTCTTCTGTAAAGGAACTGAGTCTCATTAGGCATCTTTGTCTGCTTTACCCTCATAACTGCATTACGCAGTTTATCAAGTGTTTGCATGGCGAATAAGTATCGGCTGATACAGTATCTAAAGTTCAAACCTGAATGCAGAAGACAGTTCTGTGAAGGGCTGTGGAAAGGCAGATATTTCCCTGCAGCCCGTGGAGACCTCATGCCGGAGCAGGGAAAAGCGTGAGGAGGAACGAGCGGCAGAAAGGAGCTGGTATGGCCTGGCTGCAGCCCCCCATTCCCCATCCCCTGCGCTGCTCAGGGGCGAGGAGTCAGGGAGTCGGGAGCAAAGGGCTGGAGCTGAGCCTGGGAAGAAGGCAGGGGGGTAGGGGGAAGGGGTCTTAGTTTTGTCTTTGTTTCTCACCATCCTACTCTGTTTTTAATTGGCAATAAACTACATTTAGTTTAGGCCCATGTTGAGTCTGTTTTGCCCGTGACAGTAATTGGTCAGTGCTCGCCCTTGTCTTTATCTCAAGCCATGAGCTTTTCCATCTTACCATCTCCTGTGGGCTGTTGAGGAGGGGGAGTGAGAGAGCGGCTGGGTGGGGGTCTGGCAGCCAGCCAAGGTTAACCCACCAGAGTAATAATAAATTAAGCCCATGTTTAGCATGGCTGGGTTTATCACATCTATCTCAGTTGAGCGTCACTCAGAATTTGTTGAAGGGAAGCTTGAGGAAACTCATTCTTCATTGAACTCTCTCTCGTCGCTGCTCTGTCACCTAAAAGATCTGCAGCAGCAACTTTTACCTTTTGGATAGTTAAGTAAAAGAAACCCTGTCCCACGTGCCTTTCCAGCACTGTAAAGAAAACCAGTAAGTGCTTAGTAGAACAACATTTAGGAGTCTGTCTGTTAAAAATTTTACTGGGGTACTGAAAGCTGCTTTACTGACAGAAGACAGGGTTGTTTAACCTTAGTATGGTGCATAACAGAGTATGTCACATGGCATGTAGACGTGGCACTGCCTGGCAGAAATTCTAGGCATGTATTACCAGGCTGAAGTGTTATGATACTTATCCTGCTTCATCCACACTTTTAGTTTCTTTGCTTTTAAGCTTATTTATGGCAATACAAAGTTAGCTCACCCCTACCTGCAATCAGAACAGGAAACAGTTTCCTGAGTAAAAGTATGTTAATTTAAATAAGCTTTTCATATTTTCCTTTTCTGGCTCAATCTCGTTGCTCACTCACCAACTGAATGAGTCACGAAAACCAGTTAGAATCAAGAGTTAATGTTAAAATGCTTTGGCATTTCCACTTCCACGTCATACATTTGTAAATGAAATGATGTGTTGCCCATCCCTTTTTCTCAAGTTACTTAAAAATCTATACTTTGTGAGATCAGGTTGCTCATGGGCACTGGTCTGACATGCAAGGAAACAGGCTGCTGGTTGATACAGAGGAAGTAAATCTCATGGAGTAGCTTGCTTGGATTTTTTTTTTTTTTTTTTAGTTTAATTTGCCAGTGATGACAGAGAAATTATTCCGGCTCGGGAAACAATCAGATAATGAGGAAAGGCCTGAGGCTTTTAAACACAGCACCTCTACTTCCCTCAGTGGGATTGGTGGTAATGGCCAGTAAGTTTCTGGCAAGTTGCCTCTTGCAGGAATGCCATTTACTTGCTTTAGAAAGGAATATTTCTGAGTCTGGAGGTGGCTTATTCCATTTTTAAGGTAGTTTTAAATAATTGATAAAGAACCAGTACTTCTATGGGCATCAAGTTCTGTTTCCAGTGCTGATTCCTGCTACAGACGAAGAACCCACATCTTCCTGACAACAGCATCAGCAGCATCTTGCTGACGTCCCACTGGCAAGCTAAGGAGTGTCTTTGCAAGGCTGGCTGCAAGCAGTGCTGAGCTTGCTCTGTGTGCTATCGAAAAGCCCTCTCTGTTGGTATTGCTCTGGGCTAGGGTACTAAATCAAGCCCAGTCAATCCTGGTAGGACTGTAAGCATCCAGACACAAGCTGTTTCACATCTGAACTGTTCAGGAAAAGATGTAGGTTTATTAGGACTTGCTCATAATGACTATCTTCAAATACCTGTCTGAGGGAGCTGGAAAAAGGGAAAAGAAGGGAAGGGAAGGGATCACTGATACTGGAGAAAATTAAATCCCTACTTGACGGATGGGGCTTTGAGCAACCTGGTCTAGTGGAAGGTGTCCCTGCCCATGGCAGGGGGGTTGGAACGAGGTGATCTTTAAGGTCCCTTTCAACCCAAAGCATTCTGTGATTCTATGATATTTACAGATGTTTACAGATATTTACTATCAGTTTTTAATACTGTTACAGTCAAATGGAGAACAACTTCAAGAATTAATGAAGCAGGACAAGGATCTAAAGGGTTTTTAGAAAAGTATTTAACTCTTCACTGTACCTCACTGTCATGTATTTGAAGAGCCCTGTACCATGTCACAAAGACCATCTTCCTGCCATCTCATAGCAAGGTTTCTCAAAATACCATCTACACAAAGTCCATTAGGGAACATGAGCAAGAATATTTCTGTACTGTGCCTGTTTCAAACTTGAAATATGGGGTATTTATGCATCCCAAATATATATTTTTCCACTGGGCTTCTGCATCTGGCCAATTTGTCAATATGATAAAATCCAAATTCTAAATTTTGTCATTAAACTGAGCAGACAAGTTCAAATTAGATTTCTACAAGGTAATTCTTTATGACTTTGCCATCAAATACTCAAAGATTATAGAAATGCTATAGAACATCTCTAAGGAAAGAAAAAGGTGTGATTTTGTTTCCTTTGGGAAGCAGGATTAGTTTGTTGTAAAGTTTAAATGTGTGTCAGATCTGGAAACACAGCTGAAACAGTAAAAACTTCATATAATTTAAAGTGTTCTACATTGATGTCATATTAGGCAGCAAGAATATGAATTATGGGAAATGCATTTGTTTTGTTTAAAAAAATAGCATAAAGCTATGTTAACTACAAAAAAACATTTCCCTGAGTTTCTTTAGTCATGAAACACCTTCCATATAATAACATAATGTCTGGTATACTCTTGAATAGCTCGACAAGTTGCAATTTCAGTCAATTTTGGCTTTTAATACTTGCTGTCATGGAAAGAAGAGCTGTTTCAAATAAAAGGCATGAGATGAAAGGAGTGAATCTGGAGCAAGGTTCCTTAGATAAATGACCTTTTTACTTAGGACAGACATGATTATTATTTAATTGGCAAAAAAGGGTAGATTATGAATATTTAATTAACAAGACTCCAGTGCGAACCAGAGGCTGAAACAGAGACAGACAGTTCTTAGTCTGTGATTATACTGCTCTTTCTCCTATTAATTAGAACCGTACTCCATGCTCTTTTGTTGTGTTTGTACTGTCTTTTATGCTAATTGTAGTTTTAGCCTTCCTTATGGAGTTGTAATTTACATTTTATAATATGGTATGCTTTAGCCATTCATCCTCTTGTAGCTCCCAGCCCATATGTTTTGAATTACATTCGTCTGTAACTGGGTATATTAAGTCTGTTGGAGTGTCTATAGCTGGAGTTATATCCCTGTATGCTTGATTATGTTATCATCAAGTCTCTCTTGGTAAAATTAGTAATTAAGTACAAGTTTCTTTAAAAAAGGTGGAAGAAGAAGGGGGATTGATTTGGAAGATGGAGAACCCTTATGCAGGTAACGTTTCTTCCTTACCTATTCTGCTATAGTAAACTAGTCTCTGACTCAACATAAGGCTTCGTGCTATTCTGCTATCAACAATAATTAAAACTTCTCTGGAGTTATCTCACTAACCAATAGCAAAACAATTGGTATTGTTGTGTAGATTCCTCTTACATGTAAACTAGCCAGCCATTTCAACAGTTAAACATGAAAGACAGCACAACAAGGAACATAACTTAGCTCTATCAGTGGCTTCAAAATGTGGCTTCAGTTCAGACTGGATATGTTAAGCTTCAGAAAATCGACATCATGCTCCTTGCTGATTCCTTTACCCAATGGCCATCTTTCAAGTTACTGGGCTATTGCTGTTCTCTTCTGCTGGTCAATATCTGTCAGCTGCTTGTCCCTTATAATGTTTCAACAGACGCTGAAGCCTTCTGACTGTTTTCCTGGGATTTTTATAAGAAGGTCAGTGCTTAGCACTGTACTGTTCCAGAAGTCTCACATGTGGGATGCAATAATCAATGATCTTTCATTGCTATTTCCTTCAAATCTAAAGTATAACCACAGATTTTTAACAAACTTGGCTGTGGTGATAGGTTATGAATAAGCCCTGCTCATGAAAATAGCTTTAGATATGTGAAGGTAGAGGTAGAGAAAAAAACCAGAAAACCCAAGTGAGGGCCTTGAGGACTCTATTTTATGGGCAACCTGTGCTCAAAACATTGAGGTAGGCTGCTGAGGAGACCACAGAATTCCACATTAGTTGACTGCAATATTTAAATACTCTAACAGTTACTTAGGAGGGACTTGAAGCCATAAATTTTGCTGGAGAGAGAGAAGAGAATGCATGTCTTGGTAATTGTAATTCACAGGAAGAAAGTCAAAAAAAGCAAAGATACAATGCTTGGTTTTCTAAGCATTAGAAAAAAAACACATAACCCTGTGTGAGGATAGAAAACTGAGGAAAAAGCAAGAAAAAAGAATGTGTCATGGTAAAAAGCTGATACAGACAACAGCAAAAGATATTTGTAAATTCTGAGCCTGCCTGAACTGATTTGGGTATTGAAAGCATAGACAGGAGGGAGAAAAAGCTAAGGTGGTGCAGAAATACAGGATGACTGAAAAGAAATTCAGTGATTTAATCCAGAACCATTTATTTTTAAAATGAGAATGGTTTTTAATACTGTAATCCAGACAACTATGCCCAGGATCTTGCTAACATGTCCCTTAATGGAAAACTCTAGGTATGGGCTCAGAATGTCTTAAGGGTTTTGGGAAGAATGAGAAGTAGTTAGTAAAGACAATTAATTACCGTACTGTGTCCAAAAAGGGGTAAAGGATTACAGTGAGTGACAATTTGTTTAATTGATTTGTTGGGTGAACTACTTGCCTATTTTCTAATTGCTCCTTCTTTTTTCTTCCCTGAGCTCGGCCTTTCTCAGTCATAGTCACACAATAAAGTGTCTGTTCCTCTAGCTGAGAAAAATGTTCCCCTACTTTTCTGAGGGACCTTCTGAGGCTGAGTGATGCCCCATTCCTGAACTGTGTATGGTCTTTGGCTATAAATTAGTCTTTAGCAAACACACCAAAGGTATAGCCTGCTTGAGATGGCACTCAGCTCTGTTGCTCAAGTACCCGAAGAGAGATTTTGAGTGGCAGAGAGGGAAGTTCAGGAGACAGGTGGTAGCAGTCAGCTTGTGCTCGAGGCTGCAGAGGTTGGCCACAAGTCTGCCTGATCTTGGCCAACAAACGGAGACTGCTGAGGTGATACCTCTGGTTCCCTGCCCCAGACCCAGAGCCCGCGCAGGGCCTGGGCTGCTTGCTGGATGCCAGTGCCAAGCTATGGTGTCTTGTGGAGGTCAGGTGTGCAGACCATCCTGGGGTTAGGGCACATGGAGCTGGCAGTAGAAGTGTAGGTGCCTATGGGCTTTTTGAAGGTTTTTCACACGGATAGCCTGCTTTAACACACGTATTTCAGGAAGTTTTACCATTTTATTACAGAATATAAGCCATTACTTGGTGAATAATTTTAATTAAACTAGCAGAATATCACTGAGAGAGAAATATAGCAAAAACCATATTCTTAGGTCTTACGTAGACCTAAGGCTGGGGTATTGTTATTCTATTACCTCCACTGACACTCTGCAGAATAAAGCTTTTAATAACTAAGGAAAAGGTGTGGAGAGAAAAGTACTAAATTCCATGCAGTGTTGTCTGCCCCAGAATAAAAATCTCCCCTGGCAAGATGAAAACAATAATGCTGTATTATCTGGCTACTTCAGAACCATTTCTATACCCTGACAAAGGCAACTCTGGAATAACCTATCACGCATCTTGGCTGGAAGGGGCAATTTGTACAAACCTATCTCACTGGTTATGGACAGTTATTGCCTGTCATAGCCTTTGAAAAAAAGATTGGCCTGTCATGGAGTGGGACATTTGAAAATAGGATGAGGGTCAAAATACCCTCATGGCTGCAGCAGCTTTAACAGAACATACTAAGATATAAAACATGGAATAAAACAGTATTTAACAGCGAAGCATTACCAGAGCAAACCCAGAAAATACTATAAGTAATATTGCTGTCGTAAGTATTAGTTCATACTGGTTACATCACCATTTAATTGCTTGTATAATGAATGCAATCTTTACCATTACTATTAACATTATTTTATTACAGTTGTAAGTTTATATTTTAACTGCAATGTAATGATTATGTCTTTTACGATTATATTACAGCTCTAAAGCTCTTATAATAAAAAGTGATAGTATTATTAACACAGGTTTACTTGTATCCACGTCAATAATATTTCATACATAGTTATTCTTTCAAACGTTTTTATTAATGGTCTGAAATGCCAGACCGGGGGACTGTGATGGCTAGGATGAAGCCTGAGCTGCCAGTGACACAACATGACTCAGAGCAGGCTGAGCCAGAGCGGCATGATAAACACTCAGAGCATTTTTGAACAAAACCAGAGCCAAATTACAAGGTACAAACTGTAGCTGCCTACAGGTACTTTAAACATTCCCAGCAAAGAGGCCACTGAGGCAAAATTAGTGAATTGTTAGACAGTGAAGCAGTTAAGAAGTCCTCTGGAAAAATAAAAGTTAGAGGGAGACATTGACAACTTACTGCAAACTTGTTTGAACGTTTTCCACAGAGACCTGAAAATTTCCGAGTGAGAGCCAGACTGTGAAAAGACTAATGATGTGAAACACAGGCTGCTTTTGCATGAATGAAGGGGCACCAGCATTGGAAAGACAACAAAACATAAGAAAAGGCAGTTTAAAATGTGGAAAGATTTTATTATGTCTCAGAACAAGAGGAACAAAAGCTAGATGTATTTCTCTCAGAGCACTTGTTTGAGCATTTGAAAGATATAATAGAAAAATCCAGTCAGTAGTGATCTTGTATGCACTTTATCAGCTGCTGTTGTGCATTTCACAAAGAAAATTCATCTTCTATGGCAGACGTAAGTTTGAGGTTGTGACAACAGTGTCTGGTTTATTTGCTAGCACTTGGTGTGTGCATCTTTAACAAGAGGCAGCTGGCTGAGGAGAGCCCGCTGGTGACTGTCCAGAGCTGGGAGAGCCTTGGTCTGCTCCAGAGGGATGGCAGAGAGGCAGCAAGGAGCTGGGAGTCGGTGACTCCCACAGCCTGCATGTTGGCAGAGACCTGTAGGTGCGGCAGGTTTATTCAGAGCTGAAGGTTGCACACTTTCTTCATAAGCCTATACCGCTTTCCACTCCTATTCCTCTTTCATCCTCGCTTCACGACTTTCCTTTGGGGTAGTCAGCTTAAACAAGCATCAGTTTTGCAGCTGCCCATATATCACTTAAACTGTGTCTGTTGGAGTCAGTGTCAGCAGCAAGAGTTTCCCATGGTCTCAGCAGTTTTCTGCAAAATGTTAGTAATGTTTGGGAAAGGGACAGCATACGTTCCCAGAGCTCCTTCTGAAGACAATGGGACTCTGAGTTGTTCAACTGTGGGAGATCATCCAAGCCCATTTGATTATTGACTCTTTCTTAGTCTTGAATACATCTTGAATATATCTGTGGAAAGCTTAGGAAGGGGTGTGATTCTGTCCAAACTAGCAGAAGGAAACAAATGAAAATAGCCATGGGAGTGAAATCCCAGCATAGCCCCAATTCAGTCACCTCCTTTCTTATGGTTTGCAGACAACGTGCCTTTACCGTTCTGATTCACCAATTATGAGATGTTTCACTTCTGCTTTTCCAGAGTGTTGTGGTAGGAAAGGGAATGTTCATTGCTCCTTATGACACTTGAGTTGTGTTCATTACAAATCAGTTCTAGATGAGATAGAAAGCAATACAAGAACTGAAGCTTTTGGAAAGAGGGAATGGCACAGCTCATATTATTTCCTCTTCTGCTTCGTACAGTTTGCTAACTGCATAATGAGGTCTGTTAAGAATTAGACAATACTACCTATATACAGAAGTCTTTATACTATGATGCATTGATGTTAAATGTTTTTATCTAGAAATAGCAGAAATTTTAAAAAAATTAATGTTTGAGTAGTCTTTGATAACTTAGCCATATAGCTACATCCCCAAAATGTTGAGTAAACAAAACCAGAACCTTGCCTTGTACACAGACTGCAGGCACTACTAGGATTAACTTATGACTGAATGCTTAACATGCATTAAGGTCTTTCATCAAAATACATTCATAACCATAGCACACACATTCAGATTCTGAGTAAGCATACTGCTTTTAATTTTCATGCTGATAAAGTTCATTTACAAGGAAGAAGGAAAAGCTATAAAATACCTGTTTGGAAGCTTCAATATTCTGATCAAAATATTATATGGTATTCTGTGGATTACCAGAAGCAGTGATGCTGTCCTGAATTTGACAGCTATTTTAGCATGTGTGACAAAGGAACAAGTTTTTCCTTCCCCTGAAGAGAGGAAAACACAAAAGAAAAATTAGCAAAATTTGTCAGCCGTCCTAGTAGTCTTTGAGAGGTTTTAGGAGAACCTTCTTAATCTCTTCAGTAGATAAATATATGCTATTCTTTTTAAACACTCCCACCTATGAAACATGAAACTCAAAGATTATATAAAAAAATGAATATTCTGCTGTCATGTTGTTTCCCAATGTGGTGAAATTTATTGGCAAAAGTCCTTAATTTCTATTTGAAAGTGTTCCCATATTCACTCAACCTCTATGTAAGGAAGAAAATAATGAATCAAAGCAATAAACTTCTGAAATTTGTACAGAAAGAAAAATATTACTTTCTTCCCCATACCTCATCACGCTTCAAAGACTAATGAAGCAAACAGAGTTGAAAATGATAGTGCATAATGAGCATCTTTATTTTTCATGTGTGACTTTTTTATGTACTTGCAGAGGGGAAAAAATGGGAGGGGAGGAAGGGACCGGAATAGGGAACTTCTTTTTTCTGAATTTAAAATTCTGCTAGAATAAGAGGAGACGGTACAAACTGTGGTGTTTTCCTTTCTCCTCTGAGCCCTTCTGAAATCATGACTTCTAGCTTCTAAGTTTTTTTGTCTCTGTAAGCATACAGCTCTACAGAAGAATTTTGTTTATCATGCCTGAAAACATGGAACTTCACAGCTGATGAAGTTGTGGCAAACGATATGTCCTTTTAGAAACCTTTAAGGGAAAAGAAAGTTGGTTTTGGTTTGAATCTTACCTGGGACATGGACCCAAACTTTTATTAGTATTAAGAAATGTATCAGTGGCTGAAACAGAAGCTGATGGTGTCTAATAGGTGTAAAAATTTCTCTCTTTTCTGACAATATTTAAAGAGAAACAAGTGACAAAGTGATGTTGTGCCACAAAGCTAGGACACTAGGAAAAATCTGGATGCAGAATGAAGAAGCGTGATACACCACTCCACAGAACGTAATGCAGTGACAGGGCTCTGCCCAGTAAGAATACAGGCCTTTAGTTTGCGATTAGTAAGAACCTCTTATTTAAAGACTTCTACTCTGTATTTTCCTTAAGTACCTTTTTTTGACATTTGAGAAAATGGTTGGTGTAGAACAGCTCTGTGTAGTATTTTGGTATTTAATATTTGTAGTAATTCCGCAGATTTTAATTGACCTCGGTTTATGCGTGTGTTACAACTCAGTACAACATTTTTAGAGAGGCATGTATTTTCCCAATTTCTTATTTATTCCTAACTGAATAAAGCAATAGTTTCTCTAAAGATGAGGAAAATATATGCTATACTTATGCTGTCTCTTCACAGTTCTAATAGATCTTCATCATTCACTGCCCTAAACAACCCCCCTTTCCAAATCCATTAAAACAACCCCTTCACGCTGCTGCATACCATTCAGTCATTTATTAGGCTGCCCTTATTTGTTCAGCATTATCTCATCTGTTTGTCCTATGGGGTGTCAACTATTTAACTGTAGCTAGTCCAGGTTGTTGATTTCAGCTCTTGAATGTAAAGACTTAAGATAATTTCTTTTCACAGTGGAACAAGGCTCTGCTGCTTCCAGTATCTGATGCCTATTTCATCTAAGGCAGATGCTTGGAGCCTGTGAGTAATAATTCCTTTTACCTGAATGCATTTAATTTAGCAGTCTTTCACAGTTGTTTAATTCATGCCACCTAGTTAATGAACATTCATACTACCAGTATAGATACATTTTTCCTCTAAAAATCAGTAAAATGAATGTATTAAAAATGGTTCCACCAACCCTTGCTGCTAAGATTCTTCAATAGAATTCAAAAATTAGTTTGGGAGAGAGCACATGTTCAGAAACAATATAAAAAAGACAGTACTTTATAGAAAAACATACCAGCTAGCAATATCTGAAACAAAAGAAGTCTACAGACTAGAGGAACCTCTAAATAGTAGACTAGTATTTCTTCTAATATATACTGCTCAGGCTATGTGTGACAGTCTCACTTACGTTGTCCTCCAACAAAATTTTGAGATTTTGCATCCATAGTGCTTACTAACCAAACATTGATGTTTGCCATATTTTTTTCCAGCAATACAGCACAGCTCAATTAAAGACTGAATTTACTGAAGTATGGGTTATGCAAACAGCTTTTGGGGAAATATATTTTTTGAGCAGGGATGGCATTCTTGGGGATCTCAGGGATGGATGTTCTCCCTCAGGGACATCTGTGACACCAGCTCCCCACCTGACAAGCACAGCTTCTGCTGGAAAATGCTTGTGGGATTTCAGAAAGAAGGATTTTGCAGTGTCCAGATCTGTATCATCACCACACCCTTCTGTGAGGAATACCTTACACAGCTAAAATCATTCTTCTGCCAAAGTACAGTAAGACAAACAAAGAAAAGTTATTCACAACCTCCAGAGCGCTCTGATTTCTGCATCCATCAAAGTAAACATCATAGCTGGAAAGGTCTTACGTTATAAGTGAAGAAAAGGGAGACGAAAACAAAAGGAAGCTACTTACAGTGAGATTAGATAGGAGAATTTTTCTCATTCTGTGCAGTTAACTAGCTGTTGGCTTTTCTACCTTTCACACTTCAGGGATTTCCAATCTGCCCTGTGCTCTGCTAGGAAGAGATTCTCTCTAATAAGTAAAACATGTTAGCTTTTTATAGCCAATATCTGTTCTGCTGCAGCATCCAGACAGATTTAATCTTTCATTATGAAGCTAGTTGTTCTGCCTTGTCTACGAGATGGTTTAGCCATCTTAAGTCAAGATTTTTCAGGTAAGACTTCTGTATTTTCTACAAGAGCTGTGGGGCAGGAACAGGCAGGCAAAAGAGGAAGGATGAATCTGGAGCAAGACACATGCCTATGCTCTCACATATTAGCTTATTCAATATCTATTTCTAGGTTTAAAAAATGGTCTTGGTAGAAACATCTCACCTTTGTGGTCCACTACCTGCAGCTAGCTGCAGTTAAGATCATCAGTAATCATCTGTCTTGAAATAATGGTGTGATTAGAATAGAATAGACTAGACTATTTCAGTTGGAAGGGACCTACAACAGTCATCTAGGCCAACTGCCTGACCAATTCAGGGCTGACCAAAAGTTAAAGCATGTTATTAAGGGCATTGTCCAAATGCTTCTTGAACACTGATGGACTTGGGACATCGACCACCTCTCTAGGAAGCCTGTTCCAGTGTTTGACCACTCTCTCGGTAAATAAATGCTCCTAACATCCAGTCTAACTTCCCCCGCTCCCCCCCCCCCCCCCGGTGCAGTTTTGCACCATTCCCATGCATCCTATCACTGGATCCCAGGGTGAAGAGCTCAGCACCTCTCTCTCCCCCTCCCCTCCTCAGGAAGCTGTGGAAAGCAATGAGGTCCCCCTCAGCCTCCTTTTCTCCAAACTAGACAAATACAAAGTCCTCAGCGCTCCTCACAGGACATGCCTTCCAGCCCTGTCACCAGCTTTGTTCCCTCCTCTGGACGCATTCAAGGACCTTCACATCCTTCTTAAATGGTGAGGCCCAGAACAAGTATTCAAGGTGAGGCCGCACCAATGCTGAATACAGCGGGATAATCTCCTCTCTTGACCGGCTGGTTCTGCTGTGTTTGATGCCCCCAGGGTGGGGTTTGCCCTCCTGGCTGCCAGGGCACACACTGCTGACTTGTACTGAGCCTGCTGTCGACCAGCACCCCCAGATGCCTTTCTGCAGAGCTGCTCTCCAGCCACTCCTCCCCCAATTTATACTTGTGCCCAGCGTCACTCTGTCCTAGGTGCAGAATCCAGCATTTTGTCTTGTTAAATTTCATCCTATTCATCATCGCCCAATGCTCCAATTTATCCAGATCCCTCTGCAAGGCTTCTTGTCCCTCAAGAGAGTCAACAGCACCTCCCAGTTTAGTATCATCAGCAAACTTGCTAATGGTGCATTCAACTTCTGCATCCAGATCATTGATAAATGTATTGAGCAGGACTGGCCCTAGAATCGAACCCTGAGGAACACCGCTGGTGACCGGTCACCAGCCAGATGCAGCCCTGTTCACCACAACCCTTTGAGCTCTGCCCTTCAGCCAGTTCTTCACCCAGCGCACTGTGAGCCCACTCATCCCACAGCTGGACAACTTGTCCAGAAGGATGCTGTGAGGGACAGTGTCAAAAGCCTTACTAAAATCCAGAAAAGCTACATCCAGAGCCTTCCCTTCATCCACTGGGCGCATGACTATCCCAGAAGGATATCAAATTAGTTAAACCGGGCTTTCCCTTATTGAACCCATGTTGACTGTGTCTGATTGCTGGTGGCTGGCTCAATATCCCTTTTCTCAGCATCCTATAACATATTATTTAGAGTTGATGATCTGGTGAGCCTAGACTTGTGCTCAGGATTCCAATGGTGATATTTTTTCAAACTGGCAGCAAGAGCAAGTTGATAAGTTATGCAGGTTTTTTTCTAACTCAGTTCACAAGACTAAACGGTGTTCTCTAACATATGCTTACCTATGATTATCTAAAAAAAAAGGGGGGGAGGGCATACAGCTCCTGTCTGTTGCAGCTAATCAAAAGAAGAACCATGCAGCAGGAAGCCGGTGAACATACTGGAATGCAAAAGTTACCCACAAGGACAAGTGCAATGTCATGCACACACCACATTTCTGAAAGTTCAGTAAAAGTTACACATCCCACTCTATGTGATGTTGGAGCCAGAAGCAAAGTGCTATTAATTTAAAGGGAAACATTAGCTTTCTTGATAGATCCAACATAGGGAATATGTACTGGAGGAGCGTGACTGATTCACAGGCAAGATCTAACATAAAGGAAATTCAAGGGGAGAAATAGATCGTGTCAAAACAAAACAGTGCCCAGAAGCGTTACAGGGCAACAAATTCTGTGATGATTCTTGCTGTTCAAATGAGAAGTTGCTCCTTGGCTCTGTTTTCAAGCACTGCAACTGGCTCCCTTTGAAAAGAAATGGGGAATTGGTTTGGACGGGAGGAGTGCTCTGGGTGCATGGTATGGATGAGACGGCATTAGAGCTGTCATGCTCCTCCCAGCACAGTCTGCCAACAATAAAATGCTGCTCTTGTGGAGTTCTCTACTCCCAAATGTCACTAAGTAGACAAATGCAAAGAGGTGCCAGAATTGCATGTGGTCTTCAGAGTAACTTCATTTTTTGTTTGTTTCCTTTCTGTTCTGGAGCAGAAGAAACTACAAATAGCAAAACTCCCCTGAAACACAGATCCTAGTTCTCATTTGTCCATAAGGGTACCATCGAGTTGTAACTATGTACTCTTAAGTTTGTTTTTCTAGTCAAATAAACTAGATCAAATTAAATAAAATTTTCTACTCATTACTCATTTTCTTTTACCTCATGAAACTTTTAGAGTGGGCATCAATTACAAGAAGAATTTAATGGTGATATGACCTTAGTTCTAATCTCTTGTTTTTCAAGCCTAACCTATTTATTTGCTGGAGTTTTAATTCCTTCTTTTGCTGGATTAATGCTGTCTTATAAAAACAGATACTCTATTATTTTAAGATAACTGAGCTTTTTTTTTTTTTTTTGATTCATGTTCCTGTATGGTACTTTTACTAACAGTTGTCACGTGCCAGCTGTTAATCTTTTGATGTTGTGTAATGACATAGATATTTGGAGGATTTAGAAGTTAAAGTTGTGAGAAGTTTTAATACCCGTATTTGCCACTCAGGTTACAAATTCAAGCTATTTCTTACATCTGCTCTATTGCATTTCTTGTACCTCCCAACCCTCTTTTATGCAGCAGACACTCCTCTGCTGCAAAGTCATTTTGCTTACTTACGTTTCCTTGACCATGTCTAATATGTCATTTATTGTACACCATTGCTCGCCTGTTAGATCTCCTTGTGGCAGTTTTATCTTCTTGGTTTTAGGTTAACCTCTCACATGTAAGACAACAGCTGAGCTGAGCCTACCTCTGTAAGGCTGTCTGCCCCTGCAGCTGCTTCATAAGCAGAATATCGGTGGGGCTGGAGAAGGGAAAGAGGAGCATGATTTTTTGTTGTTGTTGCTGGTACATAAAACCATTTGTTCAGTTCAGCTTAACAGCGGTCCCTGAAACTTGCCACAGCAGATCACATGCACGGCAGCACTCCATTTAGTTGGGAAGAGTGGCTTTTAGGGCACAACTTGCAAATACTATCTGCAATTGGAAAAAGCAGCATTCAAACTTGTTTAGATTTTAGCTTCAGACCTAAAATAAGCATTCTTGGGTTGTATACTAAATTGCTCATACAAATGTACATGTATTTGTAATGTATGTTATGCAACAACATTACACCACTATTAGGAAAATGGCCTAAGGATTTCAATACAGCTAGGGTAGTTGCACTGAGATCTCCAGTAACCTGCAAAGAAACTAATTTCAAAACTGTTAGGTTCACTTCAGAAGCTTGCGTCCCTCTGTGTGTTAATCTGTTTCCAGTCCAGTTTTTACAGTCTTGCAATTTGGCTTTTCCATAGCAACGCTGCACACAACTCTTCTGGCTGATCTCAATTATATGTTTGGGGATAAATTATTTTTAAGGAAAAGGAAACTACCTTTAAATAGAAATTTTAAGATGTAAAAGATCCCATTTTGTACCTACTATTTCAGGTTTGAGTATTGTATTTTACTTTACTTACAGTAGTTGCTAGAGAAAGCTGCAGTTTTGAAATAAACATGCTTCCCCAAAGCTTTATGAATTTGCATCTGATATTCCTTTGGTCAATGGTATACTTCCTTTGCTCCAGAGCTTAGAGGGAAGAATCTCTGTGCATGTGAGGTCCCGGGAAAAAGAAGCAAAGAATGCAATTTATTTCTGCATAGGTATTTACAATAATTTCAGTATAATTTTAGTTGTTGTTATATCATGACCAAAATAGCTAAAACATAGTATTTTTTTACTTACTCTTACAACATGTCTTGCTCTCAATTGCACATTTCATATTGTTGCAAGAACTAACCTTGTAAAAGGATCCTTTTTGCTAGAATACAAGGAGGACTGCAGGAGAAACAAGTGACTGTGAAATACAGGTTGACTTCTTGATCCCATGGGGGAACTTCGCTTGCTTTAGGTTTGCAAGTTCTGAATTATTGTTTTCAAAAGCGCAAGGCTATTTCGCAGAAGCCAGAGAATAATAATGAGGTCCAGCACTTGAAGCATTACCAACTGTAGAAGACAGACCGTTCTCCCCTTCCACCCAACCTGCTGAATTTGACTCACATCTTAGTTGCTGCATGGTAGTTACCATGTGAAGTGTTATGCTTATTTTACTCTTGTTCCCCGAATAATATCACAATGAAAACTTATGATTGTATTAACAAGCCTTGAAACTTTCTGTCACTTCTGCTCAAATGCAAACTTAGACTCTAAAGTGACATTTGAAAGAGAAAACACACGCAAAGAAGTGTGTAATGCCTTTCTCCAGAAGTGGAAGCAAACTTCTGAACGTCACTTAAATTATTCTAAATATCAAATTAAAATTAGTCAACAGCACCTCTTGTGGAAAAAAAAAATCACCTTTAATGAAAGATCATTTTTGATGCCTTGACTTTGTATAAAAATGCTTTAAAGCAATTCAAACAATAGCTTCTGTCTATATACATGTACATTTCCAAACACCTGATGCCTCAGATTCCTTGGAAATCCTTAGGAATTAGTTCTGAAGGCCCCACGTAGACAAATGTGATTAAAATGTAGCTTTTGTTCTTTAATCGAGACTTCTTTCACTTGTTCCATGGTAAAATTACTCTGCAGCCTCATGCGGTTGAAAACAATTCTTGGTTTTCTCTGTGCAGAGAATCATTGGAAGGAGCCTCATCTATTCCATTAACGGAATAAAGTACTTTTGTACTTGTACTTATGTCACTCCTGACAGATGCCTGTCGATCCTGATCTGAAAGACCTTTAGCGATGAAGATTTCACACCCACTCTATCCCACTCTTCTGCTGTTCTTAGCAGTTGAAATCTTTCCTGAATATCTAATCAGAATCTCCTCTGTAAAAGTCCACTACTTCTTGCTCTATTTGGACAGAGGAAAAGCTACAATTTTTGTTTACTTTGACTTCAGTGAGCTTTTGAAAGGAAAAAAACCTACAAAATTACTTAGAGAAAGATATGAAAGAAATTAAATTCAGCAGAAGAAGGTGAAAAGTAATCCTATGCAGGAGTAATAAACAGCATGAAGATTGGATGGGATCAGTGGAAGTGGCTCTTCAGCAGTTATGCAGAAAAACATATAAGAGACTACGGAGGATGATGAGATGACTGTGACACAACAATGTCAGGATACTGTGAAAAGAGGTAAACATCACTCTGGGAAGTATAAACAGACATATTAAGTAACTCTGCTATGTAGTACAAAGTAAAGTAAGGCTTCAGTACTTATCCTATTAGGAAAGCTTCATTTTCAAGAAAGATGTAAAGCAATTAATGGAAGCTCAGATGATAAAAATGGAAAGAAGCTAAGGTGTAGTACATATGGTCTGAAAAGGTTGAACATGTTGGCACTTCCTAGCTTAAAGAAGAGAATGCTTAAGAGGAAGATGACAGCCTTCACCAAATAGGTGAAATAGTTACAAGGAGAAAAACATATGATCATTTGAAGAGTTTGCAGCTGTTCCCTTAGCTTTTTCTAGCATATTTTGCATCAGGCTGTAATCATCAAAGGGTTTTCCGGGTGTTGGTCACATGTCAGGAGTGTCAGGACAGAGTTTGAGGATGACTTGTTGTCCTTGACATGTGCATTGACCTGCTTTAAGGGTATCCTCAGAGTTGGCAAGACTTGGGGGAGTCCGTCTTCACTTGGGCGTCCACAGACTTGGTCCCCTTGTGCCCCCAGGTATTTCCCATGATCTCCCCTGAGTTTTGAAACCAGGATTCTTAAGTAGGTTGCTATCAGTGGCACTGGGTTGTTGACTGGATCATGCTGACATGAATTATTCCATTATTTGTTGACTTGTTGTGTGCATAGTTTCATGCTCTCAGAAACTGTGACTCTGGCCTCGCTAGGCTGAACCGCTTTTAATAACACTTAAGACCAAATAGAGCCACTGGGGCAAAGCTTCATCAGCTTCAACACAGACAAGCGAAGTAGGTGTGCATTCTCACTCCATTACTATGAAAATCAGTGTCCAGATTACACACTGATCATTGCAACTCTAGAAGTAACTACACAAGTGTACGAAGATAAATTAAAATTGATTTGTTTGGAACTAATAATTGATAAACTCTCTGAGACTTTCTATAATGTCAAATTGTGACGAGATTTATATCACCTGCATTGCGTGCACTCAGTGAAATGTCTTATATGTGGGACCTGGTATATGACAGTTTTTCATTCTTTGTCTGTGGATGGCATGTTGTAGGAGAAAAAGGCCCTTTATATGACTTAGAAATGTAATTTTATACTTAGCTTTTCTTAATTAGTTACATTTACTTGTTCTTTATATTATTTCCCTGTTTCTAGAGCAGCTGCAACTGAAATAAGGAGAAAAATCTCTAATGTTGTAGAAGAAACACCATGGAGATGTATTAAGGATTAATTTCAGCAATTAATTTTCATACTTAAGAGTTAATGATGGCTAACTAAAGGTTCAGCTAATTGAAGATAAACATTGTAATAAAAAAAAGTCTGTTGGCCCTTCTTCATTTTAAAGTGATGATACAATTCCCAACAAGTAAGATTTGTCTCCTTTATATATTCAGCAAGGTGCTGAATGAGGATACTAAAAGTGTCAGAGATTTAAAAGAAACCTTAGAAAATAGAACTGGAAGGGGACTAGAGAGATCATACTATTCATCCCCATGTGCATGTTCAATACCATTGCTGTGAGCAATCCTGATAAATTAAGTAAGTGGAGTAGCTCACATGAATAAATAAAAGGATACATGTCTGCAGGTCTGAGACCACATTTTTTAGTTATTAAATTGCGATTTTCAATTTTTCTTAAGTATATTATGTTAAGTTGTTGAGTTAAGGAACTCTGAACTCGTCAACCCTTTAAAAGCAAGAAGTTCCACATATTTACCAGAAAAAAGGATACTAGAAAATGAAAAAAAGGTCTTTCAAATAGTATTGTTGTGCATTTAAATAATAAGCATTAAGACAACTACATGTGTAGTGTAGGAGCACTAGACGCTGACACTGTTGGGTTTTTTTGTTCTTTCATAACCTTACAGTTTTATTTGGTTTATACCAATTTGTGCATGCTATCTTTATTTCTGAAAGGAGTAAATAATATTACTTCTGAAAGGGAAGTACAACTATTTTAAAAGCATTATTTTAGGCATTAACAAAGCAATACTTGTTAAACAGAGCATTTATAAGCTCAGCAGATGCTAGATAATTTCCAGGTTCAGAAGAAATACTGTCTCAAGCACAGAAATTATCTCTTCCTCTTTCAGAAAGTGCACTTGGGAGAGGTATTGCAATCAACAGAATGAATTTCAATTAGAGTGTCCCCTCCCCAGGAAAGTGTGATGTCCGCCTTGAACCAATCTGAAAGTGGAAATGAGCAGCGTGATGACACAGTATTGGGATCCTGGAAGTTGCAGTCATAGCTTGGACCGAGAGAGGTCAAGGAAGAACAAAAGTGTTGTCACAATTTGATACATGACTGCCTTTCACAAGCAATGTGATAATAAAAGTAGTACAACAAATTAAGAGCAGTGTGGTTTTTAGGACAAGATTCATCTGCCTGGAAGTTTGCAAATATTTCCCAATTGCTCAGCTGGATAATTATTCCCACAAGTTTACTGCTGGATCTAGCTGTTATGGCAAAGGCAGCTCCCAACCAAATGAGAATTGCCATCATGGATTCCTCCGATGTTACATTTTCATCTAACAGCTCTAAGTTTGAGCTATCATTAACACAAGTCTCTGTGTAAAAAGCTATATATTTTTAGAATGCTTTCAGTTATAGATATGACATTTGCCTTACTCAAAAGCTTGAAATAGAGTAGATAGTTCATATCTACTGTTTCTAGTCTATGGCATGCTTAATACCAGGGCTAGATTGTGAATTCCTCACTCATTCTGGTTAACAATAATCTACAAAAGCAAGTCTACTAAAAGCAGTTACAGTTTTTGTGAAACTTCCTTAGAGGTCTTGTAACCCGTGTGTCAATCTGTGCAAAGAAAATGTGGTACTGGATCTGCAGCACTCTCTAAGTTGCCTTAACAATTGTCAAAACATCTGACAAATAATCAGTCAAAATAAACCAATTAACATGTTTAAAACCCCCAAACTCCAGGTTATTCGGGTGACATTGACCGTCATAGGAACAAACTACTTCCTGTTTTGAGTAACAGGACACTGCCCAGAAACAGCAGGTGCATTTGGGTCAGGATTTCCAGGATTTGTATGACGTACAAATTTCTTCCATCTTCCAAACTGCATAAAACCATTCAACAGCCCTTTCATTTCAACCCTGAAATTTAGGATCTTTTTTTTTTATGAGGATATATTCTCTCTCTTCTCTCCATCAACTGATCCTTAACCGATGCAACCTATTGAATTCTTGAGGAAAACTATTTGACAGCTTGCATTACCTGATCGGTTGTTCTTCCACCCTGCTTTGCATGTGAGTACAAACTTGGCTTGTTGCATATCCCCAAATACTTCTTTCTCTACATATATATGTATTTTAGAGGTAAATATACAAGAGTTCAGACAAAAGACAGATTGTAATACATGATCATGCTCAATCAAAAATAGTTGAACAATTCACAAAAGCTACCAATTAGGAAAAAAAATCCTAACCCATGCAGGAAAATAGTTCCACTCATTTCTAGTGTTGCTAAAAGTGTCTGGAGACAATTTAGAAGTCCTTAGTCATACAGCTCACATAAATTAACAAATCTGTGAAACTCATACCTGAGATAAAAGATGGCTCAAAACTCTGTATTATTTATATCCCACTTAAGCAATATTATGAGAAATTAGTTTTTAAACCATTTAGTAGGCTTCAATCACTGCAGTCACGAACTACAGTCATGGCCATTTAAATACAATATATATTATTTTACTTTCCCTGTATCCAAAGGAATAAGATAACATTTCCTTATTGTGATGAAATACAACATCAGAAAGTTATAATGCCACCATGTATATTACTTTTGACATAGTTGGATACAGTAGGGGAAAAAATTCCCGGGGGGGAGGAGTGGTTAATGAACAAGCACATACGAATGTATAAGAAGAAAATACTGAATTTATCCTACAGCCAAATTGTAAACAGCTGGAATTGCTAGAGCTATTCAGAAATAAACAAATATGTTAGGTGTTAGCTGGACACAGTTCTCTCTGAGTGGAAGTTTTCTTTACAAGGAGATAATACCTCTGATACTATTAATGCCTTTAATGGTCTACCTTGTATCTTCAGGAAATTAAGAAGCTTGTCTACACAGTTTAAGTTGATAAAAGACACAAAGCCTTTAAAAATTTTACTATATTTACTGTTTTATGAGGATCCCTTCCCTAATGTTCTTAGGTCTTTATCTCTGAAAGTCTTGCTAGGGTACTCCTCTTCTTTGCCTTTTTTTTTTTCTTTCTCTTTTTTTCCCCCCCTTCCATTCCAAAGATGAAATACATCAGCTTAGGTTCCCACAGGGGTTTTAGGCATTGCCACATTCATCAGTGCAATGCCTGAGTCCCAGGTGGTCTGCTACCAAAGTAGGATTTCCAACCTCTAAGTAAGTTCTAAAGGTTCCCTGAACAACACATGAGGAGAGCTTGGTCCTGATGTCACAGAATGCTGCAAACTGACTTGGAAATGGTAAACTTGCTGGCATAAAAATTTGAGAAAGCATATGCCATATGAGTGAGAGGCTGAGGGAGTGGGGCTTGTTCAGCCTGGAGAAGAGAAAGCTTTGGAGGACCCTAACAGCAGTCTACTGGTACCCATCAGGAAGTTATCAAGAAGATGGAGCCAAGCTATTCACAGGGGTGAGAGGATGAGAAACAACAGGCATAAGTTGAACCAAGATAGGCTCAGACTAGGTATAAGAAAAAACATTTTCACTATTAGGCCAGTCAAGCTGTGGATCTGATCACCTAAAGAAGTTGTGTGCAGTTGCCATCCGTGGAAGTTTTCAAGACCAGACTGGATAAAGCCCTCAGTAACGGGGTCTGACCTCATAGCTCACCCTGTTTTGAGGTCAGCAGCTTCTGACCCTGCAGGAGATGACCTCCTGAGGTCCTCTCCAACTTGAGTTATCCTATTATCCTATGATCCTTTTTATTTCAATCTTGAACAGAGAAACAGAGCGAATATTTATTGAGCTGTCTGTTTATTTACTGTCTGTAATTTAAAGGTTAATATGTTTTTAACAAGGAATTAAGGAAAAGAAAAAAAGGCAGCTCCATCCTAGACAGAGGTTAGAACATAGATCTAACCCAGGTGATCAATGAACCAACCAGGGAAGATGCTCTGTATAATTTTTTACTCACAAACAAGGAAGAATTTGCTGGGGGGGGTGAAGGCTGAGGTCAGCTTTGTCTGCATTGATCGTGAGATTTTGGCATTTAAAATCCTGAGAAAACTGAGCAAAACAATAGAAAGATCAGAACCATGGACTTCTAGGAGATAGAATTCAGCTTGTTCAGGGATCTGTTTGGCAAAATCCCATGGAAAACTGCTCTAAAAGGCAAAAGAACCCAGGAGAGCTGGTAGATCTTCAAGGATATCCTCCTCAAAGAACAACAGGCCATTCCGATGCACAGGCAGAAGGTCAGCATCAACAAGGACCTCCTGGCTGAACTCAGTCTCCAAAAGGAACCCCATGACAGGCAGACATGTGGACAGACTACCCAGGAGGAACATAGAGATGTTACCTAAGCATGCAGTGTTGCAGTTAGGAAAGCCAAAGCTCAGCTGTAGTCGAAACTAATAAGGGATGGAAAGAATGGCAACAAGAACTTCCGTATGTACATCAACATACAGGGACATACAAAGGGCCAAAGTTCCCAATGCCTTTTTATTGTCTCAGTTTTCACAGGCAAGGTCTGTCATCTGCTTCCCAGGTCACTGAGCCTGCTGGCGGAGTCTCTGGGAATATAGCATTACCCATTGTACAAGAAGACAATTAGGAAGTAACCAAGTCAGTTTGACATACACAAATCCATGGCATCAGATGGGCTTTACTTGAGGTTGCTGAAGGAATTGCCCATAGTTGTCGTAAGGCCATGCTCTGTCATCCTTGGAAGGTCATGGCAACTGAGGGAGGTTCCTAATGAGCAGAAAAAGACAAATATCACACCCATCTTCAGGAAGATCAAGGCGGCAAACCCAAGTTAAAAACAGACCTGTCAGCCTAACTTCTGTGCCCAGAAGACTATGCAGCAAACCCTCCTGGAAGCCCTATCACAGCAAATGTATAACAAGAAGGTGATAGGCAAAAACCAGCACAGATTTACCAAGGGGAAATCCTGCCTGCCTATTATAATACAATGCCAGGCTCTGTAGGAAGGGGATAGCAGTACATGACATTTACCTTGACTTTGGCAAAACGTGTGACATGGTCTCACATAGTATTCTTGTAGTCAGTTTGGTAAGATACAGACTAGAAAAGTGGACTGTAAGATGGGTGAAAAATTGACTAGACCTTCAGGCTGAAAGGGTTGTGATCAGCAATACAAAGTCCAAATGGTAGTCATTACTAGTGGCATCCCTTAAAGGCTGATAGAGGGGTGATATTTTTAGTGTCTTTGCTAATAATTTGATGGGACAGAAAGCACCTTCAGCAAGTTAATGGATGACACCAAATTGGAGATGGGGATCAATACACTGAAGGACAGGGCTGCTATTCAGAGGGTCCTCAATGAGCTGGAGAAATAATTTGACAGGAGTCTTGTGAATTTCAACAAACACAGATTTGTGGTCCCACGTTTTTATGTGGAATAACTCTGTGCAGCAATACAGGCTTGGCACCAACTGGCTAGAAAGCAGCTTTGCAGGAAAGGGCTGGGGAACCCTGGTGTACAAGAACGATGTAAAATAAACATGAGTCAGCAGTGTGTCCCTACAGCAAGGATGGCCAACAACATATGAGGTTGTGTTAGCAGGAGTGTAGCCAGCGAGTCAAGGGAGGTGATAGTTCACCTCTGGGATGTTCACAGCTGGACTGCTGTGTCTGCTTGTGGGCTTCCCAGTACAAGTCAGACATTGCCATCCTGGTGCAAGGCCAATGGAGGGTCATCAAAATGCTTAGGGAACTGCAGCACAAGGCGTATGAGGAGAGGCTGAGAGAACTGTCTTTGTTCACCCTTAAGAGAAGAGAAGGCTGAGGAGACATCTTATTGTTTTGAACTGTCTAATAAGAGTGCGTAGAGAAAGCAGAGCCAGATTCTTTTCAGAGATAGCTGGGGACGGGACAAGCAGCAGAAGCAGCAGCAGCACAGATTCCATCTGAATGATGTTGCCATACTGGAGTGAGTCCAGTGGAGCTTATTAGGGGCTGGAGCGCATGCAGTATTAGGAGAAACTGAGAGAACTGGGTTTGTTTAGCCTTAAGATGAGAAGTCAGGAGGATTTCTTACTGCTTTTATAAAGTTCTTAACAGAACGGCATGGAGAAAGGAGAGCCAGGCTCCTCTCAAAGGTGCAGAGCGCATTGCACAGGGGGCAATGGACCTAAGTTGCAACACAGAAAATTCTGATTAGATTCAAGGAAAGCAATTTCATTTGAAGTCTGTTAAGCACTTGCACAAGTTGCCCAGAGAGGTTGTGGCATCTCCATCCATTTACCTGGACAAGGCCCTGAGCAACCTGATCTGGGTGAGCCTGCTGGGAGCAGGAACCTGCTTGGATTAGATAATTGTCGGAAGTTGCTTCTAGCCTAGACTTATAGATTCTATGATTTATTTTTTCATAGTTTTAGTATTCTGTATTTTTAAGTTAATGTAAAAAGGTTGAATGTATTATTTTAACTTTCTCATTTTATAAAAATGAGCATTCAGAAGACAATAAAAACATTTTCTATGTTTAGAATGCAGAATTATAGAGTCTCCCAAAGTTTGTCTGGTTTAACGTAAATATAAGGCTTATCTTTGCTGTCCATGTACTACAGAAGGCTTGTTTTATTATGCTGTGTAACAAAAATAGTCCCTAAATGAATTCATCTTAATTGTGCTTTCCAGAATACACTCGTAGAGCATGTGTTTACACATTACAGCTGTATATGCACCAGTCATGGACAGCAGAGCTCTGCTCTGAGGCTGTGTGGTCCTTCCTTTAAGTCATATCCAGGACTTTGAAAGAAGGAGAAATCAGTAAAGCAGATATATTTACGAAATATAAAAACACACACACATCTATGTACATACACATACACAACTTATACATATACTCCACTTAACACTTATACATATCACTTATGCAATCTGGAATCAAGTCTGCCAAGCAGCCTTCTAGACAATTCCTCTTTCCGCAACTTTTACAGGTATATCAAAGACTAAAAGTAATTCTGCCTGTACAGACACCTTTGCATAACCCGCAGATGATTTCCCAGGACCACCATGTGCTCAGGAGGGAAGGTAAGTCTTGGCAGGGCTATGTGTAACAGCACCACCTGCTGAAGTATTTCTGAAGTCTACATAAGGCGGTACTAGTAGCCAGGCTAGGAGTCTGTGAAAATCAAGACGATGTTGAACCAAGCTTTTCTCAAAAAAGTTTTTCTAATTTATTGCATACCTCAGAGTTGCTTTGAAGGTCTCAAGTATTAAAACCAGTCATTTAGTATGGAACTTGCAATCATCTGAACTTCATGGTCACACCATTGCAGCAGTCATCATAGGATGGGAAGAGAAGCTTTAAGAGGTCGTTTCATACATCCCGTGGCCCAGAAAAGCATCATTGACCATTCTGTACATCCTGCCAGCTGCTCTCTAACTTGTTCCAGTGAGGTAAGAAACCTTCTAGACAAAAAAAATCCTACAGACTCGCTAAAATCTTCCCCATTAAAACTACAGTCCATTACTTGTCTCCTTGTTTATCATATGAACCAATTATTCCCTTCCTTTTCAGAGGTTTTTCTTTCTCTTTCCTCCAACTGCCCTGAGTGTTTTCCAGTCTTTTACACACTCTCATTTTTCTGTTATAGATTAGCTTTACTCTGGTCTAGCTCCTCCTTGAACAGCAGTGCCAGACTCTGAACCTAGTGCTCTAGCTGCTGCCTTAGCAGTGCCATGGAGCAGCAGAATCACTCAGGATGAATTAGAGTCTATATTTCTGCTTATAAACTCCAACTGGACATGGAGCTTTTTGAGGGAACATATCATGATTTCTGTTCTGCAACAACCTTTAAATCCCTTTTTGCAGGTCCGTACCAGACCAGCTGGTTTTTGTTTTCTGTGTGAAGTGGATTTCTCCTGCCTACAGGTAGCACCATGTATTTGCCCCTGCGCAGCAGAATCCTTCTTTTTTATGTCATATCCCCAGCTTCCTAAGTTTCTTTTTCACTTCAAATATACTTGGGTCCTCTTCCAGTTTGTTCTCACTTGCAGATTTAATAAACCTGTCCTCTTATCTCATCCCCAGGCTACGCATGAAAATACAGTACAGAACCAGACTTAGGACAGACTCACACAACATCTTCCTAGATCGTTCCATTCATTCAGACACTGAGGCAGAAATAGCTGCTCTCTTAGTGCAGATTTTCTGATGTCTGGCATCCACTCTATAACGATTTAACCTGTGGACTGTTTCCCTGGTTTGCATATGGGAATACCATCTGAAATGTTATTAAAAACCTTACTCAACCATCTTCTTTCTCTGAAGTCTGTTATCCTGTCACAGACAGAAATCAGTTATCATCGACCAGTGCCCAGGCCGAAATTAAATCAGGTCTAGCTGATTTGAAAGCATCTATTCTATCCAGTTCTTCCATCTCTACTAGAAGGTGGGGGGGTCTTAATTTTTTCTTAATTATGTTTACTTTGATGGCCATCTGATTGCAACAGACCCTGAAAATATTATACCTAACCATCAGGCCTCTCCACAGAGCCTGTCATAGCATCCCCTGATATTCAGTAGGGCTTTGGTTTTGATTTCACAACTCAAGTCATTAAAAAAATCATTTCTCACTACAGGTCTTACTGTTACATTTCTTATACATCATTTCATGCTGTAGTCTTTTTTATTTTGTTCCTTTCTATTAATGTTTTTCTACTTTTTAATCTGGCCCAGATTTTTCTTGTACATACTTGTTTCCTTTTTTTTTTCAAAGGGGAAAGTACATTTTCTAAGAATTCATCAAGGTTGTTCAACAGGAAAAGTATAAAAACTCTTATTAATTTTAGACTTCCTGGTCACTTCTTCCATGGACTTAAACATTTATTTTCTAACATGCATAGCATAGCCAGAACAACAACAACAACCCCAACAAAAAAAAGCCCAGGAAACAAAATCCAACCAAACAAAAAAAAGTGAAACCAAACAGAAAACAAGGAAAGCAGGAGCATAGAAGACCCTTATGATTAGCCTCTTTGCCTGCTCTTAAACCCATGAAAGAAATTGTCCTGGTTTCAGCTGGGATAGAGTTAACTGTCTTCCTAGTAGCTGGTACAGTGCTATGTTTTGAGTTCAGAGCGAAGAATGTTGATAACACTGATGTTTTCAGTTGTTGCTCAGTAGTGTTTAGACTAATGTCAAGGATTTTTCAGCTTCTCATGCCCAGCCAGTGAGAAAGCTGGAGGGGCACAAGAAGTTGGCACAGGACACAGCCAGGGCACCTGACCCAAACTGGCCAACGGTGTATTCCATACCATGGGACGTCCCATCCAGTACAGAAACGGGGAGGTGGGGGGCAGGGATTCGCCGCTCGGGGGACTGGCTGGGTGTCGGTCGGCGGGTGGTGAGCAATTGCACTGCGTATCATTTGTACATTCCAATCCTTTCATTATTGCTGTTGTCATTTTATTAGTGTTATCATTATCATTATTAGTTTCTTCTTTTCTGTTCTATTAAACCGTTCTTATCTCAACCCACGGGTTTTGCTTCTTCTCCCGATTTTCTCCCCCATCCCACTGGGTGGGGGGGAGTGAGTGAGCGGCTGCGTGGTGTTTAGTTGCTGGCTGGGGTTAAACCACGACAGTCCTTTTTGGCGCCCAACGTGGGGCACGAAGGGTTGAGATAACGACAAACCTGACCAGAGCTTGTTAAAACAAATTTGTTATAAGCATTCATTATATCGGTCTAATAGTTGCTGGTCATTATGTTGATTTATGTGTTCTTAGAGTTGTTGCTCTGGTTTTTAAAGTTCTGTTATGTATCACCTCGCTTGCTGTATGTAGTCCCTCTTCTGCTGCTTATCATCCGTGGGAGGTGGATTAAGGTTTTCGCTTTGATGTATTGTATAACACTGGTTTATGGTATGATAAAGTCGTCGGCTGTGGGATTAATCCGGTACTTGCACCCAGCATTGTCACCTTTATACTGTGGAAGCCATCTGTGGGAAACTATTAATAATTATACCATTTACCTTTCCTCCTTGGAAAACCAGTCTATGGGTGGGATACCTTTCTTCCCCTCTCCTTTCTCCTTCAGTCCAGTTACAATGGTGTTTGAGAATTTTGAAAAATTTGAATACTCTTGGGATGTTGGGACCAGCACGGTCCTAGCCCTACTGCTAGGAATTAGTATGCTTCTGAATGTGGTTCAGCTCTCATTTAAGGTTAAACAACTATTTAAGAAAATCACCCAGAGATCTGCCCCAAGGCTGGATAATTATGAGTGGCAGGGTGTGTGGGGTAGTATGGGCAAGTACCTAGAAAAGTGGGCACCTCCAGTGTTTTGGAAATTCACCCCTGAACAAGTGCAGAATCCAGAAGAACTAGTAAAATATTTGGAAAAGGTATGCTGTCACCCCGGCAGCTCCAGAGAGATACAAATTACTGCAACGTGCTGGGGCCTGGCCCATGCCTATCGAGCCCTGTTCGACACCACTCAGTACCCTCAAGGGGAAGAGAAGGTCTCTGGACCTAACAACAAAACGATGAGCACTGTGGCTATCCAAACCTCAGCGACAGGCACTGCAGCCCCTCCAGCCTCGGCAATGAGCACGGCAGCTACCCAAACCTCGGCAACGGGCACTGAGGTCCCTCCAGCCCCAGCAACGAGCACAGCAGATACCCAAACCTTGGCAACAGACACTGCGGTTATCCAAGACCCGGCGAGCAGTACTGCAACTGAACCAGTGGACCAACCTGCACCAGTATCAGTTGCCCCCGTACAGAAAAAGAAATATACAAAAAAATCAGTTCGCTTAGCGAAGGATGAAGGCGAACCAGGGTCATCACGGGAACAGGAGGAAGAGGCAGAACCAGAGGTAATAACCCGGTCCCTATCCTTGAGTGAGCTGCGGGATATGCGAAAAGATTTTGGCCGCCGTATAGGTGAGCATATTATCACCTGGCTCCTCCGATGCTGGGACAATGGGGCTAATAGCTTGGAATTAGAAGGTAGGGAAGCCAAGCAGCTGGGATCGCTTGCCAGGGAAGGTGGCATTGACAAGGCAATTGGAAAAGGGACACAAGCCATCAGCCTCTGGAGGCGACTCCTGTCAAGTGTGAAGGAAAGGTACCCCTTTAAGGAAGATGTTATATGTCAATCAAGCAAGTGGACAACCATGGAAAAAGGTATCCAATATCTGAGGGAATTAGCTGTGCTAGAGACAATTCATCATGATCCGGACAACCCACAATTACCCAAAGATCCAGACGAAGTCCAATGCACACGACCCATGTGGCGGAAGTTTGTACGGAGCGCACCATCGTCCTATGCCAACTCACTGGCAATAATGACCTGGAAAGACGAAGAGGCACCGACAGTGGATGAAGTGGCTCGCCAACTCCGTCAATACGAAGAGAATCTCTCCTCCTCCCTACAAGCCTGCATTTCGGCTGTGGAGAAGCTGTCCAAGGATTTCCAGCAATTCAAAGAGGAGATGTCCTGTTGCCCACCTGTAAGGACCAATGTCTCAGCTATTAGGAGTGAGCGCTCCTCTGCCCAAGAGAAAGAATATAGAAGGTACACACCGCGAGGTGCCCTGTGGTTTTACTTATGTGATCATGGAGAGGACATGAGGAAATGGGATGGAAAACCTACCTCGGTCCTAAATGCACGGGTACGTGAGCTGCGAGGAAAAAACACCACAAAAGGGGATTCTACCAGGAAAAATGCCGCTCCGGTTTCCAAACAGAGTAGAAGGGCTGATCTTATTTCTGATCCTCTTGAAGGGACTTCTGAGCCAATTTTACGAGAAGTGAATACTGGATACTCTGACCAGAATTAGAGGGGCCCTGCCTCCAGCCAGGTGGAGGAAAGGGATAACCGGGTCTATTGGACTGTGTGGATTCGATGGCCTGGCACGTTAGACCCACAGGAGTATAAGGCTCTAGTAGACACCGGCGCACAGTGTACTTTAATGCCATCAAGTTATGAAGGGGCAGAACCCATTTCTATTTCTGGTGTGACAGGGGGATCCCAAGAGTTAACTGTATTGGAAGCTGAAGTAAGCCTAACTGGGAATGAATGGCAGAAACACCCCATTGTGACTGGTCCAGAGGCTCCGTGCATCCTTGGCATAGACTATCTCAGGAGAGGGTATTTTAAGGACCCAAAGGGGTATCGATGGGCTTTTGGTATAGCTGCCTTGGAGACGGAGGGCACGGAACAGCTGTCTACCCTGCCTGGTCTCTCTCAAGACCCTTCGATTGTGGGGTTGCTGAGGGTTGAAGAACAACAAGTACCAATTGCTACCACGACGGTGCACCGGCGGCAATATCGCACCAACCGAGACTCTCTGATTCCCATCCACAAGTTGATTCGCCAACTGGAGAGCCAAGGAGTGATCAGCAAAACTCGCTCACCTTTTAATAGTCCCATATGGCCCGTGCGAAAGTCTAATGGGGAGTGGAGACTAACAGTTGACTATCGCGGCCTGAATGAAGTTACGCCACCGCTGAGTGCTGCCGTTCCAGATATGCTAGAACTTCAATACGAACTAGAGTCAAAGGCAGCCAAGTGGTATGCTACAATTGACATTGCTAATGCGTTTTTCTCAATCCCTCTGGCAGCAGAGTGTCGTCCACAATTTGCCTTTACTTGGAGGGGTGTCCAGTACACTTGGAATCGACTGCCCCAGGGGTGGAAACACAGCCCCACCATTTGCCATGGACTAATCCAGACTGCACTGGAAAAAGGTGAAGCTCCGGAACACCTGCAATACATTGATGACATCATCGTATGGGGCAACACGGCAGAAGAAGTCTTTGAGAAAGGGAAGAAAATAATCCAAATCCTTCTGAAAGCCGGTTTTGCCATAAAAGAAGGTAAGGTCAAGGGACCTGCACGGGAGATCCAGTTTTTAGGAATAAAATGGCAAGATGGGCGTCGTCAGATCCCAATGGATGTGATTAACAAAATAGCAGCTATGTCTCCACCAACTAATAAAAAGGAAACACAGGCCTTCTTAGGTGTCGTGGGGTTTTGGAGAATGCATATTCCAAATTACAGTCTGATTGTAAGCCCTCTCTATCAAGTGACCCGAAAGAAGAATGATTTTCAATGGGGCCCTGAGCAACAACAAGCCTTTGAACAAATTAAACGGGAGATTGTTCACGCAGTAGCCCTTGGACCAGTCCGGACAGGACAAGATGTTAAAAATGTGCTCTATACTGCAGCTGGGGAGAATGGCCCTACCTGGAGCCTCTGGCAGAAAGCACCTGGGGAGACCCGAGGCCGACCCCTGGGGTTTTGGAGTCGGGGATACAGAGGATCCGAGGCTCGCTATACTCCAACTGAAAAGGAGATATTGGCAGCATATGAAGGAGTTCAAGCTGCCTCAGAAGTTGTTGGTACTGAAACACAGCTCCTCTTAGCACCCCGACTGCCAGTGCTGGGCTGGATGTTCAAAGGGAGGGTCTCCTCTACACATCACGCGACTGATGCCACGTGGAGTAAGTGGATTGCACTGATCACACAACGGGCTCGCATAGGAAACCCCAGTCGCCCAGGAATTTTGGAAGTGATCACGGACTGGCCAGAAGGCAAAGATTTTGGAATGTCGCCAGAGGAGGAGGTGGCACGTGCTGAAGAGGCCCCGCTGTATAATAAACTGCCAGAAAATGAGAGGCAATATGCCCTGTTCACTGACGGATCCTGTCGCATCGTGGGAAAGCATCGGAGGTGGAAAGCTGCCGTATGGAGTCCTACACGACAAGTTGCAGAAACTGCTGAAGGAGAAGGTGAATCGAGTCAGTTTGCAGAGGTGAAAGCCATCCAGCTAGCATTAGATATTGCTGAAAGAGAAAAGTGGCCAGTGCTCTATCTCTATACTGACTCATGGATGGTGGCAAATTCCCTGTGGGGCTGGCTACAGCAATGGAAGCAGAGCAACTGGCAGCGCAGAGGTAAACCCATCTGGGCTGCCGCACTGTGGCAAGATATTGCATCCCGGCTAGAGAATCTGGTTGTAAAAGTACGTCACGTAGATGCTCACATACCCAAGAGTCGGGCCACTGAAGAACATCAAAACAACCAACAGGTGGATCAGGCTGCCAAGATTGAAGTGGCTCAGGTGGACCTGGACTGGCAACATAAGGGTGAGCTATTTATGGCTCGGTGGGCCCATGATGCTTCAGGCCATCAGGGAAGAGATGCAACATATAGATGGGCTCGTGACCGAGGGGTGGACTTGACCATGGACACTATTGCACAGGTTATCCATGAATGTGAAACATGTGCTGCAATTAAGCAAGCCAAGCGGTTAAAGCCCCTGTGGTATGGAGGGCGATGGCTGAAATATAAATATGGAGAAGCCTGGCAGATTGACTATATCACACTCCCACAAACTCGCCAAGGCAAGCGCTATGTGCTCACGATGGTGGAAGCAACCACTGGATGGCTGGAAACATATTCTGTGCCCCATGCCACCGCCCGGAACACTATCCTGGGCCTAGAAAAGCAAGTCTTGTGGCGACATGGCACCCCAGAACGAATTGAGTCAGACAACGGGACTCATTTCCGAAACAACCTCATAGACACCTGGGCCAAAGAGCATGGCATTGAGTGGGTGTATCATATCCCCTATCATGCACCAGCCTCTGGGAAAATTGAGCGATACAATGGACTGTTAAAGACTACATTGAGAGCAATGGGGGGTGGAACTTTCAAACATTGGGATACACATTTAGCAAAAGCCACCTGGTTAGTCAACACCAGAGGATCTGCCAATCGGGGTGGCCCTGCCCAGTCGGAATTTTTACATACTGTAGAAGGGGATAAAGTCCCTGTAGTGCACATAAAAAATATGTTAGGGAAGACAGTCTGGGTTACTCCTGCCTCAGGCAAAGGTAAACCCATTCGTGGGATTGCTTTTGCTCAAGGGCCTGGGTGCACTTGGTGGGTGATGCGAAAAGATGGGGAAGTCCGATGTGTGCCTCAAGGGGATTTAATTTTAGGTGAGAACAGCCAGAATTAAACTGTATATTAGTTGCTATATAACCCTGCTACTGTATATTATCCTTAATATAATTATGTGCTATATCCATAGTACTATAGTAAGAATCACTTAGATCAAGCAAGAAAAGAACTGTGATAAAACTGAGCAAAGCGCAGTAGTGATGGAACCAGAACTGACTCCAGCATGCAACAATCCAACGGTGCACACCATCCTCCTGCTGCGCCAAATGTCACCTGCTTGTCACACTGCACTGAAGCCCAATTCTGCTCTACCGACTGAGAGGACTTTGCACCATCCCTCCTGCCCAGAAAGACTGGTATGACAGATGGAGCCCAGAGTCGGAAACTAAATGAACTCAATGAACATTTTATGAACATGACCCATGAACTAAAGGAATGATATCTCTGTGTGTGTATACATATATATATATATCATTGCTCATATGTCTTAAAGGGATGGAAAAGTGATGATTGATCAGGATGTAACTAAAGGTATGGGAACTGTGCATGACGTCAATGGTATAGAATAAGGGGTGGATACTGTCCTGGTTTCAGCTGGGATAGAGTTAACTGTCTTCCTAGTAGCTGGTACAGTGCTATGTTTTGAGTTCAGAGCGAAGAATGTTGATAACACTGATGTTTTCAGTTGTTGCTCAGTAGTGTTTAGACTAATGTCAAGGATTTTTCAGCTTCTCATGCCCAGCCAGTGAGAAAGCTGGAGGGGCACAAGAAGTTGGCACAGGACACAGCCAGGGCACCTGACCCAAACTGGCCAACGGTGTATTCCATACCATGGGACGTCCCATCCAGTACAGAAACGGGGAGGTGGGGGGCAGGGATTCGCCGCTCGGGGGACTGGCTGGGTGTCGGTCGGCGGGTGGTGAGCAATTGCACTGCGTATCATTTGTACATTCCAATCCTTTCATTATTGCTGTTGTCATTTTATTAGTGTTATCATTATCATTATTAGTTTCTTCTTTTCTGTTCTATTAAACCGTTCTTATCTCAACCCACGGGTTTTGCTTCTTCTCCCGATTTTCTCCCCCATCCCACTGGGTGGGGGGGAGTGAGTGAGCGGCTGCGTGGTGTTTAGTTGCTGGCTGGGGTTAAACCACGACAGAAATCCTGGCCAAAAATGCAGCACTTTTGAGGATTTTATGTGGGGGTTCTTATGCCTCTGATATAGAGACAGGTGTGGAAAGAGAGTGCAGTGGATGTTCTGCAAGACAGGCACAGTGTTAAAGCAAAATTATAGAAAAACCAGAAATACACTAGCCCAAGAATGAGAACCCAGGACCACCCTTCCGAGGAGGGGTGCCTGGGACTGACACCCGGCAATCTGCTGCCACTGCCGAACGTCTGTCCCCACGCTTACAGCCAGCCCTGCACAGCTGATCCTGCTTGCTCTCTATCTCTTCCAGACCATAAAGGTGTGCATAACTTTTCCTGGGACTGTTTAAATGTTATAAAGCTATTGCTTTCTACACCGTTCTTAGTAATAGGGCCATCAGCATGCAAGGGGGATTCCAATATTAAATTAATCTCTGTATTTTCAGGACAGTTTTGGAAAGCTGGGAAATCACTTCCCTGAAATGATACAATTCTAGAACTCTATAGCAAATCCAGAATTGCACCATTTTTTCTTGGCTCTAGCTAAAGCTGTTAACCACAAACATCACGATTCTTCTTCCAAAAAATGTTGTGTGTCTTTTTTTGGGTTTTCTTCTGCTGAAAGGAGCTGTACTGATCCCAGGAATACTCAAATTTGCTACCTTTTCCTATAAGCAGTAGCCGTACTGAGACACCAGGAAAACAGAATCTTTGCATTATCTATGATCTGTGCAATATGCAACTCTCAACAGTTGTAAATCTGCCGTTGTTGCAAAATGAATTTACTCTTTCTGCCAACACGTTTACAACAATGCATGAAGTTGTGGACTCTTGCACAGTCCAGTTGACTGTATGACACAATCTATAATTCACACTGCTGTGTATTTTGATACCAATTTTATTTTTTTCCTGATGCTTTGCACAATTTTGTTGTATGCCGCCGCCTTATGTAACTATTTGGCACCAGTCTACAGCTTCATTTTTCTCCATTCTAAGTTAGCAATCCATTCACATAATAAATGTTTCTCACTTTTTTTTTTTTGACAGAATAAAAGCTCCAAGCATAAGAAGTTTCTCTTCTAAAATTTAACTATTCCTTCCCTACTATGCTAATATCCAATTTTTCTTAAACATGGCATGCCTTGTAGATCACACAAATCTATAAAGCAAACACATTGAGGAAGAATGTATGCTCCAAATATAGGTTTGTTATGCTAGATAAGACATTTCACATTGTTTTATAGTATGTTATGGTTTCATGAGGATACAAATAAATACCTGAGGCATGGTTAAAGCTTTCAGCCTTTGCTCTGGCATTTTCAGCACTTGATTTTTCATCTTTGTGATTGCATTAATGCTATTGTCTTGCTTATAATAACAGTAACAATGTTATGATAATCATATCCCCTGTTTAAGCAAAGTGAAGCAATATTTTCAGTAATAAACCAAAGTAAAGCAGTTATTTATAGATGAGGGAAGAAGAAAAGGCTACCTCTGGCAAATATGGCCGTGAATATTTCATATTAGGAATGACTGTCTTATCAGGAGAATATATTTACTCAAAAGGGATTTCAGTCAGGATAAATATTTGTTCTGAGCTAAACTCTCTGGTTTCAATCCTCACGTATCCTGGAAACCCGAAATAAGTTTTATTCTCTGGCTGAAGACCTCACATACTTTATTTTTAATTTGTGCCCATGTAAAGCCAGGACTCAGTGTCAACATTCAAAGGGTCTGAAGACCTTCAAACTCAGTCATACTTGTTGTGGTTCCTTCCTTCCCATGTCTGATTTCCTCAGACAATAAGGAGGCCCTCTGTGTTACAGGAAGACCTTTATTCTTTGTCCGTTGGCACTGTATCATATATTAATTATACATTTACTCACTCTTATAGCTTTTCTGCTACTGATCCTTCACCCTAGTTTGTAACATCAGAAAGCATGCAGCGTTAATGAAAACAATTTTTTTGGCATTCTCATATGTTCCAGGCTCACTTAGCACAGTTTCTATTACAATACCAGCTAAATCATAAAGCATAGTTAATACTATGAGCATGTTCTGGGGAGGGGGTGGCGAGTTAATGCAAATCCTCTATGATGTCTCACAGCTAATGTTTTTTAAGACACAGATACTTTTTTCAAAACATGTCCTTATCAGAGAGGGAGGGAGAGTGAGGACTGTCAGAGTGTTATCAAGGAATGATTATATTGCTTGCTCTGTGTTTCTGTTTTTCCATCTATACAATGGTGATGTCTTTTCCCCCAGAAATTTCATGCATTTTTAATTAATCTATTTAAGGAATTTTGACATAAACAGAAGAATGGATTTACTTACCTCTTCCACTTTAATTTCTGTGTTCCTCTAATTTATATGGCATTTGCATCTCACAAATGTTCTCTTTTTACAATTCTCTTTTGAACTGTCATCCCACCTGTTGAAAAATTCTCAGACTATGCCCTTGCCATTGGAAATTCCAGATTTCCACTCTGTAATGAATGCAGTGATCACCAAGAGCATATTCTCAGACATTCACCAGAATAGCCTTATGCCTCATCTGCATGTGTAAAACATTCCAATATTTTACAGTAATTCAAATGAGCGAAGCTGTTTGCCAAGGAATGCTTTAAGCGTTTATAAATTGAGTGATACTTAATATAGAAGTGACTTAAGTCCATTTGTAGCATTCATACAGAAAGCTTTTTATTTTTTTGGAAATCGGTATGGCTGAAAGAAAACATAAAGCCAAAGTAGAGTCACTTTTCTTTGGATGGGAGGGGTGCTATAAATCACCCCCCTAGGAATGCTGAGCATCCCCACAGAAACAGTTTGTATCAAGGTGTTGATGTTTGGCACCTTTGAGGACTGTGAGACTTATTTCGGTGGGATTTATCAGTATTTAGACAGCCTCAGGAATTGGCCCAACAATAATAAAAGAATGACCTTATTTTAAAATTATGGTTTCTAGCAGTAATTATGTAATTTCAATTGTTTTGCCTTTAACTAGTTTTTCACATTTAGAAGCTGCTGGCATAATGCTAAGACTAATATTTCTTGTGCTTTTTTATCATTGTTATGGATGTCTGTCTTTTTTAAGAGAAGCGAGACTGTTCCTGTTGTGTTGTAACTGTGCTTATGCCATTTCTGTACAGGAATCAGTGGGGAGAAGGATGAAAGGAATTTTTGATCTAAAATTTTCTTGGACAACATAGTCCCTTCTTCACTGGCGAGAAGTCATCTGGTCAGTTTTGAAGGCAGATCTTTTTCAGCTTGTGGATGGGTTGACCTTCACTGAATAAGGGCTGGGTTTTTTTTGATTCACCAGTTAATTTACTGATAATTCTCTAGTCAAAGTAAAAGAGGGAAAGGGAATGGCTTCGCAGCTCAATTCTGAGTGATGCTTATGTAGTACTGAATTTAACTACTGTTTTTATACAGTTGGAGGTTTGGGTGAGAGTACAGTGTGGGTAAGAACTTAAATTTAATCCCTTGATCTGTTTGTTGGAAAGGTATCTGTTTTCTATTACCAGTCCTAATGACTATCCTCCAAGATTTCTGAAACACTCCAGAAACTCAAATTACAATAGCAGGAGCATTACAATGTGTGCAGGTTGCTGCTGTCCAAGATGAGAAAACTTTGGAATGGTTCTAGGGGAATAGTTTGGGCACTCCATTGAGATAATTCCCTCAAATCCTCCTCTTAATAAAGGTCCTACTGAGTGGGATCAGAGGTCCATCCATCCTGGGAACCTCTCTCCACCAGTGGCCAGTAGTAGATGCTTAGTGTTATGCACAGAGGTTCACGACAAGTAACAGAGAGACCACACCTTATGTGAAGATCCATGACTGGACTTTACTGCTAGTCTAATGCTGTAAGAGACCTACCAAATATAACAACCTCTTATTTTTAGTCCAGTTACAACAATGCTACCACTTATAATCCAAATTTCTTAATTCTATTAAAGGTCATTAGTAGTATAATAAAATCAACAGTATCTATCTGTCCTTTAAGCGCTCACCCTTCCAGTGGATTGTTACAGCAAGTTGTCAGTGTCCTGTGTTTTTGCAAAGAGGAATACAGTGTTGAAGGTTCATTCCTTGGGTTTGCTCAGAGTTATTTTTTCATGGTTCCTGATTTCACCAGGGTTAGTTATACTATGGTTACTTAGCTTTGGTACATTTTACTGCCATGATTCCTTTAGAAGCAGAAGAACTACACAGCTGAACAAAGCTAAGCAAAAATTAAACCAAGTTAGGTAACATCATATATAAAACAAGCTTAAAACTACAGGACAGGCAGCAGACACCTGGAAGCTGAGTAGTTTTGCTGTTACAGCTGCGACAACTTGAGCAATAGTCACTTGATCACAGAGCAAAAGAAACTTTTCACATACTTTTCTTTGTAGCTACACTCAAAACCAACTTAAAATACCAGATCGGCTGGGCCATAAGGCTACAGCAGGAAGGTGTATAAAAATTGGACAAAATGTGTAGTGAGGCCTCCTCTGACTCCCCTTTCAGCCTTCAGTCATTTGTGGCTGTGACAAACAATTGTTCAGGAACTTTCTGAAGTGAAGGTTGTTTCTGAGCCTAATAGCCACTAGTAGATTCCCCAACAACTTTCTCAAGTTGCTATTTGAACCCTTGGAAAGATTTAGCATTCACAGCATCCTTCAGCAAAGAGTTCCACACCTGGCTTACGCACAATATAAGGAAATACCTCATTTAAACCATGACAATTTCTCCAATCTATATGTAATATAAATTCTACAGCTTTTGATTCAGACCTGAAAACTGATGTAAGTGAAACACATATGCCAGAAAGGTTTTCCAGTTGTCCCTACAAAACCCTGTTAGTCTAATAAAATAAATGAGGTTAAGATCAAATAGAGTCTGTGGAAGAATAGAACCTTTAAGTCCTGATTTCTGTTATACCGTATCCTCTGTCTTTTTCTATAGCACCAAAGATCATTAGCCTTATAAAAAAAATCTGGTGCAAGACATTATTTCCTACCAGACCTGTGAATTTGGTAATGAAAGGGACACATGCATGGCTACTTCAGAGAGAGTGGCAGAAAAACAGTTCCCTCGCTTAATTAGGTATTGCTAGCAGACAAAACACATACTGCTCTCCCTACAACCTCATAATGTATTACTGTGACCTCTCTTAATCAAAATACTTGAGCAGCTTTTATAGATTTTAATTTTTTTCCTGAGCAGTCAATGAATGGAACATGTTTAATTTTAAAAGCATCAGCTTTTCACAGATCCGGAAAACTACTGTATTTCTCTTCTGTTTAAAATGTAAAACTACAGTGCAATAGCAAAAACAGGCTTTCATAGCCTCTGAGCTAGGAATCATTGCAGAAGTTTTTTTCCTTTTTTTTTTTTTTTAAATTAGTCAAGTTATCATTCTCTGTTCCTTTGGATATTTTAAAATTTGCAGACCAACACAATCAGTTTATGAATTAGATAAGATTGCATTAGATTTTTTCCTCTTGCTTTTAGTATTTCAGCATGCCAATTATGAACACTTCATGCTTTGCTCCTGGGAATTCTGATTGCCTTTTGAAATGTGTACTTGTACTTAAACTTACACTTACAAATTTTGCTCTTTTCTAAATGTCTCAGCTGCCTAGAAAATGGCCAGTTTTGGTGGGGTTTTTTTGTTTTGTTTTGTTTTTTTTTAATCTGCCTCACTATGAAGGACCTCTTTAAAGTACTCTCTTAATTGTTTTATAATTGATATTTTTTGTAACCAGAAGATTTTATCCTAATTTTGTTCTTTATTAGATTACCTTATAATTCTTATCCTTTTCTCTAATGTTAATAACTTTCCAAAATACTCCTACACCACTGTCACAGCTGTCTTTGAGTATTCTCTATCAAGTCATGTAAGTATTCTCTTGTATTTCTTCAGCAGTCTATTGTTCTCTTTTGACTTTACCTCTCAGCAGGAGACCAATGCTGGACTTTGGACAAATGTTCCAAGTTTCATATTGATCCTTAACTGGTTTTCTGTAGCTGTCATCAAGCTGTTGCTTGTTCTTTATTCCTGAGTCTACTTAGTTCTTTATTCTGTGACTTCTACCCTATCTTTAAAAGAAGTAGTGACTTGCTCTGTAAATTGTACTTCGTTTCCAAAGTCTCAAATTCCTTTTTAACTAGTACTTGATATAGCCCTATCTATATATTTTACACTCTTAAAGTATTTCTCTATTATATTTGTTTTGTTTATTTTGCTGCCTTTAGCTGTATATGAATTTTAGAGCCTACATTGTTTTGCATCAGTAAGTATATAGCCAGTCTGACTATACACGACCCCACTACTGGGTGATCACACACTTATGAATGCACACATAAGAAAACACATTGCTAGTGAAAAATCATGTCAATAGCTAAATTACTGGCATCACAAAGAATTTACACATTCATGATCAAAAGAAAAAGTGGGAGTTCTTTCGCAGTCAGAGACCTACACGGAAATTTAATTTAACCCCATATAGCAGATATGAAGTTAGGAGCTTATAATGAAACAGGACTCTATAATAAAATACAAGAATGACATAATTTTGATGAGAACTGCCATAATTAGATATGACCAACTCTTACCCCTTTCCCACAAGCATAAAAATCATAAGACTGTCCATACTGTCTTGCACAAGTTCCTGCCTATTGGTAGTGAAGATTAGAGAAGGCACATAAGAACAGGACATGAATAGGGTAATACTCCCTCTGGTTTAACTACTTAGTTTCCATTGATCAACCTGTTTGGGTCTTCCCTAGCAAGCTCTTCTACCCTGATTATAATTTTTAATAGCCCTTGATTAACTAATTCCTTGATTTTTTTTCTAGTCCATTTTTAATGAATTTATACTTGGTTTCAGTAACAGTGACTAGCAGTGAATACAACAATTTAATTATGTTGTGGAATTCTTTTGTTCTGAAAAGAAATGCTTCTTTGCTTTAAGCCTGCCATATAACAGTTGTACCAGGTGTGTCTTAGTTTTTGCATTACAGAAATAATGAATGGCCATTCTCTATTCATTGCCCTTACAGCTTTCATATTTCATAAGTTTCAATCAGATTGGGAGAATATGTCCTCTTTTGAGCAGAGTCCTGTTCCATTAAGTCTCTCCTCCAACTGGGATGATCATCCTTTTCCATACCTTCTCATGTTCAATACTTTTTTTTTTTTTTGATAGGAACTGCACGGAGTAATCAAGGTGTGGGGTATTGATACATGAATGTATACATTAACATAATTGCTAGGGTTTTTTTTTCCCTCTGTGTATTATTTTTAATTACTTCATACATAAAAGACTGTAATTTCTTGGTTCAAGAATCACTGGTTGTGCCCTAAAAGTGAAAATGAGGTGGTGTAGAAGTGTTCTAGCATACTAGTGTAGTGACAGTTCTTACATATAATTTACTGTAGTAAGCATAATGTAATCACAATATTCTAATGTTCACCTAATCAGCACGGCTTCAAGAGCAGTTCATTAACGGGGTCGTTTCAAACTAGCATGGGTGGTTTCCCAGTAACAATGTGAATAATTCATATGTCCAATAAATATGCATCTGAGAAGCATGAGACTGACAGTATTGGTATAAATTGTATGATCAAGGTTATTCTGTTTTTAACCTAAAAAAATCATTTACTGGATGCTTTCTTATGGCTGGTGAGATTGACCACTGTATTTTAACATAGCATAGAAAACACTTAGTACAGTCATGTAAGTTCTAAATGGTTGCCTATTAAAACAAGAATCTTTGCTCATTATAACTGAGACCTATATTCAATAAAAATATGCACAACACTGAAATCAGTTACTAATTGATCAGTATGTGCATCTTAAAAAAAAAAAATAATGCTGGTCAGATGAACCTTATGCCTTTTATGTACTGGATACTGACAAGGAACAGAAAAGCCCTGTGTTATGCTAAGCATTTGCTGAAAAACCCTGTGGAAAATGTTTCAACTTTATATAAGTAGGAAAGAATGTCTTTATTTTTCTGCTACTTTTTTTCCTAGAGATCACAAAGTACTTTAGAAACTTGGGAATTTTTTCATAGCTATTTGAGGTAAAACATACATGAAATTTAGTAAATGTACCTAATGAAGGCTCAAAGAAAAACTCAAATAAAATAAAATAAAAATACATTGGAAAAATTTGGATTAGCAAACCAATAGTTTTTAATCCTACCATAACACCAACCATCAATAAGGATACATACAAGGGTGCAACAGGATTTAAGAATATGTAGGTCCTTACCTGATATCTGATACTATGAGCTGTCTGGAAAGCAGCTGGGTAGAAAAGGACCGTGTGGGTCCTGGTGCACAACTTGAACACAAGACATCAGTGTGCCCTTGTGGCAAAGGCAGCCAACAGCGTACTGGGCTGCATTAGGAAAAGTGTTGCCAGCAGGTTGAGGGAGATGATTCTTCCTCTCTTCTCAGCACTGGTGAGACACATCTGAGTGCTAGGTCCACTTCTGGGCTTCTCAGTACAATAGAGACATGGACATACCGGAGTGAGTCCAACGTAGGGTCATGAAGTTGATTAAGCAATTGGAGGATCTATCTGATGAGGAAAGGTCGAGACTGTTTATCCTGGAGACGAGAAGGTTCAAGGGGGATCTTAGCAGTGTGTATAAATACCTGATGGCGGCAGGGAACAGAGAAGACAGACAGACTCTGCTCAGTGCTGCTCAGTGAAAGGACAAGAGGCAATGGGCACAAAATGTAGGACGACAAATTCTGTTTAGAAAAACCTTTTTTACTGTAAGGGTGATCAAACATCGGAACAGGTTGCCCAGAGCAGCTGTGGAGTCTCCATCCTTGGGGGTATTCAAAACTCAACGCGACATGGTCCTCAGCAACATGCTCTATTCGGCCCTCCTTTGAGCAGGGCCTCTTGTCCGCAGTAGCAGTTCAGTCCCTCCTGCCTCGCTTCGGAAATCTCCAAATTTCCTCCAAAATCTCGGGATCCATTGCTGCTGGCAGAATGTCCCAAACTTGGGTCCTGGAACTTTACCAATTCTTACAACTTTCTGCTGTCAGCTGGGCGCTCTTATCAAATATGCAGCTGAAACCATTACCTCGTACTGCTTCAAGCGGTTCCAGAAGCCATCTGTGGTTACCACACTCTTACTAAGGTCGCCGAGTAGCTCAGCAGAGGTCTGTTTGAAAGCAGGCAGTGCCAGCTCCACTGCTGAAGGGAGCGTGCGGCATTTGTCTGTCGGAGCGTGCTGGAGCAGTGGAGAAGGAGAGGGAGAAATGCAGGACCTCCACAGGAATGGGAGACACAGCGTGGCTCTGGCAAGCGGGGAAATTATGGACAAAATTTACCTGAGATCTAAATCTGGAGTGATGTTCAATGCTTCTGTAGTTTTGTGCTTAAGTCCAACCCAATTTAAATATTAGCTTGTTGGTAACATTTCCTAGAGTATTCCTTTTTCGGTCTAAGCAAAATAGTAACTGATGGCCATTAAGTAAATAATAGCACAATAATTATAAAAACATGAGCCCAGATTGACTTTCATGGAGCCAAGAAGACTATAAAAATAGCAGCAGGAAATGTTTCATTTAGGAAAAATACTGGTCATTCGGTCTTGCAAAACCTTATTTCACTGACTAATTCTGAGTTTTGAAAAAGTCTCACAAAGTCCTGGAGGTACCGTGTATAGACTTTTGTTTCCTTTTAAGTATTTTCAGAACTGGGATTGTATCTTAAATTTTGCAGGACTGTACCATTAATTTGCACTGTCACTTGCAGCCCCTGTTAGGAGGAAGCTTCCTTTAAAATAACTATGACAGCTACTGAGGGAAAAACTGAAACAATGACAGAGGTTTTGCAAAAATGGCTTTTTAGATACATATGAATATGGTTTTCTTTGATATTAATGTAGCTACATGTATTTATTTATTTTAACTGCTCATTTTATGTTTAGCTTTATATGTTTCTGTTCCGTAGTATGGGTTAACCTGATTAACCTGTGTAGGTCAGCAAGTGCCACGTATCAGATTTGATCATTGCAATAATTTTTAAGGGTTGCATAGTTACAGTTTTGCTTTAGGTGCTTTTCGTTTTACTTTCAGTGGATTGTGCAGATGGAGTAAAGATCACAATAAAATGTGTACAAACAAAATAATTTTACCACATATATACCTTCCTTTTCGCAGGGAGAATATGTAGATTGTGTTGTGTGAGTCAGCGGTCTTTGAATCAATGGTCTTGCGCTGTATTCAGGAAATCAGTATCTTCTCTAATCAATTAAAAATCATAGGAACACCATTTGCCCCAACTGAATGAAAATAAAGAATAATCCAGTCCAACAACCTGCCTCTGAGAAAAAAAAAAAGCAGCTGCATTGTGATTCAGTGGAAGATGCAAGAAACCCACTGTGACATAATCTGCCTTTCATATTTTTGTCTCATCTCTGTATCTGCTGCCTTGCGCTGACATTACTCATGAAACAATAGGATCGATATTCCTCATAACTTATGTTATTATTGGTGATTATCAGACGTATTTTGACAACCATGTAAAACCAGATCTGTTTTGTCACCCTAATAAACTCTTGTTCTTAAAGCCTCCCGTGGTAGAGTTCCACAGATTAACTACAGGCTGTGTGAAATAACGTATCCCACTAATTAATTTTGCACTTCATTCCTTAAATTTTCAGTCTACCTTTTTTCTTAAAAAACAAGATAAAGAAAACATAAGATTCCAAGCAGCCTTTTCTAAAGTTTTCATGTTATATGCATTCACTATGCTCCCTCGTATGTTTTCATTTCTGTGTTCTGTGGATAACAGTCCTATACACTTGCTAAACAGAAGAAACTCTTCCTTGTTATTTTTGATTACTTGTGTTCTGAAGAATCCGTCTCTAGTTCTGCAATGTTTTTTATGAGATCAGGTAAGTAGGGTAATATGACTCAAGATGAAGCTGTATGATTGATCAATATAGAGGCATTATTTTATGATCTGAATTATTCATCATCCTATTCTTTATGTATTCTAATGCCGTAAAAGTGTTTTGACTGTAGTTGTATGTTGAACAGGTCTTTCCTGAGCTGCCTGCGGTACTGGTCTTGAGTTTGTCCAGGTAATTTGGAATTTTATAAAACTGCCTGAGCAGTTTTACATTTCTGAAGAGTTTTATTCCTTTCCTCCCACCTTCCCTAGATGTCCTACCTGAAAGCAGGTTATCTGGAAGAGTAGATAGTTCCCTAAGTAATAGTGCTAAGCTTGCACAAGTGCAATCTGTCCCATGGCAGGGATGGCTCAGAGGTTGGTGTCCCCCAAGAGCAGTGCTAAGCAGAGCTTGTTGACCTGCCTTTGGCCATGCTGCCACAGCCAAGCTCTGGAAGCGCAGCTCAGCCGGCGGCCGTCTGCAATCTTACTGGCAGGGCAACTTGCCCTGCGATTGCAGCACAGCGTAAGGTAGCCTCGTGTCCGTGGGCGGCGGCAGTGCAGCGTCAAGACTATCGCGATGGGTTTGCTCTTCTGAGCAACTTTTGTGGCCAGCTGCTGAGGAGGGGCGTTTGGCTACCAGTGGACTTGTGGGCAGCATATTCTGCTCAGGCCAATGGCTAGAGCTCTTTTGAGTGTTGGCTATGTTGCAGGACTGTGGGATGCAGCATCTCTTCCTTGCGATTTGTTCCTGTGGCTAGGGATGTCCCAGTGCTGAGTAGAGTAGCTGAGAGCAAAGGATCTGTCTCTATTCTCCCTCTGCGGAGTGCTAGTCTGCCTCCCTGACCAGAACGCCCGTGCAGGAGAAGACAACAGGGAAGAGAAAATAAAAGAAAGGGGTTAGGGAGATCGATCAAGCCCGAGTGGCGAAGAGAGCGATGTGGGGAACGGGAGCTTCTCCTGTATCTCCTGTTCCTACTTAGCTCTCTCCCTAGGACCTATCACAGATCCCTTGACACTAGCAGTAAGCTGTGATATTGCAGAATCACAGAACAGTTGAGGCTGGAAGGGACCTCTGGAGATGGTCCAGACAGAAGCTCTCCAGGTTAATCAATCTGCTACTGGAAAGTGTAATGCCTCTGGCACATGGTTGCTTTGACAAGCAGCTGTGGACCTCAACCTTTTGTTCTGTGTTGGTTTGCTTCTCCAGAGGGGTACAGCAGATGCTTAGAGACCAGCTGCTCAAGGAACAAATTCTTTGACATTGTTGGAGTCCCAAGGGTATCCACTACACAGTGGATAGTTTCTGACAATCTTAAGTGCCAGTGTTGTTTTTTTTTCCCTTTTAGAGAAATAAGGTGGAATACATGGAGAGCTTTTTTTCTGAAAGTCCTTTGCTTTTCAACCCCAGATTATAAAATCCACTGCTCCTTCCTTTTCCCCGAGGCACAGCAAACTTTCAGGTTGGGCCAAGTAAGGATATATATTTTAGGCTACCTAGGGAAATAGGTCTCTAAAAACATATGGCATTTCAACTTTAGTAATGACATAATTGTCATTTGACTGTAATAATGTTCATTTAATTAAATGCATCCTGGGAAATAAGAAGTGTTAATATGTTAGTTAAAAAGTAGGGCATGCAAGTTAGAAGGTCAAATTCAGATTTAGGTACTGTGCAGTCTTAATTACCTTGTCCATGTATAGAATGGCGCAGTCATTAATTACATGACAGTATGGTATTTTTTTTTGCTGGACCTTTTGCCTCTAACTATAGACCTCCTCTAAGGACTGATGGGGGTTCTAGACATTAAGGTGTGGGATGTTCCCAGCTGGAGTTTGAAGAATGAATTGAAAGATGCAGGTTTCTAGTTTGGAGAGGGAAAGTAGAGGGGGTGAGTCCATCAGGTAGGCATGAAAACCCAAAGTCAAATGGAAACGTAACTTGGTACTTCCTCTTGCTCAGCTGTTGAAGCACCTTACATCTGGTCTTTCAGAAGACAGAGTTACGCTGAACTCATCGTTCTGGAAAGGCATGAGATACCACTGGGCAACCTTTGGGTTAATTAAGTTTTTGCTGTGGAATTATAATTTTATTTCCTGAGAAATTGCATGAGAGTAATATAATGAGGCATTAGTTCTTACAGGCATAACATCTTACTGAATTAACAAACAAATGACATGATTGTCATTGTAAACTCTTTGGAATGGCCTTTTCTGTTCCAAGTCCAGAGAGGCGGAAAGTAGTGGAAAGCCATTGAAGCAGAATCAGCTGGGGGAAGAAAGACAGCCAGTACCGTCATCTGTATTAACATACTGTGTAAGCTTCCAGTACTTTTTGGGGGATGGTTGTTGTATACAGGGAACAGAGAACATGCTTCATTTTGCCTATTCTGATCTTTTACACTTTTGTGAGTCTGTACAGAATCATGTAATTATTCTTGTATTGTAAATAAGTGCATATGTGATATTGGTCTTCCCACCCTTGAGAGATCAAAACTCAGATGCCTTCAAATCCCAAACATAGCAATCTGCTTTTAAAAGAAGTTTTATACTGTAATTCTGGTTTGTCTCTTGATTTTTTTTAAACTCCTCTTGCTTATCCCACTATATATGTGTGTGTGACAGTGAGGGTGGCCAACTCCACAATTTTTGAAGTGACTGGAAGCAAAGCCTTTTCATGTTGCAAAAATTCTCACACCCACCTCTACTAACTCCTTCCCGGCAATTAATTCTGCCAGAATGTTCTCCCCACATAGATTTGTGTTCATCCTTCAATCTTATCGCTGCTGCTTCTGAGAGTTTTTCACCCTCTCTCTCCCAGAACAGTGGGCACAGTTGTAACTTTCCACTTCTTCCTCATCTGTTCCTTCTGCCCCAGCAAGCACTTCAGGGGAAGGAAGAGTGAAAGCCAAGGAGCTTTCCTTCCTTCCAGTCAGCTGAGAGGAACAGGGGGCAGGGAAGCTCAGGCCTCATCCTTGCTTCAAACCCGAGCAATCCAGGAAGCGCAAGTGGACGGACAGGGCTTCCCAGCTGGGTGTACTGCTGGTTTCTCTGCCCTGTTACACTGGTGGTTGATGCGCCTCTTCTGCTTCTGGATGAAAAGGTGGACAGTGCCAGGCAAAGAGGGCGGCATCAGGCATTAAGGGGGCGGTTTCGGTCCGTGGCATCCTAGTTACGTGCCTTCTCTTCCACCTGGCTCATGGTTAGCCCTCTGCTCTGAATCTCTCACAACCACTTACGGTAGCCCCAGTTTTTCACCTTTTGCAGCATGGTAGTACTCCCGAGTCCCTCTTGCTCCTGGCATTACTCCAGTCACCAGGAGCCACCCTCGGGACATTTACGCCCAGTAGCATCCGTGTGGCTTTGGTCTATTCCTCGCCACGGAGCGCTTAGGCAGCCCTGCATCCCCTGGGAGACAGAGGACGTGGCAAAGCACCAGCGGAGGCCAGAGAGCAGGTCAGAGAGGGCAGAGAGGGCTCCGTCCCGCGTGGAGGGACAAAAATGGCAAACGTGGCGCGTGGCAGCTCGGTCAGCTCAGCGAGTTGCGCGTCCAGTTTGGTTCAGGCGCCTGCTTTGTTGGGGCCGAGTCCTTCAGGGGAAGGAGAGCTGCGGATGATGCGCGTTACGCCGCTTCCTAACTCGGATGTCTGTTTTCTGGCAAGAACGGAGGTACGGTTTCTAAAAAGGAGGGAAGGGCACCCAGCGAAACCGACCGGCCGAGCCCTCCGCCCCCGGGGAGCCGTTTCAAAGCGACTTTCGCACCCGGGTGCCGCCGCGCTCCCGCGGCAAGGCGCGGCGGCCGCGGGGCAGGCGGCCGGGGCCGGCTGAGGGCGCGCTTCCCGCCTCACGGCCGCCCTGAGGAGAGGCGCCGGCCCCTCGGCGGGCGGCCAGGTCTCCCGGCCGCAGGCAGGCGGGGGGGCCGCGGCAGGTGGCCCGGGGCCCCTGGGGCACCCCCTCGGACATCCCCCCACCGGGCCCCAGGGCGGGGGGCCGGGGCTGCGCGCACGGTGGCCCGCCGAGACGCCTCCCGCCGCCGCCGCCGCCTTCGGGCGCTCGCCCGCTCCGCTCCGCTCCGCTCCCCTCCCCGGCGAGGAGGAGGCGGGCAGGGCATGTGCGGGCGGGGTGGCGCCTGCCGGAGGCGCACCGAGCCCCGGGCTGGCTGCGCGGCGGCCGCGGCCAGCCGGCGCACCATGCCGCTGCCGCGGCGGCGGCTCCTCCTCTCCGCCTCCCGCGCGGGAGCGCGCCCCGCTCCACTCGCCGGCCGCCTCCTGCAGCAGCGGCGGCGGCGGCGCTGAGGGAGTTGCGCGGGCTCTGCCCGATGTGGCAAGAGGCGATGATGAGGAGGAGGAGACGCCGCTACCTGCTGGAGCGGGCAGAGCAGGCGGGCGGCGGCTGCGGGGCCAGCGGCGAGCGGTCCCGCTCCCGGGACTGGCTCTACGAGTCCTACTACTGCATGAGCCAGCAGCACCCGCTCATCGTCTTCCTGCTCCTCATCGTGATGGGCGCCTGCCTGGCCTTGCTCGCCGTCTTCTTCGCCTCCGGGCTGGTAAGAGACGCTCTCCCGGTCCGGGACCCCGGCACCCCCCACCGCCCGGCTGGTAGCTCCGCTCCCGGCGCCCTCCGCCGAGCCGAGCCGGGCGGGACAGGGCGGGCGAGGGCCGGTGCCGCTGCTCCTGCGGAGGGAAGTTGGGGGGGGGGCTGCGGGGCCCGGGCAACCCCCCCCAAACTTCGCAGCCCGACGGTGCGAGGGGATGCCGGGGCAGCGGCAGGGCGGCTGGTGGGGCGAAAACAGAGTCAACGAGCGCATCGAGTTTAATTCACTTAATTCCTTGGCGCTGCTCCCTCCCCGCTGGCAGCTTCGCCGTGTTGGCCTCTTCGGTTCTTGAAATCGCCGCACAAAAATGCGGTCCGTACCAGAACCTGAGGTAACGTTTTTACGGCAAGGAAGCAGGGGCCGCTCCCTCCTTGTGCCCCCCCCCCCCCCCATGATTTCCTAGCGTTTGACCCGTTCTCTTAAGAAAGCTTTCGGGGCAGAGCCGCCGTCGTTTTTAGGGGAGGTGAAGTTTGGTCGGTCGGATACCTTTCCTGCGTGCTTCCAGCCTTTGGGACGAAAAATATGTCACAGCGGCAGATGACAGGCGGTACCAGTTTATCTCACCCAGAAATTTGGGGGGTTTTGCCCTTGCGTTGAAGGCAAAGGAAAAGCTGCAGAGGGCAGTAAAATTCTTGCTCCTTACAGAGTTTTCCTGCTGCTAATGGTTAGAGGCAGGCTGTTTGCGTTATTGTATACTTCTGAAGTAAAGAACGGGGATTTTGAGGGTCTCAGACTTTTTTTTTTTTAAAATAATCTTCTAATGGTTTTCTGGAAAGCTTAATGCATATTGAATAGAGCTAGTGTTCTCAAAGAGCAAGGATGAATAGGTTAGCATAATCTAACGGATTCTCTTCTAGAGGCACTGCCCATAACAGTGTTTGCTTAAACAGACAGAGAATCCAGTTTTCTTGCTTGTTATGACCAAACTTTTATCTTAAAAACTGCGGGAACTGCTTGCAGGAGTAGCTAATCTTAGAGTTAATTGCTGGTTTATTTCCTTTTGATATTTGTATTAATTGTTTTTTGAGCTTTTTGTTCAAAGTGCCGTTCCTACTAAACACAGAACAGTTGTAAAAGAGCTAATGTGAAGCCAGTAATGGTGATGCCTCATAATTCAGTTGTTTAATGCCTAAATGTTTCCATTTTGGAGCTCTGTGTACAAAATACAGGTTCGATGCCTTATCTCATTCTGGTGTGTTAACGTGGGTGCTTGTCTGTCAGGGCTGAAGGGACCAATGATGGAAGTGCAAGTCCATCAGATACCAAGGCTGAGGCATAGTTTAGGTGTGGAGATGGACACGATACTCGCCTACGGTCAAGGCAGCAGAACTTGGGCTTTTAGCACTAAATTTCTTGCCTTTCAGTCATGGTGCAATCTACAGCTTGTTTACAAGTTGCACATGCTTATTTTTGTAATTCCATTTCTTGAGGTAAATTATTCATGATAGTAGCGGTGGCATAACACTGGGCCCAGACTGAAGGACTGCTGAAAGTTACGGAAACAAAACTGTGAGCTGGCCGAATCTTGCCAGGTCTTGCTACTTCAGAAAGATTGAATTTTATAGTTCAGTCTGCGTTTGGAATTCCAGACATACCGGAAGAGGAAAAAACCTACTTTTAAAACCTTTTTCCTGAACCTTTATCTTCCTGTGGCTAACAACTGGACGGGTGAGTGGAGAGAGAGGTGGGGTTCATCCTTAAAGTTTCCAGTAGATGGATGAAGGTAACTCCAGGCAGAGAGAAAGCTTGCCTGTATGGACTTCCAGCCACAGGATGTTGGACAAAATCCTTTGGAGCCCTGCCCAGAGTTTCACCTAAAAGCGTTTTATTACAGTCTAGCTCTTGTTGTGTTTGTGATTAAAATATTCCTGAAGGTTTAGATCTGTTTCTCTCTCATCTGAATAAAGAATACTCTTTTTATATAGCTGTGGAATCTTAGTCATTTTTTTTTGTGCCTGGTGATATAACAAGGGGCATGCAATTAGGAGTGTCTGAGCCACAAGAGCCAATATTAATATCCTTGTCTTTATTTTGCACATCTAGTATGTATGTGATTGTTTTGACAGAAGATTTAATTTTGTAGAGGAGGCGCAATGGAAGTGAAGTGGGATAGTTCTGTGTAGGTCTCCGCTGTGCATTTGAAGGTAAAGGAAATCTTTCTTAACAGTTGTTTCCTTTAGATTTCGTATAAAGCAGTTAAGATTTTACTGAAAATTAGTTAAGCCTGTTGTGGAAACAAAACTCCAAAATGACTCACCAGAACACTTGATTTGTGTTTCTCGCTTGTACTTCAAAGAACAGCTTAGAACGTGGAACGTGGGATTGTTAAGAAAAGATGGGTGTTGGTGAAGCATGAACTGTTTTTATGTTCTAGGCTTTCTTAAAAAAAACCCTGAAACCAATGGAAGCGAGAGGCTTTCCTTCTATTTTAATTTTTTATTTGGTTGTTAAAATACATCACTGTGGTGTCTGAGTTGCCTTTTTTTTTTTTTTTTTTTTTTTGGCAGTGTGTTCTTAAGTGTTCCCAAACACAGCCAACCACACTGGGATGTATTCCACTTACTCAGCTATTTCAACCTGTCAGAATACGAGCTGTAGCCTTCCTGATTTCAGATGAAAAATTTATAAAAGCTGTTGCAAAATTACAGTAAACAAGATTAATTACAAAGTGTGCCTGGAAGTCTGGTTACTTTTCTTTCAGACAGTGTACTGCTATTGTTACTGAGAGAGGTTTCTTGGGAGATTTTGCTTTTGTTTGTTTCAGAAAACTATTGTGATTTTGACCTTTGGAATTAAATGCTCTATCTCCTCAAACACTAGATATAAGACACCCAGAGTCTGTTTGAAAGATGACCATTCACACTTGGAGTTTTAAATAATGTAGTGATGGTATCAACCTTTGAATTTCCTGTGTCAAAGCATCCTCTGTATTTCTCTGTACCTGGCGGGAACTGAAAACTGGCAAAATGAGATCAGTCATCCATGTTTAGCTGCTGCTTTAATCGATAAAGAGTAAATTATTTTCCCAAACCTGTGAAAGCCTTCCAGTGCTTAGAAATGTCAGAGGTCAGCTTCATTTTCTGTCTGGTTATTGTCTTGTTCTTTCAATATAATATGTAGGACAAACTCATTATTTGCCCCCCTCTCCCTTTTCGTACTAAAAACTTCTGATCTTTTTTAGTGGTATCTAGAACAGTTTTGCCTCTGGCCAGAGCATGTCTGTTGTAACTGCAGTTTGTAGGAGGAAAAAAAAAAATGCCGTTTTTAAATTCATGATGTAAAATGTGAGTGTATCTGAAATATCTGCAGTTGTGATGTTTTGTTTCTTAGGTGGTTAAAAAAACCTGTGACTGAAAACGGGGATGATGCCCAAATTGTACAATTTATTGGAAGGCCATACCTTTCCTTTGTCTATGTATTTTCTAGACATAAAGAGTGCCCAGCCCATAGATACAGGCTTCAATAACAACCTACGGTTCAGGGATATCAGAATCTTTTAGCGCTTGTGGAGTAAGTGGGAGAAGACCTATGTCTGGCAAGATCTTCTTTTTGTCCCTTTTCCCAAAACTCGAGGTCCCCCAGTCTGCTGCCAGCTATACGTGTGGTTGCTTTAGACTGGCCCGTGCCCCTTGCTCGAAGCCTGCAAGCCTGCTGTGCGGTGTTTAACACAAGCCCTTATGTGTCTCCCGAATCCTTGCTGCTACACATGACCTTGTAAAGCTCTTGTGGTTGTCAGTGTGTCCATGTTGATGTGGAGCTGCATGCTTCTTGATGGTATCATTGGCCAAGTGCAGCATGTGCTGTGTGAAAAGTGCTTCTACAATGTGGTGTTCTGATGCCTTCCCTCTTCTGAAGCACCAGGAGATGGCTTTGGGTTAGCTGCCTAACGATTGTCTGTGGAGCAGAGGTATTACTTACCCCCTCAACCACTTCTCTGATGTTCCTGGAAGGTTCATGATCATGCTGGTAGGCTCAGTTATGATTCCTGAACTTTTTTACTGATTTATAAATCCAAGAAACTAAAGGTTGGCTGCACACTACATCACTGACGTGCCCAAACACCTTCTGTAGCAAAAGTGGGAGTAGGCAATCCTTAAAGGGGGAGTACCGTTAACTAGGGAGGTGTGCCTGCAACGTGGCAGATGCACGTTCTGCAGAAACTGGTTTTCTGGCATCAGACTGACTGAATTTACCTTCAGCTGATCCTGCATGGAAGCAGAGGTAGCTGCCTCATTCTGAAGGAACACATTAAAACTTCTTAGCTGCCAACCTGGCTGGCAGGGAGCTGTCTTTGTGCAAAGAGAAGAGGATCAGAAGAGTCCTGTAAGCCTCCTGGGGCTTGAACAGGGGTGTGCCATTTCTTTGGGCCCTTGGTCAGAATGACAGCAAACCCTCCCTCCCTCTAATTGGTCTTACTCTAAAAGAAATCGTTGCTGCTTCTGGTAAAAACTGGGCATCACCCAAATTTCCAGCCTTCCAGATTTCCATGATCAGAATCTCATCCTGAAATGGAGGGGGAAAAGTCTTCAAGTCCATGTGGAAAAAGTAGCTTTGGAAGACATGTTCTGTCATTCTCATCGCAGTGTCTCAAGTGATTAGGTGTCTGCATAAAGGCATCTGCTGCATGCCTTTGGTAATGTTCTTTCTCATCAGTACCCTGGATCTGAAAAATTCATCTGTCCACACCAAAAGGTCACCACACTGACGTTGTGGTGATGTTATATCCCTATTCATGAGATGCTCTGTTATAACCTAATTGCATAGAATAATACAGCTGTATTGTAAGTTCACTTGTACTCTCAATTTTAGGAAATCTTTCGAGATCAGCCCTGTGTAATTTAAAGCTTTTTTGGTTCAAGAGCACCAGCTGTCTTCCCAAAGTCCAAGAATACCCAAGGTCTGAAAGCATTCCTTGGAATTCTTGCAGACCGAAAGTAAGGCAAAGCATCTGCTGTACTGTTTTGAAACTCCAGCATATCCATTCCCCCCAAAAGAAAGCTAAGTCACGGCAAAGGTAATGAAGTAGGACAATCCTCCCTAATTGAAGGACAGGCAGAGACAGGGTTGTTTGCATGCTTGATGCTGTGGTGGTTGTGCCCAGGAGGTATCCTTCCTCCTCTTAAACTCATTCTGCCAGATTATTGCCACTACCGAGATGAGGAAGAATGCAAAACAAACATTAGTGTGTTTATAATGCCTTTTCTTTCCATAATTCCAGCTATAATTGAGCATACGGTTCTGCTTTCAAGTCCCCTGTTAAAATGTTCCATGAGGAAATCCTACATTTCTAATTTTTTTTTTCTTGTCTCTAGGCACCATATTAAAATATGTTCCTCCAGCTACAGTTGCTGGCTATTTGGCAGCTATAATTGCTGGTTATTTGATACAGTCTTAGGATATTGCCGTTCCTGCGAAATGTTCCTTCCAGTAGTATCTTTGGTTGTCTGAGCATGACTTTGGTAGCCAGTATTACCTCTTTAGTCGGGCTTGTAAAGGTTGCTGCATCTTCCTGTCTGAAGCAGGAATTGCCTAGCTTTGTGTCTGGTTTCATTAGTCTGGGCCTTTTCTTGTTTCATTTGCTAATGACGCTCCCAGTAGGTCTGTGGTTACTTTTAATGCTGCTAAGAGCTTGTTGCATTTGCCAGTCCCTAACAAGCCTGGAGACAGAGAGCCATCCAGACAATGAGGTGCTGGTGGCAACCTTGCTTTGCATACCTCTGTTTCATCCTTCATATTGAATAACCTGAATGCTGAATAAACTGGATAAAACCATAGGTATGGCTGTGTTGGAAAAATACTTAGCCTTGAACTGTACTTTTAATAAATTAAAGTTTTGTGGCAGTGGAAAGCTTATTTAACGTCACAAGTCGTGACTCAAAATGGTGGATCCACAACTCCTAATCATTACTGCAGCTGACAAAAATGACAAATAACATACTGACTAGAGCTGTTGTTTACTGAGGTGCCATGGGAATAAGACAGATGATGGATTGGGCTACAATTGTCTGCTGTCTTTATCAGCATCAAACCAGCTCTGTGGATTCACAAATCATGTATTGGCAACTTTATAGTGGATCTCCATGGACCTGTGAATACCTGTCTGCTTATCTTGCTCAGAATTTTTTTAATTGGTTTCAAGCACCTTGTTGTGGACAAAGATGTCTGACCCGTTTGTGGGGATCTTAAAACTCCTGTAAAAATGGTGAATAGGTTTCCTTGGTTCAGCCTTCAAGAGGTCTCCTAGATTAAGGACATTAACCAGAGATCACAGTCCCTACATTTATGCTGTGAGTAAGAAAACTTCTCCTCATTATAATGGTAGCAGTCACTGGAATCTTCCAGACTGCACTGTGCGTCACTCCAAGCTGATGGCGGCATGGACATTGAGCACAGGTAGAAGTGATCTGCAGATCTCTTGAGCCGCAGGGTGTGCCAGCATCGTGGGAACAAGGTGCAGCTGAGCACCTATAGGGTTTCATCCTGTGCCTACACCCCAATCATAGCCAAGCTGTGTGTTTTGGGGTTGTGTGGCGGGGTTTGGGTAGTGGGGAGGGGCCGCAGGGCCGGCTCCTGTCAGAAGCTGCTGGAAGCTCCCCCGGCTCGGAGCCAGACCTGCCGCTGGCCCAGGCCGAGCCCGTCAGTGACAGTGGAAACACCTGTGGGAGAGCAGATTTAAGAGGGGAAACCTGCAGGGAGTGGGGGATTGGGATGGGAGAGGAACCCCTCTGTGGGTACCGAGGTCAGGGAAGGAGGAGGGGATGCCCCCACAGCCCGCGTTGAGGTGGCAGGCTGTCCCCCCTGGCCCGAGGAGGGGAGCGGAGGCCGCCCGCAATGGCCGTGATTCCGTGGGAAAGCCCGCGCTGGAGCGGTCTGCGACGGAAGGACTGCAGCCCGTGTGAAGGACTCGCATTGGAGCAGGGGCCGAGCGCAGAGTCCTCCTCCCCCTGAGGAGGAAGGAGCGGCAGAGACAAGGGGTGAGGAACCGACCCCAGCCCCTGTCCCCTGCTCCCCTGCGCCGCTCAGAGGTGGGAGATGGGGAGAACCGGGAGTGGGGCTGAGGCGGGAAGGAGGGAGGGCTGAGGGGAAGGTGTTCCAAGGTTTGGTTTTACTTCCCAATATCATTGCTTTGACTTGATTGGTAACAAATTAAATTGATTTTGTATCTTCCCCAAGCTGAGCCTGTCTTTTGCCCGTGACTGTAAGTGGGGAGTGATCCCTCCCTGTCCTTGTCTCGACCCACGAGCCTCCCTTTGTATTTTCTCCTCTTCCCACCGTGGCTGGGGAGGGAGGAGTGAGCGAGCGGCTTTGTGGTGCTGTATTGCCAGCCGGGCTTAAACTATGAGAACTGTGACCCCAAACAAGCAAAGTGCTGCCACAGTGGCTTCTGCATCAAAAAGAACTGAGTCAGCTCAAGCCTTATTGATATGTGATGATGAGATGATGCCAACAGATTAAACTTTTTGGGATCTGGACCCCAAAATAAGTGAATTAGCACAGTTCTGCCCCTTTTCCCTGCCTTCTTTTTTTCTTTGAGCATCACCCGTGATCCTATTGAAAAAAACCAGCTTCACACATTTTCTTCTCCAGATCTTTTATTTTTATGTCTTGAACAAGCAAGCTCCAGACCCTGAACCTTATTCAGATGGTGAAAATTCAAGGGATTATTGCACCATCTGTGCAGAGGAGTGTGAGGTGGTCTCTACACTTATCCTCCCAGTTGTCTGTTTCTCCAACCTGTATAGAAACATTTTCTTTATCTCTTGTCTCTAAACAGAACTCTTGTTCTTAGTAGTGCCTACATGATACAAAAGTCCCTTGCTGTTCCTGGTGAGAACCTGTTCCAGGCTTGTGTCTGGGAGAAGCAGAGGAAGCAGCACCCATCACCACTGGCCTCTCAGCCTTGCCCTCGGGTCTGTTGTCTGAGCATCCACTTCTTCCAGCACCCATGGTTCTGGTTTTGAATTTTTTCTAACCTGGAAGATGTGCTCCAGAGTGCAGGAGCAATGGCTTTCGGTTGCGTGCTCAGAGAGTGCTCCAGAGGGCAGCTGGGGTAAGGTGTCGTCTGGCCCACATGTGTTTCCCTTACAGCTTCAGGTGCAACCAGTCTGGTGTTTGATCATTGGATAGTCCCATGAGATCCCATGTGGACTGATGGCTTTTCAGAGCCACTCACTGGGGTTTGCAAAAGTAGTTTGAACTTGCTTTTTCCACCCGCCTCCTCAGGTAGCTGAACTGTGTGCTGTGGGACCTCTTACAGACCCTAAATGCTATGGCATGCACAGTGGACCTGCTCACTAACTGGATAAGTGGAATTGCTGTCCTTCCATTCTGGGTAAAATTTCCCCATCTGTGTCTCCAATTTGCTAGTACTTTGGTCAGCCCTGCAGGAAAATCCTGGGAAGACTAGATTCCCCCAGCTCCTCTTCCAGCAAGACTGAATTCAGGTTGAAGACTCGGACACCTTATTTCTTTGAGAGGTGTGTTAGAAAAACAGATGCTCTTTGAACTTGGCTCAGCATCTGCTTGCTAGTGCTCCCGCTCTTACAGAATCATGGAATCATTTAGGTTGGAAAAGACCTTTAAGATCATCAAGTCCAACCATTAACCTAACGCTGTCAAGTCCACCACTAAACCATGTCCCTAAATGCCACATCTACATGTCTTTTAAATCCCTCCATGGATGGTGACTCAACCACTTCCCTAAGCAGAGCCTGTTCCAGTGCTTGACAACCCTTCTGGTGAAGGAATTTTTCCTAATATCCAACCTAAACCTCCTCTGGTGCAACTTGAGGCTGTTTCCTCTTGTCCTATTGCTTCTTACTTGGGAGAAGAGACTGACCCCCACCTCACTACAACCTCCTTTCTGGTGGTTGCAGAGTGATAAGGTCTCCCCTCAGCCTCCTTTTCTCCAGGTTAAACAACCCCAGGTCCCTCAGGTGCTCCTCATAAGTCGTTCCTCTTGCTTTATATACCCTGGCAGGTGGATGGATTTCCTTTCTTTGATGCAGCCATTGTGGTGGTCCTTTCTGCTGGCATGGTGGTCTGAGCAGAGTCTACTCTGGTCAAGACCCAGGAGGTGGTAGGTTGTCCAGACCAGCAGCTGGTCCTGTAATCCCCAGTGGCACCCTGGAGCTTGTGCCAGAAAGGGGCTCTAGTCTCTCACTTGGGCTTGTTTTCTGCCCCAGTGAGTCCTGGCAATTTCCAAACCCGACTGGTAGGTGGTAGGATTTTAGACACTTCTCCAAGTGACGTGATGTCTGTTTGACCCTGAGACAATTTACCAGGTTGTTTTTGGTGTCTTCAATTTTTAGTATTTTCTTACTTGTGCCTTAATGAAATGGGGTAACAGTACTGGTTAAATAAGCCCTTATCTAACACTAAATAGAAATGCCTGGATTTGCAGGATCTCTTTTGCTCTGTTTCCTATGAATGTGTCTGAAGTTTTGCTCCTTTATAGAGCTGTTATTTGGCATAGTTATATTTCAAATGTAAGTTGGCATGTTGATGACCTTTATTTGAAATGTTATCATTATAGCAGTAATACCCATTGCAGAACGTGGGCCTGATCCAGGAGTCAAAAACAAAATAAGAGATCTCTTTGGTTTGAAGTAGTTGAACTGAGAGACATATGAAAGTGTGGAAAGTGTCCTTAGGGGAGTAAACTTTAAGAACATTTTCTGCAGTAATAATAACTGTGTTTAGTAAGTAATTGCAAAACCTTAGGAAAAACTTGAAAAGTAATTACACCATGACAGTAGTGACTTTTCAATATTAAAACTATTTTTCATGTTACCTTATTATGCCAATATGTTGAATCTGTGGAATATTCTTGCAAAATGTATTTTTAAAAGACCCTTTAGAGAAAGAAGCTTATCTTTTTCTTCATTAAACACACCTTTAAAATGAACATTGTTTCCTCATGTGCTGAAATTCATGTGCTCCCTGGTTCAGATTTTGTGATCCTTACTTTTAAGCAAGTTCTGTCTTGACGTTTTTTCTTGATTACAGCCAGATTCTCAAGTTATGATGTCAGGAGTAAAGTGGTGAGGGAAGGCCACCTTTTAGCTTTGGTTTAAAAGGGACAGCCAAAATATGTAACTGTCAGTATTAAATAGCTCAAAGAATCGAACGAGTACTTCAGTTTTTCTGATTTCCACAGGTCTATATGGGTACAAGTAAGGCCATAATTTCACTTTTAAATACATGTTGCCATGCAGTTAATCTGAAAAACATGTCTCTGAGTCCTGTGAAGTAATGTAATATCCATGATGTTTAACTAATGGAGCTCTTTCAACAATGACATATTTTGAATATATTTAACTGCAAGGCATACATTTTTCATAAGTGTTTTACTCAATTTATCTTCATGTATCCACATTTTGGGATGTTGCATAAATAGTAGTTGTATTTATTGGAGAGTTTCTTCAAGATTATTTTGATAGTACGAGGAGGAAGGATTTTGAGAACATCTGAAAAACAAGCTAAACTAAGTTTTAAGCCACATTTTTGGAGAGGAATTCAGAAGCAATACATGTAGAATAAAGCATGCAGGAAGGATATGTTGGTCACTACATTTGCATTAAAAATAATCTAAATGATACGAGTAGGTGCTAATTAGCTCTGGAGCCTGAAATAATTAGTTTCATCAAAGTACAAAATTCTTCTCGCTTTGCTGCATACTGTCTCAGCCCTCTTCTGAAGGGAATGCTTCAAGGAGCAGAATGTAATTAACTGTGGTTGCTCTCTGGGACATGGTTTATCTTCTGTGGCTGCCAGCTAGTGTCTTCGGGTAGGACAAGTGCACCAGCTGAGTGTTGTAGCCACTAGTAACTGGGTTGGACCATCTTGTTTTTCACAGGCTGTTAAATGTCTTAAAGTAGAGCTACTTTTGATAATTGCCAGCCTGAGAGAAGATTGAGATGGTGCTGGATGACCAAAAGGCATGACAGTCCCATCCCTGACCCCTGTGGGCCCTCTGAACCCCAGCTTATTAAATAAATGGTTGTATGCACTGGTGGATTTTATATGACATGTGGTTAACAAGATGAGAGGATACTAATCGCTGGAAAATAAATCAAGAGAGAGAAAACTGCTGATACGGCAAATGAGGATGTATAAAGAAATAGGAAAAGCTGCTCCCCATTCTGGTTAGGTGCATGGGGTTTTCACAGGGCATATTTATGCATATAAAATATCAAGCATACACATCCTGATTCTGCTAATTATGTTTTTGGCAGGGATAGGCGTCTGTCCTCTATCCCATGGCATATGATACAGTAGGAATGGTCACAGGCTCAGGGGGTTCCCTGGCTACACATCTGCATGCAGGCAGCTCAAGGGGAGGTGGTTGTTACCTGTTGGTCTGAGATGGACACTACCTTTACAAATCAAAAGAGCTGTATCAAAGCACAGTTGTGCTCACTCCGTGCAGGGAAGAGACACCTTAAAAACAAACGTTACTCCATCAGTATCTAGCCACTGTGTTGCAGCTTTGACCATCCTTGGAAACCTATCTTTTCTAGTTCTTTGGTATTCATTTGGAAGTGGTGGTGGTGGTAGGACCAGAATTGTTTACGGTGTTCATCATGCATTGAGGTAGCATCGTGATGTTCTCTCTTATTTACTCTTTTCATATGTTCTGCATTTTGGGTTGTTTTTTGAGTGAGCACCAAAGTGATGTTTTCATGGGTCTACCTATGATAAACACTGAATACCTCCATTTCTCAGTGTTACTGGTCAACCAAGAGCCTGTTGTCATCTGTATAGAATTAGGATTATTTTGTGAGCTGCGACACTTGACATACATCTCCACTGAAATCCACCTGCCATTTTCTTGCTCAGTAGTGACTGTTATGAGATCCTTCTGTAATTCTTCATAGCTGGCCCTCATCTTTTTCAGATTGCTATTCGCACCTTTTCCTGAATTGTTTATGGATATGCTGAACAACATACACCCTAGGATTCCTGAGGACTTTTTTGGGCACTCTGGGACCTTTGTTTTTAACAATTTTTCCCAGGATAGATACCAGACCTACTGGTATTTCTCTTAGTCTTTGAGAGGGATCCCAGGAGAGACTGGTGTCACATCACATTCCTGTCTTTGGATACGGAAGCACTTTTGGGTGAAGGTTACACATTACTACAGTTTTAGCTCTTCTTCCTTTGAGTCCTGTTGGCCCTTTCTGGTGAACCCTATCTGCTTGTGGTGATTCTTTTTACATTTCATGTTCTCGCTTTTGTCTGTAATGCCTTATAGTGATAGTTCAATTTGAGACAGATCTTCTGATGTGTTCCCTCTGTATAATTATTCTGGAATAAGAATTACGCCACACTGAACACAGATAAATAAAAAAAGCAACCCCCAAACCTTTCTGCTACAGTCTGCTCTTCTCTAACTGTTCAATACCTCCATCATCTGTTTGCTTAGAAGTCCTTTAGCAGGCTGCTAACTCCTGCTTAAGTTTCAAAAAGAATATACTGCTTGTTTTTATACTCTTAAAAATGATTTCTCAAGCTCTTTTCCTGGCCTGCATTACTGAGTCTTTATATTAATCCTGATAAATGTTATGATCCCTTTTATTTACCAGTTTTTTTTTTTTTTTCTTTTTGAAAGATGGGTTTTAGAAGCTTCACTGCTTGGCTGTTCAGGCATTCTAGTTGTGTTTTGGTCTTTCTCAAGTCTATTTTGGTAATTGATTAGCTTTTGGCCTGTGCCTGTGAGTTTTATAGTGTCTTCAGGCCACCTACAAAGATTTTAATCTGTAAGCTCCTAGCTCCCCCTTTCAATTTGAGTATTTGGATTTTGTTTTTCATTTGCTTTCTTAACAAGCTTTGTCATTGTTATAAAGCAGCTCCTCAATAACAACATTTTATGGACCAGATTCTTTCCACTTCTTGAGATCAGATTGAGTGTTTTCTCTTCCTTTGTATGGGTGGTCTTTTGTTTGTTTGCTTGTTTGTTTTGTTTTTCAGCTGTGTGTGAGACGTGACAGTGGTCTCAGCTTCCAGCTGCTGTTGTGACCCTTAACCAGTCTAGCTGGGAGTCACTGAAGTGTCCCTTGACCTGCTGTGTTTTCTTCTTTTACAGCCTTTCTTACCTCTGCATTTCATAGAACCTCAAATAGTTTCCGTCCTGGTTGGATGACCAGTCCTCTAGGTCATTTATTTTGATAAGTCTTTGCTGTTCAGTCTAGTTTTTTGGTTGATAGGAACTTTACGCTATTTGTTGATTCTCCTAGATTGTTAATACAAGCCATTCTTCAATCCCTGCTGAAGTGTGTGGCTTTCAGTCTTTTCTGCTTTTTCACTATTCTGCTGCTGGTCTTTTTTCCACCAAGTTTTCTGGAAGACTATTGTGTAAACAATGTTGTTTTAACAACAGGCATTTTAATTCTTCCATCTAGCTTCTTAGGCTTTTAGTGTTTATGTAGAAGAGTGTATACTTTCATGTGGGTGCTTTATTTCTCTGCAAATTTTTTCAAAAGAGAGTCTGTCTGTTGTGGCTTTTCTTTGCCATTTCCTTCTTGCTTGAGTTTAATCAACTTCTGTTTTTTCCTTTAGTTGAGAATTACAGGTCTCCATGATATTACTGCTTCTCTTAAACCACATACTGTATTTCTACCTTTGAAGTGCCAGCAAACTCATTCTTTTCTGGTTTAGATTAAGCTCAGCTACCTTCTAGAGGCTCCCTCCCTATTCCCAAAATTTCCTTGTTTCTTTGAATTGATTTTCTAACATATTTTCTTAGCTGCTTATTGAACTTCTGCTTGCCAACCTGTCTTGTTTTGGGAGCATTTCTGGGAATGCTACCATAGTTCTCTGCTTCTTCACTAGCAACCAATATTTTGCCTCCAGAACTTTTCTTTTAACCTTCCTTATGTTACTGTTGTTTGCACAGCAGCCATGGCTTTTGACTCTTCCTCAGCACCTCCAAGGAGCCTTTCCAAACCCTCTGTGTGGTCTGATGTTTTTGCATTAAGCGCAGAAGCCTGATCTCTGGTATGTCAGACTTTGTGTTCCTGATAATCATTGCTACAACACTGAGGCAGGTGAGGTTCACTCATAGTTATCAGGCAAACTTGGAAAAGTATGGATGCAGTTGTTTTCTACTGAGTAAGTGAGAAGATGAACAACATCTATATGTAGTTGGACTCGCTAAAAAGAATCCACTGGCTTGGCACTGTAGTCAAGTACATAGGTGGTGAGAAGGGTGTTCAGAATACCTACATGGTTGGTCATTGTATTATCACTATTAGTCCTATGTGCTAACTGGGACAGACCCTGTGAAGTCAAAGAAGAGTTCCTGTTGATTTCACTAGAATTACTGCACTGTTGCAAAATGCCACCTTCTTATACGGTGGGATTTTACAGCGTACGTTGTTCATGACTTTCAAGTTTGAGGAGAGGCTGCAGGTGACCAGAATGCCACCTGAAGGATTTGACTGAAGTCTTACTGCTTTAATAGTGACACAACAGACTAACAAACACAAAATGATCTAGAATCTGGCCATGAATGCAGAACTGCTCTTGCTGGTTATATATGACATCACCCAGCAGCTTGGCAGTTGTGATGCTGGGCAGAATTGCCTCATACATGCGATGGCCAAATTGCTGGACTGATTGCGGACTAGCGAGGAGTCAAATATCACCATGTGCTAACAGCAAGTGTAGACTGCACATCAGACTCATTAATAGAGAGAACTGAATTTCTCAGGACAACAGACATCATGAAACAACTGGATTTGAGCCTGATGCTGTTACCATTGATCTACCAAGCCAAACAGGGAACGCTGCTGCATCAGAGGGAAAAAATCTCAGGTGTGCAATTACATAGGGCCTTAGTGAAAATCAAAAGCTTCATTGACACAAACTTCAGGACAGTTTGATTAAAAAGTACAGTTCAATTAATTTTCTGCTAGTGTCCTTGAACATGTTGCAAAAAGCTTAATAAAAGCTTAAAAAAAAAAAGACACGAGACAGCTTCTAACCAGGAAGCTAATCAAGAAAAACAAGCAAAGCTTTGCGTTATGAAAGATAAATGGTGGGCACAAAAGGCAGAGGAGTTTTTCTAAGTTGCGGATCCAGAAAATACAATGTGGCCTTGGAAACAGCATCTGGCCTTAAAGACACTGTGCCATTTCTAAAGTGAAGATGGACTAATAACGATGGAATTGATGGAAAAGAAATCTGAGATGGCGGGCCAAAACTTTTCAGTTGTCCTAAATGCTGAAGTCCTAGATGAAGCTGTACAGCTACTTGGCCAGGAGCAGGATGCGGCACCCCCTAATAAAATAGAGATTTTTCCAGCTGTCTAGTAGATGGCACGCAGTGCAGTCAGCTGTAAGCAAATTCACTAAAATATAAAACCATGGGATAAGACTCACAAGTAGCCAAAAGAATTTTGCAGGTTTTTGGCTTTGTAGAGAACTATTCCTTGAGGTGTTAGAGAATTGAAAAGCTGTCCACTTTTACGAGGGAAGGGAGATGATATGTCTTCTGAAAATCGTTCTAATTCTCTCAAGTCCTGGAAAAGGCTTTACAGGAAAAATGAGCAATTTTTGCTATAGATTCTTTCAGTCAGTCTGGTTAAAGGAAGATGTCATCCTGTTTTGATAGAGAGGTCAATAAGTTAGTAATCCTTGAACCCTGTAACTTTTTTAACACTCAACATTTTTGAAAATACATAGTTTCAATGTCTGAAGAAGTTCTCACTTGTTCCTGTATTTACATTTAGAAAGTGTTTCACTGATCTCAGCAAAAGGTGATTTTAGTAGGAATTTAATACAGTAAACGGTTCGAGTTAATTCAAAGCATGTGGTATTTCAGATCCCAGCAGGAGTCCTCTGTATAGAGACTGCTGTCAAATTCCAGTAGACTAAAAGAATAAAGGAAAAAGTACCAAAAGAATGAGGACCATGGTAAAAGATTTTAGGCTAAAACTGGTATTTTAAATGCTTGTTTGTTCATTTTTATAGAGTACTTTGTCAAGTTGTATGGTTTTATATAAAACAGTGAAGTGCTCTACAGCAGCTTTGCTGTTTAAAATTGAACTGAGGGCATGGCATTATCTGGAAAAGGAAAGAACAGGATGTAGAATGAGAGAAGGTTGTGGGCTTTGGAAAGAAGAGTGAAAGTGATTCTTCAGATTTTAGGGGTAAGATTATCACACACTTGTGAAGAATTTGTGGGAGTTGGAAAAATTTCTAACAGTAGACCTTTTAATTTCTTCAGTAATTAAAAGACAGCAAGATAGAAAACACTTGGGAAGATAGAGCTGTCAGGCAAGATCCATATATTGCAGGCTTAGCCATTATGTTCAAAAGTGTCATGCTGGTATCTTAATTCCATTACCTCTGGTGTCTTTTAATTGCTGAGACTAGCAACAAAAAAAGAAGGAAGGTGGTTTTGTTTTTTTTTTCCCACCTCCTTGGGAAATGGTTAGGGAAAGAAAACAGTTAGCCTTCAGGATTTGTCTTTGCATCCAACATCACCTTTTAACCTGCTAAACACACGGATGATTGCAAATATTGATCAGGAAGCTACAAGTTTTACATGTCCTGCTCTGGAAGTTACAATTTCATAAACATTTAGTTTCTCTGAAGTAATAGGAAAATATTGTTAAAAGCAGTTTCCAAAATAAACCCCTGCCTCACACAGCCTGCTTTTGTTGACCTGACAGTAACGCGTATTTTACAGGCAGGATTGTGAAAAATCCACCTGTACACATTAAGGCTTTCTGGAAAGGATTCAAATGGTGATAACAATTGTTTTCTCACGTATTTTTTAGTTGCTTAATGTGTATACTATTCTGTCTTTAAATTTCAGTTTGACCTCAGGATTCGCACAGCGTACGGTGCGATGCCTGCAGCTTGCGACATGGGAAGCAGGTTGTTTTGTGATCGGCTCGGAGCGGTGGTGAGGTTGCATTCAGTTACCTGTGATGAAGAGCTGACACGTGGTCTTCTTTTTTTTTTTTCCTGCATCTGTACACCAAAATGTTGTGGTTTAACCCCAGCCAGCAACTAAACACCACGCAGCCACTCACTCACTCCCCCCCCCCCCCCCCAGTGGGATGGGGGAGAAAATCGGGAAAAGAAGCAAAACCCGTGGGTTGAGATAAGAACGGTTTAATAGAACAGAAAAGAAGAAGCTAATAATGATAATGATAACACTCATAAAATGACAACAGCAATAATGAAAGGATTGGAATGTACAAATGATGCGCAGTGCAATTGCTCACCACCCGCCAACCGACACCCAGCCAGTCCCCTGAGCGGCGAATCCCTGCCCCCACTTCCCCGTTCCTATACTGGATGGGACGTCACATGGTATGGAATACCCTGTTGGCCAGTTTGGGTCAGGTGCCCTGGCTGTGTCCTGTGCCAACTTCTTGTGCCCCTCCAGCTTTCTCGCTGGCTGGGCATGAGAAGCTGAAAAATCCTTGACATTAGTCTAAACACTACTGAGCAACAACTGAAGACATCAGTGTTATCAACATTCTTCGCATACTGAACTCAAAACATAGCACTGTACCAGCTACTAGGAAGACAGTTAACTCTATCCCAGCTGAAACCAGGACACAAAACAAAATGCAAAATTGTGCAATAGCCAACCAGAGAAAGGGAGACAGCAGAAATAAAATTTTAGATTTAGTGATCAAAATGGCTTAGCTAAGTGTTGAGATCGGTGTATGCTTAAAAAAAGGAAATTGGCTGGTGAGCTGTTAATCTCGAACAAACGTTGTGATGGATTGATCTAATGCTAGAATACATATAGAATTATGTAGTGATGTGACTATATATGCTCTAAACTGAAATCTAAATATTGTTCGTTTGTTTTGAAGCAAGATTGTCCTAGAAAGCACAATACTTTTATTTTTTTGACTGAAATGGAGAAGCCTGCTGTTGAAGTGCATGTGGATGTTCTTGCTAGTATAGTTGTAGCATGACTGTTAGCACTGAAATAGCCATTTGCCGTCATTTAAATCTGTGGTTTTCCTGAGTCTCGGCTTCCTCCAGCAGCTTGCGGGTGGGTTCCTTCAGCGCTGCGACCCTGACTGTGTGACAGATGGTGCAAGGAACTTACTGTTGTCCTGTCGCTGCTGAAGGGACTAGTTCCTCTGACCTTGGAACAAGAGCTTTGCAATCCTACCTGGAATTGCGCAAGTCAAAGGTGGAAGTTAAATGCTTTTGGTGTTATCTGGGCTGGCATTCATTGTGACATTACTAAATCAATTCACTGAAACAAATTTCAGCGATGGGAGTGATCAAAAATCACAAAATTCAGAGACATGAATCAGTAGCTCTTACTACTACTGGTTAGGTTTTATGTTTTGTCTCTGACTGTGCAAGATTGCATGTATCTTACTTCATAACAGCTCTGTACTCATGCGGACACTTACCTCTATGCCTAACTTTAAGCCCATAAATTGTTTACAGTACAACTACCCCAGTGTTCGAAAGCCTTAGTGTGTGTATTTAATATTTGGAAGATTAGTGTTTGCATTTCAAAGTTAGCACCATCACTTACAGTTTCTTGACTCTGCTTCTATTCTGATCATCAGTGCTGCAATAGTAATTGCTTCAATGCCTGATGCAGCAGGTGGGTGTTGCAACGTGCAGTACATGTGCAGTCAAGGCCGCAAGGAAAATGAAGTCTGAAGGGAGGAGGGGGAAGGAACCTTACAGCAAGTGTCTCCATAGATGTGTGGTTGTAAAACTTACTAGATCTGGGGAAAAAAAACTCCAAACCCCCAAAATGGTGACAGCATTTGTAAATTTACAAATTTACTTGTAAATTTTTAGTTTTGCTCTAACTGTAGCAAGTCTTATAAGAAAGAAAAAAAAATCACATCAAAAAGCTTTTAAGTAAAATGTTAAGTATTTAAGTTGAAAACCCATCAATAAACAAGATTTATCAGGGTACTAAGGAAGCAACTATAAAACAAAGGAAAAAGAAATGTTACTTCTTTGTGCTTGGATATCGTACAAATCATCAAATAGGTACTTTCAGATTGTTCCCAAGATTTTACCAGCATGAAAAATGAATACAAGGCTTTTCTGCATGAAGTGTGTGGTTAGTGGAGGATTTTATGCTGTTGCAGCAGTAGCATTTGGGGCCTGCTTTTGCAGACCTTGTTGCTACAAATGAGGCTGTTAGAATTCGTAACAGCTGGGGGAATGAGTAAAGATCCTATGACCAGACTTTGATACAGTGCTGTTGTACTTCAACCAGAGATACTTTTGAACACATAGAGGAATATAACATCAAATATTCATTCTTTTTTAATGCATCCATCACTAGGTGATTTAAACATACTAGTGTAGTAACAACTTCTATGTAAGTTCTTTAAATAAATTTAAATATTGTTTATTCTGAATCTCACTTCACGTTATATTCTAGTCCTTGCTCTGGGTGGTGTTTGCACATTTTGCAGTAAGCAGTTGCTAGGAGAAAAAGTATATACGTAATCTAGAGCCTGTCCTTCCGGATAAATACTTTAAACAGAAGCAAATGTATAGTAGCTGGCAAATATCACTGTCAAAAAAAAGCTTTTATAGAGTGATGGACGCATGGTTGATTTGGAAGGCCTTTTGACAGCTGCAGTCTTCAATAGGGATGCTTGAATTTCACCTGCAAACCACACTAATAACAGAATTCTCTTGAATTCTGGAGCAGAAAGGCAGATAGGGTTTGCCTTTTAATTTGCTCAGTCCTATGGGCCTGGTGCATTACTGCTGTGTGATTTACAGTTTTCTCAATCTGCTTCAACGAATATATTTCTCAATTTAGTTAAAGAAGTACCATGCAGTAGTGTGGTTAATAGTTGTTTATGAAGTTAATACTCCACATAACAGCTTCTTACAGTGAAAGAAATCCTATTTTGATTCAACTCACTTTTGATACTCAGTCATGCCTTTCTGGGATCTCCCTGTGCAATCAGTTTAGAGTATGTTATTGCTGTCTGACCTTTAGGTACATTCATTTTTAACTTCCTTTTCATTTTCCTCTGTTTCCAGGAAATTGAAGACCACGTGGCATTTGTAATAACTGTTCCAACGGCCCTAGCAATTTTTTTTGCTATATTTATCCTTGTCTGCGTAGAACCTGTATTTAAGAAGCTGCTTCGTGTATTTTCTCTGGTGGTCTGGGTATGTCTTGTTGCCATGGGATATCTCTTCATGTGTTTTGGAGGAATCATCTGTCCCTGGGACCAGGTAAGACTGTCATTAATTTTACTTCCACTGGGTACATTTCCAAGAACCATTCTATGCAAAAGCATTCACATTCATTTTTGTGGGACATCTCATAAAATGTTTTTGTGACTAAGTGTTTGCGTGCTGAGACTCCCTGCATCTATTTTATAAATACCAAAGGGACGTGCATACTTAGGATATGGAAATATTTGAAGGATTTTGCTTTTATATTTTTAAGGTGCTTTGCATAATGAACATTTGATTCCAGTCACCAACTTCTTTGTAGAGTGAATATTTGATTCTAGTGACCAATTAACATGGCAGAAATGCTAGTTTTGTTCAAGACCACTGATTTAAGCTTCTTCAGCTTAAAATGTTTGAGCTCTGAGTGTAGGCTTTCTGTGGTCTTCAAGATGCTCTCTAGTAACGCATGAGAAAAAAGGATGGCGAGTTCCCTTATATTTCTAGGGAAATGAATGAGTGGGGAAGCAGGGAAGTACCCTTCACATTTTTTAAATTGCATCTTAATAGCAGCACTTCTGAAATATCAATAAATGATGTGCAATAGCCAACACTGTGCCTGACCGATTCTTCTATGTTCTGCTGTATCCTTTTCCTTTTCCCAAGCCTCTCTACATGGGGATACTCCTGATACAATAATTGTAAAACTCTTCAAAGGATGAAAAAAGCTTTTAAATACATAAATATGTCTTCTGTAAATTTCATGCTGAATCCATGAGTTTGCTATAACCTTTAAATGGTAGTACTGTATCCAGGGTGCCTTCAAGATAGATCTTCAAGATAGACTTGAAACAAATTCTCTGACTTGTTATTCAGATCTTGCAGTGACTTATGCAAATACTGAACTTTAAGTATGCAAGTAGTTCCTTTAAAATCTTTAATTCAATGATTTAAATTACTGGTATATGTTGGTAATATTAGTTTTGGAGCCCTTACCTTTGTGGGTGACTTCTATTTTTGTTTTCTTGGAAGGTTCAGGGATTAATTGTCTTATGAAACTGCCTTCCTGGTGTGTTTTTTTGGTTGTGTTGTTTTTTTTTTTTTTCCTTAAGTGTTTGAAATGACCAAACCAGGCCACTCTAGCATGTAATAGAAGGCAAATCAGAATGTGTACTATTTTTCTCTAGATACAGATTTCACCATGGGAGTCCCTGTATCTTTGTGATATCAAGTCTAGATAACTGACATGGCCTTACTTTTTTGATTTATTTATTTTCATTGCCAGTTGTGGGATGGCACGCTAGAATATTTCAGGCTTTCAAGCCTAGATGCAAATATTTAATTAGCCGTATTATTTGTCCGCTGCAAGTTCTACTGAGTTTAATTTTGTCCTTTGAAAGATAACGATAATGATTTTCAGAAGCATGTGGCACAAAAGAGATCTACGAGGGATGCTGACGCCTCGGTCCAGGGGTTCTATTTAGCATGTGAAGATGGCTTGTCCTGCCCCGCTTTCCTCTTAGGAAAGACGTAGCGGTTCCCGCAGTGTTGGAGGGTCGTGGCGGGCTGTGCAAGGCAGGAGGGGCTGCGGAGCTCCGGGGAAGGGCACGGTCTTCCCTTGCCAGGACACAAGTCCTCTGACGTTTCAGTCCGCTCCTCGCTTTGTGTGCAAGTCTTGCTTGGAGAAGAGGACATCAGGGAGGGAGCTGCCGTGGTGGCTCTGCCAGCACGGGTGGCTGCCGTGCCTAGTGCTGTGCTGGATCCGGCCTGGAGCGGGCAGGGCTTTTCCAGAAAGCCTGGAGCTGGCTGCGGATATGTGGCTTAACCCCACCATGCCGGAGTTGGAGGTCGGGTGGCTCCCTGCAGTGGCACCCTTCGCTTCCCCAAAACCATCCCCCCCCCGCCTTTGAATAGCAGCGCTGTTTTGTTGATCACTTTTGTAGGTATACTTTAGCCTAGTGTCAGTTAAGAGTAAACTGCAGAAATACGGGAATCTTTCTGGGAATTTGACACTTAAACAATAGACTAATTGCAGGTTTGATGTTTTTGAATGCTTGTAAAATAGCCGTGAGCGGTTAAAATACTGCTGGGTATTCCTCTGATGCTCGTGTTTTGATTGCTCTGCATCAAGAATACATAGGTCAATAATCGATGTTCTCTCCTATAATTATACATGAAAGCAAATCTGAACAATCTTTCCTCGGTGATCACTGACAGTTTCTTTGTTGAAGTTTTACATTTGGTGAATTTTAAAGCCATTTTGCTTGGCTTATTGGGGTGGTTTTGTTGTTCCTTTATGCTTTTTATGAAAGAAAAGAAACATGATGTAAAATTTAAATTAGTTCTGTTTCAAATACGTCTTTGTCAACAGATCAAATTAGAAAATTATGAAAATTTAAAAAAGAGCCAGTTCATGCACACTTATTTACTAAACAAATGCTTTATTTTATTTTTCTTCAAATTACAGCCTAACTTCTGTTCTGGTCCAGCAGAGTTTAAAAATAACTCTTTTCATCATCTTTCACGTATCCTGAATCCTAAGCTTGTTAAGAAGATGGCATTTCTTAATTGTACTAGTAACAACTGAAGGATAAATCTTCTGCATACAATAGTTTATAGAAAGAACTTGTTCTCTAATTTGCGCATGAGCCTTCTCCCTTTAAAAGGGAGTCCCGCGTCCTTTAAATTTTGGCTTAATGACTTTAATGTTCCTTTTGGCTGTTTGCAACTGCTAAATGCAGTTTTTCTCTGTTGTCTGAAGGAGCTGTAGGTGTGAACTTTGCTGCTTCTGTTTACGATAAAAATACCACCTCGGAGAGACTATTTTGGTTATGGACTCAATATATATTTAATGCAGAGCAGGTCCTCCTGAGCCTGCAGGCCCGTAGCTCAAGTAACTTTCACAAAGAGTAGAGGGCTGGAAATGAAGTGGCTGGTCAGGGCTGTTGTGTGTTGGTGGTTTTTTTTTGTTTTTTTTTTTTTTGTGTGTGTGTGTGTGTGAGAACCCTGTGGGCTGATGTGAAATAAGTGCAAATCGTAATTGGTTTCAGCTCTTTTTGCCGTCCCTGCGGACTGCTTTTATCTGCCTGCATGTCCTTGCCTCTCGTTGGACTGCAGCTCCAGCTTTGGAGAGAAAGCTATCATCAGGCAGGCGTCTGGCCGCTGTTTGAGGGCGAAGGCAAGGCAGCTGTAGACGGTTACTCCGTCCCTTGGGCCGGTCTGCGAGGCTCCGTAATTGCCCGCTGAGCCTGATCCGAAGGCATTACTTGTCACTTGGCTGCGTGGGCATGGTCGCAAACCCACCTATGAGAGGAGCCGGGCTGTTTGCGCTGTCGAGCGTACCGACTACCTTACCTCTTAAGTTAGCCCCAGCTCCCTTACTCCTCGGTGCGGACGACGAAGAGCAGCAAGAGCACTGAGAGGGGGACGGAGGGTGCCTCGGTGAGGCGGTGGGTGTCTCGACATGAAACAACCGAGGAGAGCGACGGCAGATGTCTTTGGTACCTGACAAACCTCCTGAAAGAAGCGTGGCAGCCCTCTCTGGTTGGCGCCAGCCCGGGTTTCTGTTGGTGCCAGACGTGGCGGAGGAGCCCCCGGTTTCGCTGGGGCGCGGTGGTGGGACCTGCGCTGGCCGGGCTCCAGCCCGGGAGGGAGCCCGCGCTCCCTGGGAGGAGTTGTGGGACAGCGGGCTGGGGTCGGCAGGAAAGACGGAGAGCAAAGGGAGTGGCGCGGAGGCTCGGAGAGAGCCGTCGCGGGCTGGCGGTTCTTCCCAAACCCGAGGTGTGAGCGGTAACGCGTGGAGGTGCTGTCAGCGAGGACAGACCCAAGGGCGATGCGTGGAGGTGGGTGGACGGTGTGTTTGGTGGAGGGCCGGCGATACGAGGCGGGCAGGCTGAGGAAGCAGGGCGGGTGGAAGAAGGCGATGTGTTGGTTTTGTCACGTTAGGACTTTTCCCTACTGTAGGAAGGAGCACCTTTCCTTACAAAACGTAAATCCAGTACCTCTCTCTAGAGCTACCTGCCAGGGAATGAATTTAAATTGGTTGCCTCTTGTTTCACTGACAGTGCAGTTATTGTACAACAGTCGCCTTTCCATGTCATCCTCTGACGTGTCTAATACTTCCTCAGCCTTTTGTACAGGGTGTATGTAAATATGTCATAGCACGTTGATATCGGTGGGTAAAAAGAGCTCTTAAAGCATACAGTGGATAATATAAAAAAAGAGAGTAATTATACAGCATTATACTAGTCTAATGAATTCTATCATTGCTGGATTTTGGTATTCAATTCTACTTAATTATAAATACGTTTGCACAGCCCAGGCACCAGATGTGTTCCTCCTTGTCTATATTCAGTTACAGCACAGAAATTACTTCAAGCAGGATTTGACGCTTCTGGTTCCTGAAAAAGAATTATCCACAGAGTGATGTGTTTAGAATATATGTTTGGCTATTTTAGCCTAAATGCTACTTTTTGAGCTGAATCTAAAGCGCTTTTTTTGTTTTGTTTAATGTGTTGGTATGGAATTGTTCAATTTGGGCCTTGGAGCAGCCCTGGTTTACGAAGTGCGGGCAAAATTTTCTGTATTAGTATTTATAATTCTCATTTTTTTGATACTCTCTTGGCACCTGAGGATATCGGTCTATTGTGTGCAGAGGGGTGAGGGCCCACACAGTGTTTCTGCAGCTGTGGCAGTTAGCTCCTCTATTAGGCAGTGGGGCGAGCCGATGGGTCTGCAGAAATGAAAGTGTTTTCTTGGTACAGAATTACATCGGGTTCGATTTCTGCCCTTTGCTTGGGACCTGCCTTATCTAAAGTCAGCCCTGCCGTACATGATTAATAACGTGTTGTGTGGTCAAGCAGCGCAAAAAAAGGAATTGGACGCTTGCGAAGGAGAGCAGGGCGGGTGTCAGTGAAGTCCCTGCAGCGTGGGAAAGCGAGGATGAGTTGCTGTCAGCTGCACCGCCAGCTCAGGATCTGGAGCACGGGGGAGACTTGACATTTTTTCAAGTTCAAGATTCATCGGACTGTCAGGAGTGAGTATCCTGAGCAAGGAGCTAAATCTTGTAGGAGCATGGTTCAGTACCTTGTAGGTGAATAGTCACCTGAAAAAGCATAAGGAGAACCAGGAGGCTTGTATGAAAGGGGAAGATGCTGCCCAGCAGATGACACTGTGCTTTAGGTGTAGGTGTGATAGAAAAGGAAGAAACCCACAGTCTGCAAGTATAAGCCATATTTGCAGTTATATTCGAGGAAGGAGAGGAACAGATGATTTTTATCTTCACATTCATTTTTTTTATAGACATACGAAGTCACAGGCTTAATAGCAAGACATTTAAATGTGTTTATCAAGTCTGGTATGCCTATATCTGTATAGAAGACAGGAAAAAGCTGAGCTATTAGAGACCTGCCAGTCATTAAAATTGGTAATATAGTAGATTAATGTAGTAAAATAGTGTGTGGAGCCCTGAAACACCCTGTTAGCATAACTAATGTGCCATTGTTAACCTTTGGTATGTCATGGCAATGCATTGTGGAAAGAGAACTGATTTCTTTTTTAAATAGGGGAAGCAGTTTCCTTAAAAAAAACAAAAATAAAAAAAAAAATCTGTTTTAGTACTAAATGGAAGCCTAGAAGCACTGCTAGAGGAGATGAACATTATTAAAGTAACTGTACATATAGGCGAGGGGAGATGGCAGCTAGTATGACTTGAGAGAGCATCAGGTGGGAGAAAGATGGCTGTCTGAATTTCTCAGGGAGCTCTCTGGGGAATGTTTGCCTTTATTAGTGCTTTTTACTAGTGGTAGGGTGACAGAATGTCACTGCTATAATGAAATTTGTTGATGACCTAGTTAAAAGATTCCTAATACAGCAAAAGATCAGAATGTTATGGGGAAGAAAAGCATGACCTTGAGGACTGCAGTAACAGCAACTAGATGAAATTTAATAATAGGAAATGTGAGGTGCCTGCATTTGGGAGCTAACAGAAATTTCAGCTATAGGCTGAGAGTTCATCAGTAGAAAATGAGCAGGGACGAGCAGAATGAAGAGGAGAAGCGTTAGTTGGTCACTGGGTCATTAGGCTATGCATCCAGAAAAGACTCAGTTATGATGGCAAAGTATCCAGCTAAGGATGAGACCTCACCTGGATGACTATGTATGTTTCTGGTCACCTGCATTCAAACAGTTAAACTGGAACTGGAACAAATGCAGAGAGTGCCAAGCAAGATCACCAGGAGAATGGGGAGTTTTGTGAGAGGAGGTGAGAAGAGCTTGACTTGGGTATAGATCAGCAGAAGAGAAGAACGCTGAGAGTGGTGTGACTGCCATCTACAGATAATCCGTGGTTGCAAACATCAGATTTGAGGAGAGGCTACAGAAGATAAAGGATTATTGACACATACACACACTAAAAAAAAAAATAAATCAGCCAGCCATTAATAAAATTTAAACTGGAATTTGGAATAAATCCCTTAGCCATTAGGGCACTGGGTTTGTGGAGTGGCTAATATCCTCAGGATAATAAGGATTAAAATAATGAGTTCGTTTTACGGTGGAATGCTGTCCTTAGCTGAGAGTCATTCAGTGTCTTCGATAGCAGAGACATGGACTTCAGTGGTCCAGGAGCATCTTTTTAGTTCTTTATTCCTATGCACTACTTACATCTGGGGACTACTGAACTAGTTTAAATGACAATTTACTTTGACCTGTGCCTGAAGTTCATTTAAAAACTGAAGAGATGGATTTTCTGACTTACAAAAAAGTTCACAGTTTTTCGCTATTTAAATGTTTTATCCTCCCAGCATTCTTCTGGAGCAGTAGTCTCAAAAATTATAACATCAGGTGATAATAATCTTGCTATATTTCTGATCTCTTCAGGCATTCATTATAAGGCTTAGGAGAGAGGTTTAATGTAATATAGAGTAGAAGAGACTGGATGTGTCCTGCACCTTTATCAGAACAACCTTATGAAACCCTTGTTTTCCTGCTAGTTTATTTTTATTTACTCCATTTCCTGTAGTGATTTTTCCATCTCGGAGTGTACAATTAAGTACAAAGGCTGAGCTCATAGTAGATTTCATCAAGATTATTGCATAGTTTGTGTGCAGTGCGATATTTGCTGTGCAAGTCATGTGAATGAATTTTGCTAAGGGAAGCGTTAAGGTAACTCCATCGAAGCACAATAAAAATGTGAGTCTCAGATAAACATGCAAAACTGCATGTGGCAAGATTTTTCTCTCTAATGGGAAATAAGACTTATCAATAAGAATATTAATGTTTCTGAGAGTACTGAAACTAAGCAATGCTAATTTCAAACATCATCATATTGTTCGGATGTTGCTGAAGTCAAGGGACCAGATGACAAATGGAAATTAATAATTTAAGCCATTCATAAGGCTCCTTACGTGCTTAATAATTGATTTGACATTAGGAAATAAACATTTAATAATTTCATAGTACATATTAGTTAACAATTACTTGTATGATGGAGCTACCAGAGAACCATTAAAGAAGCTATCCAGAATTTCTTGTTAGCAAGTATAATTTAGGGTAGCCATGCAAGACTCTACCTTTTGTTGGAATTGTTTTCCACCCAGAAATGTGACAGTGTACCCGACTTCCAGGAGGGAAGGTTTTGGTATGACACTGCATGAGTCTCTTGGTTTGAGCTCTTTGACTTTGCTTGCCTGCCTGCCATGGGAAAGCTTGTACCTTTACATGGCCATTGGATCTGATATTGTATGTTTTTATTTTTGTGAATTAGGTGATGAAGGGGTGTAACATCATACATTGTGTGACCTTTGGTCATTTTTCACCATTTGTCTCAAATCTGTTTCTGTTTACAGGTTTCTAGTGCTGTAATAATTCAGCTAGTGAGCTGTTACACAAAGAAAAAAGACAGATGGTGAAAGTGTTTTCGTACAAGCTGTGTAAGAAGACCTCAGTTTACTTTTTTGAGGGTGTTCCCTGTTTCTGTGGCTTTTCTGAAGGTTTAGGCACATTGTTATGTGTGTGCAATATATGGGCTTTTTGGTTGTGTGCAATTCTCTTGGCTTTTTGGTTGCTCTGAATGAAACCTCCAGTATTTCAGTTTGTTGGTTTGGGGTGGGGGGTTGTGTTGGGGGGGGGCGGGGGGACAGGGACTAAACATAACCCTGCCCCAAATCCTCCAGATCAGCGAAGCCGAGCCTGGGCTTTCGGTTACACTCCTTCACGTTGGCTGTTCTCCCCCTGCAAGTTCAGCTGGACTGGGGCAACTGTGCCCCTTCCTAGTGTGAGGATGAGCAGTAACAACTACTGTGCTCGGATGAAGACAGCCTGATCAATGCTTCTTCTCAGCACTCAAGCACTTTTTATTTTTGCAGAAGCAGCAAAGCTTTTAAAAGACAAACACAGTCCTAACTGGTATTTAAGTTCCTGTGACAGTGATGCAGGAGGCTTAGCTTTTCCACAGTGAGGAAGCTGGGAGATGTGTCCTTCTCCCTGATTTGGATCTCCCGAGTAGTTACTGGTTCCCTTTTGAAAGATTGCTCCTTTTGAAACCTGCCAAAGTCCTCTTGCGTTTCCTGTTCTCAGCTCTTCTATCAACGTGCAAATCAGTCTCATACGTTACCTAAAGAGGCAGCAAAATCATAAAAGAAATACTTCTGGGATTGTCCCTCAGCAACACTGAAATGTTTTCTGAGAATTGACCATTATCTTGGTCCATTATTTTTCTCCTTCCTGTTTTTCTAGACAGCCTATTGCTGAATTAAGCCCATATAAACATAAAACTGTGTCCCAATAAACAAGAAACATATAGTGCTTTGTATACAAAAAACTTTGTCACATAGTAAAATAAAACAAAACAAAGTCACTAAATGAACACGAATAATCTCGTGAAAGCACATCTGTTTTCTAGTTCTTAATAAATTTACAATTTATAATGTATAATTGTTTATGTAACTTACATTTTAAGTTCAGATTTTTAAGAATAATGTATACTTAAACACATTTGAAATCATACAGTAACACAATTCTATGACATAATTATATTTGTGCATTTAAGATACCTATACAAATTTATTCATAAAGATTTTACAAATTATATTTTTTCATATGCATCTATAAAACTCAGACATACATCTTCTACAACTCATATTGAGTGAGCCTGACTACATCAAATGTATTTCTATTTCTATCTCTTACTTTTGTAAAACTCTATCAACTTAGCACCTTGCTTGTCAACAAATTTATAACCAGCAGACCATATTGCTTTCTTACAAATATTAGTCAATTTAAGGTAAGCAATGTTGCCGAATACCTGCATAGCACTGTAGGTTTGTATACTGGCAAGTGAAACTGAAAGGTATTTCGCAGCCAGCATACTGCAGACTGCAAGCACATGGGGGGAAATTGCATTATCTGCTTCCTAGACTAAAAGAGAAGTGATCCTGTGACAATCCAGATCCTAGGATTCATTTATTTAGCACCACAGTTGTGCCTAAAACTTCAGAAAAGCTACAGAAACAGGGAACACCCTCAAGAAAGTAAACTGAGGTCGTCTTACGCAGCTTGTAGGAAACATTTTCACCATCTGTTTTCTTTTTTCTTTGTGTAACAGCTCACTAGCTGAATTATTACAGCACTAGAAACCTGTAAACAGAAGGCTTGTGACAGCGGGAGAAAAATCTTTTCAGTCTATCAGGGAAAAAACCCACCCTCTGTCCCTCCACATACATGCATTCACAAGGCTTAAAAAAAAAAAAAAAATCATGTTTTCATGCAACGCAGCATGCGCTGTTGTGCCAGTTAGGAAAAAGGTACATTTCTGTTACTACTACAAAGCTTCATATTGATTTTATAGCTTAAAATAAACTTGCTGTGAAATAACACATTTACCAGTAGTGTGAATTTTGTGTAATGCCTTAAGTTCTTGGATTATATTGTTCTGGCAGATTTAGTTAGAACAGTTTAGAATTTGACTACATATTAATCATGTTGGATTCTAGATTGCATTTTTCTTATTTGCTTCTTGTATGTACCATTTTAGCTAAGTTATATATGTATATAAATTCTCTATCTTGCTTTTCAGGGCATTATCTTTGCTTAAATTGGCAAACCTGAGTCTCTTCTTAGATGTTCTGATTTCTGTAACACTTGCAAAACAAAGATATTTGCAAATTCAAGAATCGTATTCAGGGTGGCAGGGGGAGTGATGACTTAGTAACTACAGTCTCCCTGTCTTATGTCTTCATGTGGCATTGTAACATAATCCACATTTTGTAATCTGCACGGTATCTTTCCACGTTGGTGCTTTCCAGATTTCTTCCCTGTTGTAATATCCAAATTTGAGGTGCTTTCTGTAATTTATCAGTTTGCACACTTGTAGTATGAATGCCCTTTGCCTATTTTCTGTTTGTTTTGGTTATTTCACAATTCCTTTGTATTGCCTTTTCAGCTCTTCCTTTCATACATTTCCTCCTAAGTTTGCATCACCTTCTCATGTTTACCATTACAGTTGTCTCCTCTCCCACTTATTAATGAGGAAAGCCTTTCTTTGATTTAATACATTGTTATTTTCTATCACCCTGTATTTTTTTTGTCTTGTAGCCAGCTGTAGTCTTCATTACAATATTTTTTGCCTCATTCAATACAGATGAGTTTATGTAAGTAACAATTTCTAGGTGTCATTAGTGACAGTGATAGTGTTGCAAGTTCAAAGATCTGAGGGCTCAATTGGAGTTCTGTCATATTTCCCCTGACCACCCTTGCAGTTCTGCCCCCCCCAAAAAAGAAAAAAAAAAAAAGCTGTGTGGCAAGATTTTTTTTCTCTTGGTAATATAAGCAAGCAAAAGATTATAGCTTTATCTTCCAGGTTCTGTAATTTTTTGTTTTGTTTTGTTGTTTTGGGATAGAATTGATCCTAACTAAATAGGATTGTACTTCTTCTGTGACAGTACTGTATACGTTTTTCTTTATTATACTGCTAGTCTTGATCATCAAATTTTTTTCCCCAATAATTTACTGTGATAAAGAAAACGGATTAAACAGTCTCTCATATAAAGAAGGTGAACATCTAAATAAATCATGTTAAACGTACATGTGCCTGAAAACATCTACTTTCCATAAAGAACTAAAAAAAAAATTCTTATCACAATTAAATGAGGTAGAGATTCGAGTCTTTTTTCTCATGTCACGCCCCGATTACCCAGTATGACTGCATTTTATCTAGTGACAGTTCCTCTCAGTGTGTACATATTACTTAGACACATCTATGAACAAGTATAATACAGCGTTTTAAATGACTTTCACATAGAGGAGATTACAGTCTTACTTAGATACACATGGATGCTTTTTGTTTTCTTCTTGCAATGACCTGAATTTACTCAGCATTTAGAAACTTATTTAAGAATATCAGATACAATTTTGGGTCTTTGTCAGGTCCAATGTCGATAAACTGCCAGGTCTGCTGGATGACCCAGGGTATTGACAAGGGAAGGAAAGTACATTGTCTGCATGACGTTAATTTGTATATTAAATTCCATTAAAAGGTCAGGTTGGTGCACAAGAAAAATTGAGAAAGATCATGTTTCTTTGGTCAGATGAAGACTGGGAAGTGAAATCCTGATTGATAACTCTGCTGGTTTTGGCTGGGATAGAGTTAAATTTTTTCATAGTATCTGGTATGGGGCTGTGTTTTGGATTTGTGCTGGGAACAGTGTTGGTAACAGAGGGATGTTTCCCTTACTGCTGGGCAGCGCTTGCCCGGAGCCAAGGGCTGTTCTGCTTCTCCCCCCACCCCACCAGCGTGGAGGCTGGGGGGGCACAAGGAGTCGGGAGGGGACACAGCCGGGACAGCTGACCCCGACTGACCCCAGGGATATTCCAGACCGTAGGATGTCATGCTCAGCAGATAAAGCTGGGGAAGGAGAAGGAAGGGGGGGACGTTGGGAGCGATGGCATTTGTCTCCCAAGTCACTGTTCCTTAGCGTGCTGGAGCCCGGCTTTCCTGGAGATGGCTGAACACCTGCCTGCTGGTGGGGAGTGGGGAATGGATTCCTGGGTTTGCTTTGCTTGTGTGAGTGGCTTTTGATTTCCCTGTTAAACTGTCTTTATCTCAGCCCACGAGTTTTCTCACTTTTACCCTTCCCATTCTCTCCCCCATCCCAAAGTGGGGGGGGTGAGCGAGCAGCTGCGTGGGGCTGAGCTGCCGGCTGGTCCAAAGGTAGCAGGTTATCTCAATCAGTCGTTCACCGTCAGTTAGATTGATCTCCTTGTTCGCTCTTCCCCCCCCTTCCCACTACTGCACTTGATTAGCCTTTGAGCCCCACGCTGGGTGCCACAGAGGACTGGCGTGGTTTAAGCCCAGCCGGAAACTAAGCACCGTGGGGCTGCTCGTTCACTCCCCCCGCCCTGGTGGGATGGGGAGGAGAATCGGGGGGTGTGTGTGTGTGTGTAAAACTTGTGGATTGAGGTAAGGATAATTTAATAATTGGAGTAAAATAAAATATAATAATTGTAACAGTGCCCCGAATGCAGAAAAGAGTCATATTTATTTCTATACTACCACATAATTTGCTCTAGATGAGCATAAGAGTTTCATGCTCATTGGTGATGTAGGCAGATGGTTACAGGATATATTTCTTCAGAGGGGATAGCAAAAGAATCTGTACTTTAATACCTCTTAATTCCTTTTCTTCTCATCTCTCTGTGTTTACTTTTAATCACACTTCAGAAAGTACTACTTTTCTCAAGCCATGTGAACACTGCAAATGGCATTTTACAGTATTGCAGGGACATATAGTGGCCACTGAAGTCCGCTATAAATGGAAAATCTTTCTGGATCCATACAATTTACATCATTTTTGTGACATATTATTTAGCTAGCAGTAGCAATCACAGATTAGTGATTTCACATAATGTAGAAATGCAGAAAAAACCAACTTTGCCTCTTGTGTTGTCGTAGGGTTTGTATTCCCCTTTACTTACCATGCTAAGCAACCACATATTGTAGGGATTTATAAATAAAATGGGCTTTATTTAATAAGATGTCAGGTTTCGGTATTCAGTACATTTGCAATCGTGTTGCAATTCTTACATGAGGATTTTTGGGGGTTTGTTTGCCTTTTTTTTTTTTTTTTTTTTTTTTACCTGTTCTGTCAAAACAGAGTGAGATTGCCAGGCCAGATGTATCCCCCCGTTCAGGATGGCTGCAGTCTCGGTGAGCGCGGGAGAGGACCGAAGCCAGGACGAAAGCCCAACACCGCCGGGTCTGGCTTCTGCCTCCTGCTGTTTCTGTGAGACGAGACCCGTGCCCATGGGAAGATGGCTGCCGTCCGGTGCGTGCAGGCTGAGTGAGCATCAGGTGCTGGAGAATCGCTGGAGCCGCTGCGTAAGCTTGTTAGGGGGGACGGAGGAAGCAAGTTTAGACTGGCCACCACCCTCGAGGGTTGTCCCTGGGTCCTGGCTGGGGTTTCAGCACTTGGAAAAGCCGTCTAGAAGCGGAGTGAAAGCTATGCACCTCTGCTGCTGCAGCGGGGAGATCTGGGCGTGCAGGCCAAGTAATGGCTTGTGCGAAAGTGGTGCCTGTTGGTTTTTTTTTTTTTAGCAGACAACTTTCCCTGTTGCTCTTGTGTTTTCCTTCCTTCTGGTCACACAGTCCTGGAGAGCGGGTGGTTCCTGGGCAGCAGCGTGGAGGGAGAATGGCTGAAGGGAAAGGTGAAGAAGAAGGGTTGCGTTATAACTGTAAAAAGAAATTATGGTCCTTAGTTAGGGATAAGTTAGTGTGACCCGATGGTAAATGAAATCCCCAGTCAAGTAGGCAAGGAGCAGTGCGTGTTTTGTGTGTACAGGAAATAGACTTTCAACTCTTGTTATTTGAATACTCGGTGGCAATGGATAGAAATGGGATGGTAAACAACAGTCTGCAAAAATACTGCAGGAGTTACAAACAATTGGAACAATTTTGAAGGTCAGCAATATCATGTATTTCAGGTTACTGTGTCTTGTTGTCATGTGGCTATAGTAAGGTTTCTTGCTGTTAAGGAAATTGCTTCTTAAATATACCACATCATCACATACTATACATACTGAAATTTATCTTATATATTTTTAAATACAATTTAACACTTGGCATGCTAATATTAATATGACTACCCTGGCGTTTGAAAAAAAAAAAAAATAATGTTAGCAAGAGCGGGTGTGTGTTTTTAATAGATTAATTTTAATGCAGAATATGCATAAGGAAGTCATTCTTTTTAGGCAAGGTCTGTTGTTGAAGTCATGCAATATGAAGTAATACATTAAACTTGTCACAATTTTAGAATATATTTTAAAGCAAAGTAATTTCTGGGCGAAAAAAAAATTGTCTAAAAATGTTCCTCTTATGAAATATAGCTGAAAATGTGATGGTTTCAGTGACGTACCAGTAATGAAAGTGAAGTTTTTGCTTTTCCCCCAGTCGACTTTTCCATATTTTGTTATATTTGGAATTAAAAAGAAAGTTTACAAACCCAATGTAATGTTTTTTAGGAAGTTACCTTTTCAGTATCCCCTTAACTGGCAAAGTACCATCATCATTATTGAACCGTAGAGTAGCTAAATGATCTCCCAACACTTGTTTAAAACTGCAGTGCTCTAACCCCTCCTTCATTCTGCACAGTCTTAACCTTGAGATCCTCCAAAAGAAGCCATCACCTAAATTGTAACTGCACAGTAAAAGACTCACAGCTGTGTCTATGCAATTAAAATGTTGTTCTAGTTAGGGTTCTTCTTACTATTAAGTAAATTACTACTTGAAGATCCCATTTTTCAGTTCTCAAACTAGTGACACTTTCCTAGCGTCATTGTTTTTCTGACTAGAGATACTGGAGTATTTTTGGTGTCGAATTAATTTTATGGAACTTCAATATTTAGGCCTATACATTTTCCACAACTAAAGTCACGAGTTAGGGAAGAGGCAGCACTAGGCAGCTGGTGGGGTGAGAAACCAGGGTAGCACGGTGCCTGAGCAGGCAGAGCTGCCAGGCTGCCCCATGGAAGCCCAAGTCCTCGTCATCCTGAAATGTCTTCTGCTCCTGGACTCCCACCCCTTTTCTTTGAAAGCTCAAATCTCTCACTCCTCCAACACACCCCAACTCCTATACCCAACCCCTTCTGTTCCAAAGGATCTCCTAAGTTACTCCTAAAGTTCTCTCTCAGTAATTGCTCCTGTTCTTCCTTTTTTTTTTTTTTTTTAATTCCTTTTTACGTCCTCCTAGCCAAAGCCCCATAGTCAAGGTTCCCTGCTCCCCACGCTGGCCATGTCTCTGTCCCTTCCTCCTTAGGCTTCCCATCCACAGTTTTTGCTGCAGTTTTGTCTGCTCAAGCATCAGTGCTACTGTAGTTACTCCACTGTGGCGTGGTATTCCACAGCTTGCCAGCAGATTAGCAGTCTTTAGTTGGTCTTTAAAAATAGCTGTGCCTGATTTGTCAGGTGGGTCCACAAAGAAGCATAGCCACAATTTCTGCTCTGGTTTAAATATCTTAGCTGGGTGTTATTTATCAAATCATTTGGGCAAGGCTCTTGAGGGCAGGAAAAGCAGTGGGACGCAGCGGGTCTATTCATAATGCAGTTAAACTTGTTTGTAATTTCTGAAGCATTTCAAATCATTAATTCTGATTTTCAAATTACTATCTCACTAATTTTCATTTAAACTTGCAGGATAGTGCATACCTGAAATATTTAGGCAACTTTCAGAATATGCGAGTTTACATCTCTCAGGTTTTGTTAAAAAGAGAAGGTTTCTAGTATTGGAGAAAGAATAATATTAAAAAAATGTGGGGAATAAAAAAAGCCTTAATGACTGGAGTATGTAACTTCTGTGAATGCATAAAACCATCCATAGTAGGGCAGATCAAAATTCATTATGCAATATGAAGACATAATCACCACTGATTTGTGAGAGCTTCTTCCCCACCTCGCTGCCTAGTAATTTTATGGTGGGCAGTCCTATCTGATCCCGAAGGTTTGGGAATCGCCAACAGCAGACCTTGTCAACACAGTACATTAACCCTGCTATAGTATTGTAGTCAGCACACTGATGCAGCCTCTAGTACTTGAGTTCATTCATATACAGCTGAAGATATAGCTTAAGCGACTGTCTGTTTCTACATGCCTGTTAGTGTGCAGGACCCCCGACATGGGGCAAGCGTGATGTGGGATAGTGATTCTTTCCACCGACATATCCAGAGTGGAATCTTTCCCAGAATAGCATCTCTGATCCAGTCTGTCCATCCATCCTCCCAGCAAAAAGCCTTTGTTCTGTCCCCAGTCCAGAAAACTGGCTTAAAAGCTACAAGGAAGCCTCCTGTAAGATTGTTCTCGAGTTCTTCTTCATTACAGTTTAAACCTCTTGCAGTGAGAAAACAATGTTATAAAGGCTGTAATTGGATTACTACTGTTAGAATTCCCAGATGATGTATTGCTGTTGTCCACTTTGGTATTTACATAGTTCTAATGTTGACAAACTACCGTAGAAGAGCTCAGTTGAGAACGTGTTTCAATCATTAAGCCGTTGTGCTCGGGCAAGCGTTTTATCAGGACTATCAGAAGATATTTGCATGAATACAGGCAAAGGTGACATATGATCTAGCCTCCTCGTGCTCAGGGGGTGATGGCTTTTAGGCTTGCTGTAAGGGAAGGGAGAACAGCTGAGGAACCAACTGGAACAATTCCAGTGTTCAGCAGGGTCTGAAGACGAGTAGATTTGCCCTGGAGCGGCATCTCTAGTGAACATTCAAGACTGGCAATAGTTTGAAGCCCTTCTGTGCAGCATCTCACACCCCTATTTTGTCCTTTTTTTGTTTCCTGAATCTCAGTATGTTATTTTTAGATGTAATGCAATACCCAGTCTTGTGTCACATGTATTTATTTTTTTTTTAAATATTTGACTTTCCTTGAATTTTGGAGGATGCATCGTGTCCCCATTTGTTTCACAGGTCATCATGAAAGTAATACTAAGCAGGGATCGTTAAAGGGGATATTGTGCGTGATAAGCGAGAAGTTATTTTTAACCACAAGACTGAAGAGCAGTCTCTTCTTTCCTAGTCCCCCAAAAGACAAGAATGACTCATTTACATTTCAAATGAGATACAGATACCGTCTGTTACCAACTTCATTCAGATTTGTGATGAAGCCTTCAATAGATTGCTTCTGGATGAATAAAAATGACAGGTTATTAAATAGATCAACAGTAATGTTTGTTCGTCTCCAATTAAACTGGATTTCTAAGAGATAATGTAGTTGGCCAAATTGTATGCTATATTGCAATTATTTTTTAAAATGTTTTATAGATTTTTTTTATTTCAGCCCTTTCAAAACAGTAAGGGACACAAAAAAGCCTTGATCTCGGAAGCCAAGAACTCTTGAATTCTGTGCTTAGTGTCTCGGCTTCCCACTTGAGGTGTTTTGATATGAGAAAGAATTAATTTACCGCTTGCAGAATATGAAGTTTAATAAAATATATTCTTTCTCCCCTGGAATAGTGCCCTCGTCTGAGGTAACATGGAATAGTGAATTACTTCATCTGGCATCTTTTGTATGTGTCTGTGAAAGAAGCAGCTTTTATGGCTAAAAACTACTGTTTTGTCTATATTGATAGTGAAAAGTGAAGGTTTTACCTGTAGGGGAATAAATTCAGCTACTTGCAACAATAGCTATAATTTTGGTGGAAGTACTGGAAATTCCTCATCGGATCGTATTTGTGGATTAGTGGCCGTCACAAGTGTTTACCTCTCAGATTTTTCAGGGAGCCCTTGCGAAGCAGAATCGACTGCTTGTCACAGCGGTGTTTCGGCAGCGTCCCGCTTTATTGCAGTTCAATAGCAGCGTAAAACCTCCAAGGACCGCTTTGAAATGGATCGAGCTAATGCTGTAGAGGTGGCATGCGAGGTGGCAAGCCTAGACAAAGGCAGAAGTGGCGAAGAGCGTGGAAAGCCTGCGCGGGCGGGCTGAGGACGGAGCCTGCGGTGCTGCGGGAGCTCGGGCAGCAATGTCCTGCAACCGGTGCTGTCGCTGGTTGCCTGCCGGTCCAGCTGGACGAGCCTTTGCGGCTGCGTCAGAGGTGTGCTCCTGGTGTCGGCTGGAATAATTAAATAGCGTAGGGAAAGAGGTAAGAAAGAAATCGGAGCGTTCCCATTGGGATGAAGTTATCAAAGGCGTGATTGCTCACCTGCAGCGTAGTTCTGCCAGTAGCCAGGCATCTGAAGTGACAAACGGGGCAGCGGAGCAGCGTGGCTGTTGCCCGCTGGTGCAGCCGGTTGGTCGGAGGACAGCTGTGACCCATATGCGTGTGAGAGAGCGGGTTTGGGGAAGGCAGCAGTTTCGGGTCCGAGGACGCTCGGAATGAGCTTCCGCGCCATCGGTACAAGGAGAAAAGGAAGAGCGCGTTTTATCTGCAGTGATACTTGAATCGTTATCTGGACCAAGAAACGGGGCGCTTTTTGCGGAATTGGGACACGTAGAGACGGGGTCTGGCTGCAGTCGCTGCAGACAGACCCGTTCTCCTCCCCTGTGCCCCCCACGCAGTCGGCACCACCGGTGTGCCGCCCCAGTCCCGAGTGGCGTGGAGGAGCGTTGGGTGCTGCTGGTTTGCCCAGCGCCGGCTCGCGGGAGGGCTGAGGGCAGCCGGCAGCTCCGCGTGGTGGCCCGGTGGGGCAGGGGCCGCGGGGCATGGGGGGTGGCAGGGAGCGTGGTGCTCGGGTTTTCTGGCAGAGGACATCTTATGTAGGGTTCACGTAAGGCAGCCGGCGCTCGGTCTGACGGTCTTACAGCGGGAGAGGAGCGCCCGTTTCTGGAGCTGTCTGCTCTGCCTCTCTGTAAGCGTTACCGGCACTGATTGGTTCTCACTGCTGGCGGAGAGAGCACCGGGCTACGGAGAGTTGGTGAAGTGCTCTGAAGGCGGGCATTAACATGTGTAGCAACCCACAGAAGGTAATTCTGCTTAGTTTTGGTTGAAGGTTTCCCTCGCAGGATCCAGGCTATGACATGGACACCTAAAAAAATGACACAAACGAATACTTCCAGTGTAGTCTCGATGAGTGTTAAGGATAATACCCAATCATTACACAGTATGAAAACACTGAATTTGTTTATCTGCCCTCATATGATACTGGATAGCGATGATGACAAACGCAGAAGTAATGACATGCATGGAATAATGCATAGAGATCTGCAGCACAGTCCAGACTCACTGCTTCTGTCAGGTGCATCAGAGCCTTAACTGAAAGCGTACCTTGTGAATATAATCTTCATGTAGATACACTGTTTCCAGCTCCAACAAAAGTCTAAATGAATATGCACGTCATTTTGTGTTATACAGTCCCCAGAACCTGGGCATAGATATATGATTTATATACATCTACCTATCTGTACTTGATTGGAGCTTCAGAACTGTAAATGGTAGCTAGAGATTTCTTTCCTCTGAAGGATGGTGAAGGGATTCAGATGGAAGCAAAATAATGAATTGCTAGTCGATGTACAGTTTTTCTGTCAGTGCCGTAAAGATAATACTTGCTTTGCTAGAGGTGACCTCTTTTTTTGAAGTAGAAAGGGTGGAGGAAATTAACATATATTTTACGTTTATTGTCACAGGTGTGTGATTACAAAGAACAAATTAAAGTAACAACAGAGAGAAATGCCTTCTTTAAATGTGGAAAAACTGATTATGTAAATGGTATTTGGGTAATGCAGTTTCTTCCCCCATACCAGCACTTCAAAGACATACACCAGCACTGCAGGATAAATGGGATGAAGCAGGCACATATTCAGATCTTCCTCCGCCCACTGTCCCCCGCTTTAGTGTTTCTAAATGTTCATTTGAGTACTTCTGAATTCTCGTTTTCATCACTGAACAAATCTAAGTCCAATGCAGGAGCTATCAGCAAAATAACACATCAGAAATCAATCTGGAAACGTCCTAATAGTTATGCTACTGTGAAATCAATGTAATGGAGACTAGAATAATACTTTGCATGTCTTTCAGTTAACGTTTGCTAGTTGATTTACCCATGTGAAAGAACTAATGCTTAGCAGAAAGTCTTGCTATTTGTGCTGCCTTATGTAACGCTGGCTGAATTGCTATAGAAGTGACAGTGTCTGATGCAGGAAGATAGCAGCTGATGTTCCAGATGCCAATTTGAGTGTGTATTTGTAGTTTATAGAACGATGTTTCTAAAGCTCTAGATCAGGGTTTTTAAAGCATTCCTGCTTGAATGCTTCATCTGGCAACAGCAGCAGCCGCTCTAGGAACCTGAGAGTGTTTATGTGCCATTCGCTGTTTGGGAGCCCTTGTTCTGGATTTGTCAGGAGTTTAGCAGATGAAAAATTAAGATTGAACACTCATATTTTGATTTCATAGTCATATTCTCATTAGGGGAATACACCTGGCCTTTCTTCTGTGCTACTTAACGAATAAAGTATATAGTATCTGTTTAAAAAAAAAAATTAAAAATAGTATGAGGAGAAAGAAACCTATTGGAACTTTCAGTGATTCTAAAATAACTAGCCATGTGAAACACCAGGTAGCTGTATTCTGTGTAACACAGAATTTTCCACTGTGTGCTCCTAAGTCCTGTGTCATTTAAAGTGTGGGATACTGCTTTTCCCATATTTCCCAGTTGTGATCGCTGCTCCCTCTGCCACTACAAGCACGATGGGTTAGCATCAAATCTTCCCATCTGTCCCAATTCCTTACAGTCTTTGTCAGGTGGAACTGCATATTTTCAAATTCAAAATATCTTAACTATCTATATAGATACGTAATGTCTAGGTAGTTTCTAGATATCTGAATCTGAAGAGTTGACAAAAAGAGTCAAAGATATCCTCTGTCTAATGCCAGGTATCTTTAAAATTCCCAGGCTTCTTCCTCTGCCCTGGTGGGAAATTCCATTCTGCATTCTCCTCTTAGGAGGTATGAAAAAATTCCTGGTTCCCCTTATTATAACTACTGTTGCTTAAGGTGATGTCAAAAGTTGAGGCTTTGCAATTGTCCTTTAGCTAGTGGATGGTATTGGAAGCCTTTCATGATGGGGAGACCTTTTTGCTTTACAGTTTTTAAGTAAAAGCTGCATGCTGATGTCATAGAATTGATCAGAATTCCTAAGTCATACATAGGTTCTAAAGATCATCACAAATGAGCCATTAGATGCTAGCAAATCAACACAAATATGTGTTTATTTTAGGAAAAAAAACCCACAAAACAGACAGAAAATACGACACTGAATGAGGACCAGGTATGGTTGGTTTCTTCTCTTACTGTTTCTAGGTTTGTCCTCTGTAGCTGCCCCCTTGTACAGCCCAGTTGTGTTTGTGTGAGCAGCACATACACTTTATTATAATGTAACATCATTGATGTATGATAACTTCTGTCTGCACATCCATTTAATCATTTTACCTATTGATAAAAAATACTCAATCCAACCATTCAAAAAAATTCTTTATATTATGTAATGTATTTGATATTCCTATTTTAGCAGGACAGGCGACATTTTCTTGCACATAACTTGGTCAGTAATGAAAAACAGGACTGCCAAGAAATTATTCCTTCAGGAACCATGTTTTATTTTAAAAAGTGCACAGAGAAAGCAAGCAAAAACTGCTAAGAAGTCTGAAGGTTAAACAATTATTCTGTCTGAAATTTCTGACTGATATTAAACATCAGATTTTAGAGGAAAACAGGACTGCAGATGTCATTTGAAGCCGATTTTAGAAAGCCAGCCTTAAAATAGAGTTGTTCCTGGGCACTTCCACAAGGATTTTGTGCATTCAGAAAGTTGAATTTTTTAGAGAAATCATATGGGTCATTGCTTACCTGAATTTATGTATGCTCTCTTGTAAAACTGAGAGACTAAATCTCTCCTAAGAGGGTAGCCTCCCTTTCTCCCAACCCCCAAACCACTAAGGGCTGAATTCCTCTGTAACAAAAGACCAGTGTAAAATGTGACTGACTTTGAAGTAGGTACTTTACCTTGTATTTAAAATTCATGTTTCACGAGCACTGAAGGCCAGACACCAGGTGTGTTTAGACTGTGTGGTGGTTTAACCCCAGCCACCAGCTAAGCCCCATGCAGCCGCTTACTCATGTCCCCCCACCCAGTGGGATGGGGGAGAGAATTGGGGAAAAAAGTAAAACTCGTGGGTTGAGATAATAACAATTTAATAAAACAGAAAGGGAGAAACTAATAATGATGATAATAATAATAAAGTGACAATAGTAATACTAAAAGGATTGGAATGTACAAAACAAGTGACGCACAATGAAATTGCTCATCACTTGCTGACCGATGCCCAGTTAGTTAGTTCCCGAGCAGCGATCCCCCCAGGCCAACTCCCCCCAGTTTATATACTGGGCACGATGTCACACGGTATGGAATATCCCTTTGGCCAGTTTGGATCAGCTGCCCTGGCTGTGTCCCCTCCCAACTCCTCGTGCCCCTCCAGCCTTCTTGTTGGCTGGGCATGAGAAGCTGAAAAACCCTTGACTTGGTATAAACGCTACTTGGCAACAACTGAAAACATCAGTGTGTTATCAACATTCTTCTCATACTGAACCCAAACCACAGCACTATACCAGGTACTAGAAAGAAAATTAACTCTATCCCAGCCACAACCAGGACAGACTGGTACACTGCTGTAGCTTTGTTGAGTAACTACCATACTGAAAGATGCTCTACGAGAAATGAAAGTCGTTAGTCTTGAAAACAGGGTCAGTGAAAGAAGTTAACACCAACAGCAAACATTTATGGGAGACAGGCATCTTTTCATTGACCATGGGCAGCTGCATTCCAGACAGCAAAATAAACAGTGAACTGTGTTAGTGCTCGGTGTGTTCCTGGATAAGACTGACTCTGTTGCTAGTATATATTGATTTAAATCTAGAGGGTGCTGAGGAAGGAAAAAACCAGCCAGGACTGATGAGAAGACTATTTTAGAACTTGTTATGAATAAATCAGTAACATAATTTTATTCCTACCTGAATGACTGATAATTGCTATTTTTTCCCCAAAACTCTCATACTATCAATATGCAGACACATTATGCATATGCTCTTCTTCTGGATAAATATTACCATTTCTCAGCTTGTTCACATTTCTGGGTAATCAGCATAGCCTTTAATCCCTGTCTAAAGAGTAGAAGATGACTTGTGCATAGGTCTTTTCAAAAACCAAAACTGGGCTGAGTAGATTTTAAAATTTTTAAATATGGTCTCAATGTTATTTTCCCATATGTAAACAACTCCTGAAGTTGCTAGGGGTTGTTTCACAGTTGGGAATGAATTTGGTCTCTGCAATTGCCAATAGGTGAGTAATGGCTTCGTGACATAAACCATCCCTATAAATATGTTGCCTGTACTGTAAAGATGTCTGGAAGTCTTCTGCAAAGCACTAGATATTCCTGTTCTCCTAGAAAAGCCTGTAAAAGAGGTTTCTCATTTCAAAACAATTACTATCTTGCAAAATATGGCTTCTAAAGAGAATATCCTTATGAAATTTTATATATAAACTGTGTATTGATTCATTTGCAGGCTAGCATAAGGGATAAGAGAAAACCTGGTTTTCCTTTCTGTTGAGCAAATCATCTCAAGATGACATGGATTACTTAACAGAAAACAATCCTTTTTTGCCTGATTGTGTAAATGTGAATCAGGCAAAGAATTGAGCTTTGCTTTTCATTTACTTAGAAGAAAGCTGATCATTGTGTTACGGATTTTTGTGACCTATTTTTTGTCAATGTTGAAAAATAAGTGCTGCCTGGCGTCAGTCCTTCTGAGAAATGATGTGATCACAGCTGGTGTTAGTAATGGAAGGGAAGCAGAAGCGTAGTGCATGTCAGTAGTGTATTGATCTTATAGTATCATTGCTTGAATTGTGTTGAAAGTAGGATTTTTAATATTTTCAGTGGATGCGGAGTTAACTTTTTTCCAGATTTGGGTGGAATAAATGGGCACTCTGGATGGACAGCTGTATTTCGTATGTGAGGGGAGGAATGGTTTATAACTGGTGCTTTTACTGCTGACGAGAACTGAAGTAGAAGGTTTCATATGATTAAACCTAGGCAAGTTGATGTCATATTTTCTGTATGGTCTGCAGGGTACTTAAAAGTAATGTGCCACATAATACTCCCTGTTTTTTATAACTCTTAATTACTAGGTAAAAAATATCCATTGCTTAAATGTTCAGTATGTTTTAGGTGTTTACATAGCATAACCGCATGAGTTTTTTATGAAATTTTGGCAGCCATTTTTTCTCCAAAATAAGTTTTTTCTGAGTCTTGAATGTGTAGAAGTTTCTGTTTCTGAAGCTTGTTCTGGTATGTTTGGTGGTGGTTGAGAAGGTTTGTTCCCCGTTTTGTACACTCCTGTAGGCTGATGGTCTGAAGCTGTTCCTGGCGAGCCGATATGGTACAGCTGGTGGCAGGTCTGTTACGTGTGTTTGATCATCTGTCTTGGACACAAGCTATCACCTTTCTCCCCGTATGTTTCCTCAGACCCTTCCCCTCCTGGGCAGCCTCCTGGGCCCTCCCACGTTTGAATTATTTCATAAACTCTTTAGTCTCATCTTTGAGAAGTCAAGAGTTTCATTTTGACGACAGGTTGAGTCTACCAGCAGGTTAGCAGTATCACCTAGTTCAGATTGTTCGAAGCAGTTTGAGGCTACTCTCTCCCTGTTTCCAACAAATCACTGGCCGTTGCGACATTGCCTACCAGTTTCTTAAATGGTCTTTGTTGTTGCTGTTCTTGAGCGAGAAGGCAGCCTCAGAGAAAGAGACAGACAGAGAAAGCAAGCCAGCCTTTATATTGTTTAGGCCTGAGAGGCTGTGTCTGATTTACTCTGTGGTGCGCCTCGTAGACCTGATACCCACGGTTGGATCCTGGCCGAACAGCATGTTTTGACGAGACCCGGGTGCGTATCGTTCTTTCCACATTGCCGTTTCCTATGGAGAGAAATCCAGACACATGGGGAAGGAGGGAGCTGCAGTGTGCTCTACCAGGACCGAAGGGTTTATCTCCCTCGGCACGGTGCAAAGGCTCTGGGTGCACATCTTTTCCACCCAGCACGGTGAGTTTCACATGGGTGTACGCTGTGTGTGCCCAGTAGCTGTTTTTCCAGATGGGCTGCTTGAGCTCTGTCTTCAGCGTTTGTATTGTAAACTGAGAAGTCACTTTCAGAAGTAGGAAATATTGCTTTCCTTCAGTAGAAGAGAGCACTGGAATGGGGAAAAAAACCTCATGTTTTGGAACATTCATAATGTTGGGGAGAAAGATGAAAGACAAGTGGAGAAAAGGTGTGGGGTTTTTTTGAAAAGTAAATAAATAAAGTAAAAGGCAAATGTAGAAAGAGGAGAGAACTTAAGTATTTTTAATTTTTGTGTCTTAGGATTTTCAGTAAAACAGCCACAGACTCTAGCCAGACAATCCTAGCTTTCACCTAAGAAGAGTAAATTTCTGGCCTTGATGACTGCAGACAGAAGAGCTAGGACAAAACAGGGTATAATCTGCATGCGAGTAAACCAGAAATCAGGGGGAAAGTAGTCTTTTTCTGTCTGAAGCAAAGCCAATCTGACAATTTCGTTGGCTTGATCTTTTTTTTTTTTTCCTGGGGTTTTTTTTTTGGTTTTTTTTTTTTTGACTGCTTAAAAAGCAGTACAGCAGTAAGAGATAAAGATTATCTTTGGTTTGGCAGCAGAAAGTTTTGTGTGAACAGTGCTGAGCCTGAAGATGCAAGGACACTTCAGTAATGTGCTTGGGAAAGGACAGTTTGGGAAATAATCAGGATGTCCAAAAAGAGCCTGATCTTTTGGTAAGAAAAAACACCCATCAAAACCCCCAACAGCTGGGACCATTTTCCCTTCTAACTCAAGTTTCATCCTCTTCCAGAGGTCTTTTTTCAAAGCACAGGCTTACTAAGTACACTAGTACAACTGCACTGCTACACAAAGAAAATTTAGTTGGATGGATGAAAGGCCCTACTTAATTCCCTGCCCTGCGAACGAGCAACCATACTACACCATTGGATTGTTCATCCTTCTCCCACCTTTCATAAACCAGTACAAAACATACAGCACTGCATCAAAAGGAGAATATTGTGGCATGCAGCCTGTTTAACCAAACTCCACAGTAGTTGGTGATTTGTCTTAACTTCCCAAGTAAATGAACACACAATTTTTCTTGATTGCCATAAGCTGTAGGTAAGACGTTGTCTCAGGAGGGGAAGTAAGAGGAATGTTTGCATCGCAATGAATTTGTTCTTGGCAGAGATGAATAGGGAGCTTGCTGGCAGAATGAGTAACACTGGATGCTGCATCTTAGTTCCTCAGTCCCGGAAGACATATATGGAAGACAGCAATCTGAAAATGAAGCATCAATAGAATTTTGCATTGCATTAGCACTCTTTGTTTGATTAAAATTACAGTAACATTTCATTGACGTGGACATCATGAGTTAAAATTGCTGTTAGAGAAGAGCATTGGTACTGGGATAGTAAGTGGAAGATTATTTTAGTATAGGGCTACTACAATCCCTTGATAATTATGTCAAGAAAGCATTTCACCAGTCTTGCACAACTTGATTCTTCTCGTGTATCAGTGGTAGCAGGCAGCTGCCCTAGTGTCAATAATACAAGCATTCACGGAGTCAGTGTAAATGAAGAAAAGAATCGGATCATCCGGAGGATCCTTTTCACTCCAGCGAGCACTGTGTCTTCTTTGAACAATACAGATGCATGGTAATATTCTTGCTGCCCTCACAAGAGGATTTCCCTGAAAAGGCCATTTTTGGGAGGTTGTCCACCAGCTTTCCTTGCACATGTTAGCATGGGACCTGCTACGGAAGAGGACTGAGGGCTTGGGGCTGAGTTTTATACCGCTGCTGCTGAATGTAAATATGCTGCTGAATTGGCAGCGTTTAGGAAGCTGATTTCCCCTGAGGAATGAGGATGGTCGCATTCAAGAAGGCGGAGTGGTGACCCTCAAGACCCTTTTGCTCCCCTCCTCCTGGCTCCTTTTCTGTTCATTCTTCAAGGCTCTTTAGCTCTCCAGGCATCTAGTCTTACAGTTTGTATGGAGGGGGTCTTTCTTCTGCACAGCTCCAACCACAGGTTTTAGTAGCGCTTCTGTTATTTTAATACTGCCATTCTGTTACTTAGGCCTGCTAGCTCTTTTGAACAGGGAAGTGCGTCAGAGAGAGGACAAAGTAGATGAGAAATGCTGCGGCAGTGTCATCTTGTCGCTGTTCTCATTTTTGTCTGGGAACAACTGGTAGATGGGGTCCTAGAGAAAGACAAGAAAGAGGAAAAGATGTTTGGATTTTGTTAAGCAGTAAGCCCAGCCAGTTCAAGGCCAAATTTTTGACTGATAGGACACTATAACACCTGTCTTAAGTAAGCCTTTGAAGAAGTAAATTACTGTGAAACCATTTAAATGAGAACAGGAAAGAAACCTTATTATGTGCTGCTGGTAACTAATCTTACTGTGATGTGACATTTCTCTGGAAGTACTTTTAATTGTGCCAAATGAGATGGCATTCTGAGAGCAGTGTCTTTGTTTATCCTTGCTTCGCAAATCTATAAATAAATAAATAAATGAGAAGAGGATTGAGAATGGTGTAAGGGAGAGAATGCTGAAGAGCTGTATTACTGTTCCTAGGGAATTTTAGCTACCTTTCCAACATTACTGCCTTATGTTAATTCTTCAGAGATGAAAGCAAATTTTTCTTCAAGATTTCAAGGGTTGGAGTATAAAGTGAAAATTCACCAATTAAAGTGTGATTTGAAAGTTCTTGTAAAAGAAGATTTCATAGAGGAAAACAAAAAGAATAAAAGCAGAATCTATGTTTGAGGCTTTTGTTTGATAAATATGCTAGCATTTCAAGAGACTATTATTACTGAGCAGAGATGTGGGTCGAGATTTAAAGTTGGCAGTTTAAATCAAAAAGCTATTTACTATCCCCATTAAAAAATAGTGACCATTGATTTACACATTTAATAAAATGAAAATAACTAACACATCAATTGGTAGTTAAGGAAACAGCCTTAAATCTGAGGCCATTTACTGGCAGTACATTAATTATTATTTTTCCATAACCTCCCCAGAGGATGGAATTAATGACACATCAGGAGGTGTGAAGCATTTTATGTCTAAGATCAGCGGACCTACTGGTTTGTCTAAGGCAAGCGCTTAAAGCAGCACATTTTAGTTTCTCCAAGGGAAGCCTTTAAAGGAACTATGCCATTAAAAAAAACCAACAAAGTTTTAAATTATGTTCTTAGTTTATTATTGATGTAATCAAATGGACTTAGTTTTGTAAACAATGGAATTTTTATTTGGAATTTCATTTCCTTATTTACTAAGATCAAAAGGAAAATTTGAAAGTCAGTTTGACTTTTGCTTGGTTTAATGGCTCATTTCAGAGTTTCTGGACAAACAAGGTCATATTGATAGAGTATTTCACCTTGAGAAGTCAAACAGATTTCTTTTAAGTTTGTTTCTATAGCATTAGTGGGCACTTGTCATAATTAACCTGTGGCTTTGCCACTGTGGGTTATGTACTCAACTATGCTTTGCTTAGCTTAGCTTCACTTAAGTCTTTTCTTAATATTGATGTGCTAGTTGTATACGTATCTGCTCTGTAAATCTGTAGCATGGGGTTTCCGATATGGAATTACTCATCTGGGAGTGAGACTAGCTCACACGATTGAGCAGGAGGAGCTTTTTGTTAGGAGTGAGAAACAAATGCAGCCGGAGGCCAGGAACCTCTGTGGAGCTCAGCTTGGGTGCAGAATTCTGCCCGCCCGGCGCTTGTTCATTTTTAAGCTTTTCTGCAATACAAGTCACTGAAAAGTGGGGAAGTGAAACGTTCCAAAATACTGGGTTTTTAGTAATTTTTATTTCATTAAATAGTGCTGTGAATATGTAGTGATATTTATTACCTTTTTCTAGCCTCATAATTGAATTATTATCACTCTTTGTCTTCTGTTTCTGGCCTTAATGGAAGGCTTTGGGTCCTGTTTAGGTTTCTTTTCCACTCTACTAGTGCATGCAGAGGTATCTCTGTTGCAGCATATTTAAGAGTAAGCATTTTTCATGTGATAATTCTTCTGCCTGGTGCTGACAGCTGCATAGCTCTGATAGGTTTGTGAGGAAAGCACTCGAGAACTTTGAACTGGCTTACTTAGAAATGAGTTCAAACATTAGCAGAGCTATAGAGTCTTGTGAGTGTGTATTTGCACATTTGATTATAAATGAGAACAATTACATATAAATGACGTCAGAAGGTGTTTTTTTTTTTTTTTTTTACAAGTGGCAAGCTGACAGTAACCAAAACTCAGAAGGTACACCACGTAACGGAGCGGTCTGGGGAAGCGTACAGGGCATACATGGCAGGGGTTGGGAGTGGGGGCTGCGGGGTGCCCGCTGCTGCTCACAGCGGGCTCCACGCAGCTCCGGCAGCAGCGCGAGCACCCTGTCGTGTGCCGGCTGAGCACCCTGTCGTGTGACGTGTGTGTGCCGGCCGAGCACCCTGTCGTGTGACGTGCGTGTGCCGGCCGCCGGAGCGACCGCTGCGGCCGGGGGGAGAGGCGGGCAGGGAGATGCTCCTGGGGAGACACGGGGAAGGGAGAGGCTGCCGCTGGGACACGCGGCTGGAGGCGTCCCCCTGGGAGGAGGCACTCCATCCAAAACGGGCACCCTGCGGAAGAGACCGCGGCCGTGGGTGACCCGCGCCGGGGCACGGACACCTCCGAGGGACAGTGGCCATGGGTGGCCCACGCCGGAGCGGTGCTGGCTTGGTTGTTCGTGTTCTTTTTTCTCTCCAGTAATGAAAGCGGTGATCAGAAGTTGGTGTCAGCTGGCAATGAATTGAGTAAAAATCTCACAAGTTGAGGCCTTTTTGCCTGCAACAAACAGTTAGAAAGAAGAGCTTATAAACATAGGTAGCTCAGGTCCAGCATGCTGCCACTGAAAGCACATACATTTCTCTTTGCATTTACGATATCATGGTCTGGTAACGTTACAGCTGTTTCCCAGTTACCAGCTTCCTTCTTCCCTTTTCTGCAAATTATTTCACCTTCTTGGCTTGGGTCTGTGGGTTTTCCCTTTGTTTTTAAGGCAGAGTTAACCATTTCTAGTATTCACCTTTGTGCTGCTGCCAGTCGGTCAAAACCCCCAATTCCCCCCCAAACCAAACAGTGGGTGGAAGAGGCAAAGACTTGACGTCATCACAAAGGAAGGGCAGCACCCGGGAAGAGGGATGCCTGGCTGCTTTGGAGGCTTGGGATCTTGTCTGTCTGTGTAATTATTTTTTATGACAGTAGCAGGCATTTGGGAGTAGAGGGTAGTGCATTTGGGAACAGAGAGTAGTGTTTTTACACTGAACATCATATTCCTTCATACTCTCACGCTGAAAATGCAGAGGCATTTTTTTTATACATAGAATAACATACCCAGGCTAAAATTAGTTACTTAGTACCCTTTGAAAAGGGAGATTCCTGTTTTTTTATTACAACTCAGAACCTGTGTCTATCCCTGGCAGGATCAAATGTGTTGAACCTTTGAACTGTGACAGTAGATGTTGATAACCCATCTTAGGCAGCTGCGTAAGAGCTGTAAAACCTACCAGTTCTTCTCCACTTAAAACTTCCACTTTTGACAGGATATGCAGAGCTCTGTCAAATATCTTTAAGATATTTTTCTACAGAGCACGTGGACTATTGCAAGACAGATGAAATTTTTTAACATTGTTAGTTCCCTGAGTAATGCAGAGGTTGTCTCGATCAAGGGGGAGCACTGGAGGCATTTACAGCTCTGCGGGCTGCCTGTCAGGCTTCACATAGAAATGGTACTGCTGCTCCTCAGTCTCTTGGCAGATCATCAGTGATTCTTTTGGTTAGGTGAAACTTGAATGTTTGGTTCAGTAAGTGTTTCCAGAGTGAAATGGGAAGGAGTGTGAGGAGAGAAGACAGAATATAAAGCATAATGAAGATGATCGGTTCTGCAGAAACCGATGTACTGTTTAATTTATTCCAGTGCCTAATCCTAAGTATATGAATAAGTCAGTGGGCCTAAGGAGAAAGTATGGGAGAAGGGTAAGTGGATTTAAGAAGAAAACGCCACAATATATTGCAAAAGAAAAGCATTGTTGATAAATTACACTCTAGCTAATGGATGCTGTGATTTCTCATTCATTTTAGACATATAACATCATTTTCTTCCATCTGATAACATTTTAACTTAAATGTTTTGACCTCCACTCCTCTACTTATTTGCATTCTGAAGTTTTTTGGGGGTTGTGCCTCTCCTTGCTTCAATTTCACCTTTTTTATGATTTCTCCAAGATTTTTTTTTAGCTATTGCTCAGCTACTGAAATGAGTTAAATGAGCATACTAAAATATGCAAAGTCAATAAAATATAAAAATGAACAAGTTTACCAATGTTAGTTTGACTGCCTGAATCCAAATCTGTTCCTAACTTACCAAACCTGATTCTGGTCTCATACTATTGCATATCAAAAATAACTCCCCTGCTACCAACTTAGCATAAGCAGGTAAGCGAGAACAGAATTAAGCCTGTACTTTTTCCCTCTCCAACAAGATTTTCTGTTCTGCAGTTTGTGTAAAAGTAAATCATGGAATAAAAGGCATTATTATTTCATGAACAGTGACACATATAGTATCTAAAATGTCTGACTGTCATTTTGAGATAAGTCAAGCTTGTAGAACAGCTTGACTATAAAGTTTCAAAGGGCATGAGAGATTTGACTTTTCATGCGTGAGGATGGAAGGGGACTTTGAACTCTTGTATTCTCAACATTTCCTAGTCTTATTCAATCCCACCTGCATTAAATTGTATCTTTTTTTCCCCATTATGTAGTATGGAAACATCTGTCAGAGTGTGGCAGCAACAGAAGAATGGTGCCTTTTTTTTCCCTTTCCGTGGGATGTGTGCTGTGATAAGAGTCAAGCTACTTTACTCTTTTCTTTATATTTGATAAAGATACACTGACTCTGGAGGGCATAGTTTTTGTATCTTTATAGAAAACAAACAAACAAACAAGCTGTCATGTTTATAACACTTAAAAAGAGGAAGGAAATTACTGAGAAAGTACATTGTTTCTATAATTTTACATGACAGTGAGGGAAAGCTGACGTATTCCAGTAACATTGATAGGAGTGAAAGGAATCGGCAAATGTAATCCTTTAGGTCATGGATCTCCAGGATGCAATCTGAGGGAAAATCCTTGCATACATCTGTAGTAGTATCACTGGACATTGTACTGTTAGGCTTTGGTGCCAGGGGCCGGAGGGTTTTCCTACTCTAAGAATTTGTGTGTTGCGTTTTAATAGATAACATATTCTGTCATATGAAGATGTAAATGAAAATGCCCTCATCCGGAAAAGAAGCATTTGCATGGCTTTTATATACACTAAAAATGTCTCGGGAATAAAAATTATAATGTCTGTGGTAAAAAGAAAATTATAATTGGAATAATGATAATTTCACCTAGAAATAGATGAGGGGATACATAAATTCTCTTTTTATTCAACTTCAGTACTGTGATGACAAACATTGCCTGCCTTGCAAATGTAGTTAGCTGTCTCCTGTGAGAGCTGTTTTTTAGAGAAGCAATGATTATAAAAGGTGCCACTGAAAGCCCCGCTTTTTATAGTGGTCTGTTTTGCAGTTTTAATCCTGTCATCTTTAATTCATACTTCTTTCCATTTGTAGCTAAAGCTTTCACTAAACTGTTCCTTTAGGAAAAAGCTGCTTGCAGAGGTGGAGTGGATGCAGAATAATGCTGAGATTTGTCCATTAGTACCTCAGAGTGTAGAAAATTGCATCTCAGAGCTGTGGAGTTCTGTTTCAGATTTCTCCTGTCATATTGGTGAAATAATTACAGTGTCTGTAAGATGTGTATAATTAGATGTTGTAATGGGAGTTCAGAAGTACTTTTATGAATGTTTAGAAGTATGAGTATGGGAATGCTGGAGTCTTGTGATACCTGATTTTCTCTCCCTTTCCCCTCCTTGGTAAGTACTGGCATACCGCTTTCAGATGCAGTTAGGGTGTACTGGCACACACTGGCTTATTTCAGGCACTGATAATATTTATCTACCTGTCTGTGACTCCTCGGAGCTTACCAATTGCTAAATCATGTTCCTGACATAGTTACATTGCACCTTAAAATATAGTAGCATCTGTAAAATTCGGAGATACGTAACTATCAACGGATTTGAACAGCCAGTGTATTAGAATTAGTTGGTCTGTGTCACCCGCTTGGCATTTTGGTGCAGCTATATTGCTGTCGTTGACATCCTGAGCATGGATGGAAAAAAGAGCAGATGTGAATTATGATTCCTGATGCAAGGGAATAGATTAAATCAACTGAATTATCTTCATAGGTGCTCCAAGCTTGCTGGAAGACTCTTGGAGGTAAAGCTGTTGCTCATGTGTTTCTAAAGTCATTGGTCTGTGCTTATCATCAGAAGACATCTCTTCCATACAAACTCCTGCTGACCCAGTTTCCAAGCATTTTATCTAGCTTGACACTTATTTTTTACATTCTCTGGAGCTGTACTGAGAACTGTGAGAAGATGATTTCAGTATCTCATTTTTAAAGATTACTGCTTTGGCAGGGATAGTATTTGCCAGTTACCTACCAATCACCTGTAATACAATCTGGGTTAAAATAATTGGAAAATAAGCAATTCGTTTACAAAATAGGAACATAGAAGGCTAAACAGTTGCAAATGTTTTTGAGGTGGGATACAACAAGTAAAGGAAGATCACACTTAGGTTTAGTGATCCTTAGATCAACTTCAAGGCTTCTCTCATTCTGTCTGGTTGTTTGCAGCATCCATCTAATCAGGTGGCTGGGCATCACGTTCATATGTGCAGGAAACCTGTTCTTAGGCAAACTCTACGTTTTTATTCATGGAACAGAAATTTGATCCAGACGTGTGTGTTTCCTTTACACCCAATCAGGCCTGTGGTTCTGTTCAGATTCACATCATCATCCATTTCTCCTTTCTTGCCTGGATAAAGCTGTTCCCACCTGATGGCGGAGATAGTTATTTAAGTCCCCTCTTGCTGGGCTGTTGAAAGACCCGGTGCTGTGTTAAATTATTAACCTACAAACTGCCAGCCTAATGTGAGGTGAAGCACTCTCCTTCACTGGTCAGGGCAGTGTTCGTGCTCCGTGTATAGTCTTTTCACTCTTCGAATCTTACGTTCTACGTTACAGCTGTAGCTTGTCGGTCTTGCTTTATCCCGTCATTTAAGTGGCATTAATACCAGCGCCTTACCGGTTTAGATCAGGCACAGCGATAATCAGTTGCTTTGCTGTGGCTGACTTTAACCTGCCAGCACAGCGGTGGGAGGCAGTTGGCACGTGTGAGAGACCGAGAGAGGGAACGTCTCAAACGTCGTGGAGGGGCAGGTTCTGCCCTGGGACGGAGGAGCCGCGGGGGCGAAGCAGCGGCTCGGCCCAGGCCGTCAGCAGTGGGACGGACGCGCAGCTCCGTCTCCGGGCACACTGAGCGGGGCAGCTCGCCGTGCATGGCCGGAGATCAGACAGCAGCCGTGTCTGCAGGGAGGGAGAAGGGACTCCCCAAACGGCCCCCAAAGCCCACCCGCCCGTTTCCCAAAGGTTCTGCAAGCGCAAGCCACGCGTGATGCCTCGTTAGCCTCGTGAGTTCGAGCGCCTGCCCGAAGGAGGGGCAAGGATGGTAAAAGGGCACAAACCGAAGCCCCAGGGGCGCGAGCCCGCCGGAACGGGACCCATCGGCTGACTGGAGCAACGCTGGACCCAGGACCGGTGGCATCTTTCTCTTTTCCTCTGTCTCTCTCCTTTTCCATAATCCCCACACCTCATCCCTTCGAGCACAAACCGCTGGCCAAGCCTGGGACCAGTATTGGATGCAGCTGCCCCCGGGCTCCTCTCTGAGGAGGATCCCAGAAAGCGAGGGGGTCTGCTCAGACCCTCCTGGCCCAGTGGGAGGGGTCTCCTCATTCCCTGAATTGATGGTTTTGGTTACCGCGGGTTACACGGGTCACTGAGGTAGTTCCATCCCAATTCCTGGTGTGAGAAACCGCGGCACCTGCTGTTACACCTCCCGAGTTCAGTTTGCTTCTGCCACGAATAAAATGTTGAACTGATGGTTTGGTGTTGGTTCACCTTAATTTAGCCCGAGGGAGTTGTGAATTCAACACGACTCCCTGGTCTGTCCAGCCCGGGTCGTGACAGCATGCTAGTGGGTAGAAGCAAAAATATATCCTGTGGCTCCCAAGTACTTCCTTTTTTTTTTTTTTTCCCATCTGAGAAAACACAAAGAAAAACAGAGGAAGCATTTCCCCCTGATCTGAATTAAGCTTGCTTTCTTTGTGCTGGGTGTTGTAAGGTCCTTCCGTACTGCTGATCAGGCAGCTGAATCCATTCAGGGAGAAGGAATGAGGCCCCTTAGTTGGCATAAGAATATACGTTGGCATAGATTTGTTGGTGATAGTAGTGTGTTAGTCCTCTGGATAGGCTGCCTGGGAAAGAAATGCAGGTTGCAGGACCTATGTTTGGTTTAAACTTTAGTTTATTTCTCTGGCTTATTTAAAAGCTCGGGCCTTTGAATTGACTGCAGGAATAGCTTTTTTCACTTCAGCTGTCAGGGAGGTGGTGTGAAGTCCAGCTGCTTCTGAAGTGCATGGCATATTTTTTTCATTTATTTTGTTAGTACTAAATCAGGTCAGCAGTGACTTTGGATTTGACATAGAGCGCTCATTTGCAGTTGGCCAGTCTTCTGAGAAATATATTGAGAATATCATCTTAGGACTGTATTCTTCTTCCACAAGCCATGCATGGTTTCAAATTGGTTTCTATAGTATGAGCCACAAACACCTAGGAGGAGATAGCATTTAGCCATATCTGTTGATGTGCATGTCTGTGTGTTTCCATCTATTTCTGTGCATGTGAACAATCAGATAGCAAAAAAAGAGAGCCGATCACTACTGTATTGTTGTAATAACTGCGAGGAGCACAGTTGTATATCACGCTTCTTTTGGAGTGTCTCTTTTGTCATTGCACTCCCAACAGTATCTGGAAATTCTTGCCTTTATTTTCCAGCTATTTTTTCATGGGCGAAGTTGTGCAATTCCATTGAGTGAGACTGTGGCATAATTTACGCAGAATGTGACCATTTATTTTTTAACATTCTGTGACTCTTCTAATTTTGGCAGTTATTTTCTTCCAGTTGTATCTATTAAGATCAGGAACTTGACTGGATTTGGGTGTCTGGCTTTGATAGTGATTTGGGATTGGGTATGTCAAAAAGAGATGAAAAGTATTCCTCTCATTTTGGGGGAATTGCCTTGTTCTGTTCACTTGCAAAATTGAACATCGTTATTGATAATACAAATGTTATTTTTTACTATAAGAAAAAAAAAAACTAGAGAACAGTTCAGGTTTTTATGTTATATTTCTCTGTTTAAAGCTTTTCTTTTAACTTATCACTGTATAAAAGCACATACAGTTTTGGTAGACAACAATAAATTAATTCAAGATTTATGCCAATTATATGAAGTAATTTGAACTTTATCTATCTTTGAAACCAGCCAGGAGGTTGGACTGGATGACCTCCAGAGGTCCCTTCCAACCTAAATTACTCTATGATTCTATTAAATGGAGAAACATGCCAAACATTTCATTGTTTAATTCAGATAAATTTTCCTGTGATGTGTGTGGTATACACTACCTAGACACATTTCGCTGTAAAAAGGTGCTATCCTGATTCCTGGAAAGTTGTGACATGTTTTCTGGGATGTTGAGTATACTGTGACTTCTTTTGGGGACCCAAACTTCCATACAAATTGTTCCACTGAAAACTCTTGAGGAGAAAAAGCTTTGTGGTGTGAAAGGTGTGAAAAGGAAGGTGTGAAACAAAATAACGCAATCTTTTCAGCAAGCAATGGCTGGAACCTTCTGCAAAATCACATGTAAATTAATTGTTGACTAATTTTAATATTTGCAATGCAGTGATACATGAAACCCCATGCTTGTTAAAACAGACTGGAGTAACTTTTTCTCTATATTTATCCTGCTGGGATTAATTTAGTCTACCACATTTAACTAATCCTACAGCTACATAATGAATCTCTTTGTAATTGGAAGATAGCTACAATTAAGAGTTGCACATGAAATCAGATCACTCCATGAGTATCTGGGCCTACATTATTCATTGAATCAATAAACACTTTATAAAAATAATTACAATATTTAGAATGTGAAGGACTCTGCATTTAAAATCAGGATTATTAAGATCAACCAGCCTAAGGATATGCTCCACTGCTGCTCTCTATTGCAGAATTACTTTAAATTTTACATAATATTATTTTAAATACAGATGTTACATTAAAGTAATACCAGTTTATAATTGTTTACTTATATACTGAAATGACTGGGATTATATTTTTCGTTTCCATAACAAAGTATGTGTGTGTGAGAAATTGATCTGAGAATTTCTCAGTAACAAAGACATTATCTGTACTGTCATTTTAAATTTATTTTCACATCGCTATACTCACAATTCCAAAAGAAATCCACAAAAATCTCTGGAGAACAAACCTCAGCTGCATTATGACAACCAGGTCTGGATTTAGGAGGAAAAGCAGCTCCTTGTGAAGAACCTGGGCTGAGAAAAGCATTTGACCTTGAACAGTACAAAGGCAGGCGATGAGAGAAGTTTGGGATGACTGTGCAAATGGTGAATCTGCTTGGCTGTCAGGTTAAATTCAAGCCTTAATATAATTTCTGTGTAACTTCTCTCCAGTTCAATCTTTCTTCTTTCAGTCTTTATGTAAAAAAAGCCAAACCCCTGACAGACCTTCTCAAGTGAAGGCCTACCTATGTTACCAAAACAGGTTGAATTTCTATGAATTACCATGAAATTATTTTACCCACATCTTTTTCTTGAATTGCAATTGAAATTAAATCCCTATAAGAGAATGAACAGCTTTGAACTGTATCCATGACTCTAGTAGGGATTAGTGTTCCTAAAAAAGACTTTGAAAAATGAGGCAGTGAGAAATAAATGTATGAATGCCCTCTCCCTCTTTCTGTTTTGCTTGGGGGAGTGTTATGATAAAATACATGCAATTTTTACATGTCAAAAATGGAAAAGAGATGATGGTGATGATGATGATGATTATTATTACTAGGTTTGGTACACATGTCCATTCTTACATTAATGTTCAACCTTTGCATCTCACACCTTTTTTGCCCTGCCAAAAGCTTTGTCTGGAGTGAAAGGAGAAAGGAAGCCTGGACTGCCTCCTTCACAACAGCACTGCTTTCCTCGTAAGGAAGCAGTGTCCAGGTTGCTAGCAATGTTGCTCCCCAGTGTTCCTGTAAAGGCTGTAGTCCCAGTGGCTACCAAAACCTGACCACTTTCTGAAGTTGGAAATCACTTTGTGCTTTTCAGAATTTGAGGGGAAAGACAGTGCTGCGTAAAGGATGTTGGGACGAGATCCCGTGCACAAAGATCCATTGGCAGGGTTTGTAGTTGGTGGCGTGCGTTGACTCTAGTGGTGAAGAAACACAAACAGAATAGGAGAGGGAGAGAAAAGGGGAAGGACAAACTCTCCCCAGTGGCCAGCTGGGAGGAGAAGGATCAGGGGGACCCCAGATGAGCATCTTTCCCTGTGCATCCTCTCTAGTGCAGTGGGTGGTTCTCCCGGGAATACTTTTCCCATAGTGACTATATGGCTTTCTTCAGGACCTGCTCAGACTCCCACATTGTGCCTGCATGTGATGCTGTTAGTGCTGACTGGAGCACGCTTATGTCAGGGGTGGGTGCTGCGTGCTGCTTGGCCGTTAACCTCTCTGCATGCTTATTATTTGGGTCCCCTAACGTAAACCAAAACCCACAACTGAAGAGGGGAAAGGGGAAAAAAGAGGTGATACCATGCCAGTGGCAATCCTTTCCCCTGAGAACCCACCAGAGCAACACTGTTTGGGTTGGCGTGTGGAGGTCCATGGGCACAACAGCCAGGGTTGCGAATAGAAAGCTCTGAGCAATACGAAAGGCTGAGGTCCCAAAGGCACTGTGCAACAACTAAAGTGGCAGTCTCACCCTGTATTAAAGTCTTTGGAAATGTATTAGCAGGTGATTGGAAGACCTTTGGGGAAGGCAAGTGTTGCAGGGGAATAACACAGATTTTTGAGTAAGTGCTACAAAACCTGTCTTAGCGTCATGACAATTAAATGCTATGAATTTTTCCTTGGTTTTTTCCCTCAAAGTTTAGATTATCTTAACATGGTTTTGTCCACTCTTCTGACATCACACACTTCTAGGCATGTTGTTGCTGTGATTAATAAAATTTTCCAAGGAGGTGTTATGTCCTATTTTGGCAGCTCTCCTAAAGAAGAAATCTGTTTCCTTCCTTTCTATTAACATTATGCTATTACCACTCTGCACACAGTCACAGTATTTCATGGCAGTTGAGAGGCTCCTTTCCTTGGCAATTTCTTGTGTTTCTTCTCTGGTTTGCCCAAAAATACACGCTTAGGAAAAAACATGATTTGCAAAAAACCCATCCATTCAGGTTATCAGCTTTCTGTAAGTGGAGTCATACTGCTCAGTCATTTCCATTTACCACGTCTTTCCTTTGCAGCAGATTCTGTCTTGAGCTGCTAAACGACACTATTGATCTGTGCAAAGGAAATCCACGTTTCCTTTGTTCAAGCTCTTCGCTGTTCTAATTTTTTCTGCTAGATATACCCCAACCATGACCCTTTATCAGCCTTCTGGTTATTTTCCCCTTATTCTGACACCTGCCACAGCAAATGTCAGCTCACCAGGGCTGTCGTCCTTTGCTGACCCTTGCACGTCTCAAGGAAAGGAGGGCCCTGCTCTCTCGGGGCAGTGACTGCTCTTCTCAGCATTACCCTCTGCATACTCCTGCTTGGTAGTGGATAAGGTCCAGAAGAGGCATGCCCTCCTGCCCTGGGAAGTTGCTGCATTAGCGGGTGCCGTACCCTGGGTACTTGTTGCTCTGAAACATCTCGTGCACCTCAGCACGCAGAGGTGCAGTTACTCTGCTGAGCTGCACTACTGTTTTGCTTCTTGCCATGACCTCTCCTTTTCCCTTCTTCACTTTCAGACACTGCTTTTGGTAGGTTCTCTGATAACCGCGAACACAGAAGATTTCCAGGGCTTCTCGATGTGTTGTTAAGGCTACTCTGATGGCTGCAAAGTTCCCGTGGGTCAGTGTGTCCGGGCATAGGTCTGTCAGGGCTTAGACCTCCTCAGGGTTTTGGGTGGTACTTCGCTGGACCTGGTCATGCGATCATGCCCTGGGCTACATTAGGAAGAGCCATGCCAGCAGGTCGAGGGAGGTGATCCTTCCCCACTACTCAGCACTGGTGATGCCAAATCTGGAGTGCTGGGTCCAGTCCTGGGCTCCCCAGTACAAGAGAAATACGGATTTACTGGAGCGAGTCCGGTGAAGAGCCACAAAGATGACTGAGGGACTGGAACGTCTTTCATTTGAAGAAAGGCTGAGCGAGCTGGGGCTGTTCAGCCTGGAGAAGAGAAAGCTGAGGGGGGATGTTACCAACATGGGGGTTTGTTCTTTGGATTTTTTTTTAAGATGGGGAGAAAAGAGTTGCATGAGCTATTCAAGAAATGTGCACACCATGGATTCATACAATGTCAACGTGATGCTTGATTCTCTATTCTTTTCCTAATAATTGCTGCCCTTTTACTTGCCTTTTCAACCACTGCTATCATTTGTTTTTTCAAAGAGCTGCTCACAGTGACTCCTCTATCTTTTTCTGAGGTTGTAGTAACTTAAGGTGAAGCCTGCTTTTGTAAGTGTTCAGTTAAAGTTGTTTTTCCCATGCCTGCTATTTTGCATTTATCATGTTGGATTTCATCTGCTATTTTATGGCCCAGTCACAGTAGTGTGAGGCACTTCAACTTTTCCCATGTGGTGTTGCTTTTGAATACCTTGAATAGTATTAAAAACCCATCAAACATTGCCGCATCACTATTCTGCTCCTTTTTACAAGACAATTAGGAAGACATTGAATAAATTCTCTGAGTCCTCCAATACAGTCCCTTCAGTGTAAAAGTTGACCATTTGTTTGCTGTTTTTCACTTCCTATTCTTACCTTTTACCAACCTAATTTGCCTCCAGTTCTCTGGAACTGTCCCAGTGTTTGGGAGGTACTGAAAATCAATGTAGATAATCCAGAACTCTTATAAGATGCTTGAGCATAGTTTATTGGACCTGCTGTTTCAAAAATCTCAACATTAGTGTCTGTGGCTTTATATACTCATGAATTACTATTTTGGAACAGAAAACTGTACAGCAATTATTCTGTACCATAATGTAAATATATCATTTAGCTTTTTCCTTAATAGAGAGCAGACATTTTTATTTGATGGTTCTGCTTTTCTATTATTATAATTAACAGTTTTACATTCTCTTATAATAGTTGATCAAATTTACTGTTAGACTTCTTTCATGCCTAACATGCAGAAAAACCTCCTTAGATCTCCTGAAATGTAGTGTATTCATCTTCTGCCCTTACTAACTTATTATAATTCTAATTTAAACTAATTGCTGTCATTGCTTATATTTTCTGTGTATGTGCAAGCATGCATATTTTAACATGGACTTTCACCAGGTTAGGTTTTTATGCAATTTATGCTTCTTTCGCAGTTGTGTATGTTTCTTCATTTTTAGGGCAACTTTGAAAATGTTTTCAATGTATGGTTTTACTGGACTCCTCCTAAATTTGAGGCACAAGTGCTTGAGTGTTGCAAAATTACCTCCTTAATAGTCTGAGTGAAATTATTTTTTATTACTTTGGACTTCAGTCTGTTTACATATGCTGTATAATGATTTGGATCTCTTTTGATTTTCTGCTCTTAAAATGCATTAGTTTAACTGCAGTGTATTTTAGAATTGTGTGGTATTGTTCTGAAGAGGATGCAGCATGGTCTTAGTCAGAGTTAAATATGTCTGGTTTTACTTTTACAGCGGCATGAGAAGACGAGGCTTTTGTTTTAGCAATGTGCTCTAATCCCTTTCCCACTGGCCTTAGATTAAAAAACAAAAAAAACCAAGAAAAAATATTAAGGTAGCATTAAAGAGGGTATCAGCTATCCCTTTTAGAGAAAATGCTAGCTGTGATGATCAGGAATTATTACTGCTGTTGTAGGTTTCTGATCTTAATATTTACGGGCAAAACACAGGAGGGAAGAATAACAAGGATGAATGATGTATTCTCTGATGCTTTTCACTTGTCTCATCACTGAAAAAAACAAAGGTATAGCTTATTGTCATCTTGTCCAGTTAGAGACTCAAATCAGTGCAAACGCACGCCATTGTTGGGCTATATAGTGCTTTATGAAGTTCCCTTTCTGCTTGCAGGGACCTGTCAGCGTTGTAACAGAACAAATCTGTCTTCTTGACTAATTGGACTATACTGTGGTTGAAACGAGGGTGACAAGATACAGGGGAAGGAGGAGAATTAAGTGAGGAAGAGAAGGATAGTACAAATGGGCATTGGAGAGTGAACCAAATTCTTTCTTTTCCAAGTGTGTTCAGGAATACTCTCAAAGCTGCTGGAGATGATGGTTGCTCAGTCCCCTCTTTCTGTCGCAGGAAGGACCAAAAATTGTTTTGGATTGTTGGATCACTGCTGATGGTCCTTGGGTCACTCCTAGGGTTAGATCCCATACCCCTCTTACTGATCCCATTCAGTGAAAGGAAAGGTTCTGTGACAGAAAGCAATCACACAGTAGTCAGCATGCAATCAGATTATATCTTGATTATTCCAAATGTGAATTTTCCTTCCTTTTCTGGAGTTTTTCATCTTACTGTCATATTAATCTGTGACTTCAGCAGCACATTTGAAGGTCCCTTATTGCACAGTTATTTTAAAATACCTGTTTTCCTGCAGCCAACTTACTTTTATTCTATCCTATTTTGCTAACAGTTGTGGTTAATTTTTTGGCAGAGGCTGTAATGACTGTTTGTTTCCTGATGACATTTAAATGCAGACCTCTGCATGAAAGAAAGGGATTATTAGTATGAGTTCTCCATGACGAAGAACAAGGCATGATTTACATGGTTGTTTACTACCTGTATGATAATTATTGGAAAATAGAAGTTTATATTTGGTAAAAATGCATGAAATAATAATTTATTGTGGACATATTTTTGTGGAGTAAATCACAAGCAAAATCTTCATTGTTGGTTTTGTTCTTGAGGTTTATGATATACCCAACAGTTGAGAAACATTGGTTTTATATGAATTAAAACTTAGCTTCTTATATATTTTATCCTGTTGCTGCTGAAAATTGAACTTTCCTCTCACAGTTCCCTTCCAACTACCAGATGGTTCTACAGTGGTTTCTGTTCATAGTCTCCTTGGACTTTCAGTTCTTGGTCTGAATTCCCTTGCTTTATTTTAAAGTCAGGGAGGTTACTGTGTCGTAACTCCTTTTCTCTTCTCTCTTTTCTCTTTCCTCTCTTTTCTCTCTTCTCTTTTATCTTTTTCTTTTTCTGTTTCTTTTTCTGTTTCTGTTTCTTTTTCTGTTTCTGTTTCTTTTTCTGTTTCTGTTTCTTTTTCTGTTTCTTTTTCTGTTTCTGTTTCTTTTTTGTATGTTTGACTCTTAGCAGAAGAACACAAGAAACTTCCTGCAGGATCACACCACGGTCCATCTAGCACAGTATTCTGTCCCCAAGAATGGAAAGAGAAGCTGCTATTAAAAGGCAGCACACAAGCTTGATCGCTTTTTGTGGTCTGTTCCCTTCATACCTTGCCAACCTCCACAGTTGTGTTAGCGATATCAGAGGGTACATCTCTTCCCTGTCTTTTTATTATTGGTTTATGGACAAGGTGTCCATGAATTTGTTTGATCTCTTTTTGAACCTGCCGGTACATTATGACCTCCTGTGGCAACAAGTTCAAGGAGGTCACTATCTGCTAGGTAAAAATGTACTTTCTTTTCATCTGTTTTAAATCAATCTTCTACTAGTTTCATTGAGTGCCCTTTTGTTCTAGTGTTGCAGGGTTTGGTGAACAACAGTTCCACCTTCACCTTATCCAGTGGTTTCATAATTTAAGCCTTTTTATAGATGACTCAGAACAGAAGTTGATTTCAGTAGTCAATGAATTTTTTGGTTTATGTGAGTAGCTTGTTTTGTTCTTTGAACATTGCCCGGCTTTTAGAAGTCTGAAGATTTGAGGTCTGGAATTCAGGAGTAGAATGGCAAAGACCTTTACATATTTGCAACCTTTACTCTGCCTACACAAAGTTTTAACATATTTATAGCTTGTATAAATATCCTTCTGATACCTTAATACATACATTTTATTAAAACATGAATATAGTATTTGTAGCTATCTTGTAAGATTAGTAGGTCCTGCCAATTATGTTATGAAACCTAGTTATTCATTTGGAAAAACTAGGGTGTTGTCTTTTGTGTGATTGTGTATACAGACAACATTTGAAATCAGTAGCTGTAATCCAAGTGTCTTTCCAAGGGAAAATTCTTTAATTACCTGATGAATTTTTACTCCCTATACACAGTAAGGAGGAAGCTGATCTTGAAAAACCTCTGAAAGTGATCCTGTAGTGGGCTGGCCCACTTAGTGTGAATATTTGTAGTCTAACAGTTTAATTATGGGAACAGGGTCTTTTCTGGTTACACAGTTAAAAGCTAGCACTATTTTCCCAAGCATTTTGCTGTCATTACACTTACGTGTAAGAAGTTGTCCCAAAGAACTACAGAGATTTTATTAGCTCTAGCCTCATTACTGTTGTCTGTGTCCAAAGCAGTGCTTTCCCCTAACTCATACTGAAACAGTACATTTAGATTTGCATGCCTGCTTCCATTCCAAGATGTCATACTCCTCAAGGGGAAATTCTGGTCAGAGTAACATTAAGTTGACTGAATTTTACATATGCCAAGCCACTTAACGATTAACCATTTAACACAATCTTAAAAAGGCTGTCTAGCTGGGAAATTGTGGGTCATTGTTGGAACGTAATTTGTAGAAAATGAATGATTAGTATCTTTTTGTACAGTTGTTCTCAGTGTCAAAAGCAACATCCCCTGTGGTACCCTGTATGCTAGGAAAGACAATTTTATGTGTAAAATATCTTAAACTTTCTACTCCAGACACCCTTCATAGTTAAGGTGATGCCACTCAGAGTAGAAACTGGCGACACCAGGGAGATGAGGTTTCTGAGAACAGGTTGGGTCCATGGGCTCCAAAACCAGGTTGGGTCCACAGGTTGGGTCCACTGCAGTTTGTGCCATCACAGTCCAAACCAGTGACCTTTCCAACTGCAATGTCTGTGAACCACCAAGTATTATCGACTTCATACCAGTTCTCCTAGATCACAGTCACCAGTATAGGTCAGAGGCTGAAGTGGCTTACGTACATCTGGAGATGCTGGGACAAAAATGCTATCATTAAAAATTTTCAGGATGGGCTTGATTTAAAGAAGGAACTGCTACTCTATCCTGTATAGCCAAAATCTTTCCATTTTGCAAGATGCGGAAAGATGCTTATCTATAGTTTTATGTTGTGTTGTGTGACAAGAATGAGTGTTTGTGAGTGTTCGTGATCATCAGTGATATCCCACGCCATGCTGTCATTATACCATTTGGTGTCCAAGTCTCTAATGGCATTGCTGCAGCAATCTGTATGAGAACTTTCACTGCCCTTCTGAAAGCAGCTGCACAACATCTGCAGAAAAATAGTCTGTTACATACCCATCTAGGCAGCTGCACTATGGCAGCTCATCATCCTTTAAATTGCTGTGGAAGAGAACTGCTTACATAGCAGATGAAAATGTGGCACTACTGAAGTGTGGGAGAAGAGATATAGAGAGCAGCAAACGCAGAGTTTGCTAAGCTCTGACAGTCAGGAATGACAGGCAAGAGTCCTAGATACCCCTCAATAAAAGCAGGAAAGCCACATACTTCTCTGTAAGACATTACACCAGTGTTAATCAAAAGCAAGCACTGTGTGCTATGATGCATGCCATCAATGCCCAAATACTCCCCATCTCCAAGGTATGGATAACATAAGCTCATCAAAAAAGTCTCTGAGAATCAAATTCCTAAAGTAATTTAAGTTCAGATCAGGACAAAAAGCGTGTTTCAACTAGGCAGTTGTAGTGATGACTCACATCAAAGATTGCTTCCAACACAGTTTCAAAACAGCGACAGGCTTTGTGGTTATGGCACGCTTTGGTGGAACAGGCTGCTTTTAGTAGCGTCAAAAATAGTGCACTGTAAATTAATACTGTGTTTACTGATGGGTACACGCACCAAGTGCAGACCCGCGGTGACGTGCATTAGCAACTCTTGCAACGGGATAGTGGGGTCCTTCAGAGCTTGGCATCACTGCTTTTTGATGTTTGTGTCAGCAATATTCTGCTAATTCTTACAAAAAGATCATGGAAAGGGTCAAGGGCTGCTGTCCATTCTGCAGACTGTGACTCAGTCCAGAAAGTCTGTCTCCTCTTTGTACCTGAAGAATCACCCTGCTCAGAAGCCTTGAGTATTGACTTCTACAGTATCAAACTTAAATACAGTGACATTTTGAAATATGTTGAAAGGTCCCAAGCCTTACATGTCGTGTATGTCTGCTATCAAGATGAAAGGTAGAAGCATCTTATTTCAGGGTACTTGGGAAGAATATTCTTGAGCCATGGTGAAATAAAAAAGGAACCTCTGTGATAAATGGAGCTCTCAACCCCTTGGGTCATTAGACCATTACTGGAAATAAGAGAAAAGGAGTGTGGCCAAGAATCAAGAACTATTGACAGGAGCCATTCCTATGTGCATTTTGGATGAGAGTTTCTATCTTAGCCTGACTGATACATCTCCTGCTTTGCAACAGCATTCTCAGACCCAAATTTGAAGATGCAAATACAAGAATTGACAGGTCAATTTGTTATCAAGTGTTCTTCAACACAGTTCCAGTCCAACTCAGCCTGTTTGATGCTGAGTAACAGGGAGTTTGAGGTCTGAACATGTAGTGTCAGGAGGGGTTGAAATTTCTAAAAGCTCTGTTTGTAGTTGTGGAAGGTTGAAATTATCCATTTATTTTGATCAAGGAAAGTAGTGGGATAACTTAAAGAAAGGATACTTGTTTACAGCAGTATAACAAATTTGGAGCTGATACAGCTGATACCACTAGAAGCGTTACAATGTAACAAAATCTTTTTTATGTGCTTAGTAGTCTGTTTTATGTCAAAGTTGAAAAGCAACAGCATGATATTGTATCTTATATCCACTAATGAGTTTAGTAAGTACCTAGCATGTATCTCACAAGTGGGGTGGATCATTTAGTCTGGCTATAAAGTCAAACCATATTCAAGCATAGAAAACATGCAAGTTCTATTTTTTGGAGACAGAACAGTTAGAGAAGGATGACTTTTTATTTTCTAATCATAAAATTCTCACAAATATGTAAATGCCATCTTCACTCTAGTCGATTAGAAAGCTAAACTTTAAAACAACAAAACCTTGTTTTCATGAAAAGTCACTGGGATTGGACACATTTGAAATCCTTCTAGGGCTAGGGTCCAGGATTCATCCTCAAACCATTTTTTTAACTGGAAACTCTTAGGCAGCTGGTCTTACATGCTGGTAAGGTATTTTGCCTCTGGCATCCATTCATCTTATGTGTATATTAGAGGACCTTTCACATCCTTTGTTACTGCCAACTCATTATTCAGATTTTCCCCCTACCCTGATGTCTGTTACTGTGACAGAAGAAGAGGAGATTGCTGTAACGTGATTTGTTCTCAGCAAAATCACATTGGCTGTTATTTACGTTTTTCTTAACTTTCAGAACTCTTGATTATGAATTGTTTTATTATTTGGTCTGTTATTGCTCCAGGAATTGAAGCTAAGCTGCCCAGTTCTTAATTCCTTAGGCTTTTTCCCAGCCTTTCAAAGACGTGCTAGGTTTCCCTTTTCTAGCCTACCAGAACTTTCTACATTTTTCCCAAGTTTTGAGACTATCAGTTAGTTCTCTCAGTATCACTGATTTTTACCCAGCCAGGACAATTTGAAAACATCATACTTGCATAACCCTTCTCTTATCTAGACCAAGTTTGTACACCCTTTTCTTTGCTGTTGGTTTTACTAATATTTGCTCATAGTTAAAACTTTTAGGGAGGACTGAAACTAAACAGATATCAAACAGTTCTGTGACCTGGTGCTATCAGCTGGTAGGTTGGAAGAGTGGAGAAGCAAAGTTTTCCCTTTGCCTTTTTGTTACTTTATTTTCTTATTATCCCTCACGTCCTTTGCAGTTCCGTTTCATTTCATGCCAGTGAACTTCTTGACTCTTGAGCATATGGGATGGTGGGGCAGCATCAAGAAGAGTATGAGTGATCAGGAAGGAGTTGGATTAATCTTAATGGAGGAACTGGAGAAAGATGAGTGGAGAACAGAAGTGGACTTCCTTCTCCATCCAATTCTGCCTCCATGATGGAGAAGAATGCCTCCACTGTCTTGTAGGTACACATACATCAGGGTTCAGTTTTGACTATGGAATCATCACGTGCAGATGTGAAGAAAACAAACTGACAGTAAGAGAAGTGAGCAGCAAATTGTTATTGCTCATACCTGCTTGGGAGCTTTCAGAGTTAAATACTGTGTGCGTACAACTGTTAGAGGGTGAATAGGCTTGTAAGTCAACTAAAACTGATGGAAAGGCTTGCTTAGGGATATAATTATATGCAAGCTGGCACATTTTCAGAATTGCCTACTTACTTGAGTATGCAAAATCTGAGTCCCAAATCTAGTTACATTTTCTCAAACATGTGGTGGAGTTTGGAACGTATGCATACCATCAAATATATGATCTTTTGTATGTATAGCGAAGGAATCCCTTTTGCTGTTACAGGTTGGGTTGTGCGTTTGGAGAGTTTGTTCCATAAAGTTAGTGTGGATGCTAATACCCTTTAAAAGAAGCTAACAGTAAATTCTGCTTATGGGCTGTGATTGTCTGAAGTTGTTTTTAATGTCCAAATAAATGTATTAGCTTAAAATGTAGTGTTTTAATGGAATGTGACATACATCGTGTAGATACACATGAAGTATAATCTTATTAAACCAAAATGCTTGGCTGAACTTGGGCTTTTTTGCATAATGTCATGTTATATTAATTGTGAATTTTTAGTGCATCGGGATGAATGAAATCTCTCTGCATTGAAATTTAGGCCCTCTGGAGGAGTTTGGCAAATTGTTTTGCAATGCAGTTCACAATCAGAAACCACCAGTCCCAGGAGAACTACGCTCTAACTGTAAACAGTGTTAATGAAATTAGAATTTGAAAAGATAAATTTGAAGTTAAATTTGAAAAGTTTGGAGTGTTGTGTAGTTCTCGAACCACGATGTAGTATCTTGAAATTGCACCGCTTAAATCAAATATCATGTACATTTTCCAACACTTTTTAAAATGTATTCTTCCTAAATCGATTTTCTGCAGTAGTTAGCAGTAACTTTCCTGTAAAAAAATGATGTGTAACTTTATGCTGAAGACAGTTCAAAATTAAATGCTACTTTTTTAATGTTATTCCAAAGTGAATTTGACATGCTTCTTTTTTGTCTTGCTGTCTTGCACAGGTATCATTTTTCTTGTTCATTATTTTTGTGGTGTATACCATGCTGCCCTTCAACATGAGGGACGCTATAGTTGCCAGCGTCTTGACCTCTGCATCTCATACGATTGTGCTGAGCGTCTGTCTATCAGGTACAGCTGTTGTAAAGGAACACTTGGTTTGGCAGGTAGGTGCTTTGTGGAATTAATGATTAATTGTGCACTGAATAGCCTGGTAAATGAGCCAGGAGTGCCTCAGTGGGTGCTTGGGAGTATAAACTTATTTCCCTCTTCATTTCTGAATTGCTACAGACTTAATTCACAGGTAGTCACTTGTTAATAATGAGGGTGTCAGTAATGTTATGTCTTGCTGAATCGCACGCTTAAGTGGTACAATCTGCAGCCACATAGCGCTTACCAATGTAAAAACTAATATTGCTCAAAAAATTATGTGATGCAGACATATTGCGGTAGATGCATTACTACTCTGGCATGTAAACCACATTGCTCCTTGCCTCATCAAAGCCTAACTTCCAAGACCAAGGATTTTTTCCAGGTATCAGTGTTATCTTTGACTCAGAAAAGCATTGTTCCTTTGAATACCCTGAGGTCTGCTGGGTTAAAGATCTGTTGTGAAGACATTGCCTGCTCCAAGTGTGCTGTAGGGCTTGTCCTCCTCCTGTAATTCTCAGCCATTTATAGGAATTTTACAGCCTCCTCCTGGTTGGGCCCCCTGATTGAAGTGGACTGGCTCCAGACTCCATGACATTTAGGGAACCCATCTGTGTTTGCAGCTGGGTCTTGGCTTGTAACTCAGCTCTGATACTTCACTACATGACATACTGCAGATTAGTAATTTTTAAAAATCCAAATATTAGGAGTTGTTTTTCCTTACTGTTTTGCAGAAGATCTTTTAAGTGGTGAAATACTACAGTTGTAGTACTGTGACAATCCCAGCTGTCATTGATAGAAATCTGTACTTTTTAAAATTTCGATTTCATTTTGAAAAACAAATACTTTTTTTTTTTTTTAATATAGTTATGTCATTTTAGGGAAACAGAATTATTTTAACTTTTGCATCAAAATGACACTGAAGCTTAAAAGTAAGTACATTTTTATAAACATACCAGTAGAACAAGGAAGATAGACATCATGCTATTTATTGTGAATAGCATGAAGAATGAAGCAAACAGTTTCTACTTACCTTTTAAGTTACTTGAGCCTTATTTTGAAAAACATTGTGCCTCAAAGGATAACTTCAAATTGCAGTGATTTTACACAAGTCGAGCCTTGTAAGTTGTTGTTCAGGAAAATACATTTTATTTCCATATATGGCTGCAGATCTGTGTTACATGGAATATTGAAATTGAAGTCCCATAAACAAAATATGTTCTAAGAGGTAGTTCTATGTAGAAATTTTAAATGGTGAGATAAATGGGTTTGCTTTTCTCTTGCTGATTTGGGTTAGTTGTGTGGTTTTTTCAGAGGTTGCCAAGTTGTGCTGTATGTTAAGCAAGGGCTGTGGTCATCTGCAGTCAATGTAGCATTTTAAAAATTCAGTACTACAGTTATTGATAATTCTAGTGGAATAAATCAGGGAGAATGTTATTCTTATTTTTATGTCAACCTATGGCTTTTATTCTGGGCATAGATATGCTGCTAAAACAGTATTAATGTTTGCCACTCCTTCCCTAAAAGCATTTTTAGGTTAAAGTTGCTGTTTGCAGAATTTATTTATTTTTCCTGCCTATTTTTCTAGACCATTAAAATTTGGTATATCTAAACCAGTACTTTCAGAAGATGTTATATTTTTAGACACATCATGTGCCAGAATCAAAAGAAATCAATCATGGGCTGTGATGTACAATTAGTGTCTTTCATCTCTTCTGTAACTTCCTGTTTCATTCAGAAAGAGTGGAAGTCTTTGAGCAATTTGTAAATTTGTTGAGAGTATTTAATTTCCAGGATGTTATTAATTTTCTATTCTCTCTTTGTAAAATATATTAAGTGTTCTGAATAGTTTGGCAGTTACTGAAAGTACTGAGTGCCCTGCGTTCTTACAAATGTGTGGAAGGGACTAAATGCCACTATCGCAGTTCATTTGCCCTCTGTACACTTTTAGATTACTATTGTTTATACTTCGGAGTGTAAGCAAAAAAATGTTTGTTTTGCGTTCTTTGCTTTTGAAAATTGAGACCACAAATAAAGGATTAGATTAGTGATACTGATTACACTAAAAAGAGAAATAACATTTGTCGATTATATACCTCCAGCTGGTATAGGACGAGTGTATGTAACTAATAATAACAACAACAACAAAGAGCTGGGGTATAGGTGTTTAAATGGACCATGCTGTTGAATGGGGGTTTTTTTGGGGGGGGCGGTAAAAAAAAAAAATGTGAGAGGCCTGGACTGAACTGGACTGAAGCTACTTTTTAGAGTTCGGTCACTAAAGCCCAGAGATGAAGAACTACTAGTAGACTGAAATTCAGAAGCTTAGAGAAACATGTTCAGGGCTAAGGAGAGTAAATCTGGCTTGTGGATCTACCCTTAGCTTTGACAAAAAGAAATTATTTTGATTTCAGGGCTACTGACTTGTCTCAACAAAACAGAAAAAAATACATGACAATGTTAGCAATGAATAGTGCATTTTCCTTCTGGCATCCTTTTTTTTTCTAGAGGACAGATAGGGAACCAGTAGTATGCACTTAAGAAGCAGAAAGACAGTGGTATAACAAATCCCAACGGTAGGTACACATCAGATATTATAGCATATGTATCCTGTATATATAGCAAGTATCCTTCTGTAGAGAGTACCTGCATCTCCCTTACAACTATTTCCTATGTATTGGAAGACTTTGATTAAATCTTCTCTGAGCTTTCTGTTCTCTTGGCTGAACAAACCACATTCTATCAGTCTTTCTTCTTATGTCAAGTTCTCCTGCCTTATAATGCTTTTGGTAGTGTTCTGCTGGAGCCTCTCCAATTTTTCAGCATCTCCCAGGGTCTCTTGTTGGCATCCCCTAGCATTCTGGAAGTTAATCATACCTTCAGTCTATCAGTAGAGAAAAATCGATGTTCAGAAGCATTTGCTTATTTTGAGATTTGGCAGAGCCTATAGTACTGGTTTTGTTATTCCCTTTGTTGTCCTCTGGAAAGTTTTACACCCCAAGTTGGCTTCAGTAAAGCTGAAAGGCTTTAGCATGCTCTTGATTATCCAGTGTTGGCTGCAGTCAGAGATACTGAGATAAAAGCCTTTTGCTAGGATAAAGAATCCTTCAACACACTCTGCTGGTTACATGAAATAGTTTCTGTTTGACCTATGCATGTCTTTTGTGGGGTGGGAGTCCACCTTGGTTTAAAAATTGGCAATGATGGAGACGATCTGCCACAAGCTTTCATATTTTTTTCCACGGCCGTTGACCGTCAGTGTTAAAATTTTGTTCCTCCTTCTGAGTAGGAATTTGTCTAGCCTTGTCATCCAGCTTCTGGATCCCGTTTTTTTGGCCTGTAGGCTGATGGACCCAATAGTATCCAATTTCTGTTTCTCCCGTGAGAGTACTTCTAGACTATCATGAATTTGCCTCATAACCTTTTTGTCAGTAAAATAAATGAGTTGCCTGCTTTTGCATTAGCTAAGCCTTTCATCACTTTCACAGTTCTTTTTTGGGTCCTTACTTGTGCTTCGTCAACATCTTTCTTGCAACGCGGACATTAGCCTTAGAGCGATGTGCCAGGAACAGCTGCAGCAGTGCCAGATGCTAATGGGGGGCTCGGTCTACAAAGGGGTCGGTGTGCTGCAGTGCTCAGCGCGGAGACACAGACTCTACAGTAAAATACCCAGTTAGTCTCCCCTTGCAGTTCCGTGGGGAGTTTAGTGCACAGCTATGGGATCTGTGACAGGGAGGAGGAAAAAGAGTCCTGTGTTCCAGTCTCAGTTTATGAAAAAGTAACTGTGTATGCATGGTTTGGGTTTTTTTCTGTTGAAGATTTTGATCCTAACACTTACAAGGCACATGGTCTGGAATCCGGGACTCTGCCCCCTCTTTCCAGGTGAGCATCCTACTGCCAAGCAGAGGATGTTGTTCTGTCTGCTCCTGGGAGCCTGGTGGTTAGAACTGCTGCAAGAGAACATGACTCTAATTATGGCATTAAGGCATTTGGCTCGGAAGACTTTCGCGACTTAACATCCCTTTCAGTTGTTGCTGGAATGGAAAGTATTTCACTGCCATCCCTTGCTATAAACACATAACCTGTTTCTTCCCAAACCAGAACAGATTCTAATCAAATACTTGTGTTTTTTTCCTGCTCTGTTATCAACTGCTCAACCATTCTGATCTCATAATGGGTTGATACAATTGTTAGAGGTCATTTTGTTCTTAATTTGTTAAAAAAGAGCTAACCAAAATCATTAAACATCCTGTAAGCTTCCATTTTTCTTTTTCCTAATGTTATATATGAGGAGTGTGATTTTTTTATTTTAGTCTTTTAAAAAAGTATTGTTTTACTCTCTAAACAATCCATTTTGTTGCTCTTGCAATCTTTTTTCATTAGCTGTAGCTATATGTTTTCCAAACCTGGGCTAAATGACTACAAACTGTCATTCATGTTTTTTCCTTTTTCTTTAAACTAGTGTTCCTTACCTTTTGGGATTTTTTTTTTTTGGCAGCTCCTTGCAGCACTGTAAAAGGGGTCCTTTTTAGAGGCACAAAATTGTAACTGGGCAGCATGCATGTGGACGTGTATATATATATATATTTTTTTTTTTTGGACTCTGTTCAAGAATGCATATAGCAAGACCAAACAATTTGTAACAACTTTTATGTAAGTAGTGTTTGGTCTTTGCTTGTGTGATCAGTTCCTTTCTGGTAGCCTGGATAAATCCTAAGATAATGTTCTGTCCTGGTGGACAAAAACAAATGCTAAATGAAAACTTTCGTGTTTTCAGGAAGGTTTTAATTGGGAAATTCCAAGGCTACATCCACAAGATCTTGTGCATTTACCATCAGCTAGGCTGAGGTCTCCTGTTACAATACGAATTTTATCCTCTGTGCTATGGACAGCTAAAGATGAAGCTGCTACCTTATTCTTACGTGATCTGCTGGTGTATATGCACTAACTAGTGTTAGTGTACATCCGGATTATGGTTTCTGCTTGACTTCTGATTCATGAGCTTTTGGTATAATTTGTTTCAAGGTCTGTAGTGACGAAGAAAGTGGTAATTAATTTTTTTTTTTTTAATAAAGCCACTTTCCCCTTTTCAACCCACTGTTGGCTGGTTGGTTTGTTTTTTCCTGAACAGGCCATAGCCATTGATTTGTAACTTAGCAATTGGGCAAATCTTCCTGCCCATTTGAATCTCTGACTTTCTTGCTACTAGAACCTCTCAGTTCCTGCGTAGAGGGGTCGGTGGCCCAGACTCCTCCTTTTGAGGCCTGATTCTGCAGGCTGCAATGGGACCCCGCCTACTCTTTGAAAATGTTGATAGATTAAATTTTACAGACACTCCTCAAAATTAGGTAGAGGATTTTGATAGCATGTGGCAGGCCTTCCTGTTTTTGGCTCCTCACAAGCCTGCAAGTGGGGTCCTAGTGGTTGAGCAGTAAGTGTTTGAACCTCAGAGCACTTTCGGCTGGTACCCCGATGAACGAAAACCCCGCTGGTGTGGCTGACTTCGCCGTACTGGTCCTTCGAGACTGACCTGGGCTCCCAACAGCAAGGTGAGCCTTCTGGCTCGCGTTGTACATCGGCTTCCACGGATGGCAGCTGTACTCTTCCCTGTCTTTTCTGGAGTCACTGGTGGTTTTCTGCTGTGTGGGGTTTTTTATGAAGTTTAAAATGTAAGATCTGCCGTGTGTGTGTTTTCTGTCTGGCAAAGTCATGTGTCTTGTCAAGGGGAACCGGTTAATCTGATGTGATCTGTGTTTGGCAAAAGTGCGCTGCATTTGTACACACGTACGCAACACACGTATGTGTATGTACAGCTGGCCGCGCAGACTGACACACGCAGCACTCGCATGAACAGAACCAATGGCCTCATCCTGCTCCCCTCCTTGGCTGACCAGGACGAAGGTCTGTCAGTGGAGATGGTACATTGCATGGATCGATGCACAGGTACCGCCTGGCTCCCTCCGGCAGCTGCGCTCAGGCACCCAGTTCACCCCGTAGCTGCCCCAGTTCACCCAGTCCCCCCCGTTGCTGGCAGCCAGACGTGAGTCCTGCTGCAGCCGCTGGTACAGCCCGCCTCGCTCACAGCCGTGCACACACGCGGACATCTCATCTCCCAGGTCACGTCACCCACCAGCTGGTCCGGCGTCATCGTTGCTAGTGCTCGCCCGCTCGCTTGCACACCTGCGCTTGCTGATGCCGGGGGCCCTGGGGACTGTGCCCGCAGCCCGGTTGCTGCTCAGAGACCCCCATACACACGTGTTTGCGCAGACTGGAGTCCCTCACCAAAAAGAAGAGTTAGAAATGGACTTTACGGAGAAGACAGGACAGGCAGGTGCAGGGCACGGCCGGGCCAGCGTACCAACAAGTAACCTGTTTACATGTGACTGACTCCTTTTACCCCCTTATCCCTCTATTTTCCTTCTGTTTTGTTGTCCCTCCCCAAACCGCCACGATCTCTCCCTTTCCCTAGCTTTGGTTCCTGCCCTAAACATCCCATAATAAGTCTTGCATTGCCCTGCGTCCACCCCGCGTCCCGCGCCCCAGGGCAGTGACCTCCCTTAGTCCCAGAGGCGATCTGGAGAGCCGCTCCTGATGACCCACGGGGACGGGTGTCACGCCTGGACACCGGGGCCGGGGCTCCCCCGGGACAGCCCGGAGAGGGGCCTGGAGGGGGTGCCCCTTCTCTGGGCCCTTACTTTGGGTTCCTGCCTGCCTTTGTGCCTCTGCTCCCCTCTGGGCTTGTGTGATGGGCCTGGGAGCAGCCGGGTGTTACTCAGGCTCCCCCCGCCATCATCTCTGTGCTCCTCTGTGTGTGTGCGTGTGTGCAGCTTTTGATCGCTTAACCCAACAGTAATTACATGCTTATTTCTATCGAGATTCATGAGATGGTGCTTAACACGTGTTTTGCAATTCATACTTAAGGGAAGTCTCTAAAAGAATATACCATATCTAAATTACAGGTATTTCCATAGCTCTAGTTAGCTTTTTCAGAGTTATTAGTGCTTCTTACGCCTCTATATCTCATCAGCTCCTGGAAGAGTATGTAATTGACAGTATCGGATGGTGGACCGGATTTGCAAAGATGGGCAACTTTGATACGGCATCTGTAATATACATTTAGGTATTCTAATTGACATGCAGCATATAGGCATGTACCTTTTGTTTAGACCACTCATTTAAACTCACCTGTTAACTGAACACCTTGAATAGGTTATGGTATTAACAAAAAAATATTTCATGTAACAGTTTGGCATAACAGCAAAATAAAAATAAAAATCATCAGTATTCACTGACTAATAAGAAAACGCACAGCTCTAGGGCTCAAAAATAGAATAGAAGTTGGTTTATGCTGTTGCCATGCAGTACAAGAAGAAATCATGTTTACTGAAAAAAAGACTGTGTCTTTAAGTACATTCATTATTGTGTAACCCCTGAGGCTGTATAGCTACACAGTGAAAGCTTGAAGCACATAGGAATTTTAGTAGTCTGAATGGCTAAAAGCTGTTGCTGTGGGTTGAATTTCTCCTTCTCCCTTGAATACCTTTTTTTGAAGGAGATGGAGAACGGTTATTCATGAAGGTAACGCAGCTTAAACAACTCTTGCTTTCTCCTGCGCAGTTACATGGAATGAGTTGCTGTTGTCCCTGCTGAAGGGTGGAGGGTAGTGACTACTACTGAAGGAGGGAGACTGTATTTCTTGTAGCAGCAGCTATTGCTGTCCCGTCGCTCGCCCGTTTTTCCCTTTGCTCTCCCCACCCCGGCAGCAGTCTGGCTCACTACGTTGTGCAGCAGCTGCAAACCAGATTGAGAGAGGAATGCTATGTCCTGCATAGCACAATAAAGTAGGGATATTTTTTATTATTGCACATGTTTCTTTACTCTTGATTTTATGCTTAACTCTAGGCAGATATTGAAATGCCATCTGCTACGGTTTTTTAACTAATTTTTACAATCTGCAGGTATACGTATGTTTCATTCATTCTTTAAGACAATCTGCACAGTTTGGATATGCTTGTGAAGAGCTCACCTGCCTACAAGAGTATAGATATGTAGGAGCATGCATAATTGCATTTCATAGTGTTCAAGCGTTAACATGGAGAATGTGAACATCTTCCAGAAAGTCCCTAAGGCTGTAAAGAGAAGACCTGCAATACTTAATATGATGGAAAATTCAGCAAAGGCTGAGAATTGCAGTGCCATGGTGAAATGAAATCATGTGTGCAGGTGGCCATGTGGGTTTTCAAAAGGAGCATTTACCTGCAGCCCAAAATCAGCATCTAAGAAATGCATAGAAAATAGTTCTGGTGGGATGTGTGAGAAATCATCAAAGCACAGAAGATAAGTAAGAAAGGCCTCCTTTTTTTAAAATCATGGAAATATCTCCAGTTACCATTGATTCTTAAGCTTTACTGAAAGGGTCAGATTGCCTTTTGTGTCCACTCCATTTAAGTTAATATTTTTATCAGCAACGAATTTCACCTGTATATTTAGTTATCACTCTTATACTACTTTAGCTTACACTTCTTATCCTAAAAATGACAAATTTTTTTTAGCAGTTTTAATTTTCCAAAATATAAATTTATTTTATGAACAAGTCCATGGTCCTTTAGTGTATTAATTAAATTATAAAATGTCTATGTTAGAATGCTTAATCCTAAGGCTGGTATACCTCCAAAAATGTAAAACAGTTAAACAGATGATTGGAAATTCCAGTATTTCTAAACTGGAACAAAAAGCAGCATGCTGTACCAGCCGTACCTTCCTCTCTCGCATAACATGGTTGGAGCAGCAACAAAACTCTCACCGTACAGAATACCTTGTGCAAGGGAGTTGTATTCCATATCCTTCTAAGGATGACATTAAGGTAAGCAACTTACCAGTGAAAGGCTAAATCTATGCATTCAGAATTTTGTAATGCTGTCCTGCCAGGTAATTTTTCTAGAGTAAAGAATCTTTAATTCCTTCAGTTGAATTAGTTTTGCTGTTTTCTTTCCATTTTCACAGACATTGCCTAGCCTTTTCAGTTACATAGTACCTTTACAGCTTGGTATTATTTGTCAAATTTATTGTGAATTACTTCTCTTCTTATTGCCCCTGAAGCGTAACATTCTGGGCAAAATACTCACTGTAGACATGATGCTTCGTCATTTTATGTAGTCGTAGAGTTATCATCTGTCCCTACGTGTTATTTTCAAGAATTCAGTAGAAGAAGGATGCCTTTCACTTTCAAGACGTGGATACATTTTCCCATCCCGTCAGCCGCTTTTAGTGCGGTACAAAATAAGAGGGGTCAGGAGCACAAACGCCTTTTGTTGCATAGAGAAGCCTTTGGCGAGTCAGAATCCAGCTGAGGTGCCACCGTCCCCAAATTACTGACGTCCCAAAGCTGCAGTGGTTCAAGCCCCCGTCTGTTCAGAGACGCCTGCAATAGGACGCGATCTTTTTCTTTGTCCTCCGAGCCCCTGCTGTCCCCCGATGCCAAGCTGCTGGTCAGGCAGGAGAAGTCATTCCTCTTCCAGTCACCTTCCAAAACGGGCGCTCCTGTGCCTTCCCACCAGCGCTCACTCACGCAAGTCCTTGGGTAGCCCTCGTTGCCCTCGGCCCACTTCCACCATATATTGGCCCTCAGCGCGTTTCAGTACATCGCCGGCTACAGAGCTGCCTGGCTTTTAATTATTAACTACAGCCTCCAAGCGCCAACGTTGTAGGCGCTGTGGAAGCCTGTGATGGAATTGGGTAAGGCTCCCAAAAAAGCAAGCGGAGGCCAGAAGCAAGTGAGGTGACACAAACTTCTGGCACGTGTATTTGTTTTTCTGAGCAGCTCCAGCTATGCTGCTGGTAGAAGGGGAGCCGCTCGCTGGCCCCGGAGCTGGGTGGCACGGCACAGCTCGTGTCTACCTGCCTGAACTCCCACTCCTTCTGCCTTCCCCAGACAGGGTGGCCAGGTGTCAGCTTCCTCCGAGTAATTCCTGATGTGTTCTGTCCCCTAAGACGTGTCAAGGCTCTGGGAGAATGTTGGTTGGCCCAGATCAAAACGGTGCTGGTGAGCAAGAGGAGAGCATTACAGCAGTGATGATCATGGAGCTCAGAACTGCCTTCCAGCCTGGTTTGCTTTACCAGCAGGGACACAGCTGGAGGACATCCTCTGCAAACCCTGAAGTAATTCTGAATTCTTCCCGGGGGTTGCACCTTTGGTTATTACACAGCGTATTCTTTCCCTTCTCGAGGTACATCTGTTACCGCACACCCAGTGAATGGCACCAGTATTTGTTCTGTGTGGGCCTGAGAAGGAATCATGTCTCTCCCATGCTTCTCCCTAATTACGTATAATAAATCATGTTTGTCTGCTGTCGGTTTGGATGGGTTCTAGGTATACTAAAGACTATATGCTGCATACTTGCTGCAAAGGTCACCTACGTGGGCTCTGCTAGGTCTCCTGGTTTCTGAGTGGGACAGTATTAGTTACAGCTGATGTTCAGCTCCTCCACTGTTACTGGTTTCATTCTATATGTTTTAACTTTGATAGCAGCTATCTGAAAACAGCATAGGCTGTGGTTTATCAGTCATAAAGTTATGTTCGTGAATCCCATTTGCAGTTTTATTTTCTTTGTCCCTTTGAGGATGCATTTTCTCATAGATGTGTAGCAGTCTATCAGCTCAGAAGCCACAAGAACACAGGGTTGAAGTACGCAAGCTGGCTCTGCACTGAGCCAGCTCAGGACCACGGGCTTTGGGAGTTCAGGCTGCGTGAAGGCACTTGGGCTGCTCTGGAAACACAGAGCTGTGCAGAGATATGTTTGAACCTGCACCTGAGGCCAGCTCCCATGTCTTTGGATGGACAATAGCACAGTTAATCCACAGCCCTCTACACTGTTTTAACAAATAATTTAGACTTACCAACATCTAAACAGTATAGGTGTCCAGAAGATTCAACTGCTTATAGATGCGCTGAACTAAGACTGATAGGTGGTCAGTAATTGAGGCCTCAGCAGAGCAAGAAACAAACACCTGAGCAAAATCACCCTAAATGATCCCAGCAGATGTTTGTTCTCAGCACTGAAGAAGGAAGGAGGTGCCCTCCACATCCTTATCAGTCTGAGCCAGAGAAAATTTTCTCCTTGATTCCTAAGCAAGAATAATTGGTTCCACTGCTCCTATAAGTAGGAAGACTTCCATGCATGCAAAAGACTAGCTGTTCAAGATCCCAGTGCCTGTCCTTCCTACAGTTGTTGCCAGTACCTGCTACTTCAGAAGAGGATGAAGAGAAGAATTTAAAAGGTCCGACCAGTTTTAAACCGGGGGAAATTATTTCAGCCAGTTCCCTGGCAAATGAGCAGCTCAAACTCTGAAGCACGAGATTTTGAGTTCCTCAACACAGATGCACTGTTGTCTTTTAGAAGCCAAAACTGAGTTTTGCTCTGAAGAGATTTGCTCTGTTTGTTTAAAAGATTTCTGAGGGCTACCTTTGAATAATCTTCTTTGTCTTGAATGCTGTCTCACTCTGTATGGTCTTAATTCAGCAACGGCTCTATCACAGCAACATTTGCTCAGGCTAACCGCAGCAGGATTTGGCTGTCCTATTTACTAGCATTATTTGCCGCACTTTGTCCCAAGGCTCGTAGAGATGAGATCTTGCCCAAATTTTTTGCATGCAGGAAGAGAATGTGTCCTGGTGAGCATTTACTCGCACACATACTTGTAGTGAAACTGGATTATTCGAGGAGGTTTGCAGCAGCTTGTGTGAGAGAGCTTCACCCTCTGAATGCAAATATGAGGTGTGCGATAATCCTGTTTCCTCTAGTGTGCAGGTGGTGAGATGGAGTTTCAGCTTCTGCCCGAGGTCTGTTAGGGTTTTGCTGATGGTCTCCGAGTGCTGACTGTTGCTGACCTCTGCATACACACACACGCGCACCCTCTTTCTGAGAGAGGTGTTTTGGATGCTTACACGCTGCTTGGCCTCTGGAAAGAGTCATTAAAGTTTGACCTGTGGAAAGAACAGCCCGTGGTGACAAGGAGAACTGCTCCCAGGCTGTCTGCCTGCTCCAGCCACCTCGCACAGGCCAGTGGGCAGGAACGGGGAGAGGAGATGGTGTGCTCCCCACGTCACACCTGGGGAGGCTGTTGCTGTAGTGACGGTGGGCAGTGAACTGGTGGCATTTCAATGCCGGTTCTTTTGCGCTAGCATGCTATTTAGGTCCACTCATTTATCACGTTTAATTAATTTCATAATATCAAATCCACTCAGGTTGGTTAAGACCCTTAGGGCTTGTCTTGGATTCCTGCCCCCCACTTCTTTTTAGTAAAATAAGCATAGGATAACACTTTGAAGGTCTTAAAAGAGCAGAAATGGTTGCGATGTAAAAAAAAGAACATGCAGCAAAAAGGACAAGGGGAACAAGAAGAAACAGATGGAAATTATCTGTGCAAAAATGGTGACAAAAGCATAAATGCTAATAAGTAAGAGAAGTGGAATGCTGAAAAATTAAAAGGTGGATAATAAGGCACCTTTGATAATGCTCTGCATTATTTGCTCTAAGTTTTTGCTTGGTTTGCTGTTCAGTCGTCAGTCATGACACCTTTTTTTTTCTGCTATCCAGCAGTTTAGGCAGTGAATGTTTTCCTTGGGTTTTTGGGTAACTTTCTCACCTCTGTTCAGTTTATTGATGCTGCACTGATGTCTGAATGCAGAGATGATTCCCTTTCTACTGTTATTGGTATTTACCAAGTCACTTGAGAGTCTCTTGTACATGCTACACACGTAGTCCCTGAAATAATTATCTAGTTATTTTCTCTCTGCTACGTTATTTCAGCTTCCATTGAGCTGCATTAGCTAAAAATATTCCGGAGTCAAATCCCGGGGTTGCACGCGAGCAGAGCTGGCCTGCCCAGGACAGCGGGGGAGCAAGCAGCAACCTTTGTAAACGTGTTCCGAGACCTGCCTGCGCCTACCTGTGTCGACAGTCCTGGGCTTCGTCAATAACCTTTAAGCTCCTGCTCAGTTAGAGCAGAGCGCAAATAAAGATCCCACTTTGCGACACCTCTTTCCTCCGCAGAGTCAGTGTTAAACCCAGCTCTGCGTTTGAATTGCCTGATGCAGGGGTCGGACGTGAGAGTGATGCTGATGGGTCTGGAGCGGCAAAGCTCTGCTGCGTTCCCTCCTCCGAAGGGAGGAGACCATGGTTAGGCAGCAGCAGGCGTGCCGGAGAGCCACGGCCAGCTCTGCCGGGGCAGCCCCAGCAGCGGCTCCAGCCCTCCTCACGCTCCTGCGGGGCTGAGAAACCACGGCAGCCACACTGAGCCAGTCCTCAGGAAGAGGCATGCCCCTCTTTCGCAAGAGATTCGGATACTCTCCCTGTCGCAGCCTTCCGCTGGTGTCCGTGTCCGTACTTCTGAACTCCACTGACTCTTCTCAGATTGGGTCATAGACCAGTAGTTCTACGTTAATTAAAAGCTAATCTGCAAAACCATGAAGGAGCAGGGAAACAGTGGCAGAGGAACCCCAGTACCCCAGTCAGAGCAAATAGGACACCCTGGCCCAGCTCCTCACTGGGCTGTCCCTGGACACCCGTTAGTCCCAGTGTCCGGGTGTGACAACCATCAGCCGGGTGGGTCGATGGGAATGGGTCCCCAGCTCACCCTACAGAAGGAGGGGGGCACTGCCAGCAGGCTGGGGTCTCACTATGGGGTGCAGGGGTAGAATCATAGAATGGTTTGGGTTGGAAGGGACCTTCAACAGATCGAACTAATCAAGCTTCTGAAAAGGGATCTCCAGTCATGAATGCTCTTCCCATCCCTAAAATGTCTGACACAGTTCCTTCCATTCTCATTAAAAATTGGTAAGGCCTGTCAGTTAGTTTGTGAAAACAGTACCAGGAAGGTAGTGGTGTCCAGATTCTTATTAATGCTTGGCACAATTTGGATGATTTGGTGTGAGGTGTAACGGGGTATCTTAGAGAACTGAGGAGCAAAGAGGTAGAGCAAGAGTTGGAAAATCTATGGTTGTTTGCACTTAACGGCTTCAGGGTGACACTCCTCTGTATCTGTGATGCTCTTTTGCAGTTGAAGTGCATGCAGTTAAATTGGCTTCTTTTGCACTGCAGAAAGAAAAAGAAATCCTCCCTTCTTAAAAACTAGGACTGTTGGCCTTCATGTTGATAGCTCTGAAAGTGGCACCCTCCAGTTCATATTGACTATAAACTAGCAAAAGTCAGAAGCCTGCCATTTTATTTTACCCTTCCGAATTCAAAGTTTTCCTTGCAATTGCTGAAAGTTTTCTCCCATGATTTATTTCTTCTTTCTGCTTCCCTCATGCCCTGGTTTGTAATCCATTTTTGCTTATTTCTTATTTCCTATTTCTTACAAACCTGTTTCTTCTTTTTCTGATCTAGCTGGGCCTTTTTAAAATTCTAATTTAGGGACTTTTTTTTATCCCTCAGTATACTGCATCTTGCTTAACAGCCTCTTGTGACGAAGAGTTTGGCAGCTTAACTGCATTGTAAGAAGAACCATCTTTTGCTTGTTTCCAACCTGTCATCTGTTTGAGTCCCCCAAATTCTTACACTGGAAAAGGCCGAACAGTTGATCTCAGTTCCCCCTCTCCAGGCCATTTATGATTTTACAAACCTCTGTCACACCTCCCATATCATCTCTTTCCCAGGCTGAAGAATTGGGAATTACTTATCTTTCCTTATTTAGAAACCATTCTATACCTTTGATCTTCCTTATTTCCTTTCTCTGATCTGAAAGGAGTTTTCCCTTACACAATAAGAAAGCACAGTCTGTAAGACAGAAAATCCATTAATACTTCATAGCATGCTTGTTTAGTAAGGAAGTAGGTCATTGTAAATTCTCATGACCCTGAATAAAGAGAAAAAAATGATAGCCTGATCCTCAAGGCAAGCACAAATTAGCTGAAATGTTACTAGAGAAGGAAATGAAAAATCTGTGACCTGACCCATGCAATTTTGAGGTGAAGATTTAGAATACTTTGTTTAACAAAATGCACAAGATTCTGTGGTTTGTGAAGAAGGCTCAAAAGAATTGTTATGCATTTATTAGAGTGAAGTAAGACAAATAAATAAGTTTGCTTTTCATGTCAGAAGTTAAAATGTTGAGTTCTGCTTCTACCAAAAATAATTCTAAAGGAGAAAAGAGTGTGATTAGACTGCATTATGCTGAAACCTGAGCAGTTAGGATTGTTTCCGCAGGGCTGTTGCTTATTGGGTTTTTGTTGTTGTTGTTGTTGTTATTATGATTTGAACAATGCCAATTTAAGGGTTAGGAAGCTGAATCTTTAAAAAAAAAATTATGCTTCTATACCCTATTATTTGGGATGTGGGAAATGAAAATCTGTACTTAGGAACAGGCAAAGAATCCTTCCTAGACTAGGAGGAATAATTTGATATTCTTGTTTTCTCTAAGATAACTGTATTCCTTTTTAAAAAAACTGTATACACCAAAAAGACATCTAAATGGGCATGAATTCAAAAAAAGAAAAATTGCAGTGTATCTGAATGATAATGTAATTACTGTCTCATTAAGTGGATGCCAAAAGAAGGCAATGATAATTGTGTAGCTGCTGATAAGAGAATTTTCAGAATGCATTATGGATGTTGTGCCTCATCCTGACAAATTCAGTTCACAAAAGAACAATAAGCAGTGTCTCAAAGGGGTGCTATGTTTCAGATATTGGAGTCTTCCCTTAACAAGTGTCCAAGACATGGATCAAAGTAGAACTGCAGCATGTATGGCTTGTTCCTCATACATATTTCCTTGAACTCAGGCTTGCAGTTCTGTTCATATTATGGATACCAAATAGTTCGCTATTTTTCATGGTATATTCTGTGGTATTCAACATTTTAGCAGTGATGAAATGTTTCCCATTATATGAGGTCTTGACAGTATTAGTGTATGTATGTGTGCAAAATTATGCACATATATATAAAAATATATATAATATATATAGAGAGATATATATTTTTCCCTCTTCCTACACATGTAATTTTAGTAGCAAATCAAAAGCTCTGGACTATACTGTTGTGTTTCAGTTGTGGTTAGCGAGGTTTTTTGGTTAGGTTTGTGTGTAAGTACCTTTGATTTTAGTTCAGTGAGTCCATCTGAAATTAAGCACATCTGAATATCACAGGACCTTTTTAGAAGTCTGAACCCAAGTATCAAAGTCTTGTTTCCGTGCATTGTGTTTCTTCATCAACTTCATGCACTTTGCCATGAGGTGAGCAACAGACCATCAGGTTTGATTACTCATAGCTTAAAACATAGACCACATGATGAACGCAATGTTGCCTCTGAGAGTCAGACTGTCTGGAGGGGCAGGACAGGCTTAGACGAGCAAGTAATGTGTATACCTCCTACATAGATTGAGAGCGTTGATGTTCAGTTTTCTTTTATTGCCATTTACAGCATTTTAGGGCGGGGAGATCACAGGGGTAAGGGACAGGGATAAAACCTAGTGTACATGGAAAAATAATAATTTCTCTTTAAAACCCTAGATATTTTTAATAGTTGCTAAGTCTCCTGCACTCTTACATTTGCATAAGTAAGCTTTTGGAAAGACAACAGCAAATATGATTAATACTCTGCTGTGGCAGGCAGCTTTGCCAGTTCAGTTGTTTTGGGTGGTTTTGTTTTCCCCGTTCCTTATAGTGTTGTAGAGAGTCAGATTAAAAGACATTCAACAGAAGTTAATTCTCTTCAACTTTTTAAGAAGTCTGTTGAGCTGGATAGAAAAAAAAACCAACATCCAAAGCTGTATTCAGTTACCTAGCTATTTTAAACTTCTGTGTTTTCTAAAGATAGAGCAGTGATAACATTTCATCAGTGCCAAAGTACCACAGTACATTGCTTTGGGATTCAGAAGAGCTGACCTCTATCTCTGGGTTTGTCTCTTGAAGTCCTGTTGATTTATTTAAAGTCCTTTGAAGTATCATCTTTCTGCTGTATGCCTCCGTTTCTTCTATTTCCTTATTGGTTAAATGCTGATTTTAATATTTACCTTCATACAGTTTGACCTCAAACATGCTATATAATGTTTGTAACGTGCTGTAATATTTTATTTTGAGGAAGATTACTGCAAAGGAAAAGCTCAGATCTGGAGTGGAAAAGAACACTTTGTATTTGGCCGTATTCTTGTCTACTCTCAACAGATCTGATGAATGTCATTATTACATATTATTTTAAGATCTTTGATATGGTACGTAAAAAATCATCCTGCTTTCTTAAAGTTTTCTAAAAATCAATACAACTTCAAGGGTTTCCTTATTGTGATTTTGTTTGTTGTCTCATTCTGCACTGTGGGGAATTTAATTACTTTTCACCTGGATCAGGAGGTGCATTGTATTGTCAGTGTGAGCCTGGAAATTATTATAACCCTTACTTGTCCAGGGCTGGAAAGCGCCTTAGGGTCTCAGGAGTTCTGATGAAGCAGAAGTAAAGGCTCATGCGTAGATTACAAAGCCAGAAGGAGCTGCGAGGATCAGCTGGTGCCATAGGTTACAGTCTCTTATAGCTTAACTGAAATCAGTTTTCATTTGCACTCTAGCAGTGCCTCCCCCACTCTGAATATTGGCCTGCCCTGGGCCCACAGTAGTTCCTGTGGCCCACCATCCACCTTTGTTATTGAACTTCTGGTTTAAAATACCGTAAAATCTGGTTGCACAGACTGGCCCTGACCATCTTACTGTAACTCTGTGTCGTGGTTTCAGCCCAGCCGGTAACAAAGGACCACGCAGCCGCTCGCTCACTCCTCCTGCCCCCCTCCGGTGGGATAGGGAGGAGACGGAGGAGAGAAAAGAAAAAAAAAACTGGAACCTCGAGGGTTGAGACAAGGGCAGTTTACTGGGACAACACAAAAAAAAAGTTAGAACAACAACAACGGTACTAATGAAAGAATATACAAAAAGAGTGATGCACAGTGCAACTGCTCACCACCCGGAACCCGATGCTCCGCCACCGAAAGTTCCCAGCCCTCCCCCCGGCCCGCTCCCCATTTATATACTGAGCATGATGTCACATGGTATGGAATAGCTCCTTGGCTAGTTCAGGTCGGCTGCCCCGGCTATGCCCCCCCCCCACCTCCCAGGTTCCTGTAAAAATTAACTCTATCCCAGCTGAACCCAGGACATTATCCACCCCTTATTCTATACCATCTACATCATGCCCAGATCTTACATTTTCCAATCAACTACTACCACTTTCCTTGTCTTATATATATATATGTATATGGACACCCCCCCCCCCCCCAAATAGTATTCCCTTAGTCGATGGGCTATCCCTCCAATGTGTCCATCAATTTTATTTAGTCCATGACTTTGGGGCTCCATCTGTTGTAACAGTTCTTCAGGATAAGAGAGATGGTGTGAGGTGTTAGGTTGTTGTATGCTGCCTCTGGAACTTGTGGCTGGTACATTTGGTGCAACCCACACCCTTGGCCTGCAGGTCGAAGAGGCTGATCCTGAGGAAATTGCTGGGCACCAGTTCAAGTTCTATCACTGTTGTACTTGGCTCAGTTTCAAAGTCCATCCTTCAGTCATTTGGGTAATTCTTACGGTAATACCCTTGATATGGCATATAGACACTATAGATACAATGACATACATTGGCAGGTTATTTAGCAGTTAAATATCATACAGCCTAATTCACTGGCTATTCTCTCCCAAAATCAAATCTCCCTGAGGTACACATCGAACTTCCCCATCCTTCTGCATCACCCACCAGGTGTACCCAGGTCCCTGAGCAAAAACAACCCCTTGGATGGGTTTGTCTCTGCTTGAGGGGGGACTAACCCAGACTGCCTTTCCTAACATACTTCTCATGCGCACTACAGGGACTTTATCCCCTTCTACAGTATGTGGAAGTCTTGGTTGGGCAGGGCCAGCCCGATTGGCAGATCCCCTAGTATTAACTAACCAGGTGGCTTTTGTTAAATGTGTATCCCAATGTTTGAAAGTTCCACCCCCTATTGCTCTCAATGTAGTTTTCAGCAGTCCATTGTATCGTTCGATTTTTCCAGAGGCTGGTGCGTGGTAAGGGATGTGATACACCCACTCAATGCCATGCTCTTTGGCCCAGGTGTCTATGAGGTTGTTTCGGAAGTGAGTCCCGTTGTCCGACTCGATTCTTTCTGGGGTGCCGTGTCGCCATAAAACTTTCTCTTCAAGGCCCAGGATAGTGTTCTGGGCAGTGGCGTGGGACACAGGATATGTTTCCAGCCATCCAGTGGTTGCTTCCACCATTGTAAGCACATGGCACTTGCCTTGGCGGGTTCGTGGGAGTGTGATATAGTCAATCTGCCAGGCCTCCCACTGTTTATATTTCAGCCATCGCCCTCCACACGACAGGGGTTTTAACCGCTTGGCTTGCTTAATTGCAGCACGTTTCACATTCATGGATAACCTGCACGATAGTGTCCATGGTCAAGTCCACCCCTCGATCACGAGCCCATCTATGTGTTGCATCTCTTCCCTGATGGCCTGAGGTATCATGGGCCCACTGAGCCATAAATAGCTCACCCCTATGTTGCCAGTCCAGGTCCACCTGAGACACTTCAATCTTGGCGGCCTGATCTGCCTGCTGGTTGTTTTGATGTTCTTCAGTGGCCCAACTCTTGGGTACATGAGCATCTACGTGACGTACTTTTACCACTAGCTTCTCTATCCGAACAGCAATATCTTGCCACAGTGCAGCCGCCCAGATGGGTTTACCTCTGTGCTGCCAGTTGCTCTTCTTCCATTGCTGTAGCCACCCCCACAGGGCATTTGCCACCATCCATGAGTCAGTATAGAGATAGAGCACTGGCCACTTCTCTCTTTCAGCAATGTCTAACGCTAGCTGGATGGCTTTCACTTCTGCAAACTGACTCGATTCACCTTCTCCTTCAGCAGTTTCTGCGACTAGTCGTGTAGGACTCCATACAGCAGCCTTCCACCTCCGATGTTTTCCTACAATGCGACAGGACCCATCAGTGAACAGGGCATATTGCCTCTCATTTTCTGGCAGTTTATTATACAGCGGGGCCTCTTCAGCCCGTGTCACCTCCTCCTCTGGCGACATTCCAAAATCTTTGCCTTCTGGCCAGTCCGTGATCACTTCCACAATTCCTGGGCGACTGGGGTTTCCTATGCGAGCTCGTTGTGTGATCAGTGCGGCCCACTTACTCCATGTGGCATCAGTTGCATGATGTGTAGAGGAGACTTTCCCTTTGAACATCCAGCCCAGCACTGGCAGTCGGGGTGCTAAGAGGAGCTGTGCTTCAGTACCAACCACTTCTGAGGTGGCTCGAACTCCTTCATATGCTGCCAATATCTCTTTTTCAGTTGGAGTATAGCGAGCCTTGGATCCTCTGTATCCCCGACTCCAAAACCCCAGGGGTCGACCTCGGGTCTCCCCAGGTGCTTTCTGCCAGAGGCTCCAGGTAGGGCCATTCTCCCCAGCTGCACTATAGAGCACATTTTTAACATCTTGTCCTGCCCAGACTGGCCCAAGAGCTACTGCATGAACAATCTCCTGCTTAATTTGTTCAAAGGCTTGTTGTTGCTCAGGCCCCCATTTGAAATCATTCTTCTTCCGGGTAACTTGGTAGAGAGGACTTACAATTTGACTGTAATTTGGAATATGCATTCTCCAAAAGCCCACAACACCTAAGAAAGCCTGTGTTTCCTTTTTATTAGTCGGTGGGGATATAGCTGCTATTTTGTTGATCACATCCATAGGGATGTGACGACGCCCGTCTTGCCATTTTACTCCTAAGAACTGGATCTCCTGTGCAGGTCCCTTGACCTTACTTTCTTTTATGGCAAAACCAGCCTTCAAAAGGATTTGGATTATTTTCTTCCCTTTCTCAAAAACTTCTTCTGCCATGTTGCCCCATACAATGATGTCATCAATGTATTGCAGGTGTTCTGGAGCTTCACCTTTTTCCAGTGCAGCCTGGATCAGTCCATGGCAAATAGTGGGGCTGTGTTTCCACTCCTGGGGCAGTCGATTCCAGGTGTACTGGACGCCCCTCCAAGTGAAAGCAAACTGTGGCCTGCACTCCGCTGCCAAAGGAATGGAGAAAAATGCATTAGCAATGTCAATTGTGGCATACCACTTAGCTGCCTTTGATTCCAGTTCATATTGAAGCTCTAACATATCTGGCACAGCAGCGCTCAGCGGTGGCGTGACTTCGTTCACCCCACGATAATCTACTGTTAGTCTCCATTCCCCATTAGATTTCCGCACGGGCCATATAGGACTATTAAAAGGTGAGTGAGTCTTGCTGATCACTCCTTGGCTCTCCAATTGGCAAATCAGCTTATGGATGGGGATCAGGGAGTCTCGGTTGGTGCGATATTGCCGCCGGTGCACCGTCGTGGTAGCAATTGGCACGTGTTGTTCTTCAACCTTCAGCAACCCCACAACCGAAGGGTCTTGAGAGAGACCAGGCAGGGTAGACAGCTGTTTAACCTCCTCCGTCTCCAATGCAGCTATACCAAAGGCCCAACGGTACCCTTTTGGGTCCTTAAAATACCCCTTCCTGAGATAATCTATACCAAGGATGCACAGGGCCTCTGGGCCAGTTGCAATGGGGTGTTTATGCCACTCATTCCCGGTTAGACTCATTTCAGCTTCCAATACGGTTAGCTCTTGGGATCCCCCTGTCACACCGGAGATACAGATGGGTTCTGCCCCTTTATAACTTGATGGCATTAGGGTGCATTGTGCACCAGTGTCTACTAGAGCCTTATATTCCTGTGGGTCGGACGTGCCAGGCCATCGAATCCACACTGTCCAGTAGACTCGGTTGTCCCTCTCCTCCACCTGGCTGGAGGCAGGGCCCCTCTAATCCTGGTTAGAATATCCGTTACTCACTTTTCGCACACATGAATCAGAAGTCCCTTCAAGAGGATCAGAAATGGCATCATCCCATCTACTGCATCTGGGGGACTGCTCACGGGAAACTGGAGCAGCAGCTTTCCAAGAAGAATCCTCTTTTCTGGTTGCTTTTTCTCACAACTCCTGTACCAGTGCATCCAGGACTGAGGTAGGTTTTCCATCCCACTTCCTCATGTCCTCTCCATGGTCACGCAGGTAAAACCACAGGTTAGCCCGTCGTGTGTACTTTCTCTCTCCTCTCTCTTGGGCAGAGGAGTGCTTACTCCCAATAGCTGCGATGCGGGCCTGTACAGGTGGGGAGGAGGACATATCCACTTTGAATTGCTGGAACTCTCGGGACAATTCCTCTACAGCTGAGACAGAGGCCCGTAGGGAGGAAGAGAGACTTCCTTCATATTGCCGGAGTTGGACAGCCAATTCATCCACCGCTTGTCCATTGCCTTCTTTCCAGGACATTACTGCCAATGAGTTGGCATAGGTTGGTGGTGCACTTCGTAGAAACTTCCGCCACATCGGTTATGTGCATTGGACTTCATCTGGATCTGTGGGTGACTGCGCATTTTCTGGATCATTATAAATCACCTCCAGCACTGCTAATTCCCTCAGGTACTGGATACCTCTCTCCATGGTGGTCCACTTGCCTTGGTGACATGTAACTTCATCCTTGAAGGGGTATCTTTCCTTTACACCTAACAGAAGTCGCCTCCAGAGGCTGAGGACTTGTGTTTTTCTCCCAATCGCCTTGTCGATGCCCCCTTCCCTAGACAGAGATCCCAACTGCTTGGCTTCCTTACCCTCTAATTCCACACTACTAGCCCCATTATCCCAGCATCGGAGCAGCCAGGTAACAATGTGCTCACCTGGGTGGCGGCTAAAATCTTTTCACATGTCACGCAACTCACTCAGGGATAGAGATCGGGTAATTATTTCAGGTTCTGCCTCTTCCTCCTGTTCTCGCGATGACCCTGGTTCATCTTCATCTCTCACTAAGCGAACTGATTTCTTTGTATGTTTCTTTTTCTGCACAGGGGCGACTGATACTGGCACAGGTTGGTTCTCTGGTTTAGCTGCAGTATCTGTCACCGGGGTTGGGGTAGCCGCACTGCCTGTTGCCGGGGTAGGGGTAGCCACGGTGCCTGTTGTCGGGGTTGGGGTAGCCACGGTGCCTGTTGCCCTGTTTTTCATCTTTTCCCCCTTTTCCCCCTGAGGGTGCTGCCTAATATCAAGCAGTGTTTGGTAGATACTGGCCAGGGCCCAGCACAGTGCAGTGAGTTGTACGTCTTTGGAATAGCTACAGCATTTTTCTTTCAAATATTCTACCACTTCATGAGGGTTCTGTAGTTGTTCGGGAGTGAACTTCCAAGCCACTGGAGGTGAGAAGTTCTCTAGATACCTGCCCATATCCTCCCACATGCCGTGCCACCCATGAATATCCAGCTTTGGGGCAGATCTCTGGGTGGTACTCTTAAAGAGCCTTTTTGTAGCCCTAAACAAGACCTGAAACATATTCAGGAGGCATATCACTAACAGCACACTGGCTTGCGCATCCCAAGGATATTCAAAATTCTCAAAAGCTGTTGTAATTAGTCGGAAGGAGAGAAGGGAGGCGAACGGAGGGGGGGAAGTATCCCCCCCTAACTTCCCCATGGAGTGAGTGTAATTACCAATAAAATCCGATAGAAGGTGCCCGAAGTATGGAAATGATATCACTGCCTCATACAGATACCAGCTTAACCTCATGACCAGTGATGTAATCATTTCATGAGTCGACATTGCCCAGTACAGCAAAATGATAATCCCAATCACTCTCCCAGAGGTGAGAAACGTGACTACAGGCAATACATAGAGCACATAAGAACTTACAAAATGCCACCATGTAAACAAATGAATCAACATTGTGACTAACATCTATTTATCTAATATAAGAAATGCATATGACAAATTTGTTTCAACACGCTCTGGCCAGATCTGTTGTTATCTCAACCCTTCCTGCCCCACGTTGGGCGCCAAAAAGGACTGTCGTGGTTTCAGCCCAGCCGGTAACAAAGGACCACGCAGCCGCTCGCTCACTCCTCCCGCCCCCCTCCGGTGGGATAGGGAGGAGATGGAGGAGAGAAAAGAAAAAAAACCTGGAACCTCGAGGGTTGAGACAAGGGCAGTTTACTGGGACAACACAAAAAAAAAGTTACAACAACAACGGTACTAATGAAAGAATATACAAAAAGTGATGCACAGTGCAACTGCTCACCACCCGGAACCCAATGCTCCGCCACCGAAAGTTCCCAGCCCTCCCCCCGGCCCGCTCCCCATTTATATACTGAGCATGATGTCACATGGTATGGAATAGCTCCTTGGCTAGTTCAGGTCGGCTGCCCCGGCTATGCCCCCCCCCACCTCCCAGGTTCCTGTAAAAATTAACTCTATCCCAGCTGAACCCAGGACACTCTGCAAGACCACCATCACAAATGGAGAATCGTTGGGCAGCCCTCTTGCCACAGTGGTGAAAACAAGGAGCTCCCCCACAGAACACCCTAGGAAGTCTGTCTTGTAGTCCCTGAGCCAGGGCTGGACTGGAAGGTGGACCAACCAGCGGTGGGTCTTGGAAGACCTGCGAGGGGCTGGGGCTCTCCTGACCCCTGAGCTGCATCTCAGTGGCCTTAATGTGGAGAGGAGGAGTTGCTTTACTGGCTTCCTCAGAGGCAAGGCACGGGCTCCCGATGGTCGGGACCGCTTGGTGGGATGCACACAAACTCAAGGAGGGGGAAGCGATTGGCAGTTATACTTAAGAGTATTTTATAAAGTGCTTTGATTTCCACGCGAGCTAGGTACAGATTTCCTGCTTGCCTTGCAATGAACTGTGAAGTTTTAGGAGCTAGTACTACTGGAGTTGGGCACACAGCCAGCAGGTCACGGTGCTGGGTGGGCCTTTGGGTCTGAAGGCTGACACGAGAAGAGGCTATTGGGGCTCTGAATAGAGACTTACAGAGAAATGATTGATAACCAGGGGGAAAAAGAGTAAGAAATAATCTTAGGCAGCCACCCGCGAGTGTTGCTCAGATCAATATTATGTTCCTCACCTGACAATTCTCATAAAGGTTTTTGGCTCCCCTGCCATGCAGTAAGTGTTGATGGTGATTGCCTTTGACAACCTTTGAAGCAGCACAGAAAGAAGAAAAGCAAAATCTGTTTCTGCTCGTCTGTGATGGAGCTTCTAAGGAGCCTTTCTGTATCCACTTTGACACCGCTATACCTGCGCTTTAAAATCCAGATTGATTTGTTTCTCTTAACATAGAGGAAACTTGATTCTATCTTGTGAATGGATTTTCCCATCAGAATTAAGGCTTGGGGATGTTTGCTGTGATCTAGGTCATGCTGACCTTAATTAAAGACCAAATCACCATGTGTCAGGTAACGTCACACGCTATTTTGATAGTCCCCTGCTGCAGTAGTTCCTCAAAAAACCTGGCAACTGAGCACAGCATAGGCAAGCTAAAAGACAAGCAGTTAACTTGTTTCCAAAACATCTTTATTCAAATGTGATTTAAATTTCCTCAGTTATGGAAACATTTCCCATGATAGGGTATGAGTTCCTGTAAGTACCATAAACACGCTAGATGGGAGACAAATCTGGAGTATTTAATTTGTTTGTTTATTTCTAACAGCAGTAACAGGCATGTCTCATCTAAAATGCAGCACCTGAAACAGTCATTTGCCACCTACTCTCCCTTTTGTGCTTCTCCCCCGCGGTTGCTGTATTATGTGCTATTTTGTGCAGCCTGTGATCTCCCCCTTGCCTGGGGACCCACTCCGGCACTCGGGCTGTGGGCTGGCTGCCCGGGGCTCCCAGGAGCCGCGGGGGGAAGGTGCTGTGCTGGCGCAGCCGAGGAACGCGCTCCGTCCTCCCGAGGCACCACCAGCTCCAGCTCCCGTGCCCTGCGAGCCAGCCGGCACCGCTACGCCCCGTCACGTGGAGCAGAGCGAGGTGGTTGCCAGCTCTGTACTTCGCTGATTTTATTCTACTTTTCCTGTCGTGGACGTGAGGTCATTAATTTTCTTTGAAAAATAAGGACCTGGGGAGAAAAGAGGTTGTTTGGCGGCAGGTGGGATGTAGTATTTTTGGTATTTCCAATACCAAGCTATTAAAGCAAGCTGACAGTATCAAATGTGGAGAGCGTAAAAATTATTTATGTGCCGCAAAGTATTACTTTGGGAGACGTTTAGAATCCAGGATTCATCTTGCAGCCATGTCTATAACTATGAGGCATTTTCTTAAACACGTCTGTGACAGTCTCGGTGTTTTTACAACCACCTTGGTCAGCATCATGTTTCAATCTGAGTCCTTAAGGCAGTTGACCTGCTTTCAATATTTCTCCCAAGTATGAGTAATATAGAAGCTAATATAATGAATGAAATAATTTCTGTGTTTTAAAATTTCTTATGTTTTCTTCTACTGTGAGATAATTTCTCAGTAATTCTAACATTTTTTCATTGTCTTTGTTCTGTATATTTAATTGCACTGATCTTTGTATGCCCTTTGTACTTCAGTCCTTAATTATCTATCTGAAACTAGTCTCTAGTTGTGGTGGGAGACTAATCTTTTCTTTCGTCCATAACAGAAATTTTCAACAGACTTCCAACTACTCTGCTATAGTTTGTTTATTTTTAGATGTGTTTTTAACCATATGAAATTATAATGTGTTGGGTTGTGAGGTGGTTTATTATTTTTTTAATTTTTGAGTTGACTACTGATAGTTGTTTGGATTTATCCACTGAGCATTTTCAAACTGACTATAAGCATGTTGCTTGTGATGAGCTGTGTACTGAATATCAAATTAATGTTGAAAGACTGGTAGAGGATCATTTAAATATCAGATTAATATTGCCTACAATACAAAATATCAGGCAAGTGTACAAAGAACTTATGAAAGAAAAGACTGCTGAATAAAAGTTCATTAAACCCAGCCAGATCTTTCTTGAGATGCTTCTAGAATCAATTTTTATTTGCTTTTAATGCATAGTCATTAAATGAACTGTTCTACCTCTGTTTTTATTTCTTTACGAGTTTAATTCCTCCTAAGCTCTTTGTTTGGTTATGCTTTCATTAGTGTGGCATTTGTTCTAAAAAAAAATAATCTTCTTTTAAGCTCCATTCATTTAATCAGTTATTGAACACATATAGCAATTGTTCACTAGCAAGAAATGCTGAAAAAGTGCTAGTAAAACTTACAGTATTTTAAAAGCATAGGGGAACTTACTATGTCTTTTTCAGCTAGGTTTGACTATTGATTTTTAAAATCTGGGTAGTCCAATATTTGGCCCCCTCTCTTCTGATATATAATAGGTGTGTGCCCATCACAAACACGGGGTAGTGTCATTTCTCTGCCTATAATCTGAAGCTATAACTGCTCCTGGAACCCAGCTAGTACAGTAGCTCCCTTTAAAACATACCTGACATCCCTAATTTTCACCCATTGAATGCCTGGATTATCTGTAAAGAAAGCAAAACATAAAAGTACTTCATTTAGTAGCAGTACAGCTTTGATACTGTGTGTAAACAAAGAGAATTTTACTCCAGGCTTACTTTCCAAAGTCTTACAGTTCTTTTTGTAGGGCGGGAAGGTGACACAAAGTTGAAGTGACCTGCACAGGCAAAGTGACCACATGTTGTCCACATATACTTCAAATGCTACCTTAGTTCTGCCTCCATTTAGAAGACAACAATTAGGATTTTTTACCTCCAAAAAAATTCTGGAGATAAGCATGTTAAATATTATGAGCTTTCAGGTATTACAGTGAAAACAAGACGAAAGTAATTTTCTAGTCTTTTGTAGCATTTTGCATTACTCTATAAAAGGTCCTTTTGAGCTTCAAATACAGGAAATTCCAAGGAAGAAGCATTTAACTTTGTAGCATTTGAGTTTGGTAGGCTCCCAACTACTGGGCGCAGAACCACTGCACCTATTCTGTCAGATCGCTCCTTGTGGTGGGTAAAAGGAGTAAAAGCAGAAGCCGGTTTTGCATTTCTCTTGTTGCTCAGCAGAGTTTTGCTGTCCAGCAATGAGAGAGCAGTGTGTGGCACAGACCTGAGAGTGCCGTTTGCCCAGCTGTACTTCTGTAGACATTGGACGATACATTGGATCCGTACGTTTTCATTAGCCTGGCGTGGTGCATTATGATATCCTCGCTGCTGCTGCATTTACACGTATGTGCGAGGCTGTACCTATAGTTTTTGGCGTGAGGTGCTGCAGGGTGCCATCGGCCTGCAGGCAGTTGGGTGAGATACCCTGCACGCTCGCTGTGGAACAGCTTGCTCCAGGTGAAGAGTAGCCTGGTCACCAACCACACTGGTTTGGAGAAGAAAAGGTCCAGGAAGAGCAGCCTTACCCAGCCTGAGCAAAGCTCTGTCTAGCTGTCCTGTCACCAGCACAGCAGTGGAATGGCTAGGGAAAAATAAGTATGAAACAACAATGTAAGAATATTATAATCGTTTCCAAGCCTACCCCCAGCAATTCCTAGGTGAGAGGTGGTATCTTTGTATTTAATAAAAGTTGGTCAATTACTCTTCGCTGAGTTTCCCAATTGACTTAAGGTTAATACAGACTTCAGCTTCCTCAGCATCGCATGCCAAGGAACTGCACATTCCGTCTGTCCTATATGCCCGTTTCATCAATGTCCTCTAGATTACTGTGAGACCAGTGAACAGTCAGTCCCTTAGCACTCTGAGCTCTGTCCATCCAGGAGTGTGTCGATCTTCATAACGTTCCCACGCCTGGGTAGTTTCCAGTATGGCAGTAGTGGGATTCAGGCTAAACTATACTTGTGGTCCTGGAGTAACTCTTCTGTAAGAGAGTGCTTTGTACACCTCAAACTACGTTACCTCAAAAGAAAAGTGGCTGAGCATGGTGTACAGCTACAGCTGTGTCCCAGAGAGGATAACAGCATCCCAGCATGTTCTCTGTGACATCCCAGAGGACATCTGAGAGGAGAATTAAGGAGAGGGGAGTGGTAATTGGGTTGAGAGTTACCTGCGCTGGAGCATGTGATGTGATTTGGGAAGGGTTGCTAGGACACTTAATGCTGTAGTGTGCTGGCAGTGATAAATGACCACGGCTCTACTGTTGAGTTTTGTGTCCTTGGTCAAAGCAGCTTATTTTCTAAGGCTTTAAACTGTGGGTTTTGGTCTTGCAGTGCTGTGGTTAGCCATTTGCCATACAGATCCACCTTTAAAGGATATGTAGCACAATTTGTAACACACCGGTGTCTTTCCGCTATCAGTTGTGTTCATTAGTAGCAGGCTGTGCAACTAATTTGTAGTTTGTGTTTTAGTATACGGCAGCGTAGCTCATTGTTTGCTAAAATGATATTTTGTTTAAGATTTTACCAAACTAATAAAATAATGCTTTTTAAGCGGGGTATGTTTTGATTAAGATGAAGCAATCGTTATTCATAAATGAGTGCTTTATATGTGATTTGCTTCTTAGGATTTTAGGGTTTCTTCACAGCAGTTTTAGCTGTTTGATCATTAAAAAATATTTAGGATTAGATAGATATACTATTTTTTGGTAGATTTAGAATTTTATCTTTTTTTGATTTTAAATAGGTTATTTGTTTTCCAAAACTAAATGTAGCATTTATAATGTCTAAATATATTTTTATATGTAGTAACATTATCTCTGTTGTTTGCAAACATAAGTTACTGCAGTTACATGGAAATTAGTGAAAGATTTGATGACTGTATTACTCATGTCACTTTTTAAAAAAAAATGTTTCAACACATTTTGTAATTTGGCCTTCCTAGGGAAATAAGTCTGAAGGTACAAAAATCAGCTTTCTTAGTAGTTAGCACTGTTAGTCAAAACTCCAGTTTGCTGAAGTTCCCAATCTTATATCATCTGTGCAGTTTAGAAGATGAGCTTATACTAAGTAGTACTTCATGTGACAGTTTATAAACTTTTGGATTTTTACCAACATATGGGTATGTAACAAAAACTATATTTTGCTTAGGTATGCTGAAGCTAACAGTTACACTTATATTTTAGTACAGTAAAATAATTTATTGTATAAATTGATGCACAGGTACAACTTGTTACTCATCAAAGCGTATATGAAAGCAATGATTGAAGCCCAAGTTTGGGGACATTGGTGAATTCTAGAAATGATGATATAGAGGTGGTGAATAATGAGGTAGCAGAGTTTGCTGATCAGATTGGGATATTCAAAGTAGAGATAATAAGTGCCCATTGTAGAGAGCTGAGAAACACTTCTGTGAATATCTTTAACTGGTGAGTCAAACAGAGCAGGTACTGTTCTCCAGCCCCAGTGGTGAGCATGGCTAGTGTCCATACACTTAAATTCATCTGAGGTAAACGTTAAGTGAGGAAAAATAGAGAAGGAAAAATTAACTTAATGTGTATGTGGATTTACAGATTTGGGAAACTGTGTTTAAAAGATTGACTTACATTACTGAAAAGCAAACTAAACCTGCCATTGTATTTGGTGCTGAGAACTGCTTCCCTGAGATAGCATGTTACTTTGCAACACATGGATGTTCCAGCACCCTTCTCTGACTGAGAAGGGGTGGTGTGTGAGAGATCCTGCTCCAGGTCTTTTTAGTGTAGTATTACTTTATATCTTCATGATGTATTGTCAAATCTTTCTAATGGCAGGCTGTACTATGAAAAGGGAAGTTGCAGGGTGCAACTTACTTTGCTGTAAAAGATAACTCGTATTAGCAACTGAAACTGGTGGGGGTTAAGTAGAAATTTTCTTTTTGTACGGGATTATTTTTCATGTGGAGAATAAAAACTGTAGCCATTCCATACAGTAAAAAACCCCACAAGTCAAATGCACTTTCTGCATTGTTCATATTGCTGCTTAGAAGCACTATGATGTAATTTTTCTATTAGCTTAGAACATGCTAGGTTCAAAACAGGCATCTTTTATAAATACAGGCAGGATGTGAAAAACATTAGAGAAGGGAAATTGTTTCTTTATTTTTTGTTGCTACATGTACATCAGATTTCATAAAAAGAGATTGTATGTTCATGTGACTACTTCTACTTTATCCATAGCATTTCAATACTATTTCAGTCAGATTTGGGAATGAAGTCAGAAATTAATAAATATAATGAAAATATGGTTGCAGTCACCTGGAAGTTGGAATATTCTTTCCTTCCTATTACTGGTAGCTTCTCTTTGTATGTAGGAAGGCTCTTCAGTTTTTGCAAAGCATCATGATGTATTTCAATAATAGACTCACAGCTTGTCTTTTCTATGTAGAAACGTAGTATACAAACTGTAAACCAATCTGTAAGAAAAGTGTTAAACGCAGAATCTGCTAATAAGGTGGAGCTGTAGGTAATAATAGACAAGGTTATCATGGAAATGGCATTATCGCCAGTTAGTGGACTTGTATTTTTCTTCATGTTCACAGTATTAAACCCATTTGATTTTTAAAATACATTCTTTAGAAGGGAAGACTTTGTCATGTTCACTGCCAGAATTTAATTTTCCTTCCATGCATTCCTGCTTCTTGTGTGGTACACAGAATTTGTCAGTTCATCCCTAAAGCAAAACCTCTAGAGAATATTTTGAACCCAGGAAAGACTAAGCTAAAATATGAGCAATAAAAATATTTCAAAATCTGTCAGAAAATAATATGGAAATTATTTTTTTTTACTTTAAATATTACATAATCATAAAGAGTTTTAAATTGTAATTCACTTAAAATAACATTTGCCTTAGATGCACAGTAGTCTAACTATAAAAAAAGCTTATGGAGCTATCTCAATTCACCTTGTGTCTTGTGCCTGTTGTAGTTGCAATTTTTACTGCTAGAAAAAGTCATTCTGCTAATAAGCTGTGATCTGGCATGCTTTATCAGCAATTTTAGAATCTGTTTGCTCCACTGAAGTTAATCAGCCAAAGTGAAAACATCATCTGTGCAAATGTTTTTTAAAGTGTTGCAAAATGCCTTTGTATGCAGTTACACAGGTCAGATAGGAGAGTGAAGAACATGTATCTAAAAGTAGGTAATTCGTGCCAAATACAATTAGAGCCATAGCAGTGAACCAAACCAATCTCTGTTCCTTGCATGGCCAATCCTTCTTTCAGCAGTTGAGTAACAAAAGGACTTCCAGAGAGTCTGTAAGGCCATTTGACATCCAGGTTATAAAAATATTCAGGGAGGACAAAGCCATCGCAGAGAAGGAATCCCTGCTCAGTGAAGAAGAAACTGAAGAAATTCCCACATTAAAATCCTTCTCAGAGGGATGGAGGAAGGAGGGCATGCATAGATTGGTCTGAAGCACACCTTGGTTCCTGAAGACCATGAAGTAGGAAATGCAAAAATAAACTTTAAAAAAAGGTTCTAGAAAGGGTCAGGGAACTTGTAGGTCTGTAAACTCAATGTCTTCATGAGGCAAAAGCTGAACCTGTAAGAACAGAGAATGGGAGAAACACATTCTGTTTTGAAAGAAGGGAAGTCTTTTCTTAAAAATGTCTTGAAGTTGTCTGAAGGCATCAATAAACACATGGACGAAGCTGATTTAATTGATAGCTCTACTTGGATTTCCAAACGGCCTTTAAAAGAGTCCTTTGGCCAGGCCTTTTCCGTTGTCGTGGTTTAGGCCCAGCCGCTCGCTCACTCCTCCCCCCCAGCCCCGGTGGGATGAGGAGAAAATATAAAGAAAAGCTCGTGGGTCGAGACAAGGACAGGGAGGGATTGCTCACCACTTATGGTCCCGGGCAAAAGACAGGCTCAGCTTGGGGAAAAAACAAAATCAATTTAATTTGTTACCAATCAAGTCAAAACAAGGACATTGGGAAGTAAAACCAAACCTTGGAACACCTTCCCCCCAGCCCTCCCTCCTTCCCGCCTCAGCCCCACTCCCGGTTCTCCCCATCTCCCACCTCCGAGCGGCGCAGGGGAGCAGGGGACAGGGGCTGGGGTCGGTTCCTCACCCCTTGTCTCTGCCGCTCCTTCCTCCTCAGGGGGAGGAGGACTCCGCGCTCGGCCCCTGCTCCGCCGTGGGGTCCCTCCCTCCCGCGGGAGACAGCCCTTCACCAACTGCTCCAACGTGAGTCCTTCCCGCGGCCTGCAGTTCCTCACCAACTGCTCCAGCGCGGGTCCCTTCCACAGACAGGGTGCAGTCCTTCAGTCACAGACTGCCTCAGCCACGGAGGCGCGGCCATTTTGGGCGGCCTCCGCTCCCCCGCTCCCCTCAATGGGCTGGGGGGAGACAGCCTGCTGCCTCACCGCGTCCTCCCCCGCTCCTCCTCCTTCCCTGACCTCGGTACCCGCAGAGGGGTTCCTCTCACATCCCGCTCCCCTCTCCACTGCAGGTTCCCCTTCTGAAATCTGTTCTCCCAGAGGCGCTACCGCTGTCGCGGAGGGGCTCGGCCCGGGCCAGCGGCGGGTCCGGCTCCGAGCCGGGGGAGCTTCCAGCAGCTTGTGACAGGAGCCGGCCCTGCGGCCCCTCCCCACTACCCAAACCCCGCCACACAAACCCAAAACATCGGTAAACTGAGTAGCTGGGAGGGAAGATCCATGCATTGGTAAATGGTTCTTTAAAAGACAAGGAACAGAAGGTAGGAGTGAATGGTAGATTCTTACATTCAGACTTAAAGAAACGAAAAAGTGTGCAAGCATGGAAAATATCTCTTCCCTGGACAAGTACCTCTATTTGTTTAATCATTCCTCTCAGCTAGTTTAAGAGTAATAGCCTATTCCTAATAGTGCTGTGTAGTATTTTAGGTATCTACAGCGTATAACCACATGCTGCTGTGTAGGGGTTGTTACTAATAGTGGTATGAATGTGAGGTACTGTGCTGTCTTCTGAGGTGTCAGTCAGAATATATCCCCACACACCATGTGATTTAGAAAGAACTGCTTCAGGGTATCCAGCGTGCTCCACACTGAGGCTTTGGAATAGAAAGCCTGACCTGATAATTGACATCTTGGCAGTTTTGAGGCATGAAGGAGAGAAAATGGCATCTTTTGTGTAAAGATGGAATGAGTTGGCAGCAGAAGCATGGAGAGGTTGTAATATTTACTTCATTCCTTCCTGAATGTAAACCAAATTAAGCACTTTCTTTGTCCTGACATGCTGAGTCTTGATAGCATTTGCCTGACACCAGAAAATTGAACTTTAAGGTTTTCTGAGAGTAAATTTTCTTGTTAGATGCCTTCCAATTAAGAATTAACCCAAATGCCAGTTGGAGATCTCAATATAGTTCAAAATGGTAACCAAGGTCTAAAAATGTTACAAACATAGATAAGAGTGTCATCATTAAAAACTTTGGCTCTGATTCTGCAATCAGTTTAATCCAATTCTGTAGGTCATCACTTTCCTTGGTTATATACCACTATTGTTTTTCTCCCTTCTGCTCTGTATCGTTCTTGGTGAAGTACATAGCCAAAGACCACTGTTTCCTAGCACAGGCTGCCAAATTATGAAAAATGAACTTGATAAAAGTTTGTCATAGTCATCAGACAAGCAGAACAAATACTTGAGGAATATTTCCTATTAAAAAGTTTATCTAGTTCATTATGAATACTGATAGAGAAAAATATTATGTAAGAAAAACATTCTTCTATAAATCATAATTCCATTTAGTTAGAAATAATGAAAAATACTATTTCAAAATGTCTAATTACTGTTGTCTGTCCATTAGATTAAAACATATTAATTGCCAACAGTTTGCAATGCAATAGAAAAAATATATTGCGTATATGTTCTTACTGTAATTTATTCAGGTAATACTAAACTGTCCATTGATTTTAATTTTGTTATATATTGATAACTGTGAGTATGTAGCATATGTAATATGCAGTGCAGTTACGCACAATATAAACTGCAGTGATTGGGGAAGAAAGCTGAAATCAGCATTATGGTTTTGAGGGTAATCTCATTTCCAGTTAGGCATGCCAGAAGTTAGTACATTAATAAAGAGCACTTATGTGATTATCAGTTCATTTATCTGTTTGTCCTGCCTTCTCCTGGTAGATTTTGAACCTATTGATTAATTACTGTAAAACTTGCCAGAAGCGGAGATGTTTAGAGATATATATGAAGAAATTTCATGAAGGCTGGTAGATAATACTATGAAATAAACTTCATGAAGACTGGTAGATGGTACAGGACAGATAGCCTAGTAATACTTCTGCTGAGGGAAAGTAAGGAGAAATGTACTGTTATACATTTAACTCTGCAGTGTATTGCTGGTCTTGTAAGTAAATATATTTATATTACAGATTTTAGTCTTTTTTTTAAAGAATGAACCAGATTAATTTCTTGGAAAAGACTGGGGGTATCTCAAAAATTGGACATGGGACTATTTCTGTAATATAACAAAGATTGATGTATTACCCCATAGATTTATTTTTTTAAAGTAAACAGTTTAAATTTTATGGTATTAAATGTCTTTTTTTTTTAATAGCATGCTACTACTCATTCCTATATCAGATCCAGGACCTAAAAATGAATCTCAGTCTTTTGGGGTTAACATTTTAGTTTTTAAGATGGATGAGAGTATCAGTTGTTCATAGATTCTGCTTCCAAAATTCAAGCCAGATCCAAAGTTACTGTTAGTTTTACCTAAATATATATCTGAATACATTTGAATTTTTGTTTTGTTTGTTTGTTTCAATTATTTGTATATTCAAATGTGTTGAGCAGTTTTAGTAGTAAAGAAGTAAAATGATCCCAGAGGCGTATATAAACACAAAAAGACTTCTCTGCAGGCAGGAAGGGGAGTGCGGTGGCTGTCTGCTTCCTTCTGAACAAAGAGAGTATGAGTTCCCCTCTGGGAAAACATTTTTTTAGATTCAAAATATGAAGAGTCATTAATTAGAGTCAATGATATTGATTATGTGTATTACACAGAAGTGATCTAAACGGACTATAGCTCTGATTCTTGTTTCTAGTGTATTTTTCCTGGTTTTTATTCCAGAGCTTACAGTTTATGATCTGTTTTCATCTACACTGGCATATAGGTAGGCTTTGTGTATGCACAGAGCTGAATGAAATAAATCCAGTCATTCCACAGAATAGCCTGGAGTTATGAGAGACTTCAATCTGTAATAATGATAAAAAGAAAATCACATCAAATAACATAGTTACTACAGAAAAGGAATATCCTCCTGGTGTCCACAATGCTCTGATTGCAAAAGCTACAAAGAGGATTACACATGCAAATTAGAAGACTGCATCACAACTTCCTGGCTTGTAAAATGACATCAATTCCCCTTCCACAGAGGGACTTTTTACCGAGTTTATTTTAGCACTGAAAATATGGAGCAGTTTGCTGATGTCTGGAATAACGAGTAATTCAAACTCTTATTTTTTTGTTGATTCTCAGTTATTTTGAGAAATCTGTAGGTGGTTGGGGTTTTTTGGCCTTTTTTTTTTTGATTGGGTTGTTTCTTGCAAAATTGCAATTTTTTTTTCTACTTATCTTTCTGAAAAACATATGAGATTCACCTTGATACAGACAAAGGGTCTGAGGATATTGGAGCTTCCTATTTCTTCTCTTCATTGGTAGTGTGTTCTTATTGTGGCCTTCATGAGTATTTGATGATTTAAATTCCTTTTACCTTTCAGAGTACTAAATATAATGTTGCAGTCATTAAAGAAATTTATTTTTACTCTTAATTCCTGAGGCAGTAAGTCTGCAGTTGCCCATATTCTGTCTGTCCTTCAACCTGTCATGTTCTGTACTCAAATAACTTTAATTCCTGAACCTTTACTATCAGCTCTGAAACAGAAATAGAAATCCAAAAGATTGCTACATTTTTTTATGAAAGACAGGAGCTTTCATGATAGAGATCCCAACTTAGTGATCTCACTAAGACGAATATAGGAAAAGGCCAGTTCTTACACTGTGTACCAGCCACTGGTGGACCAGGTACCACTTGATCACTAATTTTAGGTCAGCTATAACAATCTTTGGCCTGTTTGAGGAGTTGGAAGTATTGTATAAGGAGGGAAATAAATGGGCAAAAGGATACAAATCCATAGGAATCCAGACTTCATTAATTTTGTCTGCTCCCCAAACTGCTTGGTTTTGAAACAGTGCTTGCCATATGGGCAAACTGTCTCCTGTTTTCAATTCCGTCATCGTTCTGGTGAGCTATCACATAGCTATAGATACTGCTGACACTGAAATGTATTAAAATGTTGGAATTCTTGACTTTGGACCTCCGTAGGTCAGGAAATGTGAAAGAGAAAAAGTCAACATCATATGACTGGCCAGAGCTCCATGGGCACGAGTGTTGCATGGAATAGCTGGAGAACCTTCCGAACACATGTACCTAAAATAATGGTATTTGGCAGAGTACATGGTAACCATGTGACTGACTAATTTGCATGGTGGCTAAGCATTTCCTTTTTAAATGGTGCTTTTCAGTTTCTACCCAGTGTTGTTCTTCCTAGCTGAATTTTGTCTGAGTCTGAAACTGTACAGGTTCCAAAGAAGTGTAGACTTGTTCCCTAGCTTGGCTAGTCACACCACAAACCATCAAATGAAAGATCAAATGGGGGGAGAGACGATTCAGCTTTGCAGACCTAAAGAATTTGCACTTTGGCAGTGACAGAAGGTTTCTTTTTTCTCCCATTAACTTCCATGCGGACATTATAAATTATAGCCTTTCTTGCCCACCCCTCAGCTTCCATTTCCTCAGCTTTTTTATCCAGAAGAGAAGCGGGATCTAACTGTTAAAAAAAGGTATTAATTGTTTGTGTTGGGAGTTTTTGGTAAAAATTCTGTTCATGCAAGAATTGTGGGAAGGATCTGTACAATATCTAAGAAGAAAGAAATGCAACAAAATAACTCATAAACTGGAGGCTTTCCACATGGGGAAACTCTGTTGAGAATTCTGATTTTTATATTCAGTATTTGAACAGCAGTTACTAAAATATTTAACAAATTATTTATGCTTCAGTTCAGAATCAGCAGCCTATATTGTAAGTTTCTATTTTTATATAGCATAGTACTTCTTTGTATACATATACCTTTGTATGCAGCTTTCGTCAGTTGAACTTCTATATAATACACTACATTTTTCTGAGCACTCAGTGAACTTTAGTGCTCTCTTGAGAAATTAGTCATAGCTACTTAACTTTGTCTTCATTTGCTTTTAAATACAGTCTATTTTGATAGTTAAGTACTAGACATCAGATAACTTTATATTCACTGATACTGAAAAATACATGTGCTTGAATGTAAAAATACGATTCAGAAAATGCCCCATTGCCTGGAAGTGCATACAGTTTTCTATACATCAAAAGAGATGGAAGAGAGATCAGGCATGATAATGTTCCTTAAGTGATTAGAGGTACCAGCTGGTACTTGGAGTATCTAGAGATACTTCCCGGTGGTATCTTGGTGTTCCTTGCATTAATTTTTGACTCATATTTAGATCACCTTCTGTAGACATTGAATTTATTCATTGATTAAGCAGAAACCTCACCACAGTATACGCTTAATGGATATATCTAAAGGGATGCAGATGGCCCAGGAGATGGACTTGCCTCTCCACTGACTGTACAGGGAGATTAGAACTTCTGCTGTGTGACTCAGTGTTTCCATATGGTGAACTGAGTGGGAGCTTACTAGAGTTTATGCATATTGTGTGGTGGTTTTTTTTTTATACAGTGTCTGTTTGTAAAGGGGATTAACTAGGTTCGTGCTACACTGTCTTTGAGGTCACCCTGGTCTTTTTCTGCTGTTGAGTTACCGTTGTTAGTTACACCCTTTTCCACAGCTCAGGCTTGTCCTCCTTGGCAGAAGCCCTAACCATGTTGCATAGTCTGTTCAGGTACTCCTTAATTCCCTTACAGAGGTTCTTGGCTACAGTTTTATCTGCACAGTTGATCAGAGCTCTCACAGCAAGATACAGAGTTTCTTACCAGAAGATCCACCACATCTTCTCTTATTATCCAGTATTTATCTGGCGGGAAGGGAGGCAGGGGTGGGGAGAAAAAAAAATAGAGGAAAAGAGAAAGAGCTGCAGAGTCCTAGCCTAGAGAAACAACAAGGTAGAAGGCCGGTCTGACTCAGGATTTCATTCCAAGTGCTTTGGTACAGGTAGGATTCACAGCATGGGGTCTTCTCAGAGCAGGTGCCTGAAGAGGAGGAACTGTTTGTACGATTGCATACTGATTAGAGTGCTTGCTTAGGAAGGGGGAAGCTCACTTAATTTTTTTGGACTGAGGAAAACTTTGAACCTGTTCCTTCTGGGAAAATGCCTATGAGACCTTAGAGCAAACCTGGGATGGAGCTCGTCTCCAGCTCATATGTTGAAACTGGAGCACGGTTCAGAAGCAAATGCAAGATGTAGGAGAAGAGAGACACTCAGCAAGAAGTATATACGTTGTTTATTTTGTTTAGCAATGTTAATTGCATTTTCCATTGAACAGTCTGTTGACAATCTGTATTTCACTCAGTAGCTCTTCAGTGGCAAGTACAGAAATATTCACTCAAGCCAGACTACCTATGGGCAAAAAACCTGTTTGTCTGAGTTAGAAACCAGTTCATCCATTTATTGGAAATTTTTTTCTAAGCTTATACCCTTGTGACACATTTCTGAATGAACTTCATGCTAGCCAAAAGAACTAATGATGTTTCGAACGCAGTTTCTATCTACATATTCACTTACACACTTAAGTGTTACATCTACACTGAGTATGGCAATGGCTGAGATATCTGAGTTGTCTTTGAACAGCCTAATTCAGGTACTGGAAGCCAGCACAGAGCTTCATGTGGGCTGAATTACCCCATTGAGAATCTGAAAAGCCTGGTTAATTAGCTTCCTTGCCTGTCAGTCACTTGTTTCCATCTATTTTCTCACTCCAGCTAGTTCAGTCATAAAACTGTAATCTGTTTTTCTATGGCTGTGAAGATGATACTCATAATTTACTCCTCCATCTACCCATCACAGTATTTTTTTTTTTTTTGACTGGTTATATGCCTGAAGTTTTAAATAGTCTGTAACTTTATGAAGCTGGACAATACATTTAGTAAGTTTGTGTGCGGCTTTTCAACAATGATCTCTGCATAGAGATTATGATAGCACACTGTTGATTTCAGTTCAGTTCAGTGTTCATTTTGTTACTAAACCTTCCCACTGCCTATCTCAGAATTTTCTATGGCCAGCAATCTTTATTTTCAGGCATTTGTTCTCATTTCATAATTTCATTTCAAAAACCAGCCAGTTGGAACACCCTATCCCTGCACTGTAATCTGTCACACAAGATCCATGTCTGCTGAGAGTATGTGACGAAGCTGACATCAAAGCAGAATGAAGCAGTTGTGATTTACAAAGAAATAGAAAAGTATTTTGAGTTCAAATGTTTTTCTGTACACCATCATCTCTTATGTTTTTTTAAATTACTGGCTGTTGTGAAATGTTTCATTTAAACTATTTCTTATCCCTCTACTTCATAACAGAGGTTCTTTGGAGAAAGTGAAATATGTAGATTTTTCTCCTTGTTTTTACGTTTATGTATTTTAGAAAATTTTAAGAACTTGGATGTTGCTTTTAGAAACATCATAATGCCACGATCTTAAAGTTTTAGGGAAAGAAAGAAAAGTTTTATCAAATTGAAAACATCGATCCTTTTTGTGGCAAGGGTATATAGTTCCCACTTTTAGCTTTGTGGAACCATGAGAGGTGAGATGTCAGACATATCACAGATGGAGGAACAGGTATTGCCTGTAACGATGTTATAATTTGTGAGGAAAATAAAAGCATTTCTTTAAAACTTTAATTTTAAAGTGTGCATTTATAAAAGGAGCATTAAAACTCCTTGTATTTTTTGGTGAATAAAATGTGTTCCTCAAGGAGATGGATTTCTGTTAATAACACAATTTATCTCTTTTCTCTGAACCAATGTAGTGTACTGTTGGACTTTTTTTCTGACATCTCTGGCTCTTTCACTACTAGCAATTCACAGAAGATTCCCTGGTACATAGGTACACCAAAACCAACCAATGAATGATCACTGGGGAAATCTATCATAAACCTCATGATTAGATTAACTGTGGAGAATTAATGAAATTTTAGCCTCCTTTCTGCCTCCTTCCCTTCCAGACCATGAGTACTAGGACATCATGTAGTACTTGTAACCCAGGCTATATGATACACTAGGGCCTTACCGATAGAGACCTGCTCTACAGATTGCAGCTGTATCTCAGCTTCAGTTCCCTTTTAATATTACCTTTTTTATTGAATTAGGAATTGGTTTCATTACTGTGTTTCTTCTGCTCCGAGTGAGCTAGGATGGGTAAATGTGTCTCTCTTTTTTGCAGCAATAAACTGGGGACAGTTGAAAGTGCTAGCATCGCCACACAGTATTCTGTTCTTTTCGAAGTTCAAGCACAGGAAAGGCCAGCCTCTCTCCTCTCTTTACTCTCTGAAATGTCCCAGATAATTACTAAATAAAACTGGGTTCTTTAAATGAACTTACTTATCATGTTCATGGGTTGTTGTGTACACTGAGCATCTGATGCTGTAAGTTTGACCCTAAATAGATTAAGTTTTGTGTTTTAGGCAAATGCATTTTTTTTGGTAGTAGTGAAAAGCATATTCTAGTAGAGAGATGTCAGATCTTGTTACTTAAACATAGCTTACTGTCACCAAGGTTAGTATTTAGAGGTGACTGACAGATAGCAGTGGGTCAGGCTGAAGTAAAATGCAGGGCAGGCTGTTGATGTAGGTGAAACTTCTCACCCCTTAATCATATGGCACTGCAAAAGAAAATGTCTTGCCAAAAGAGCATGGCAGTAACATGGCTTCTGATGTTGCTATTAGGAGCCATAGCTATTGTTTTACATCAGTAGATCATGATCCCACCTAATTAATACTCAGGAGCGGATGTAGAACATGAGCTGAATTTCAGAAAATGTATACCTCATCGAGTAGGCAAACATCTTGTTCATTATAATTCTTATTTAATCCTAAATTAAAATGGTATTATTGCTTGGGATTTTGCTACCAATTGTGAAGGCTTTTTGAAAAGTGAACCTTTGCTAAAAATCAAACAAAAGCAAAATACATAACTGCAGCAACTACAGCTATCTTTCATTGCAGGTTAGGATTATGTTCTGTTAATTTACTCATATAAATTCCCTGACACTTTTTTTTTTTTAACCCCCTAGATATTGGCAAATGTAATCATTTTTATCTGCGGAAACTTGGCAGGAGCATACCACAAACACCTCATGGAACTTGCGCTGCAGCAGACGTATCAGGACACGTGCAACTGCATCAAATCCCGTATCAAGTTAGAATTTGAGAAGAGGCAACAGGTAAAGTCACACCTGTGTCTGGGTCTGTTTTGCTGTTTTCGCACTATCCCCCCATTCATCACTATATAATCCAGTTTGCTAATGCAAGAACACTTAATGAATTACTTAAAGCTACTTAATGAAATATGCAAGGTCTTTTGAACAAGGTTGTGCACAATTTCCATCTGAATATAAGAAGGTATTGTAATTATTTGTGTTGTCATATACATGTTTTCTTTCATTTGTTCTTTGAAAATATTTTGTGATAAAGTTTAAAATGCTATATAGATTCTGTTTGCACACCATCTCTTTTGTTGTCCTCATTGAATGCGGTGTGAGAGGTACATGTGCACTTTGGGAATCTTCAGTTCTCCATGCCCAAGACCGATACTGCAAAATCACTGCGAGAAGATATTACTGCACTGTTTGAAAAATATTTGAAACTACAATACTGATGAATCATGTGATACAGTTCTAGGGGTCAGGTATGTTAAGAGGAGCTAGGGGAATTGCATAATGAGACTAGCTGTCATTTATTGTAGCAGCTGAATAAAAGGCTTCTCTGATTGCTTTATATAGTTCTTTTTCTCTTTGCAAGTTCTGTACAGTGCCTATCATCCTGACAGATAGGTGCTTCATTTAAGGGAATTTGAAATACAAATTAGTTCATCAAGTAGTAAAGAAGATATGTGTATTTTGCTTTGAAGGTCACCAGACTAAAACTTCCATGAACTGTTATGGGTCAGAGAATAGAGCCTTCACTGACACGTTTCTGTTGTCACAAAAAGTGCAGATGTACACCTTGTATGTCCCAGCTGACCTTAACTGTCATGTCTGTCTCACAAATACTTGTCACCGTTTTAAATTAAGGTTTTCAAGATCCATCACCAATACTTTTTTTGCAGAAAAAGCAAATGGAGGGTCCATACCAGGACCAACAGGTCGTGTGTGTCCAGAGGGCTAGCCTTACTCTGCTGGGCACTTGGGTTGCATGCTGGCCAACGTTGCTGCAAAACTTCTAAGGTAGTCTTAAGGAGAACTTTTTACAGTAAAGGCAGGCTTTGATGAGTAGATGCAAAATCTGCATAAGGTACTGTTGCAGGAAAGGTTGTGTAAGAGCAGTCATGTACAAGTTTCCATTTCTGCCTCAATGAGCTGTGTGCAGTGAATCAGTAGGCTTTATAACTGGTAGTACACAATGCACATTTTACTATCTGTTGAGAAAATGGGCAAGAGTATCTCCAAATTAGTTCCAGTGAGACAGCTTGTGAGTGCAGAACAAGCAATGCCAGGTATCTGGGAGCAGTACCATGCCAGATTGGGCAGTCTCCAGTGATGTGGGGCTGATGTGATGGCTTCTAGGCTCATGGTGGCTTTGTAGAAGATGGTTAACACTGTTCTGGTGCTTAGGCCTCAGATGCCAGAAGGATGTATGCAGACCATAATCAAACAGCATAATTCATGGCAGGCATCAAGGCCTCCTTTATCCAGCAGAGACCTGAGCTCTCAGCTTGCTGAGCACAGTTGTAAGGGCCCAGGTTTCTACTATCGGTTCCTACAGGCATTGGAAATCCATTGGAGTATCTGCAAGAAGTAGGAGGGTGTGTTACTGGACACTGTCAGTAGGTGAGCTCAAAGGGGTAAGGATGCTGCTTGTAGAAGGCAGTAGTTAGACCAGACATATTGCTAGCTGGTGGTTTCTGTAAATGTGTATTATTTGCTAAACACTACTAATTTCTATGGAAAGACATAAGTAAGTAGTTTTGATTTCCTGGCATTTCTGAAGGTCTTGCAGAAATGGTTGAGAACCTGACAATGGAGAGAAGCAAAAATACCTGAAATTCAGTGCCAGGTGCTTCCTCTTTGTGGTTTGTAGCAGTTGTGTTTCTAATACACTGGAGCCCAGCAAGATGGAAAGCAGGAACAGCTATCTTTCATTGATAAATTGTGGTGGTGTTATAGAATAATGAAGGATATTGTATGTATTTTGTTATATATATATATAAAAGTATGCGTTGTCATATTTGTGAACTGGTAGAAATAAATAAATTAGTTAAGACATCTACAGAGCTCTAAGTAGTGTATTGCAGGTCTGCATTAATAACAGGTGCATCAATGTCTCATTAAACAGAAGTAAGTGAACTATTCTATGAATGCTAATGATCTTTTTGACCTCTGATGAACCATTAGCTCATCCGATCTTCTTATATAGATTTCTTTAGCCTTTATCCTCTCAACCCCATAATATGTCCTTTATCTCATGCCAGTTTTTCCAACCAAAAAGGCAAGGAGGTGCACCTCCTTATTATCACACTTATGAATGCTAGATATTTAAATGTGAAAAGGTAAATGAAGATTAATTTGCTAAGTTGTTGTGGTTTTTTTTCCCAGGGTTAACATACTTCTTTGTTTGCAAACTTTAGTTCAGAAGTGGATGTACTTTAGTCTGTCTTTTAATACTGCTTGTTTTGCCAAGAAGATACGGAAGATCATACACATTGTTAGTATTCAGGGAGCAAGTCAATTATATTGCTGACTATTTTTAGAGGATTGGAATACATTGAAAGAGTAGGAGCAGGTGCATTTGAAAAAACATCGAGTTTGATCAAGGCCTTTATTAGTCTCTGAAAGGTTGTAGCATGACCCTTGATTCTACATCTCTTTAATGAGAAAAATCTAATTTACTGGAGTGAGAACTAACACAAGCTACTTTTATACCACTGCAGAGCATAGGATGTGCTTCTAAATGCTTAGGGCTACAGATCAAATTTGCCGATTTTTCCAGATCACAGACATCATGTCTTTTATAATTGTTTTTGAAAGATGTGCAGTTTACGTTCCAAATCATCCCATGGATTTCCTTTTGTTTTGTTGGAGAGTAGGCTCATACAAACGTAGCCAGCTGTTGTTTTTCAGCTGGGTTTTTTCTCTTCAAAGAGCCTTTTTGAGAATACCAATTTGGTCGTATCAATAGATAAGTATATTGAATTACCACTCAACAGTTACACCAAAGAACTCAAGAGAAGCGCCAAATTCATGGTTTCTGAGTGAGACCAGCGTACACCAGTGTCCGGTGAAAGAGGGTTGTGCGTTCGTACACCGAGGTACAAGTCAGGCATATTGTACCCACACAGCCCCCTGCGTGCTTCCCTCGGGGCGCAGCAAAGGCTGGCGGCTCCCGAGGGATGGGAAGCCATGGCTGAGGACACCTCCCAGCAGGACGGGGCCCTCGCCACCCAGGGCCCCGTCCCGCAGCACGGGCCGAGCTGGGCAAACCCGCCTGCTGGCGCCCAGGGTGGAGCAAAGAATGCCAGCCAGGTTTGCGGTGACGGGGCGGGTCTGAGGTCCCCCCACAGCTCAGGGTCAGGTCCAGCAATCGCTTGGCAGGCCTGGGGAAGCCAGGAGGTCTGTCTGTCCCAGGGCCAGGATCAACAGGCTCCAGAGCCAGCTCCGACGGCACAGCGCGGCGGGGGGGCCGAGGTGCCGTGGGGCTCCTGGGCCCTGGGCAGAGGCTGAGGGTGGAGGCCAGGTGGGGTCGGTCAGGGCCGGTAAGGCCAGTCAGTGCCCCCAGGGCCTTTACAGCTTCGTGTGGTTTATGGCATAGGGGTCATGCTTAGGCTTGGCTTGGGTTTGCACTATATAGCCTCTGTTTGCTGGCAGGTGAAGATGTGTAGATGTTTAGGCGTGTTGCAAACCACGCCTTCACAAACTGTGGTTTCGTAGGGCTGTGTTTGATGACACTGGATGCTCTGGACTTTATTTCCATTAGTGTGCTTTGTTGTGAGAGTCACTTTTAAACTCCTGTGGTAAAAGGCAGTATTTTCAGTGGCCACTGCGGTGTTTCTCACATGGCTTTTCTGTCTTCTCAGCGTATATAAAAGTGAAACGTGAAACTATTCTGACCTCTGCTAATTGCAGCCTTATTTCAAGATACATATTTAAAATAGCCTCTCATAATGTTACTTGTCTCACTGATGCGGCCTGGCTGACAGTTTGTAGGGGTGATGACTCACTAACACTGAGTGCAAGATCTTAACGTTGACAAGCAGTTAGCATAATTGCTCTTCTCCCTCTCTCCTGGTGCTTTGCATCATGAGACATAGGAATATACACCGAGAAATTCTTACAACATCTCAGGGAGGTGTTTGTAAGGTGTTGGTGTTCAGTGGGTTCTCTAAAACACTGTCTTTGCAAAGCAGGCAGTATAATGATGGTTTTAGAAACAACACTCGGGTAGCAGATGAAAATGAATGAGGTTTCAAATCATTGAGTGGGATTTTAATTTTTTCACTGAAACATGGTGAAGCAGTACCATTCATGACAGGAACTGAAATATTTCAAAATTGTTTTTAAATTAATCTAAAACAGAGAAGCCTCATACATTTCTGAGATTTGAGGCTGTTAGTAAAGAACAGAAACATTTGAAATATATTATTTGGAACTAATATATAAAATGTGGATTCCTGTAAATTCAATTAATGCATTTTAAAATATAAGCTATTAATATTTTCATGAACATAGAATAGTTTTTCTAAGGGCTTCCTCACTTTCCTTTTTTTTTCCCCACATAGCTTCAAGGCTAGTAAGCAGGAAAAACAAAAACTAGTTTTGGTCTTTTAAATTTTAGAAGCCATTAGAATCCAGGCATGTTCATACACATATACATGGGTGAGGTGCCAATCCTTTCTGTTAACTTACATGTCATTACCAGAATTAAAGCCTGTTCTGAGGAACAACTTAAGTGCCAAGCTCTCCATGGTAGACCATGTGGAAGATGGATAGAGTATGCAAATAGAAACTGGAGAGAGTCCACCGAAGGGCTGCAGTGGTAATTAGGGGACTGGAGCTCATGGCAGATGATGAGACTTGGGGAACTCGGGATGTTTAGCCTGCAGAAGAAAATGTTGCGGGGGGGGGGATGACTAATATCCACCTACTGCCTGAAGGAGCTTATGGAGCAGATGTGGTCAGATTTTTCTCAAAGGCACACCGTGAAAGGATGAGAGGCAATATGCACGAGCTGTGACAGGGCAAATCGTGGCTGGCAGGAGGTAAACGATTCTTCCTCAAGAGAGGGGTTAAGCACAGGGAAACGTTAAGAGGGGTTAAGCTGCCGGGAGACGTGATGGAATCTGTGTGCAGGGAGATTTTCAAGACTCAACTGCACCAGTTGTTACGCTTCAACTCTTGTTGTGGGCAACAGGGAACACACTATGAATACAGAGCTCAGAATCTATTGTTAGTCTAATTAAAGTCTTAACAATCTAATGAAAATACAACAAACAATTATTAGTAATATTTCAGTTACAATAAGTCACAGTCCACATTATCTAATTAACACAGAAAAGTAAATACAGCCAAAACTGTTATGCAGAAAATCTAGTATATCGCCTTTTTCTCTGGTATTACCCTCAGTCTTCCGTAACCACGTAGCCCCATAATACAGTACTGCCATTGCCATGTGCTTTTTACTGAGTTTGCAAGCCCTCAGGGTTAAGGCTGTCTGAATTTTTTTTTACCTTCCTGGGGCTTTGTTTGACTTTTATTATTCACTAAGAAAACAAGAAGAAAACGGATTTTAGTATTTTCTTTTAGGAGGAGGTACTACACAAGTTTAGTATGTTCTTCATTTGATAATAACAAGTATTTCATTGCAGTATTACCAAAGAAGTATCTGTCATCTGTGGCAAAGATGATGAAGATACTGTAAGTGAGAGGCACCTAGAAAGTGTTAAAGTGGATGGCTTTATTTTTGATTGTTTGAATATACCGTAAAAATGTAATATTTCCCAGATGTTTGCTTTTTTTCTTTTTCCACATCAGATTATAACTCTCGGACCCTCTTTTTTAGTGCTCCAAACATTTCAATAAATTCATTAGGCAGTTTTCAGTTTGCATGGCTGCAATTGCCTTTTTTTCCTCTCTTGATTCCTTTTCATCTTATTGGTTCAGTTGATGCTTTCACAGTGCTAAACAAACCACTCTGTTTTCTGAAAAAAGGTCTGAGACAATAGGCTAGCCAATAAATGTAATAGCTCCTAGCAAAACGATTTCCTGCTCCCTATGACTTGTGACCCTCAAAAAGTGACTGTGGAACATTCTTTGCACAGCACATGTTGACAGAGGGCATACTCCAGGGTTTTATTTTCCAAGTCAGTTCCTGTGCTTTGCTTCTATGTCACGACCGAGGCGTGTAGATCAAAAAACAATAGCAAGGATAGCGATAGGAGGTACAGAGGCTTCATAAGTGCCTTGCTGACCAGAGCTTTTGTAAGGTAGAAAAGATACTCAGTTCCTTGCCTGCAAATGGGTCATGTACTACATTAGCAACCTACATCTTATTTAGTCCTGGAGTTATTCTTTCATAATACTTCACTATTTCCAAAGTTGCTTAGGAGCTTCTGCCCTGCAGAGATGGAGTAGTGAAGAGGGGTGGTTGCTTAGCCCTCTTTGTATGCAGCTTTTCAGCTTCCCTCTTCGGAAAACTCCAGAGGTCCAAAAAGTATGGGATACTGCCCTCTTGGTGCTTTTTCAGGGATCTGAGAAATGACCTTGAAATTTGTAGAGAAACACTATTGACAGAAGACCACTTTTCTTAAGCTGTTTTCCAGTTGTTGCTCTGCTGAATTGTTTATAGGAGCTAGGAGAGATCCCTTATGTAGAAATAAGGCTTGCCATGTTTTGAAATGTTGTAAACTGTGCCTTTAAGCCCAGGGAATGTGTATTTCATTGTCAGGGGGAGAGATACATTTACTGGAAGTCTAGTTACCTACATGAAGACACTCATATTGCCCACTATTTTGAAATGAATGGCTTAGCAAATGCCTTGTGCAAGTAGCTACTGTACAGGTCAATAGAGACACTGCAGTTCTTGCATGTAATGTTTTTTCCTACCTCAGGACTTCATGGAGAGGAAAGGTCATTTACCATTTTGCAGCGAAGTAGATGAGATTCAGCTGCTTGTCTGTGTGTTGATCTGCAGGAATTTATTACATCTAACACCCTCAGATAAACCGATGAGTCATGCTGCTTTGTTTTAAAAGTAAGATGTGTAGTTTAAGCAGATACTAATTGCCATGTTTTCATTGATATCCTGATAATTCTGATGAAATATATAGCTGGCAGGCAAATGTTAGTGCTTGTCATGCCACCGGCAGTTTTGTCAGCCATATCACAAAACCTAAAATTAATAGCTAAAACGTAGCTCTTTTTAGAAAGACAATGTCTTTTGACAGTGAGTCCAAAGGTTTCAGTTATTAATTATTCCCATAATTAATTGCCTCATTTTTAAATTGCCATTTTATTTCCAGTGAAATATTATTTAAATCCAACTAGATCCCTTTGTCCTTACTACCCTTGGTATGTCTTTCTCAGCTGTCTACATTAAAAAATATTCTCTACAAGTAGGGATTACAGGATATTGTGCCTACAGAAACTACACATAGATTTGATAACCCAGAAGCCTCTTCCAATCTTATTTTTTTTTTACACACAGAATTGCTCAGTCATGTCATAAACATCCTTATAATACTGTAAATAGCCTGAACATCTTAAAGCATTCTCTGTAATAAGGATTTGCCAGGCATCTGATCATTCTTGTGTCCTTTTACTGAAATCATTCATGATTTCTTACATCATTTTTATAGCAAGCATATCTGAACATGCTGTTGTCAATAATGCTTTTGGTGAATGTCCTATAAAGTGGTAAAGATCCATAAAGAAGTCTTTTTACAAGTCTATAGGTCACATTGGCCTTGTTAGCAGCAGCATCATGCTGGGAGATCCTGCTCATTGGGTTAAGTACCATGAGCTCTATATTCTTTCCAGAATTATTGCTTTCCAACATACATCCTTCCATGTTGTAAAAAGGTGTTGATTCTGAATTAATTTCATTTGGATATTTTAAATACCTTCTGTATGGCTGCTCACAAATAGTTCTGTATTTTTCTAGCGTTGTTAATAATCTTGCCACTTCTAAATATCTTCTTTATGTCACTTATAATATTTTTTGTTCTTCAAGTGATTGTCCATATGAACATTCACACTGGCAGTGCACGTATGCTAAACAACTTAAGTTGGGGACATTTTAACTGTATGTGCCACTGTGTTCTTCCTCCTTGCTCTGTTGTGGACAGGTTGTAAGGGGAGAGATGCGCTTACTGTGTTAAGGTCTTCTCAGCAATCGGGCTAAATTGGGACTTTTCTGGAAGTTCATATCCTTGTCAATGGCCTAGCCAGATATTACTTCTAACTCTTTCCACATTGTAAATCAATTACCTTCCTCTTTTTGTAATATTCTCTTTCTTTCCTCTTCCCTCCAAACCCTTACCTCCATTTAGCATTTCCCTGAATGTGCAGGGCTTCAGACTGTAGGAAACACCCCTAGGAAAAAAAAACAACTCTAGAACATATACTGTTCTCAGGTGCTTTCAACCAAAAGCAAATACCAAGTGGTAGATGTCAAGTTCAGAAGCCCACTCTGCTACTTTCTAGGAGCTCAGCTGGTTATGTGCAAGGACAGCTTGCTAACACGAGCTGTTGTGAAGAAAGCTGTGAGAAGTCACAGTGCGGTCTCCTCGCTCCTTCCCTTAGGAGCTGCTTTTTTGCTGAGGCTATGACCCTTGGTCCCCACCTGCACTACACTGCAGCTGTGCAGTCATGCCTATGCCATCTAACTTGTTGATCTGGCCCCTGACCCACAGACTTGACTTTATGGCTTGACCTTAGACCTGCCTGTCACAATGTACTTGACTGGCCGTCACTGGGCTGTGGCTTACCCTTGTTACCATCTCCAGAGGTAATCCTCACCCTGACTTGCTGACACAATTTCATACTTCTCTGTTGGTGAGATCTTGAGTCCTGCCTCTTGGCCCCCAACTCTTGGGGAGTCCTGTGACTCTTGGCCCCCAACTTGCCTACAGCATAGTTATGTACAACAGCTCCCAGAGTATATGGACATTGGAGGCAAGTAGTTTTTTGTTAAAAGCATTAAATTTATTTATTCTTGCAAATTATCAAATAGCTTTAAGGAACCTGTGATGTCTCAGACATGCAACTCAAAATATTCAACATAAAAATATGTTTCTCGGTAAACTGCATTTTAAAATCTGCCAGGAAGTTGGATTGTAAGCCATTCAATCTGTGCTACTGGGCTAATTTTTAAACCAGAATGTTGAATAACACTAAATCTTATGTTTATATAAATCTAAATTGTCATGTGAGCAGTTGTCCTTACCATCAACAACCGTCCCCTCATTAAAAAAAAAAAAAAGTCTGAATGCAGTAGTGAAGGAAACAAAACTAAAAAATTACAGCTGCTTTAGTTCAAATGAAGCTTTGTCTATGATCATCTTGACAAAAATCTGCTTAACCTTTTAAAAATGCTGTAGTGGTGAAAGTATACACCCTCCCTGACCTTCCTCTCCCTCTATTTCCTTATTTCACTGAAACCTGACACTTTCCTCCTAAACCCTTACCAGAGCCACTAATGAATTCTTTCTGGCCTCCTCCAGTTTTAATGTGTTTTCTGATGACAGAGATTAAAAAAGGAATAAAGAGGAAAAAGAGAAGTGAGAGAGAAAGCAAAAGTCCACAGATTTAACTACTTACCTCTTTTGCATTCATCTCTTATGTACCTACTGAAACCCATTTTGTGAACTTAATTTGTTCCTTTTAAAAAGAGAGACTTGTGTATAACTGAAATGTTCAACCAATTTTCATGAGCAGAAGCAGAATTGTAGAGTAGACCCTACTAGATCTGTTTTCAAAATATAATTTATAGAAGGTTTTATTGCTACTTCAGAATTTTTTTGTAAAACGTAGAAAAAGAAGTCTCAAGCATGAAGGGGTTATTCAGTCCTTCTCCTTGCTTGGTGGCGGGACCAAGTGTACTTGAAAGATCCTCAGTAGATGTCTGTCTAACTGGCTCTTCAAAATCTGGAGCTTCTACACCTTTCCTAGGCGATCTGTTCCCCTCAGTTTTTATCTTTGGGGAGTACTTTCCCTGTTGCTCAACTTAAATATTCCACAATGCAATCTAGGCCTGTGAATGCAATTCACAGTGAATGTGAATAAGGTTTATTCCTTTCCTCTTTATTACAGCCTTCTGTGCAGCTGAAGGCGATTGCCCTCTCTCCCCTCAGTTATGCCGTTAATAGAGCAACCAAGCCCAGTTCCTTCCGTTGTGGCTTGTAGGCCATAGTTTCTAGACCTCTGATACTCTGTGTTGTCATACTTTCTCCAGTTGGTCCTGGTGATTTTCTGTAGTTACAACACATTGGCAGCATTATGTTTCTTGTTAAATTTAATTTGCCATTTCAGAGGACCTTGGAATATAATGTGCTATTGTCGTTTCACCTTTGCATTTCCCAAAGTTTGTTTAAAAATCAAATTACTGGAGGTCAGAAAGAATCAGCAATTAAATCTGTTCTGTTGTCTACCAGTGCTGGACTGGAGCTGTCTTCACTGTTTAATTGATCTCTCACCGCTCCATTCTACACAGTAGTTTCCCTACTTTCAGAAAGTAGCTACATAAACCAGCGTGCACTTAATTGAAATACAGAAGATCTTAATTCAAGGACAAGTTATTTTTGCTTATTTGCTGTAACCAAAATCTAATAGAAATATGTAATATTTATCTTTTTCCTCCTAAAGTGAGAAAAAGAAAAATCACCTCTGGCACTTCAGACTACTGTAATTTAAAATGCTTTTGTGTTTTAAATAGTTTTTAATACAGTTCAGCTGTCTGTGTAGGGTATTAACCTGACCTTAGAAAAAAAAATGGCTGCAACGCTGATGTCCTTTAGTCGATTACTGGGAAGTCTGCAAGATCCCTGAAATCTTGTACCCTGGAATTGCAAGGAAGTATATTGCCTCAGCCTTTTTGTAATCTTAGATCCCTCCCTCTTAACACCAGGTAGGTTTTCTGTTGCAAGTGCTTGGATCTGAAGGCTCTTCCTTAGTCTTATTCTTTCGACTGTGTGTGAATCTTTTACTTCCAGCTAACATGTATTTGTGGCTGCTCTGTATTTTAATAAACTAGCTGTTGCCTTTCTCCCGCACTGTTATATATATCCAGTGCTTTGGATTTCCTTTTTACTAACAAAGTAATGAAAACTGGTAGAGCAAAGAATTGCAGCTGACTTTTCCCAGATTCATCACTTGGAATACCCAAAACCATCTTGTAAATAACCATCAAAAAGCATTCCTTTTCCTCTGTCATTTGCATTTGTGGCATCCTTAGTCTTTGTCAGATATTCTTGTTAAAAGGATCTCAAAATGCATTTTATACTCTTAAATAGCCTTCTATTTCCTTTTTTCATGTTTCTCTCTGCCAATAAATTGGTGTTTTCTTCCATGCCTCTTTTCATCTCTTGGGACATCTCCTACATTCCTCATGTATATCCTTCTTCTTTTAATGTACTTTTTTTTTTTTTTCCCCTGTACAATCTTTCAGGGACATCTTTCACCCTATAAAAACCATGACCAGTTTACTCTTTGAGAACGCATGAGTTTCACTCCGACTGCTGTATTCCTTTTGTGTGATTAGTCAGATTAGCGCTTGTAAATATTTGTGAGTGTCTCATATGCTGGTCCTATTCAAGCTTTATTCACCATCATTATCCTCACTTCCCATTTTTTAGATGGCCATTAATGGCCATTCAATAAAATCCTCAAAAATGTAAAACAACCTGCCTGGTACTCCCCCCTAGATAGTCCGTGCAAAGAAGGATACTTTTTTGAAAACACTAAAATGTGAAAGCTAATGTCAGGTCCCAGCTATTCTATATTCTCAGCCTCCCATTGAGGATGAGGAACTGCTCGGGGAGCTGAGAGTATCTGTGCCAACAGCAAATGCAACAACAGCAGGAGGCTTCAGTCATATCCATATGGACTGGGTAAATGTCATGGGCCATGGTCTGTTACGGGTTATGATACAGCATGCATAGGCGTGTAGACATAAGCTGACTAGGGTCAAATTTTTAAGCTAAGTTCCTTCTCAGTTATTTAAACTAATCAGAGAAATGCCGTAAGGAAAGGAAGCCTTGATTTAGTCCTGAACTTTGTATGTGAGCATCCCTGCATGGTTAAAAGGGAAAAAACCCCAACACAAAAGTGATGTTACCTTTAAAAAAAGGGAACTACACAAAAATCAGGAAACTGATTGAAAACAGCATTTAGGAGATAACTTGAAATATGAAAAAGCAGGAAGGAGACATGGAGACTATATAAACCACCACATGAGAGGCTGAGAGGACAAGTATATTTATTTGAAATACTCTAAATAAACCAAAAGAGAAACGTTGTTGAAAAGCAGAGTAAAAGAAATTGCTAGGAATAAAGAGCATAAGAACAGGCACTCTGAGACAAAGGAAATGACCATCTAGCCCAGTGACTTGTTGCTAGCCAGTAGCTTATGCCTACAAAAAAAGTGCAAAAGATAATCTTATGCATATAGTCATACTTCCCCAGTAACCTATCTGAGCACAAGGAAATCTGTGGCTCAGTTACTTACTGAACCAGAATTGATGTTGTTGCATTTAACCAATTTTGACATCCACAAGTCCTGTGGCACACTTTTTCGGCTCAGCTGCATATGGTGTGAAAAATAATTTCCTTTTGTTTGTTTTAATCATTGCTTGCATAGTTGTATTTGATGCCCACTTAAGTCAGTCTCAGATAAAGCCCAGGTCACTGTGTGCCTATTTTAAAGTTTCTTCTTCCTTGCTACTGTCATTAGATTTTTCAAGTTCAGCGGTCATCAGCTTTCTCATTATAGGTCATCAAATGTGACTGCTCAAGCAGTAAGACAGTACCAAATCTGTGTAGCATTTTTTAATTTTCTGCTTTTAGCAGACAGTGGAAAATTACTCTGTTGATGACTTTACACAGGATAATGAATTTTCAGGCTTTAATGATGGCTGGCAAGCCCAAACATTCTTGCAGCACTGAATAGGAAGATTCCTGCAGTATTTAGAAAACAGTGTAATATTGTGGTGGGTTCACCACATTCCACAGCCAAACTCCCACCCAGCTACTCACTCACTCCACCCCCACCCCAGGAAAAGGGGAGAAAATAGGAAAAAAACAGGGATGAGAAAGCTCGTGAGTCAAGATAAAGACATGGAAATCACTTAGCAATTACCATTGTGGGCAAAACAGACCCAACTTTGGGAAAATGAACTTAATCTCTTGACAACTAACATAGCTTTGGCTAGTAAGAAGCAGAAGAGACAGATATTAAAGCCACATCTTTCCTCCCACCTTTCCCAGGCTCAACTTCACTCCCAGCTCCTCTACCTCCCCTCGGGCAGTATGGGGGGGATAGAGGGTGGTCAGTACGTAGCGGTTCCTCTCGGCTGCTGCTCCTTCCTCCTCACGGTTTTCCTCGGCTCCAGCGTGGGCTCTCCACAGGCTGCAGTTCCTTCAGGCATGCCCCTCTGCTCTGGCATTGTTCTCCATGGGCCGCAGCGTGGATATCTGCTCCAGCACGGAGCTCCTCCTCCTCCTCCTCCTCTGAACTCGGTGTTACCTCTGCTGTTTCTCACCCTTTTTGTTTCCTCCTCCTCTCTCTGTCCGGCATTTGCTGGCCTTCCTTACACTTACCTTCCCAGAGACACCACCAGCTTTGCTGATGGGCTCAGCTGTCTTCTGCAGTGGGTCCCTTGCAGAGCCACTGGCCTCTTCCCACAGAGGCCACCTCTGCAGCTCCTCTGCTGTCAAAACCCTGATACCCACGCCCAACGCAAATGTGGGTATTGCAGAAGAGAGCCGGGGACCATAATGGCTGGCAGTGGTGGGGGAGGCTGGAAGGGAGCTCTTGGTGACAGCGGGCGGGTACGCTGTGTTGTGTCTCCTGTGAAACCATGGCCTTGGTGTTCCGAGGCCTTTCTACAGCTTTTCACAGTCCATCTTTCTCCTAGTTATTATGAATAACTTTGTATCATCAGAAAAAAAGAGGCCCTGATAATTGTTCCTGTTCATTTTGTCACTTTGCTCTAAAACCTGTTCTAGTGTGACAATAATTTGTATTAACTTCTTTGATTCATACCCCAGAATTAATAGTTTTGCATCTTCCCAATCTCCTCTTGTTGGTAGGAATGAAAAAAGGTACCTAGCTTTTTGGTAGTCTTTCTGCTGTGCATTTTAGTCTTCTTTTGGCCCCACCAACTCTGATTAAACTCCCTTTATTTCTATTGCTCAGAGAAAGTTGCTTCTCCGGAACTGTTTTGCATGCCTTTTAATGATTTTATGCTCTTCTCTGTTTCCTGTGTTTGGAAAGAATGTCAGCTGTGGAAGACTGCCTTTCTCCAGTCGCATATGTGAACCTTGAGAAATGCTCTAGCCAGAGTAGGTCCTGATACCTACCTTACACCCCAGCTCCAAGCTATATTGGGTACTGTGATCTTTGAAGTGTGAGAGGACTGAGGGAAAATAAGGATATAACTTGACTTTGTTAAATTCCCTTTGGTTTATAGGTCACGTCTGGTTTTATGCATGAGTCAGTCACTCACAAATACCTTTAATAATGCCCTTTACAGCATTGAAGGGAACCCTCAGGCAGCCCAGGGCTGATGCGCTGCAACAACTGGGGCTACATTTTTTTTTTTTAATTAATTAAAAAAATGCCTAGGTGCTCATAGGGATTATATGCAGCTGTAATAGTCCACACTGACAACACTCTTTAAAAGCACAATTACAGTAAAGAGGTTTACTCCAGATGAGTAACTCCTCATTTCTGATTTTGCAATGTAAAGACTGCTGGACAAAATCTGTCTTGTGAAGAATGGAATTTTAAATAAATAACAACTCCATTTTCTCTCCGTATTTACAAAAAAAAATTTGCACTGGTAGTCCTCCTTCTTTTTAAGATATTCTTCCAGGTTATTTTAAAATACATCCTTGCATGGTCACCATACGTTAAGAATGAACATTTGTTTTCTGGTACCATAGGGAAAAAAATATGTTCAGCTTGTTACAGTAGTTATAAAAATAGAAGGTGGAAGCATTAGTGTGCCTGGGACTGTTATTGTGACATATAAATACTCTGCAAATCTGTCCAAGGATGTCTAGGTTTTTTTTATTGCTCTAACAAGAGAATTTAAATGAAATCACAAGCTTTTTTGTTTTTCTTCTTATACTAGCTTTTTATGTTAAATCTTTCTTTTATATGTAATCTTTTGTTGCTCTATTAATATATGCCTTCTATGCCATTTTCCTCATTTTGCGTAAACTGTAGAGCTAATTTTTCTTCCCCATATGCATTTCTAGAGTTATTGTAAATTAATGTATCCATCTGCAATGAGTTTGAGGAACAAACGATATGTCACAACCCAATTTAGAATCAGTAGCATATGAATAACATATTGCTGTTAGCTGAAGTCCCATTAATTTTTGCATATAAAATGCAATTATGTATTATTGTTGTTGTTAGTGTTTTTGTCCAGGCTCTGTGCAAGGATTCTCAATTATGCCAACAGCCTATCATTAAAAGGCTGAGTAATGCTATAAATAGATGTACTATAACTTACTCACATAAATCATTGTACCGCAGTTTCTTCCTAAATTTTTTCATTCAGTTAAATTTATTATCCAGCCTGTAAAAGACATAAGTACGTTGTTGCATGGCATAGCATACATTAGCATTTTAAAGATACGAATGGCTGAAGGTGAATTGGTTGACAGGTGTCAATAGTGTTGTCGTGGTTTAACCCCAGCCAGCAACTAAGCCCCACGCAGCCGCTCACTCGCTCCCTCCCCTCCCAGTGGGATGGGGGAGAGAATCGGAAGGAAAAACGTAAAACTCATGGGTTGGGATAAGAACAGTCTTAATGGAACAGAAAGGAAGAAACTAATAATGATGATGATAATAATAATAAAATGACAATAACAATAATAAAAGGATTGGAATGTACAAAACAAGTGATGCACAATGCAGTTGCTCACCACTTGCCGACCGATGCCCAGTTAGCTCCTGAGCAGTGATCCCCCCAGGCCAACTCCCCCCAGTTTATATACTGGGCATGACGTCACACGGTATGGAATACCCCTTTGGCCAGTTTGGGTCAGCTGCCCTGGCTGTGTCCCCTCCCAACTCCTTGTGCCCCTCCAGCCTTCTTGCTGGCTGGGCATGAGAAGCTGAAAAACCCTTGACTTGGTATAAACACTACTTGGCAACAACTGAAAACATCAGTGTGTTATCAACATTCTTCTCACACTGAACCCAAACCATAACACTATACCAGGTATTAGAAAGAAAATTAACTCTATCCCAGCCGAAACCAGGACAACTGTGAGTGAAGATGCACCTAAGAGAAAAGGAAGTGGCAGCACCGTAGTGTAGTGCGTGTGGAACGCAAACATGGATGCAGTGGGTGCATCTCAGGAAACTCTAATGACAGCTAAGTGGAACCGCACATGTTTGGGATGCCTTAAAATGCAGGTGGTTGTAAGATCTGCAAAATTTATGATGTACTGTCGGGGACATACTTAAAAAACCAATCAAGTCAGCTTGATGCTTGTTGAAACTTTGGTAAAAATAGAAAGTGTATGTTATGAATATGTGTAGGAAAATAGCTATCCATTTTGAGGAAGAGAGTGACTTTTCTGATTATGATAAAAATGTAGAAGCCGTGCAATAAGTGTCTGTTAGTCATAGTGATTGTTTACAGTGATTTCCAGAAAAAGCATGCTATTGTTTTCCATACTAGTAGGAGTAAACTAGGTGATCAGTGTCTCAGTGACAAGATAAAAAAATACAACGGTATGGAAGTGGATAAGGACTTCAACCCTTTTGGGATCTTACATAAGCAATGGGGCCAGACAACTAAACTGTGGACTACGGAGAGCCATGAGAGATGAGGTGAACTTATAAGAGACACAGGGAGCTGAAGGAGTGGCTGCAACGGTGCCACTGCTCAAAGTAGAGCGAAAGTTTTCAGAAGAGATTCAGTATCCTTTTAACCCCCAAAATCACATTAAAATGTGGTGCTGTTCACTGTCATCACTGTTAAAATCAAGAAAGCCCTAACAGCATGCACCAGGGGATTTTTATCCTCTACAGGTATCTCCGGATGCCCTGAAGGTGACTCGGATCCTGACAGAGGATTATAGGGGATCCCTGATCTAGTTCAGCGGTACTTCTCAGATTTAAAAACATGTTAATGTACAGAATCCTCACTGAAAATGATTATAAGACATTCAAAAAGCTCTCTTCAAATCATAATAAACAGCTGTGGTGCAGGGGCAAAGTGGAAAAAGGCATAATGTGCACGCGCAGCAGACTCCAAAACCGCCTTACCCAGGCTGTGGGTTCAGGTCTGGAAAGGCTGTGGCTGGTATAGCCTGGGTACCTTTGCTAGGTGTAGGAAGGGCCAAGCATTTAGTCCATGAAAGTACTTGACCAGAGTTCTCCCAACTAGCCACTGGTACACATTTCTGCATCCTCCTTCTGTCAGCTTATGCAGCCTCTTTGTCCTCATATCCCCGCTTCAGAGGGCATTCTTCCACCTCCTCTTCTGGGAGCTGAAATCATTAAGAGATTTACCATGGAATAGTAATTTTCAAGCAAGTTTGGTTTCTTTAATGGTCATGAAAAATCTGATACAAGATCAGCATATGGTTCAGTCTCTGTCTTTGATATATCACATTTCTTACAGTTAGAAAAGAGCTGCATTGCTACTGGATTCAAAGAGAGAACCACTGCCAAAACTCTTCTGTCTCTTCTTGAGCATAGGCGTAGACTCTACGTACCATTGTCATGTTTTAAGTGACTCACTGCCTTCCTCCCTTTCCAGACATAATATCTGAAATTCTCTTTCAGAAATTAAACTCTTTCTCCTAAAAGTATCACAACAACTAGTCATTTACCTGCAATGAGACACATTTCACTGAGAGGAAGAAAGAGTGGGTAATGTAACTGAAAAATCTAGCATTAGTTGACAAGTCAACTTTATTATTTCTGAAATGCACAAAGTCACTTGCAGTTCTGCAGTACAGTGGTTTATCTTAAATGATCCTGGAATTTCAAATTGTTAATATGGGTAGGTAGTAAGACACATTTTCAAGAAGTAGGAATGAAAATAAAATTACTGGTATGATACAATGTAAGGTTTTCATTCCATGGAAATGTGTGCTTGAGTTGGTTAGGTGCTTAGCCTAGCCTTAATGAATGAATCAATTTCTCAGTCTGAAAAGCCCACGTATTAAAAAAAAAATATTAAATTGCCCTCTAAAGAGGTTTTTATTTTGTGAGGTAGGTTTGGCATTGGGAACATGCTGGCATCAGCTGCAGGGTGCGTGCAGCGACAGCTACTTCTGACTCACTGCCTGTGTTAGCAGGGACACAGGGCTGTTTGCCCCTCAGTGAAAGATGTGCTGTTGAGCAAATGAGCAAACGGCACTGCACGGGCTGCTGTAACCACACCGTACCCGTCGCTTTGGGGTAGTTATAACTGGTGCCGTGTTGCTGTTCTGCCCCCATTGCTACAAGTTCCTGTCTGCCTTGTGCCTGATACCTCTGGGCAGGGTAATACCTATGCAGGAGAATATGCTCCTAAGTTTTCTTCACTCAGAAAAGGAAGATTTTGGCCTTCCAGCTGTAGAGGTATGGTCTTGGGTTAATTGCTTTTTTCAAAGGGACTAGACATGATGTAGGATAACTTATATTTGAATGTTACGTAGCATCCATTGTTGAATACACTGTATTATTGAAATGAAAGGATTTTTATATCTATAGATATACACATAAGAGTATTGTTGTAACAAATTACAGCAGAATAAGAAGATGGCCTGCTAGGTTTAGTTAATTTGTGTTTTGATTTAGTTTTAATTTCATGATGCTAGTCTCAGCTTTAAGAAGTTTGAAAAACACAAATTTATGGCATTCTGTCATACCTGCGCCCTTTGAACTTGTGAGCTGGTATACAGTACTTAATTTTATAAATCACAAATAGAAAAAAGTTAACGCACTTTTTCAGAAAGGTATCTTCAGAAAGTCATGCCTTAAACACACTTAAGTTACCCACTCTTGTAAATCATGTTGGGTGAATTCAAGTGCCTGTTGATACAGAATGTAAGTGCATATAAAAATAAATAGTAAAAGTTTTAAAGAGCTTAATGCTTAATACTTTGTTATCATGAATGCAAATTGGTAATAGAGTAATTTTAAATAACTGCAGGGGCATCTGAAATTTTGCTTAGATGAAAGGGTATACTGAAAAATTTGAAAAATTTAAAAAAATGGGTTTTTATCTTTTTGCCAAATTAAATTAACGTTCAAAAGAGAAATGTTATTGTAAGTTTAACAACGATTAGAAAGAAGCATGAGGTAAGTTTTTTTAACTGTACAGAAATGAACTGATTGATCTTTTTCAGAGTAAGTTCAGATTCAGGAACTATGTCACGTGATTCCCCATAGCAAATCTAGTAAATAATTTTTTTTATGCTTCTGCATTCATTGTGGGAGAAAGGAGTTTGCCACATTTATGGAAGACTCATTACAGCATTTATCGCAAGGTGAAGTCTTAGGAAGATGAAAAGAATACTGAAAGAGTAATTTTACTGGAATTCATAAGGTGCAGGTTTGCTGTTTTTTTCCTCGCTTTACTGCAGGCGGATGTATCTGTTCATGAAATAACATGGATATTGAGGGTAGGGCCAATTGTTACTGTAAAATTAACAGCAGGCATTTTCCTTGCTTCTTCATAAAAATGTTTCTGGCTAGTGTTTGAAAATAAGAACTATGTTTACTCCTGCATCTTGCAGTGTAGCTTGGGCCGCAGCTTTTGGTGTAGCCCCGCACCTTCTTGTTGACCATTTTAAAAAAAAGCAAACCCATCAGATTTAGGTAATTGAAGGTATTTTAAGTCTGGCCAGCTGGCACAGCCATTTTCCTTTCTGTCTCCTATATCACACTGAAGAAACATGATTTATTGCTGGTCTTCCAGTTCCTCCTGGGCCATATTTTGTTCCTTTCTGTTTACTCCCTTCCTCTGCACTGGAAGCAGAAACATGAAAATACCATATTGTATATGCTGTTGGATTTCTGTACCACTTGAATGGAAAATGTACATTGGGGAGTCATCCTTTCAATGTGCTGCTGTTAGGTACTAGAAACAAGCATCTGAAGAGCACAAGTGTGAACCTATAGATGAGGAAAGTGAGCTGAAACCAGCAGAGGAAGTTGTTATCAAAATGTCACCTTCCCCTTAGTGTTGGGAGAAGAACAAACTTTGAAGAAGTTGTGTGGGCAGATGTGAGGTGACTGGTCTGGGTTGCTATTACTGTCTTGAATTCAATGAATTTTGCCCTGCTGGAAGAGCTGTAGGTTTGCCAAAGAAAGATGGACTGGTTGCACTGAAACAGCTGTCAGTATTTCAGCATACAGTCTCAGACCAAAGCACCAGGCTTCTTTGGAGACTACACAAGGAAAAGGATACGGGACCACACGAGACAGCTAATATTCAGACTTCTATCTGTCAAGCATTAAATCAGAGTTGCCTTGTGTATGTGCAGTGTCATTCTTGGAACAGCAGTTGTTATGAGCTAGGGGATGAGCTTCTGCAACAGAAGTTTCTCTTAACTTGCCCAAATATGAGAAAAACTTTTGCCCCCAAATAATTTATAGAATTTGCTCATTGCATGGGCTGCAGTCCATACAGGAGTAGGCATAGCTGCAAAGGCTTAACGCTGCTGGATCACTGAGAGAGTTTATTCAAACTTTAAACCACACTTGGTATGACAGAGCATGACTCATGTAGGTCCTTGGGTGGAATAGCTGCCAGTCTCAAAAAAATTGGGTTTTATTTAAAGCACAGTTAACTTATTTAGAATTGAAGTTAACTCTTCAACCAAGGAAACCTCAGAATTGCTGATGAAATGGAGGAAATACCAAGACTTGAAAATAACTCTCTCATTGAGTCCTTGCAGGGCAGAGTGTCCTCCAGCTTTCCAGAAAGCCCTTCTAGTTCAACAGCTTCCAGTGGCTTCCAGCTTTGAAGCAACCTCAGCATGTCCCTTCTGGGTCTCTAGGAAATCTTCCTGTCACCTTCATGCTTGGTTGACAGTCTACTCTGCAGAACTCAGTTGCACTGCAGCAGAGTAATATCCCTCTTCTTCATGCTCTCTCCCTGCTTGCTCCATCCTGCCTTCCGAAAGGTTCCTTCTGCTGCACCTCCCAGTCGCTCTCATTTAGATGGATGCACTTGACTCAGAGTGCAGCATTTGGAGAATAACATTTGGTTTTCCTTTCTTCCCTTCCAGTCACACCCCTTGGAAAAAAAACAATTATTTTTTCATACTGAGATTGCAAACTGCTAACAAGCAAGTTCTGTAACGACCTGAACTGAATATATAGGACACTTTTCTGTAGGAAGGCCCTGATTCATCAGAACACGACAGTGTATTTAGCACATGTTCTGTGGATTCTTGGCAGGACTTAGCATTTGCATGTTGCTAAACTGCACTGGATGTGGCAGTGCAAGTGCTGCTGAATACAGCTATGAGGCTGTCATGAGGAGGACAACCATTTTAAGGTGTGCCTTGGAGGCTTTACCAAATCAGGACTGAAAAGGAAATTGGCTCCCTTTGTCTTAGGAATAATGATAGTGTGCTAATAAAAATGAAAAAGTATATTTTATAGCATTTCTTACTAGAAATGGCTGAAAACAGAGAGAAATATTTTTCTTTTCTTTTTCCATTTTCTTCAAAATTATATAGTGTAAATGGTGGGAACAGCAATGCTAGCGTGAAAAAGAAGTACATATTCTGTAACCTTTGCTAATACCATGCAGAAGGAGTTTTTAAGCAGTAAAAAAAATTCACCAAGAGGACTGGAACAGGAGCCAAATATGAAAACAAGCACCCTGTTACACTAAAGATGTAAATTTTAAGTTCTGCCTCCCTTTCCAGGAATTATGGTTCCTGTATGCTAAATAGTCGGTATTATGTGCCCGTATTGCTGAGTTTCCAGTGATAAATAATAAATTATGATCTTGTGAAATACGTGGTAAAATTTTATCAGTTATTATATATACTCAGAAAAGGGTGTGTCTTCAAAATTACCTTCTGGTTTCCTTTAATTTTATCTCGTTGAACAGCAACACAATCCTCATTGTCAAAATGTTTTTCTGATGGATAGATCTGTTAATCCATGTTTAAAATGTGGAGTTTCAAAATTCATCAAATTAAATAAAGGCATGGAGTATATTGATGATGTATGCTGGAAATTATCAAAAAGGATTTTGGGTAAAGAAGTCACAAGCTATTTCCAAATTTCTCAAAAGCTTGGAAGTTAGTTAGGTGCAGTAATCAAAGAGTAGATTTAATTCATCCATGGCATATTTGCCATTAGAAATAACACTACCAAAATCAATCAGCTGCACCTTTGGTATTTGTTTTTACAGTATATTTAATTCATGTTCATGTGTACGAATGTGCTGGCATCAGTATATAAACAGGGATTCCAAAACAATAGACATAAAACATGGAATTGGTAAGAATTAGACCCATTTAGAACCCCTCAACATGTAAGGCTTTTAGATAGCTGTGAGTCTGGACCTAATCCCACAAGAGCACAAACTGGGACGCAGCTTTCCCTGTGTGGAAGGACATGCACCAAATGTCTCCACTGGATTGTACATCCCGTGAGAGAGAAAGAGGGAGCGCGGCAGCCCTTGTGTAGATGCCGGGGGATTGGGGAATTCACCCCGAGCGCTGTGGAGACAGGAAATCTAGTACATGCTTCAGTGATTTTTAAATGGTTTCATTTTGGAGGGGATTAGCTTCACCTGGAAAGACTGCTAGGGCGCTGCCTCCAAAATAACCTTATACTCACCGATAAGAATTTTTCCTTGGGGATAGGAAGAGAGAGGAGGTCTCTTTTGGCAGAGGACTGTTTTGAACGTGGGTCGCTCACAGAGTGCATTGTCTAAGCCCTGGATCTCCTGTGAAAACACGAACACTTCTGGAGCTGACGCCCCGTCTCTGCAGCACTGGTAGCTACGGCTCTGTGCTCAGCCTGTCTCAGCGCCTGCAGGTTGCAGGGGGCTGCAGTGGTGAGCTGCGAAGGGCCGGGTGAATCGCCACGTGCTGGTCAAAGCTGCCACCAGCCTACCATGGGGCGCATCAAAACAGCTATGGAAAAAGCCGCTTTGTGTACACAAACTTACCCACTGAGCACCAAAATGTTACCTAATCAGAGGCCCACGATGCCCCTGCCCAAACACAGTTCAGGAAGAAACAGGTAGCTGCTGGAGGCTGGAGAGAAGCTGTTGCGTGTAGAGGACACCCCGCATCAAAAGAGGGTGCCTACACCCCTGAGGGGCTGTGGCCCACGAACAACCCATGCTGGAGCAGGGACACACCTGAGGGCACTGCAGCCCATCAATGGCCCAGGCTGGAGCAGGGACGCTAAGGAAAAGGGCAGCAGAAACCATTAAGCAGGGAGCAGCAGAAGTGGTTAAGCACAGAGTGGCAGGAAGAAACCATCACAGATACCACCTCAACTTCCTACACCGCCTGTCACCTCGTCACTGGAATCTTGATGGACCGAGTATAATCCACAGTAAAAATAAGGAAAATTGGGACCGGGAAGTACAGAGGATAGATGGTTGTGTAAGCGTTTGTCTCAGTGTTTCTTTTCTTCCTTTTTTTTCAAAACTGCAATCAGCAACAAGAGGTTTGTTTTTGTTTGCAACAAATTAATTCAATTAAAATTACCCAACTCTAGACTGTTTCACCCACAATAGAGTCCCAAGCAAATAAAGGTGCCTCCTTGCAGCCCTGAGCTAAGCACCTGCTGGCTCTGAGTACAGAATCATAAGCAACACCCTTTTCTGGGCATTTCCTACTTAGGTGGCCTCCCCTTTCAGCTCTAATTTTTCTCAGTTGCATTTTTAGGATTCTGATTTTCTCTGTGCATTGCAAACACAGTCTTAGTGCCTGTCCTCTTGGGATCAGCTTTCCCTAGGTGACAAGGCACTTGAAAGTCTGGTATTTACTATCCCAGTCTTTCTGTGGATTAAGCCTGAGTTTCTGTCTGCATCCTTATATGCCTAAATACCTCTGGAACCTACCACAGAAAACACTCTGGAAATTGTACACAGTAGCATGGAAAATATTGTTTAGGTGTTTTAGAAAATAAAACCAAGGTAATTCTGAAAGCTTTAACCCTTGCTATGATTTATGCTAAATTTTGTTTTGCAGTTAGGCTTAGTAATAAGTGTTCATGAATAGTTTAGCATGTACCTGCCATAAGTAAGTTGTTCTTTTTTTTCCTGATCATGTTCCTCAAAATAAAGAGAATTGGTTTTCAAAACTCTGTTTTTCTTTTTTATTTTCCAGTGGGAGCAAAGTTTTTCATTTAAAGCTTTGTATATTTAGTAGCTACTGGATCTAATCCTTAAAGAGCAATTGGGAGATTTCTACAAGATACATATTCAGTGAATAAGCAGAAGAGAAACTTTCATTCCTGAGAGACAGATATAATGCAAATGATTCTTGTTCCCTTTATTTAGACCATTGTAAGGAAACAAAAGGTCTGCTTTATGAATGCAGTAACAGCGTATACCCTCCAGACATCTGCCTGTTCTTTCATTTCTACCTAGGGTGAGTCAGCTTCCTCTGTCTTCAAGGCTAGGAAGTGAGCTGTTGAATGAATGGTGACGCTTACTGCTGCTCAGAAAAAAGGTGTTAAAACCTACAGCTTGCGTCATTAAAATTTATCATCACTATTTCACAAGAAGTAGGATCCTTACTGTAGGTTCAGTTTTCATTTATATATGCATGAAATAAATTCATTTAATTAGCTTCTGCTTGAATAAAGTTCTCCCTCCATTTAAACAGGCTGTTGTATGGGCCAAACCGATGGTGATCTACCTCTACTCTTGACTAATCTAATGCAGAGATTGAGAGTTTTGATTCACTTCTTTTGCTGTCTGGCTCTGCTTCTGACTGCTCTGTCTCTGACCGACTTTGAAGGTTTATGAGCTCCTGACAGGCGTAGTTGGGTGACTGATCTTGGTTTTGATCCTTCTGTGTGGTAACTAACATTTGATCACACAGATGTCTGGTATCTGAGAAAATACTGGAAAATTACCGGTGAAACACAGGAAGAAACCCATTCTTGCATGCTTAGTTGGTATTCTGTAAGCAGATGGATAAAACATCAGCAGGCAAAGTCTGAGGTAAAAACAACCAGTTTCATGCTAACTAGAAGAGCATGGAGGAGCTATGCTGTCAATGTGCTTCAGACATGATCCTCTAACTTCATGTGCAGTGCAGTGCCTTAGAAATGCTTTTGGTTTTGCTTTGGATTTGATGCTTTCAGCTACAAGGTTTGACTCTCAGCTGGGCAGCTGAACAGGAAACCTCTGCCTTTGGGGAAAGGGCTGCACAGATACTTTTCAAGCGGTACTCTCAAATATCTTCCCTGACATGTCCCGTGGATGGTTGAGAAGAAGGAAAAGACGTGGAGAGAGAGCTGCGTATGGTTTTGTTCATTTCTAGTGAAAAAAATAATGTAAAACTCATCTCGTCAAAATGGGAAATGAGATGTACTGGAGTTAAAGGGTTTACTGTTTAAAAGAATTGCATTGAGCAAATGCCAGCATTGTAATGTTTCACCATTATTAAAGGCTGATATAGTAATAACCATGTTAATCTCATCAGACAGATTCTTTGCAAGATGCTGCTTCTGTCTGTTCAGCGGTGATCTTGAGCTATATAAAACTTAAAGCAAGAGTTAATAGGATCGGACAGAAACAAACCTTGAAATTGTGTCGATTAATTAAGCAGCTCTGGCTTTGTATATCGTTACGTTCTGGTTTTACTCTATTGTTTCGCTGTTGGGTGACTCGTCGCTTGCACAGCCGCAAGATAGGCCCGTATTCTGAAGGTGCAGTGAACATCATTTTCAAAATTAGTCATAGACAGCCTGCATATGCAAACTGTAGTCTATGCATAAACATTAAGCATCCCCTAAGTTCCTTGAAGGAATTTGTGTTTGCCAAACGTGTGGTGAGCCTGTGCATGTAAATGAGCTTTCTGGCCCATATGCTGAAACCATTGCAGCGAAGCAGTGCTTTCAGGTAGCTTTAGCGTTGCTTGGAGGTGAGGGTGACCGGCTAGACGTTGGCTGTACGTTCGCAGAGTTACTCAGCAGCACACGAGCTGGGCATCCTGAGGGTGCGGAGTGGTGCGCATTTAGCCTGAAAACCAGCGCGCGTATTCCCGTCGAAAGCCTGGGCAGGTGGTGCCGTTCCTGCTAAGTGAGCGAGTCGCGCCACAGATGGGTTTTGCCATCACAAAATGGTTCGAAGGGGCTTGGCTGGAGCTCGGGCCCAGCGCGAGGAGGGCAGCCCCCCCTGCCCTGGCCAGAGGCTCCTGGGCAGCGCGGCGGCCGCCCGTCCCGTCCGGCCCCTCCGCTGGGAGCCGCTCTCCGGCCGCGGCCCTGCCGCTGGGCCTGACCTCGGCTGCCGCCTCCCGAAACCGAAACCACCGCCGCCACGCCTGCGCCTGGCCCCGAGCCCAGCCGGCGACCGACTGCCCGGGCCTGCCGGGGCCTCACCCTGGCCCTGGTCCGGTGCCGGCGCCCGGCCGGACGCGTCAACTTGCCACGGCCCGGGCTGGTGACCCGGGCCCTTGGCGGCCACCGCGGGCCTGCCCCGCTCGCCTGGCTGTGGGGCCGGGCCCTGCCCCACCGGCAGCCCCCCACTCGGGGCTCCTGTTCTGACCGGAGCAGGTCCCGGACGCCGGCGGCTTGTCTTCTGCAGAGCGTCTTCACGAGGGAGTTCACGTCCCGCGGCTGGTGAAGTAGCGAGGACGGAGGGGATGGTGCTCTCGCTCGGCTCGTGTGTGTCGGCTTTCTGGTTTCGATACTGGCTCCCAGCATTGCCAGCCTTGAAATTTCACCTGCAGGGTCACGAAGATGAACAGTCTTATGGTGCCTTGCTTGGGGATTTGAAAAAACGCGTTTTCCACAGGGAGAAAGATACTGAACAGGTGAGAGAGGTCGTAATTCTATCATCAGAAAAGACGTCAGCTGTGGCGTAAAGCCTGTACTAGCCACGAGCGAAAGCAAAAGCAGCAATTAGATACGTGAAAAATGGTCCAATGTGACAAAAGTTGTGATAGGTAGGAGACTTCTAGATGTCAGGAAGAATTCTTGCCTGTTTTTGTCAAGGCCGATGACAGCGTTTTGGAAGTACTCCAGGAAAAAGCCAAACAAAGGAAGGGGCTGCCGCTAGATAGGAAGAGTATAAACAATCAGTATGAAATAAAAGATGCTGCTATGATGGTTTTATATTTGGAAGCAAATAGAGTGATGTACTCAACAACTTTGTAGGAAACCGAGTCATATGAAAATGTTTTTCAGTTTTTAATGGGAACACGTTTGGGCTAAGTAACATTTCCAAAGCAGTAGATTTCAGTAAGGTGTGTGATGCAATGATGCTGGGCATCCTGATTAAAAGTACTGACGCTGCTCCCCATCAAAAGAGCACAGTCTAATGGATTTTGAGCGGGGGGAGCTGGAAATCATCAGTGGAGATTTTCAATGAATTGGCATGTGTGTCGTGTTCTGCAAGAACCAGTTCTCATCCTTTATGCTATTATGTATTTTTTATTAATGATCTAGGAGATATGTGAAGACAATCACAGACAATCATTTTTGCAGAAAAGGCAATTATTGGTCTGCTAGTAAATACCATAATATGGAATACTTTATAAACTCTATTCATCAATACAGTTTATAATAACTGTCTGGAAAGTCAAAATTCTAAAAGCAAAGAGTATGGGTCATAGCTAGAAAATTGGAAAGCTGCAACTTTGAA